>NC_135547.1:39829648-40502148 GCF_045843805.1 Urocitellus parryii
TATTTAGTGTATTTCTAATTATATACTATTATAAAAACAAATGTGGAATGAACATTCTTCTCTCTGTCCCTTTGTGCATATATGCAACCATTTCTCTGGAGGAGAAGTAGAAACTGTGGAGTACAGGGTTTGTATGTTTAAAATTTTATAGCTATTGCTAAATTGTCCACCCAAAAAGCTGTACCAGTTTTCACTGTTGCCAATAATGGATGAGACTTACATTAGACCTGTTGGAGAAAATCACAGTCACCAAATTCTTGGCAATTATGTTTCCATCCTGTTTCTGAAATGTCAATAAATCTCCAAGTAACACATAATTCTCCATATACACGTAATACAATTCTTCATCAAAGCCTATCATTTTAGAGCTAGGAGGGTCCTAAACACCTTGTCAGGGTTTGTTTTGCCTGCATTTAAGAGAACAAGCTGAATTCTGGATCATAATAGCTCATGCCATTAACAATATCAGAAAGTGGCTCTAAAAGCACAAAATAGTTAAATAAGTTGCTAAATAAATTCTGTTGTATCATTTGCAGGGCATGAAGTACTTACACCACAGTGAGTTTGTTCATGGGAGGCTAAAGTCTTAGAACTGTGTGGTAGATGGGCAGTTTGTGCTAAAAGTGACAGATTACGGCTTTAATGACATCTTAGAAATGCTGAGACACTCTGAAGAGGAACCTTCTGCAGAAGGTAAGCAATGAATTTGTACCCTTCTGATGCACACAAAGTAACCACAAAGCTCAAATGAAAATATGCACTGAATTAAAGCCTCAGGCTCATTTCAACTCCCCACTTTTGTTGAAAATCCAGCCTCATTTCCAAACCAAAGGACTTGAATGAAGTCTGCATGCTGTAACCTCAGCCCAGCCTAGCCTTCCAAACAAAGCCAGTGCAATAATGTTCAGTTCCTGCTGTGGCAGGATTAGGCTGTATTGTTCAGAGACCCCAGCAGTCCCTGGAGAATCTTGCTGAATGCTAAGCACACAGTAGGTGCTCAATAAATACTTGTCAGATTGAATGGAGGGTAATTTGGAAGCTGGACCCCTACAGAGTACATTCTAGAATGGGATGTCACTAGAATACACCAGTATTGTGTCTGTCAGAGGAAGAAACAAGGAGGGGCGCCAGCAAATAAATGTTTCATGGGTTATGTGAGATGGCTTCAGATAGAATTATGGCCTACTAAGTAAGTATGCCTGTAGTCCATTTTGTGTTTTGTCTTCTGTCCATAGCACCAGTGGTAGCACTAAGAAATGCCTGTAGGGGTCACAACAGATCAATGAAATAGGAGAAATCTAAGATGTGGGGGTGAGAAGGGGAGGAGGGAACAAACTGATAGAAAAGAGGGAGAGAGAAAGAAAAGGAAAAAGAGAAAATGAAAACAGTTAAATACATATAGGAAACTTGAACATTAAAACTTTTAGTTAAAACTTTTAACTTATATTGTGAGGGTGAAGAAGAGAGGGAATGACACAGAAATGCATAGAAACAGACAACTCAAGAAGACAGAGGAGGAGTTGCAAAATTACAATATAAAACCATATTCTTAAGATGTTCTTTGGCATTATAAATTTGTTTTATTTTATTAGTGCATTATAGTTTTACATAATAATGGGGTTCATTTTGACATATTTGTAAATGCATACAACACAGTTTTCTTTATTTGAATCCCCAGTACTACCCCATTCCCTCCCTTTCTCCCTGATCCATCCCCTTACTGTACTATATTGTTCTTAGGAACCAAGGCAGAGGGAGGAAGAGAGAGAAAGGGAAAGACCTGGGCAATAAAATTAACAGAGTTATACTGGGTGAATGTATGAATATACCATAATGTATTCAAATTGTATTTTAGGTATAATGCGTCAATTAAAATAAATAAATAGATGGCACTATAAATTTTAAAACTGCTGACTTTACTGCACAAAGGAAAAAAGAATAAAAGACACAAAGGGAGACACATACACAAATAGAGATGGACAGTCCAGTTCTCGGTGGAATCATCTTTACAAGTTCAGGAAGTTATGGGTCCTGCCTGGTCTAGGCCTTGCTTAGCTACTCCTATTTCAACTATCTCAATTTTTAAGATGAGATAGTGGAGGCTTGTGATTTGCCCATATCATGCAGCTACTTAGCAGCAATTCTAGGACTTCCATTCAGGCTTTCTGAATCCTAGCCCCTATACCCAGTCAAATGAAAACTTAAATTTTCTTTCTTCTGCCCATTCATGCTTTGGAAGGATTGATGCTCCTGATAATCACAGTGAAAGGCATGTGATCTTGCCACTCTGTTTCTTTCTGTGGACATGTTCCTGTTTCTGACGTAGTTGATAGCAAGTACTTAACTTTCTGTCAAATTTTGTCATGTATAAAAGGTAAAACACAATCCTTAGCTTCCCAGAGTTCCATTTAATCCAAGCCTGGCAACTTCCATGCTTAAGGACATTCAGTCTTAGAATATGTCAAGAATACCTGCTCTCTCTCTCTCTCTCTCTCTCTCTCTCTCTCTCTCTCTCTCTCTGTGTGTGTGTGTGTGTGTGTGTGTGTACTGTCTCTCACTCTTTTCATTTCACTTCACTCTCCAAATTGCAGTCTGTTCTTCACACTGCAGTCAGAGGGAGCTTGATAAACTGCAAATCTGATCATGTTACAGCTATGCTGACCTCCATTGAATGGCTTCTCATTGCTCTTAGGATAAAGTTCATAAATGCCTTATGGGTCCTGCCTGGCCTGGGCCTTGCTTAGCTACTCCTGTTTCATCTCTTTGCTCCAGCCATGCTGAACTCCTTCCAGATGTTTATTTATACCAGGCTCTCCCTTACTTCTAGTTCTTTACACATGATATACCCTCTGCCTATTCTTCCCTTCCCACTCTGCCATATACTCAGCTGGGTCTGAATAAATTCTACTTCTATAGGGCTGAAATACCACTGCATTGAGAAGTTTTCCGTGACTCCCTCTGCTCAGCTAAGTTGGTCTTCTTTGTGATCTTTAGAATCCTGAAGTTTGTTGTAATACCATAGTTTGTTAGTATTACTCATTTAATTAGCCGTCTCATCCCCCACCCAAACTATGAGCTATGTGATAACAAGAAACAAGTTTTCCTCCTGAGGGACTCCTCCTGAGTGACTTATGGCACCTGGCAGAATAAATATTTATGGATTAACGAAATAAAATGAACTAAAGGAACTGCTTCCCTGCCTTAGGTGACAAGGCTAATAGAATCTTTGATTGGAACAACATACATGTCAGGTCATCTGGCTCAACTTCCATTTTGCAGATGGGAGAATTGAGGTTCAGCAATGTAAGATAATTAGTGGCCAAGCTAAGGTTTTGAACCCAAGTCTCCTTACTCCCAGTTCTGTGTTATTTTGTACTGTACCACGCTGGTTCTCCAGAGTGATTTAATCGCCATAGCAAGACTCAGAGATAGTACCGGTTCCAGCTAGTGCAAACAAACAAACAAACAAACAAAAAAGTCCAAAGTGATTTTTCTAGTTTTCCTAAGGGTTCAAGTTTAATGGTGGCTAGTGGCTCTTACTTGTTTCTGGAGTGGGGATGAGGAAATGGGGTTGGGTTGTAAGTGTATTCATTATTACCCACTCTCGACTATGTAAGTATAGTGCAGATAAAGCCTCATTTTAGCCATTAACAACATACATGTCAGTGCTCTCTGAAAATACTGTTTGGTAATGATTGTATTTAATCACCTAGCTTTTTACCAAAGAGTTTTGCCCTCTTTTCCCTTCTTGTGCTTTTAAATGTGCAGAGAGAGTGGATGCCAGAAAGAAGCAGCCATATACCATTTTCCATGCTCTCAAATGTCCACCCCTGCCCTCCCTTCCAAAACCATCATGCTTGAAATCCCACAGTCAGAAATGTATTTCTTTGGCTAACATATCATTCAATCTTTTGGTTTCACTTGTAAATATCTGTTCTCTGAGACAGGGAGACATCAGGACAAAACCAACATGGTGAGTGCATCAGAGACTTTCCATAGGGCCTGGTACAAGGACAAAGGCTGGGGACACCTGGAGAGAAAAGAGAGAATATGGGTACATGATTAGGAATGAGGCTAGAATTTCTTGTTCCATCATTTTGATGAGGGTTGGCTGAAAATAAGAATTTCCAGGGTACATTTCTCTTTCCTGGATTTCACTACCAAACCACAGTCATCTCTGACCTTTCATCCTCCTTCTTGCTTCATAGCAACTTGCCCCCTGGGCTCCCTTCTTATATCACAAATTTAACAAGATGAAAAGTTAGCCATCACTTTCCCTCTGACACCCCCACCCTTTGCAGCCATTCTTCTCCTGCCTCCCTAACTGAATGTCAACCTGTTTACTTCAATTCCCTCCCCTTCACAAAGCACAGTGAGCCCATCCCCAGTCCTGTCACTTCCTTCTCCATTGTAGCCTTCTAATATATTTGGTTCCTCATCCTACTAATGCTGCCCCACCCCCATTCAGGCCCCTTTCACCTCAGCTACTGCAATAACTTCCTAGCTAGTCTCCCTGACTCCAGCCTCTCCTTCAATCCAACTTGTGCAGGTTGCCAGATTAATCTTCCCAACAAGGCTTTCATCAAATCCCTCTCCAGCTCCAGCACCCCTACTGCCTTTTGTATTCATTCCAAATGCCTTCATTTGGCTCTCAGGGCCTCTCACCTTCTGCCCCCATTCTTCAAGCCACCCTCCCTCCCCCACTTCATCAACCCCATTTCTCCTTTCTCATTATTCCTTAACAGAGCCCTTCTCTTCAGCCAAACTAATCTGCTTACCACCCTCCTACCACCCACAATTTGCTCCTTTCTGCCTCTTGTTCTTTTGCACATACTGTTCTTTCTCCCTGCAAAGCTCTTACCCTCTCAGCTCCAGAAAGCTGCATCCTTGACCTTCTTAATGAGTGCACAGAAGACTTAACTTTTCCAGGAAGCCTTCCTGGATTAATTTGGTCTGCTCGATTTTTTTATTAGTTTGAATCTGATGAAATTGCCTATATTCAGCCATTTTCAACCCACAGACATGAAAATTCTATAGGGTTCAACTCAAAACTTAGCCTCACAATATTTGACTACTCTTTATATTATCAAAATATATTTCTGTATAAATTGCCTACGTTGCCCCCTATAAAAATTTCTGACATTCTGATTGTCATAGACACTGAAACCTTAGATAATATTTTGTCCCCCATGGGGCCTGAAATACATCAGAGCATACAGTGGGTATTCAAATTTTGCTTTTAATAGAATCATTACCATGTATGATATAGTGGTTGTCATCACTATCTCTCTCATATTACATTTAGGGGCACCCATGGCTGTCTTGCCCACTGGTTTTTCAATACCTCGAGGGCAAATACAAGGTCTGATTCATCTTTAGTACTGCCCCTTCACTTCTCATAATGCCTGGTACATATTAGACCCTCAATAAATATTTGTAGAACTGAGTTAAAGTAACTGTTGTACCTTTTTGCTCTGAAAGAAACAGAGGAGGCCTGGGCATCCTCTAATCCTTTTAGAGAAGATCTGGAGAAAGCAACTTGTGAATCCCTGAGCCCTGGCACAATCAAATTACCGTCACATATAGATCTTAGCAAACAGCAAATCCATGGCAACCAGTCTGGCAGTGCACTTGCCTTTCCCTGGAAACCTGCCAACTGCTACTTGCAGGCTCAAGAGAGCAAGAAAGCAAGCACCAGATAATGTCTACTGCAAGCTTCTTGCCCTTCCCCACACCTCTGCTGTGTCTCTCTGCATAGTCCTGGGGTGGAGAGAGTAGTATGTTTTCTCTGTGCATAATTCCTTAGATTAATAGATTCAGACTGGGGGGGGGTTGCATGCCAGTCTGTATAATAAAAATATAGAGCAGTCAATAAAACAGCACCCTCAGCCCTTGAGAGCCTTGTAGGTGTCAGTTAATCCTCCGTACATTCATTGCACAATTCTTTCTTTGCAGAGTTGCTGTGGACTGCCCCTGAACTGTTGAGAGCTCTGAGTGGCAGCAGATTTACAGGAGATGTCTGTAGCTTTGCCATCATCATGCAAGAAGTGATGATTTGGGGAACCACATTCTGCATGATGAAACTGCCTGCTGAAGGTAAGTGGGAGGTGACAAAAAGGTACCATAGGCCCACTGTGTCCCGATCATCAAGCCAACCCAGGCTGTTGTGATTTGCCAGAAGAGCGTTTGTGCTGACAGACTGCTAGTCTGCAAGCAACCCATGTTGTATGCAGGTGGGACCTAGAGCCAAAAGGCTTTAAGCATCTGCACTAATCATGGGGGCATCCAGGCAGCTAGTCCTTTTTCAAATTGTGACATAAGCCAAGGGCCTACAGGACCTATGTCAATACGTTTGTCCTCTTTTCCAGTCCCCTCTACTCCTTTGAATCACTTCTTGCCAAGGTTTCAGCACTACTCATGATGCCTCTGGATGTTGATCTTTCACTGTGACATAACACAGGTTTTCATTCTCATCACCCATTTAAAACACATGGCTACGAGGCAAAATCCATCAGTGAATAGTAAAATCAGTGGGTGAAAATTTGAAGAGAAACAGGATATCTGTATATTCTCAAAGCATGAACCCACAAGATAAATACTCATTACAAATGGAAAAATAGTAAGTTTACAAATGCAGGATCCTGCAGACACCACCTTACCCAGGTGTTCTCAGTTGCTATCACCAGAAATAAGGCACATCAACAACATGTAGACCGGGCATGATGCTCTACGAAGGGCACAAACATTATCTCTGAGGGTAGAATTTTTCTTGCCAAAAAAATTTCATAACCTCAATTTAATCATGAGATAATTTCAGACAAACTCCAGTTGAGATACATTTTACAAAATAACTGTCCAGAACTCATCAAAAGTGTCTAAGATAGGAAAAGAATGAGGAAAGGTCACAAAGTGGAGAAAACCAAGAAAGAACAATTACATACAGCATGAGGTCTGGAATTTTGAAATTTTAAAAAAAGGACATTAGGGGAACACTGATGAAATTCAAATAAGGACCCTATAAAGTGTTGGACAAATGCTAATTTCCTTTGTACTATGGTTATATAAGTTACTAACATTTGGGTAAACTAAGTGAAGGGTATGCAGGCAACTGTATTATTTTTGCAACTTTTTAAAAAGTCTAAATTTATTCTTAAAATAAAAGATTTTAAAAAGGAAAAAAAAGTCACTTAGCTATCTTTTGCTGCTCTCAGGGTCTCACATCAGTTGTGTACTTAAAGTACCCCAAATGTTACTCATCACTTATTAAATGAAACCTTGATTTCTCATGCAACATACAGAAGACTCTAATACCATCCATTTTCTACTTCTCTAGGCTTATCTTCTGTTATTTCCCCCATTCCAACTAAACCACATGCTTGGCAGTGCCCTGAAAATCTCATGGTCTCTCCTACCTCTGTGCCTTTATACATGCTGTTTACAGTACTTGGAATTCCTTCATCTCCCCCTGCCCCCATCTTGCTTTCTCCAACTTGTGCCAACTCCTCTGGGAAGGCTTCCTTGACTTCTTCACTGTGGATCCGGAACCCTCTCTGTGTTTACCTGTACATCTCTCTGCTACATCTTTGTTTTCTTTGTCATTGTTTAACTCAATTGGACTATGAGATCCTCAAGGGCATGAATCACACCGGGCCTAAAGAGATAGGTGACCCATTCAACTGGATCGTGTTCTGAGACAGGGACAAGGACTCCCTCTAACAGAGAGTAGATGGGGAATAAGCATTCCAAGGGGTTTATTCCCATGACTCTATTGCATTGACCACAGGATGCAACACAGGCTACTCTAGGAGAAGGAGAAGGTGTGATGTCATAAGGAGATGAGAAATCAGAGGCAAGAGTTGAACTTTTTTCATGGAGACAAGGGGCACTTATCAGGGTTTGATTTTGTTATAGCCTATGTAGGAGTGGGAAGGGCACACTGGTGGGCCAAGCAAGGTTTGGTTCATGAAGCAAAGGTTAAGAGTTGGTGGGTGGGGAGGGGACTGGGGATGAGAAATGAGCCCAAAGATGTAGTCAGGGGCCATGTTAAAGAGCCTGGATTTTTATTTTACAGATAATGAGACAGTGATATTGCCAGATTCATGTTTTAGGAATGGTTTGGAAGTGTCTAGGCTGTAAGCTGAAGTCAATGAAGCCCAGTGTGGCTTGATGGGGACATTGAGAGCTAAGGATTTTCTCCTGCTTCCAGGGAGTGAGCTTTTTCCTTTTGTATAAAGGTCAGTCTGGGTGATCCAGACCTTTGGTCACTAATGGCTTTTGGGTTTGAATAGGGACCCAATTGAGGCCCTGAGTGTCTGGACGCAGAACAGTGTGGTAGATTGAGATTGCCTATGTTCATATTTGAATCTGTCACTTACTAGTCATGTGACTTTGGGGAAATTGCCACATCTGTTTGTAGTGAGAAGCCAAAGAATAATGCATGCAAAGTCCTCAACCCATAGTCTGATATATAGTAAATATTCTGTTGGAAGTGGCCTTCATTGATCATCAACCAGGAGGGGCTTGATAAAGCCCTCAGCTGTTTACTGCTATTCTTAGTTCCCTTTGCCTAGAGGCCAGTCAGATCCCAAAGCCCAGACTTGTGGTGGACCTGAGCTTGCAGGGAGAATTATCTGGGTCTCTTGTGGGTAAGGTTTAGATGATTTGGGTGTGAATGAAGGAAACCAGGTTATCAAAGCGTTGGAATTGACATCAGGTAAGCTGCATAGAAAACCTAGTAGAAGTAGGATAAAGTTGTGTCTAAATGATACCAATAATTCAATTGATTAATTTCTTACCCCCTTCCAAAGGTCTAATACAGACTTCTGCTCAGATACAATTGATATTCAAGTCCCCTAAGGAGAAAACAAAGAAAATGATCCTGTGTTTTTTCCTGATAAACCCCTTTCTTGCCTAAAGCTCAGTTATCTCTGTTGATTCTTGGGTAATTTTTCCATGATGTGTAAACCTCTCTCTTCCTGTATCTGGACAGAAATCATAGACAGGCTTAACAAGCCTCCTTCTGTGTATAGACCAGTAGTTTCTGAGCATGCCCCTCCAGAATGTCTGCCTTTCATGAAGCAGTGCTGGGCTGAGGTAGCAGAACAATGACCAACTTTTGATGAACTATTTAACCAAGAAAAGATTCTCTAAATCTCACCACTACCCACAAGCCATCTTAAAGCCACCCTACCCAAGTGCAACAATTGGGTGTTTAGCACATTGTGGAATAAACTTGCAAGGGAAAAGGATACTTCTCTTGGCAACCTGAGAGTGGCCACTTTGAGGTCCTTGGTGCTAGGGCATCACCACTGTATCCTCCAAGAGCCCATGGACTGCTTTTGGTATACTTCTGTATCTTAATATTTTTTCAGGTCATCCACAATCTGGCCTAACCAATCTTTCTACAATGGAATTGAACTAGCAGGTATTTGCAAAGATTGACATTGAGACTGTCAGAAGTTGATATGATAGAATGCATGGGGCTCTTCATAGAGCTGAGTTTGCTTTGGAGATCTCAGGGAACTCTGATAGTATATCATTTATATCATGGCAAATTGGTTTTGGAGGATCAGGAAGAATATGCAAAATTTGATAGGGTGTTCAAGAGGGGAGAATGTGCAGATGGAGAATGCAAAATTAGGAGATTCCTTAGTCTCCCAGAGAACTACTTAAGGCAATAGGTACATGAAAAGTGATAACCCCTTTCCTTTGGATACTGAATTTCTAAAGAGGCTAATTCTTTCTCTAAAACTGAAAATCAGAAGGGAAGATGGGGAACGAACAGAATGAGCCCTACTAAGGAATCTAGGGTGTGGATCTTCTGTTGATGCATGCGGTATAGAATTTTGTTGAAATTACAAGATACCAAAAGTGAGGGTGCTCTCCAGAGTACCTTGTCAGCTCTGACAGAGAGTTTTTTGAGCCTGGCTAGAGTACAGCACTGAGATGCTTTATGAGTGGCAGGTATCTGAGGCGGAAAAGAGAAAGAGTTGGATTGAAAGCCTGAGGGGCCCTGCTTATGAAGTCATCCGTGTCCCCAGCTAACAATGCCTCCATTAGTCTGGCTGGCTTTCTTGAGGACACTCAAACAGGTGTTCAATAGTATGGAAAAAGCAAAGGACCATTAAGGTCAAATTTCTAAAAACTTACCATGAGGCAGGAGATAAAGCATTTGCCCTGTGTTGATGCTAGAGATGTTATTTCAGAAGGCAACAGAAAAGCTGGTGATAGATAGGAGTATGCATCATGCAACTTTCAAACAAGACATTGCTGGAGCTACCCTCACTAAAATGCTTCAGTGGAAATTTAGTCTATCTGACTATAAGACTAGCCTCCCAACTTTCTGCAGTTAATAAAATTCTAAGAAGAGAAGCATTTCTCTAAGTTAGGCAATAGGGAGAACCCAAAGGATCTGAAGCAGCTGCTGAGGTTACCCCCAGGACCTTGGTGGACAAATAGAAGGGAAGAAAATCCCTAGTGTTCACCTTGAGGCATTGGGTGTGCCATGGAGCACATTTAGCCCAGCTCTATAACAACACTCATTGGAACAGAGACCTAGAAGTTTGCTCAGCAAAACTGCCACCAGTTTTTTTAAATTGTTGTGAACAGAGCTATGTACATGCTAAATATAACAGCAAGGGAGCTACCCCTCTTAATGCTAGGCCAAGTTTCTTGAGATGGACAAAGACCCAGGACAGTATATTGAACATCTGTGGCATGTAGCCACAGGGCCTAGGATAGGCAAGAGCAGTTGAATTTCTACATGACTCTGACAGAACTGAAGGACAGATACTAGGGGACACCATTGTTCTTGTACCCCATGGTAAGAAATAGGGGTAGACATGACCATGTAGAACTCAAACACTCTTTAAGTGGTCAGGGAAACTTCCACTATTCACTGGCAACACAGAAGCATTTGAGGATAAGTATAATTTAGTAGGCGAATGATCTATAAGGGTAAATGGTCACTTCTGCCTCCTTTCCCCTACTTCATCCACAACTGGCCTGGGCCAAAGACCAAATTCTGTTGCCTTTAAAGTGACTACTGTTCTAGTGATAGCATCTCAGAACTGAAGGAGCCTGGCTAGAGCACATTCATTTAGACTTGAAAGACAAGACCCAGAAGGGTAGAGAAAACTACTTGGGGGGAAAAGAGCCCTGTGAATGTGCAAGGGTGACAATGAGGGTGGGTGGTGACTTTTCCTATTTATATCAGGGCTCATCTCTCCTGCCCTGGTATTTTAGAGGAAAGGATTTGTGATAAGGGGGCCTGCTCCATCATCTCTGAGTTTAGGGAATAAGCATTCCTTGACTCCTCTTTCTTTTTTACTTTCAGCTTAATATTTTCAATGGAGGGAAGAAGACCAATATCATCGATTCAATCCTTTGGATATTGGAGCAATATTCTAGCAACTTGGAAGATTCCAAGAATGTACTGGAGACCTGGAAATTGAAAACCAGAAAACGGAAAAGCTTCTAACACAGATGCTACCACTGTATGTGTGAACACCTGAGGAGTGTGAATCCTTATAACAGTGTGTTCTATTAAAAAAAAGAAGAAGAAATTACCCATCAACTAACTGCTCCCTCCCCTATCCTGCACCCCCTCTACTCCCAGTGGGTTTGAGTCACACCTTTAAATCAAAGTAGAATTGGAAACCAAGGGAGCAGAGCACACATCCTAATTTTCCACTACCTGTGGATCATACTGGTCATTTAAGTTTTTGGTGCTTCAGTTTTTCTATATGTCACTTCGTGACTTTGCCAGGATGTTGACCAATTAAAAGAAGAAAGCTCCCTTGAGCTCCTACAGGAAGGTAGCAGGGTTGTTTTTTCCAGGGTTTTTCTCTTCCTTAGTTGAAAACATTTTTTTGTTACAATTTCCCAAATTTCTCAAGCATCTTATCATGTTGTAATGTGATCTTCTAGAGATAATTGGGGAAATTAGTCTCATGGAAAGGCAACCACCTGGGAACATTCCCTGGGATGGGGGAGTCGAAGCAGCAGTGTTGAGAACTGAAAAAAAAAATTCCATGAAGGCAAGTTGGAGCAGGTCTGTCTGTTCAGTGCTATACTCTAGCACCTGCACAGTGCCTGGCACATCTGAAGCACTTGATATGTATTTGTAGAATAAGTGAAGGAATTAGTGTTTTTACTCAGGTGACAGTTCCCTTCTCATCATTTACTTGGCAGTGAGTTTTGGAGACATCATGTTTGAGCAGGGGTGTATGGCATAGAAGAAGGCTGATGTCTTCTTAGGAATAGCTATGTCTGCTTTTCAGATCAGTCTCTGAATCCCTCAAAAAAGGCTTCACAGTCAAACCTGATGCCTTTGATTTGGTCACTTGTACTTCAGTGACATTGTGGGCTTCACCACCATCTCAGCCATGAGTGAGCCCATTGACATGGTGGATCTTCTGAACAACCTGTATACACTTTTCAACATGGTCATTGGCAGTCATGATGTCTATAGGTACATTAATTAACATAGAGAATGTGATTTTTATATGAAACTCATCTGTGTGTATTCCAGATTTGAAGGATGCATTTTTCACAGGATGTTGTTCTTTAAGAATAAAAAGTTAAGTGGTACACCACTTCTATTGGTTTTCCTTTGGAAATGGAGGTCAAACATAATGCATGTCATTTCCCACTTCACAAAATAACAACTCTCAATCCAGAAAGAGATTGCCAGACAGGGCTGGGGCTGTAGCTCAAGTGGTACCACCATCTGCCTAGCACACGTGAGGCTCCTCAGCACCACATAAAAATAAATTAATAAATAAAAGTAAAGGTTTTGTGTCCATCTACAACTAAAAAAAAAAAGAATAAAAAGAGAGATTTCTGGACAGATTCCTTTTGATCTGTTTTCTAGAACTGGGACTAAGAAGAGGTTGAGGCTGAGAGCTACTGTGCTTCAGTGGCTGAGTTCCCATAGTGCAGTCAATGTTGTTCTGGGCACTGAAGAGGGCATAGAAATACTGTTGTTTTGCCCACAGTAATGGCTGCAACAGTTCATCCTGGTAACATTTGTGCACTTCTAATACATGGTATGAAAATCTGGTCTCTTCCTTTAGGTACTGTTTTTAAACAGGAAGGAACTTGGCATTACACCAGGGAGCTATTAGACCCAAGACTTTGGGATTGCTACAGGGTAACCCAAAGCCTACCTATTGGTCTGAAGTCTGGGGAAGTGATTAATTGTAAGGTTGTAAGCCCCTGATTCTATCTTCTCCTACTCCCCTAGCCTATAAGTTTCCACTTTCTCTGTCAAAGGTTGCAGAACAGTCATTCATTTTGGTGCAGTTTCCTTACCCTTGTTTTTATATGTTGTTTTGTTCTAGGCAAAAAATGACTAAAGGTATCATAGCTGTGCAGGGATATTTCTATGTTGTCTGCAACATGGATACTTATCTTATTGATGGAGAGAGATGCTCCAGGCTTCCCAGAATTTAGACAGCTCCCCTGTCCCAGGAACCAAGGTAGAGCTGGAGAATGAGTAGCTCCATTCATTGGATCCTTCACAGTAGTCTGAAATGTTCCAGCTCTCAAATCACAGGGCAGTGTGTTTATCTCAGATTAGACAGGGCCCTTTCAGGTCAGGTAGAAAGCCTCAGGGCTAGGCCAAACCACCTAAATAGGGCTCAGAAATAGACATCATACCTGTCAATCAACAGGAGCTGCAAGCTAATCAAAAGCACACATGGAAACCACGGTGGAAAAAAAATCCATGGAATCAGACTACCTGTCTTAACTTGTTGAACTCAAGCAGCCTGAAGAGAAAAACAAATCACTGAAAGCTAATTCAGTTGAAACTAAAATCAAAGATGATTCAGCGTGGGCAGTAACACAGCCACTAGTTTAATCAATCCAGCTGATTCTGTTCAGACAATTGTTGGGGGTCTTTGAGATGAGACCATTAATTATTTTTGGACTTGGCTGCAGTAGGGAATTAGTGGGCTGCTCCCAGGACAGAGCAGGGCTATATGAATCCAAAAATGGAATCTAATTTTTCAGTCCTGTTTATTAAAAACAACACTGTGCAAAGGAAATAAAAATTGAACCAGCAGTGAATCACCAAACCCGTTTGTATTTTCATTTTCCTTACCTGTAAAATTGGAATCACCTCCCCTGGCACTTGATAATCTGAAAGGGAAGTGAGAAGGCTACATCAGAATTATGGCATTGGTGATTTGTTTTCACTTTCAGTTCTCCTGCCACCACCTCCATCTGAATCAGACCCTTTTCTATACCTTCCCTTCCCTTTCAGTGTCCTTATGCTAGCTGGTGCAATCTGTAATTCCTCATACAAATCGACATGCCAAGGCCCAGCAGTGCCCAGGCTCCCTGCTCTTCTAGTCCCCTCATAAATATCCTTGGGGCTTCCTGGTAACTGACTTATCAAAGCTAAAGGGTCAACTATCAGGCTCTGGTAATGGCCAACCGCTGAGTTTCCACTCCCATATAGCATTTATGCAACTCTGTGCAGGCAATCATGCCTATTTGGGGACAGGAATCCTTTCCTCAAACCATACTAGGTTATGGAGACCCTGGATGGAAGCATGCTGAGAGACAAAGCCCTAGATGTGAAAAGGATCATTGTTATTGGCTATATAGAAAGTCATGATGAGAGCCCATTGCTGATTACTAAACTTCTTTCTCTGGAACCTAATCATAGGCTGGTTTCGAGACATGACTTTTGGTGATGATGATGATGGTGATAGCTTACATTAAGTGTTTTGACATACTATTTAGTCCTTAGAAAACACTATGAGGCCAGTGTTGTCATTATCCCTATTTCACAGATGAGGATACTGAAGCTCACAGATTAAGTGACTTGCCTCAGGTTTGTAAGTGGTGAATCTGGGATTCTAGTCAAGGCAGTATGATAGAGTTTCATGCTCTTAACTATTGCATCCTGTAAGTGTAGTCCTCTAGGAAAACATAGATTGTAACTAGATCCAGTCCCATAGTAGCCCAGCCCAACTGGCCTTTCAGCTTACTCACCTTTTGAATTACCTGAAAAGCTTCAATTTACTGGTTGTCCAAAAGAATGAGCACACTTCTATGGAGAAGATGAGGAGCACAAATTTGCTTTTATTTCTAAATGTTCATCCCTAACTGGCCCATATGGATCAGTTGTGGGCCAGTATTGCTGCCCCTCATGGAGATAGCAGTAGGAAAGAAGGAGGTGACTGGTGGGAAAAGGACCAGTTCTTATTCCCAATTAGTATGAAAAACTAATTTCATCATATTTTAGAAGTAATACAGAAACCAGAGGGAATAGATTCTTCCTTGTCCTCCCTTTCCCTAGGCTGCTCTAGTTCATTTACCCAAAGTTATCTATAGATATGCCTGCTGGGGGAGTATCTTAGGCAGCTTCTCCTTGGGTGCTCCCCCTGGGACATCCTACAGACAGTCCTAGAAATATCCCCTTTCCCTTCTCTCCAAATTCCTTGCAGCCTGATATTTCTTTAAGGTCATTCAGGAGCCTGTGAAATAACTACACTTATTTCAGAATCTCTGGGTGGGGTGCCCAGACATCTGTAGTTTTAAAATAAAAATCCTTATGTGATTCTAATGTGCAATCAGACCCATAAACTGCTGATAGCCTTCCTCTGACTTTCTCACTATAGAAGATCATGTGACCGCCATCCTATCCCTGACACAGTGAAAACAAAACAAAACAAAAAAAGAAACACAAAGAGGTTAATTGCTTGCTAATTCTACTTTCCCTGATTCCCAGGTAGAGACCATTGGAAGTGTTTAGATGGTGGTCTCAGTCAGGCCTCCCAAAAAGGAATGGCAGCAGGCATGCAGCTGAGATTGAAAATATGTCCCTGGATATCCTGAGCTACATGGGCACCTTCAAGATGCAGCCTGTGCCAGAAGTACCAGTTCAAATTCAATGGGCCTGCACTCAGGTAACAACAACCAGTTTAAGTAAGGTGAAACATTCCCCATGTACCTTAAGGAAGACTAGAAAAGGAAGGTAAAAAGGTAGTTCTTCCCTGATTCCTGGTGGCTGAATTATTGAGGTGTCCAGGGCTGCAAAATTCCTTTATGCGCACCCAAGTGTACCTTCTTCCCAGCTCCTGCACCACAGTGAACAGCAGCCCTCTTTTAGCTATTAAACTGTTTAAGTCTGTCTTTCTGAGTTAGAACCAATGGTTTCTTGTTTGACTGTGCTACAAGATCACCAAGTATACTGTATTTAGGATAATTTGTTTAATTGACAGATATCTCAACTCCTGAAGTATTTTCCCCCACACTCATTCCTTCTTGCTTGGACATTTTCAAGTTCTCTCCCTTCACTGTATCCTTCCTGTTTCACTTCACACATTCCGGTATATTGAGAGACATCTCACTTGATGTCACAGATATCTCACCTACTAGACCCTCCTGGTAGCCTCCGCACTCCTCACCTCTTTCTCTTTGATCTGCTCTTCTAGGTTCCTTTTCTTCCCTCATCCTTTTCATCTCTTTTGTATCAAACTTCTTGAAAGAATGAATGACACAATGCCATAGTGAAGAGGCTATCCACTCCCCCTTAACCCTTTTGCAATCTGGCTTCAGCCCTCACCATTTTCCCCAATCTTTGTCTGCTCTTACCTGTCTGTAGCATTTGGCATTCATGACAATCCACCCTAAAACTTCTTTCAGTTGGCTATCATGATTTGCTCCCCACTGTCCAACAGTTGCTTTTCCACTTGGTATACTGGTTTTCTTAGCTTTTTTTTTTTTTTTTTAACCATTTTCTGCAGAAGCTTTATTGCATGTTCTCACCTAATTTATTTCTCAACCTGGTCCAACCAGGGAGCCAGGCTTTCATATTCTACCATTCCAACCTGGCTTTCATTTTCTACCACTGTCTGATAATTCCTCTTGTCTCTGTCTCTTAAATAATGGTGTTCCCCAGGATTCTGTCCTGATCCACTATTTTTCCCTCTCCATACTACTCTGGGTTATTTCATTCTTGTCTATGTTTTAACTACCACTTATAGGCGGATGGCATTTAATTACACATCTTCAGGACAATCTTCTCCCTTAAGTTTCAGCCTTTGTATATCAAGCTTCCTGCTGAGGTTTCCACCTGAATATTCCACATGGTCCTTTGACTCAACATGTCTAATACAGAAATATTCCCTTTCTCTACAAACTTCCTCCTTTTTCTGTATTCTCTATTTCAGTTGGTGTTACCACTATTGACTCAATTACTCCAGTTGATTTTTAATATCATAATAACTCCTCCCTTACTCTGACCTTTGACATTTAAACAATTGCTAAATTTTGAACATTTTACCTTTTAAAAATTTATTGGGTCTATCTTTCCTCTCCTTGACTCTCAGTTTCCAAATATAGGCCACCAGCATATTTTGTCTGGATTACTGCAATAACATCGTTTTTCTTCCAAGCTTGCCTCTTTCCATCCATCCTTCTCATATTAATCAGCATAATCTGTTTTTTTTGTCTTTTCTTTTTTTAGACTTTAAGTTCTTTGGAGGTAGGAACTATATCTTATTCATGTTTGTGTCATGAGTGCTTAGTATATAGGAGGCATTCAGGATTTTTCTTTCAAAGACTACCCCTCATTTCTCATTTGTATTCCAGTTTCCTATCTCTACCCTCCCCCTCAGTATACCTCTGTTTGGATAATTTGCCATTATTTCAAATTTAACATACTTAATTCCAAATTTAACTCCAAATCATCTTTTCCTCAAGCCAGCATAAACCCATAAGTCCTTGCCAATTTTCTGTTGATCATCAATTGGACAGCCAACAAGTCTGCTGATTGTTCTTTCATAATGTCTTTCTTTTCTCACCCCTTTTGACCATCTACTTCCCATCATCACCTTTCCAGTACCACCTTCTTGGATTACTACAATAGCCATTTAATAGGTTTTCCTTTTACAATGCATTCTATACACTGATTTGAGAGATAAAAAAGGAAAAAATAATTTTTATTATATAAATTCTTGTTCAAAATTCTCTAGTGATTGAAGGTCCTCCATCCTGTACAACCTTAATACAATCTTATCTCCAATTTCTCCCCAGCTGCATGAACTGGTAGACTGCTTCCCCAAATTACATACATGCTCAATCCCAACCTCAAGCCTTTGATTTATGTCCCTTTTTGCCTATTCAAAATTCTACCCACCATCAAGACCCAAATCAAATCTTACCTTCTCCATTGACTCCTTCTTGATTGAGTCAGGTCCTAATAAGCACCTCCCCACATTTTCTAAATTGTTATAGCCTTCTATCTGTACTATTTATCTTGCTTCAACCATACATGTCTTGTGTTGTTGCTTAATTTCTTCCTGTTTGATAGTTTCATTCCTTCAATTAGATTTTAATACTCCTAGAGAACTGAGACTATGTATTACATTTGTGTACTCCCCTTTGATGCCTAGCTCAATGCACAGTGGATGTTTCTGATTGAGTAAGAAGTGAATTAAAATGGGAATTTAAAAAATATTTCTTATTTTTATTCTCAGAGGAAAGAAACTTTTGAAGCAAAACACATAATTATTTTCTAACTCAGGAAACATCAAAAATATAATGCTGAAAAATTTAAATAGAAATAGCAGAGATCAGAAAGGTAAAGGTTGGGAAATTTCTAGATACTAATGAACTGACTTTTCAGTATAGCTGCTAAGTTCTTTCAGTTACCCTGAATAGCTACTATAGCCATATTAAAATGTGAGAAGAAAAATCTTTCAAAGAGCAAATAGAAAATATCCTTGGATTATCTATACATAGTGCTCTTCTATACCCTAACACCGATGATTGAAAGTCAGTTCTACTTGTTTTCAAATTTTCCAACTCTGTTAACAATATTTCTCCTAGTAGAGTTTTAGGCACAGGTAGATCTATGAGATACTTCTAACCCTAAGGCACAAGAAAGAGTCACATTTTTTTTTTTTTTTTGCAATAAACACGTTTGGATCTTGAGTCCCTGTGCAGGCTTTTCTGGTTTGGTGTTGAAGCATATTTGTCCTGTTGACAGATATAAGCATCTTGGGTGCAACTGTTACAGGTATAAATCAGAAAGGTAGTCATGTATGCATCATTATAAACTTGCTTTCTCGTAGAGCAAAGAGGTTTTTTTATTCAATTATAAGTCTTTCTTCAGATTCCCAGAGCTATTTGATAGCAACTTTCGTTCTTTCACAAAACTACATTCCTCACCCTTCCATTAGCATCGAGTGCATACTTTTGACTGTAATCCCTCCTGCTACTCTTTAAGGCCGGTTGATGGAGTGACGGGTCTCACTCTACCCAGATACTGCTTGTTTGGAGACACCATGAACACAGCTTCTCACATGGAATCAACAGGGTTATGTGAGTATCTATGGATGGATGGGTGGAATAGTAGCATCTACTTTTGGGAAATGATTCTTTTTTCAGGAGAGGATAAGAAGAACAGGGCACTTGATTTTGTAATGTTTTAAAGAAAAATAAAAGATAATTTGAGAAGATGAAGATTTATCACACATTTTCCTGGTCTCTAATAGCAAACCAGTAGGGGGTGATGTTGGCCTGAACATGTACCTTTCTTGTTCTAGAAATAAAGCTGTAGCTAAGTGGCACTGAAACAGCCAGTCAATTTGATCAAAACAACTTAAAAAAGTCTTTTGGGTAAAGGAAAGAATTGGCCAGCCTAGTGGGTGTGGGGGAGTCATGTTGAGAAAAGAACTAGGTAAGAGAGTGACATTTTCAGTTTTTCAGCTAGTTTGTGAAGACACACTGGAACCAGCTGCCTCCCAGCTGGCTGCTATTCACTGCTCTAGTCCTCTTTTTGAACTGGTTAGGACCCCAGGAGTTCTGGCTTCATCAAATAACCCCTAGAATTTAGCTAACAATAATCCCTTAATCTAAGGAGCTTGGAATTCTGAAATAATTAATTCCAACTATATTGTGTAAAAAATCTTTAGCTTCTTCAAAACAAGCATAATATCAAAGATTCCACGTCTTCTTCCCTTCTTTGAGAATAAAACTACGTAAACCATGATCCCACTTGTCTGTTGCTGACAAGATACTGGCTCTACCCTTTCTTGTTTATTTACTGCCACTACTGAGATAATGTCAGAAACACAATGTACCTTTTACCTATATCATGGTTGAGCAAAGCAATTTTTCATGCTGTTATAGGAAAAGCATAGAGAACAACATTAAATTTTATATACAGTTTTCATGGATTTTATGTTAAAAAGAAAGAAACCATTTAAGCCCATAGGAGCCCTGGCTCTGGCAGCTACTAGGCAAGATAAGCTCTTCCCCAACTTTGGCAGTATACTCAAACTAGTCCCTGATGATATGGTGGCCTATATCACAGTGGGTGGTGCCCTGTCTGACCCCACTCCCCATCACTCATGTTCAGAAACAGGCTTACACAATGGGTCCAGTCTTAGTCAATCTATCCTGTGTAGCCATGATTAAGGAGGCAGCACGGAACTTAGAAGCTGTTGTCAGAATAAATTTTCTGACATCTGGGAAAGTCTTCAAACTCTACAGATATGGCAGAGGCCATGGAAGTAGTCATCCAGGAACCACTGTGTGAATATGACTTTGCGTATGACTTTGCTCTTGCAGTGCAACCCAAGATGAAGTGAAATTGATCATGGAACCGCAATGCAGATTTGGCACAGTATGCTGGACTGATGTAAGCTTGTAGAAGGCTGAAGTCATATTCTGGTCTGCACTACAGAAAACTCCACACATTTCACATTGCCAATAAAGAGTTGAAAGCAGAAATTGAATTTTGAGATTTAAGTAGCACCTTGTCCAGTGAACAGGCAAGAAGAAAATGAAGCAAATCACTCACAGCAGGTGTTTATTAAGTACTGACTATGCAAAGAAGGTATTGTGAGGGATACAAAGAAACATACACATGTGATCTCTGCACTACAGGAGCTGTTTAGTGTGCTTTTCTGAAAGCTAATGACTGCGAGCTGAATACGGCATTAAGCTCCACAAGTGATTGAACATCTGTAAAGAGGTAACCTCAAGCCTCACATTGAATATGAAACCAAGACATGTAACAGGTCGATTAACAGAAAATCAATTTTACCAATATTTCATTTTTATCCAGTTGCATCCACTGAGATTCTGGGGTGGAAGTGACTAGTCACCTAGCCCTGGAATGACTCTCCTTACCACATCACTGACTGGTAGTTAGAATTGGCCATCCATTTTTCCCCACCAGCAGGATCACCCTGCTAAACGCTCCCTGAAGATGGAATATTAGCGTGATGGCACAGTTTGGACTGAGATAGACTGGCCAGGCATGTGGTTTTCAGAAATAGGACAACCTCTTTTGAGCAGAGGCATTGGGTCATCATTAGTCAATGAGGAACATGTAAACAACAGTACTAGGCTGTTAAGGGAAGGAAAATCATCATGAACATACATGGTAAAAATTTCTTGCAGTTCTTTCAGTCATGCCTTCCCATTCAGATTGTAATCAGCTTCTGAAAGAATGGTTCTGAAGCTTGTGTGAGAGCAAGTTTTGGATTATTTAAGACCCAACCTCAATAATGTGACAGCTTTCAGGAAGATTAAGGATCTTACCCCAGTTAAGAAGGAGATTATTCAGACAGGCATGATGGCACACACCTGTAATCCCAGTGGCTTTTAGAGGCTGAGACATGAAGATCACCAGTTCAAAACCAGCCTCAGCAATAGTGAGGTGCTAAGCAACTCAGTGAACTCTTGTCTCTAAATAAAATAAAAAATAGGGCTGGGGATGTGGCTCAGGGATTAAGAGCATCTGAGTTCAATACCCAGCACCAGAAAACAGAAAAAAAATAAGGAAATAGTTTTAGTTCATTATTGTTCGTTAAAGAATTAGACTTATGCACTTAGGTTCTAAATTTATTTTAAAGTGGTAGTTCCCCAGATAAAGTTCTTATCCCATGTTTATTGGAAAATAATACATTCTTGTGGGTACACAGCTAGAGACACCCACCTAAAGAGCAGACGTTAATGTCCAGTATCCATAAAATTTTTGTTGACAGAGGTCTGGGGATATATCTCATTGATGTTTAAGTACAGCAATATTGAGATATAATTGTAAACATGCATGAATTTTTGTCTCTTTATACAGTTTTTTGTCTCTTAAGTAGTATTACATTAGTATATAAAGTTTGGAAGTTCAGCTCTAGGAGCAGCATATGAGAGAACCTACTGAAGACAAAATTCCCTCAGAGGAGGTCATGTTTCAGTTGAGAGCACAGTGGTGGTTGCTGGTCTTTCCATCTTCAAGTTAAATTAACACCTTTCTATTGCATGGCCTTTCATCTGAGATGGTGTCTAGGAGGTTGATAGGTGCTACAGCTAACGCCTTATTTGGGCCTGGGGAGAAGGCCATCATTCCACCTCCTCCTCCTGTGCAACCCTAACAAAAGCTCTCTCTCAGGACTTTGCTTAGGATCTAGTACACTTTGAAGTGGGGTCATTTATTAAATCAAGAATTTATCAGTGATTTTATCAATGAGAAAGCAGCCAAAGTCATGCCTCTCTTTATTTTCTGGCTTACCATATTCATGTCAGTCTCAGTATTGTTTCAATTCTTCAACCTCTGAGTGAGGGCTATGAAGTTGAGTTTCAGGGAAGAACAGAGCTCAAGGTATAATGTTCTTTTGTTTTTGGAACCAAACCACTTGGATACACCTGCTTCTAGAGAGGTCATGGTCTGCTGAAAGAGCTTACCTGAGAGTCTGAGACACAGAGCTATAATTTAGCCAGAATCTCCAGCTCCATCTGCTTCAGTTTTTTTCCTCTGTAAAATATGGCTAAACAGGGCTGGGGTTGTAGCTCAGTGGTTGAGCGCTCACCTCACATGGGTGAGGCATCAAGTTTGATCCTTAGCACCACATACATAAATAAATAAATATAACAGAGATATTGTATCCATCTACAAAATATGTAAAAAAGTATACAGTTAAACAATTGCCTCAAAACAAAGGTTGAATGTTTTCACTGATATACAGATGCTAACATACAATGGGGAGCAGATAGAAGTTGAGTGGGTTAGACAAAGAGGAATGAAGGGAAGGGAGGGAAGTTGGGAAAAAGAAAGTGAAATGAATCTGACTTAACTTTCCTATGTACCTACATGAATATATCACAGTGAATCTCACCATTGTGTACATCTACAGAAAATTAATTTTAAAAAATAACTATGGTAAATGACAGAAAGATCAGTAGAGGGAAAGGAGTAGGGGGTGGTGAGGAAGAGGTAGTAGGGACTGAATTAGAACAAGATATATTCCATGATTTTATAATTATGTGAAAATAGATTCTACTGTCATGTATAACTAAAAAAACAATGAATGAATGAATGAATGAATAAGTAAATAAAAATTATATGAAATAGGTAAAAATATATGGCTTAAATGGTTGGGGGAGGGGTCATTGAGACTACTTTGCTTTTTTCAGACTCTAATTTGCAACTTTCTTCTCTTCCAAACTGTTCAGAATTCAGCTTTCTGAACAAACTGTATTGTTATTTTCATTTTCTAACTCCAATTTTGTTTACTCTTTGGAAGTGTTGGACATTGTTCAATAAGCAATACTATTGGAGAGTTTGAGTACTCTATTCACCTACTCAGTGTCAGCACTTTCTGACTTTTCATTTACACCATTGGCTATTTACAGAGAGGCTTTATGTCTTTCTCCAAGGGCCAGGAGGAACAAAGTCAGTTCCTATGAAAGACCAACATTTTGGAGCATCTTTTATCTCTTTGGGAGCTACACTTGACCTGGGATTCAGGATTGGAATAACTTTCCTTTTTCCTTTTCCACTGAATTCTTCTCATCTATTTCTGGACGGTCCCTGGTGACCTGGTTGTAAGAGACCCCAGTGATATGATAATCTAACTCTCTCATTTTCAGATGAAGAATCAAGACCCAGAGAGGAGAAGCAATTTGAGCAGGGTCACACACTCAATTGATAGCAGAATCAGGCCTAAATTCAGAAAGTCTGATTTGCTTCCATGAAATCACATGGCATATAGATGATTTTCTTAGTGATTATTCTTGGGAAAAGCAAATGCAAGGAACTGGGTGATATGCAATTTATTTCCCCTAATGGTGGTAATTTACACGTAACTAGATTTCAGAAGTTAAATATTGGAAGACCTGATTCTAGTTGATCACTTCCTTTTTATGTCTAGTCTTAGTTTGTCTTTTCTAATAGTTTCTTAATATATTCCAGCAGGTGGAATGAATCACAAAGGAACAGAACCTCCCCCACCCCACAATCTCTGCAGAGAACTCACACAGTGAGGTTATGGGGGTAGGGATATTACTTGGGCAGTAAATCAAATTGCCTGAGTCTTTAGTGATCCCTCTATACATCCTGTCATTTCTTAGCAGAGGAGGACAAAGATAGCTTGGTTCCTGAAGTACTTTCCTCTATATTTCTTGACACAGAAATTTCATTTAAAAACGGAAGAAACGCCACTTTAGAAGCTGAAAAAGGAAAGACGTGACCCCACCCCCATGATTTTTATTACTCCACAAATTCTAGTTATAAGTACTTGCATTTGGGGGAGTTTTGAGTACAAAAGCAGGATCTACTTCAGAAAGATCCTTTGCAGCTTCACTGTTTCCCTCATCCCAGGGAATTTGGGAACATTCTACAGCAAGTTGGAGGGAGAATCATTTCTTCATTGCCACATTAGGCATTGGTTATTGGGGCAGCAGGGGCCTCAGAGGGAAGAGAGATTGAGAGGAAGATACTGAAAGAGGAGAATAGGCACTAGAGGAAATGAGAGGAAGGAAGAGAAGACCCAAAGAAAAGAAGGCAGAGGACAGGAGACCATTTCTGTATCGGTACCATTTACCTCACCACAGTGAGGCCTTTTAACCATAGCCGACACAGGAGGATCACAAGTTTGAGGCCAGCCTAGGCAATTTAACAAGACCACGTCTCAAAAAGGGCTGGGGATGTACGTCAGTGGAAGAACACCCTTCAGTTCAATCATCAGTACTTTAGAAAACAAAAAGTATTTGCATTTCTGTTCTGTAAGTATTGGTACTATTTTGTGATTTTTCTTCTTTTCCCTCTCTCTTCCACCCCACCCTTATTCAACCCCCTCATGCTTGCGCATCCGTGCACACTCTTGCACGCGCGCACACACACACACACACACACAAACACACACCAGCAATTGAGCTAAGAAATAAAGAGGTTGTATTGACAGATTCATGAAGGTCATAAGGTCTGGTCTCTAATTCTTGCCCTATCAATGACTCAGTGTGTGACATTGGACAAGTAACTTTATCCTCTCTGTGCTTCTGTTTGTCTACATAGAGGCCTCTTCTGACCTGTGATTATCTGGAAACCCATTAATCTCATGACCTTTAAAATTCCCAACAGTTGTTTTTTGGCATCTAGACCTGCCCCTTGACCCCAGTGTGTTGGAGAAGCTATGTGGTGTGGATGGAAGAACATTTAAAATTTGAAGTCTAGTAGGCTTGGATTCAAGTTCCAGCTATGCCTGTGGATTGACAAGTCTTTTAATCTCCATGAACCTCAGTGCCTCCATTTGTAAAATGAGTTTAATAATAAAACTACCTTCCAGAATTTTTCTGAGGATTAAATAGGACAGGAGGAGCCAAAATCTTTTAAAATCGTTGTGCCAAAACAAACTGTTATTATTTGGGAGGTCTCTGGGACTGCCCAGGGACTGATATTGGGTCAAAGAGTGTGCTTTAGGCTTCAGTTGTTGCCACACTTGTTTCCCTTCTTCCCTGTCTTCTGAAGAATTATGGAAGTGGAGTGGGTAAACAGAGAGGTAGGACTCTAAGAATTCTCCTGGATGAGTTCCAAAACCTCACAGTACCCCCAGAGCTCCCCTGAATACTTTGATTTGGAAGCTTGCCTGAGCCCATAACACTCCCATCTTTTGCAACTACCAGTTTTGGCATCTTAGTGTGTCCCTGGACCTATCCAAGTCTCTGCATAATCCTGGAATCTACAAAATTCGCTTGAAAATTGGCATGTTTTTCTAGTGGCCTCTGGATCTCAAGACAAACAGTCAAATATGGATGGGGGTAGGATACTCGAATTTGAGTTTTAATAGTGTGTTTTACCAAAATGAAGTCCAATGATCCTTAAGTATTCAAAGTGTTCAAGGGTTGAGGTTTCCAGTTAATGGAACACTCTGATTATTTATTGAGCTACTGTCTGTACAAGACACTTTACTAGGTACTGTGAGGTAAAGAAAGAGCTTTAGAGTTGGACTTAATGGATTTAGAATCCAAAAGATGGCCCAATAGTTATTATTTAAATGCTATTGTCTGCTGCTTAAGGACTGGGTCATCTCTATAATCCTGGCACTAGTACATGAAGGGCAAAATAAATGCAAGTATGAGTGATGGAGTATATTTTCAAGATTTTTCACTTCTTCTAAAAACAGAGTAGTCCTGAATATATTTACCCTATTATCTGAGGTTTAGGGTGGGTTGGTTACTAGTTAAGGGGAATTGGGCTACAGTGACATTCTTTTCTAGTTTTCTCATAGAGGGTTTGTTCTGAATCTTGAACCAAATATTTGCAAAATGCTTTGAGATTCTCCAGTGAAATGTGCCACTTATTATTATGACTATCATCTTTATTATTAAGGGAAGAATACATGTGATGTAAAATAGGGAACAGTGGATTTGATGTGTGCAGGGGGCAAATCTAATTGAAATTGCTAAGTTAAACAATTTAGAACTGTTCCAAATGAGAGCTGCTGAGAGTGAGACCATATTTCAGATTAATGGTTTGGAAACACATACCATTACTTTTCTCAGTCTTAGTAAACACATTTTTTTTTCTTATGGACTAGAGGAAGTGAGAGTACGATCAAAAGAGAACTGAAAGGAGGAGAGAAAAGCACATTAAGAGGAAAGTGTACTAGAAAGAGGAGAGGGCAGAATAGAGAGAGAAAATTTGATTATTCTGATGTCATCATGCAGGCCTGGGGAGATTAGCTTGGGTTTTTTCTCCTTTTCTGTCCTCAGACCTATGATTCCTTATAAGTATCTAATGAAAGCCTCCCTGTGATCTTGTCATACCCATAAGAATCCCATAAGTTGGAAGAAAAGAATACTAGAGAAATAAAGACTTCTCAAGGCAACCAAACAAGTTTTTTGCACAGCCTATTTTCCATTTCTGTTCCTTTTGTATGTTTTGTGAAAACCATCAGATGGCTGGATGCAGAGAAAGGTAGACTCTGAAGGCATACACTTTACATAGAGTAAACAATAGCTTTCCTGAGCAATAGGTAAGAAAAATATGTAGAAAAGAAAACTCCAGGGAATGGTGACAAGGGAAAATCACAGGCATTTTCTGAGCTAACATGAATGTCTGTACCCTACTGATCAGAAGGGCTTTTTAGGAAAATTGAATATAATGTCCCCCCCCCCCCGCCATTTTGTCTATAATAAGGGCAAATGCACAGAGGAGACCTTCTGGTTGGTTGGAAAGAAAGGCTTCATGAAGCCTCTTCTTATGCCCCCACCAGTGTGCAGAGATGGGTAAGTGGAGTTCACACTTAATCAGAGTTTTCCTATTCCTATTCCCTAGTCTGCCGCACTCTCTTCACCCTGCAGGCAAGTGGGCCATGGCCTGAAACCATCAGAGATTGCAGCCTTCCAAAGAAGAAAAGCAGAAATCAGTTGGTGAGAAACAAGCCATAAGGTAATGGCCAGTAGGAAAACAGAGCACAGGAGCTTGTCAAATTTTCAAAGCTGGGGCTCCCTTTGGCACATGTGCTAGTCTCAACCTTCACTCTGTTTGGCAGAATGTGATGGAGCTGGTGAACTTCCAAGCTCCACTGAGTTGGGCAAAACCCTTGTTCTGGGGAGGCCTGTTACAGAGTGTGCTACACCTGAGGGAAGTTGGCTGCCCTGGCCAGAGAGAAACCCTTGCCTTCTGCACTGATAACACATTTGAATGCTAACAAGACTGGCCTTGTTATCCAGTTTTCAGGCAGGAGCACCTGCTTTTCCCATTGCTGAGCATCTGGGCCACATGGTGAGCCACGTCAGGTCTTCAGAGACTTACTATCTATCTAGGCAACTCAGTGGTACTGAGACTACCTCCTTTTCCTGCAATCTATTGGCAAGACCATCTTAGGGGATGCTTATGTCATTTCCTCTGGAGGCACTGTCTGATCCCTTCCAAGGTTGGTACTGCCAACCAAAATAAAGACTGGCAATTCTTTGACAGCCTGACTTGGATTCAGGATGATTTTCCCCATCCCTCTTCCCATACTAGGATGAGATGATTCTGAGACAACAATAATCATCTAATTATCAAGTAGTATCACCTCCTCGTATTTTTAAAACTTTTCAAATTTGTTTTAATTAGTTATACATGACAGTAGGATGCATTTATGTACTTTGATATATCATACATAGATGGGATATAATTTCCCATTTTTATGAGTGTATATGTTGCAGAATCATGAAGTCACATATACATACAGTAATAATGTCTGTTTCATTCTACTATCTTTCCTATCCCCACATACCCTCCCCTCCCCTCCCATCACTTCCCTCTACCTAATCTGAGGTAATGCTATTCTTCCCTAGTGCCCCCCACCTTATTGTGAATTAGCATCCACATATTAGAGAAAATATTCAGCCTTTGGTTTTGTGGGATTGGCTGATTTCTCTTATCATGATATTTTCCAACTCCAACCATTTACTGGCAAATGCCATAATCTTCTTTAAAGCTGAGTAATATTCCATTGAGTATGTGTGTGTGTGTGTATAACATTTTCTTTATCAATTCATCTATAGAGGGATGCCTAAGTTGGTTCCATAGTCTAGCTATTGTGAATTGAGCTACTGTAAACATTGATGTGACTGTGTCACTGTAGTATGCTGATTTTAAGTCCTTTGTGTATAAACCAAGGAGTGGGATAGCTTGGTCAAATGGTGGTTCCATTCCCAATTTTCTGTGGAATCTCCATACTGCTTTCCATAGTTGCACCAATTTGCAGTTTCACCAACAACATAAGAGTGTACCTTTTTCACCACATCCTCACCAAAATTTATTTGCTGCCTATATTCTTGATGATTGCCATTCTAATAGGAGATGAAATCTTAGAGTAGTTTTGATTTGCATTTCTCTAATTGCTAGAGATGTTGAACACTTTTTCATATATTTGTTGATCAATTGTATTTCTTCTTCTGTGAAGTGTCTGTTGAGTTGCTTAGCCCATTTATTGATTGGGTTATTTGTTTGTTTGTGTTTGTTTGTTTTGGTGTTTTAAAAGTACTTTATATATCTTAGAGATCAATGCTTTATTGGAGGTGCATGTGGTAAAGATTCTCTCCCAATCTAAAGGGTCTTGCTTCACATTATTAATTGTTTCCTGTGCTGAGAAGAAGCTTTTTAATTTGAATCCATCCCATTTATTGATTCTTGATTTTACTTCTTGCACTTTAGGAGTCTTGTTAGGGAAGTCAGATCCTAGGCCAATGTGGTAAAGATTTGGGACTATTTTTTCTTCTATGAGGCACAGGGTTTCTCTTCTAGTGCCTAAGTCTTTGATCCACTTTGAGTTGTTTTTTTTTTTTTGTGCAGGGTGAGAGATAAGGGTTTAATTTCAATTTGGTACATATAGATTTCCAGTTTTGCCAGCACCATTTGTTAAATAGGCTATCTTTTCTCCAGTAAATGTTTTTGGCACCCTTGTCTAGTATGAGATAACTGTATTTATGTGAGTTTGTCTTTGTGTCCTCTATTCTGTACCATTGGTCTGCAAGTTTATTTTGGTGCCAATACCATGCCATTTTTGTTACTATAGCTCTGTAGTATAGTTTAAGATCTGGTATTGTGATGTCTCTTGCTTCACTTTTCTTGCTGAGGATTGTATTAGCTATTCTGGGGCCATTATTTTTCCAAATAAACTTCCTGATTGCTTTTTCTATTCCTATGAAGAATGTCATTGGGATTTTAATAGGAATTGCATTAAATCTGTATAACACTTTTAGTAGTATGGCCATTTTGACAATATTAATTCTGCCTTTCTAGGAACATGAGAGATCTTTTCATCTTCTGAGGTTTTCTTCAGTTTCTTTCTTTAGTGTTCTGTAGTTTTCATTGTAGAGGTATTTCACCTCTTTTGTTAGACTGATTCCCAGTTTTTTTTTTCAGGCTATTGTGAATGGGGTAGTTTTTCTAATTTCTCTTTCAGCGGATTCATCTCTGATATTCCTTTCAGTATTTACTCTCTTATTTATCTTTGTAGCTTATTCTCTCTTCCATGGAAACTTTGACCCTAAAGTCCATTTCTTCCTCTACATATCCTTGATCCACATATCATAGGATTCTAAGGTAAATGTCAAGACATCTTCACACCTCCTACTCCTTTGTTCTCTATCATGGTCCAGAATAATCACAATACTAGCAGCAACTACCAAAGGCATTCACATATTTCTTATTCTCTCACTAGCCTCTGTGGACTTAGTCAACTCTCTGTGACTTCATTGTACATCTTCATTTCTGCAACAATCACAGGTATACAGAAAGGAAGAAAGGCTTCTGGCACCGCTCTGTGCCACCCTGCCACCTGGGATCTTGCTTTGTTCTTTCCTGTTGACCAACATAAGCAGATAAGTAGCTGAGACACACAACCATCTAACTTCTAGAAACATTATTTCCCGTGGGTTGAAAAATACAGGGACACCTTCAGTCACAGACACACAGTGTGTGTGTGTGTGTGTGTGTGTGTGTGTGTGTGATGGAAGAGCTTGGAAGCTCTTAGAGGATTTTCCTTTTGTCAGGATGGTGTAGGCATTGAAGATATTGTATAAGAATGCATCCATTCCTAAGAATGTATTGGAAGGTCGGGGCTGTAATTCAGTGGCAGAGTGCTTGCCTAGCATGAGTTCAATTCTTAGCACTGCATAAAAAACTAAACAAATAAAGGCATGCTGTCTATCTATAACTATATTTTTTAAAAGAAGAATACATTGGAGTTTACTACAGGAGATGCTGTAACTGAGTCACCATCATTGGCTCTGTGGCTGGTAGTACTTTCCTGGCATGCAGATGGATGTAGCTTAGGCCATTTACAAACTCATTCATCTGGACCACCTTGACAGAGAGCCAGCTTCTGTGGACTGTGTTTATATGAAACATTGAAGCTGCTGGCCCAAGAGGGGATTCAACCTCTGATTTTGGCCTCATTAGTACTTGTGCTTTAATCAGCATGTTAATTGATCACAATGGCCTTGGTGGCCTGTGCAAATCACAAAAATCCCCCAAAAGAGCACCCTTGACAAATTTCAGAGGGATTGGCCTAAATCCATGAGCTCTCAGACACCTCTCATTATATGTCCTATGTTAATGTTATCCAGAAATATCAGCTATTCCAGAATGTTTCCAACTTTCTGTGAATTTATAAGCCAACTATTATTGGGATAGACTCAACTTACAAAGCCCCACAAGACCTGTGAATGGCTCTGAGCTGCAGACACCATCATGGGAGCCTTTGGAGGAAAAAACTAAAATCTTTGGGCAGCCCTGTGGGGTCAGACATGGAGGAAGAAAACCTGCTTGGAAAGGAGTCACAGCTTTGGTGAACTGATTAGGCAGCGCTCTGCTGTTGGCCCAGTAGCTCACACATCATGTCTCCAAATAGTCACCATTTTTCAAACCTGCTTTTCACTTTATTTTCTTACTGTCCCTAAATTTTACCAACTGAAGTCAATTTAAGACTGACAAGCCAGCTCTTTTAATCATAGATATGTCTTTTGGAGTGTAAAAAAGTGATTAATCACAATATCTTGATGATGGTGAACTAAACTAGCTATTCAGGAGAACTTGGAAGCTTCATTTGTATTAAGACAGGAAGAAATGAGGAAGTTGGTGGTTCTAAAGAACAGAAGGTTACAGTGGTATGTGCTTGGGTGAACCCAATAGCAATGGATCCCTGGGATATGGGAGAAGAGTAAAAATAAGTACAATGGTGAATATGTCAGTTAGATTCCACTTCTTTTAAACATTTTCTTTGAATTTCCCTTAGACGTAAAAAACAAGAAGAAAGCACACTTGTCATTTTGTTCTCAGGACCAAGGACCCTCACCAGAATTCTAATATAACTGTTCCATGTGGGTTAAATCAGCCTTTGTGGACTAGCTAGAAACTCGACCACCACATATATAGCAGTTTCTATGGAAGAAAGCATTCCAAGTTCCAAATCATTGACTTATAAATAAATCTTTAGGACACACCTCATTAGTAAATTGAGGACCACCTGTATATTAACATGCCTCCTTTTTTGTTCAATTTGTAGAAACCCTTGTAAATAACAGCACCTAATTATGCAAACCTGACAAATGTAATAATGTTTATTTGCTCGAAGATCCAGGAAGGTTTGGCAATTTGCAAGCTGTTCATGGAGTAGAGTCATGGTGAGGGGCTTGAAATCATTCATATTGAAATCCTAAGGAAGGCATGGAGAAGGTATGCTCACTGTTTTCTCTTTCTTCTGCCTAGAAGTAAAGGGCTCCAATATTTGAATTTCCTCTTGGCAAGGCAATGGAGAAGCTCACTCCAGTTCAATGAATTGTTCTGCTTGGGCAAGAAATTAGTGAATGACTATACTTCTAAGGATGACCCATCTCCAGGGATGTTCAAGCCTAATTCCAGTGTGAGGGGGCTCCTGGGAAGTAACATAGCCCATAAGCTTTGCTCATTATCCAGCTATCAACAAGAAATCCATTTGAATGTAAACTGCAATGGATGTGAACCCTAAGGAAGGGTAGAGAACCACCTCCAAGTTTAGTCATTCCAAAATAGCAGGCTTAACTTGGACTAAGATAAGAAGGTCTCTGTGTTCACAGAAAAAAGTAGGAGGCACTTTGTTTTCTTTTACATTTAGCTTGAATCTCTAGAAAGTATTTAATGAGCATAATTTATAACTCAGATACTATGAGATTAGTGCCAGGAAAAAAATCTTCCAGCAAACATGCATCTGAATCCCAGTCCACTGTGACCTCAGTTGGCTGGAATGCATAGGGAATAGGGAGGAGGAAAAGAGTCTGGTTAATTGTGTTGTTTGGATAACTGAGGGCTAAGAAGACGTTTCTTTGTTTTCTTACTGCTTATTCTTCAAAATCCTCCGAAACTGTCATAGTCTCTTTTCCCATCTAAATAAAGAGAATCTAGGCAACAAAATTGAATTGTCTTTGATAGGTGAATATCTCACTGCATTTCAGGGTCAAAATCTGAACATAATGGATTGAATGTAGGAGATACTTTCAGTGCTAAAGATGCAAAAGTCATAGAACCAACTGAGCAACTCCCTTTAAATCTTGTCCTTTCCTTCCTTCTATTTCCTGCCCTGCCTTTCAACCCCCTTTCCTTACCCCTAAAATAAATCCTTTTCAACATTTGTTTTTACTTTATGCTTTTAGTTTTTCAGATTCCACGTTCAAGGGGTTATTGGCAGTGGCTTGCCATAGTCACATGGACCAAAGCAATAAGGTTTAAGTCACAGGCATGTTTAAAATAGTTAAGCAAGCTCTTTCTCCCTTTTATTATAAAAATAATCTCTTTATTAAAACAGCTGAACCCAAACATATCAGCCAGTAAAGCAGTTAATTCTTTTATAACAATCCTTTTTAAAGAAAGAAAAGCCTAAGGTATAATTTGATACCTTTCTCACTAATATTTAATTTTTCCATTATCAACTCAACCTGAATCTGAGCTTGAAGTCAAAAGCTTTAACCAGCAATTTTCCTTCTACCCTTATTCAAAGTACCCTTGTACTACTATCCCTTAACTTCCCTCAACCTCAGGTGGTTTATTTACTATGCCAAAGCTGTTCAAGAGGATGCAGAAAGGCTATGTTGCCTTTCAACTTTCTTGAGCCAAGTTTCTAATTTCTTTTGGTAAATCTGATAGAGATGAAGGAGAGATAAAATATCCTCTACTTGTGTCAAGGTCTCATTCAAAAGCTGACCTGTTAAGACTTAACTTCTAGAGAGCGGCATGACCTTGTGCAAAATTTTTAAGAAATACAGCCTTCACTTCTCCAAGGGGATATAGCACTACCCACTATTATGAACATGGAAGGGTCATTGGGGATAATGGAGGGGGTTAGGTGGTGTAGCTACAGGGCTGCATAGATAACGATTCTCACAGACAGTCCAGTTCTTTAACCATAGGAACTATAGCCCCAGGTTTGGGCCTCCAAAAAAATAAACACTGCTCAGTCAAAATCTTTTATTTAGCAATAAGAAGCAACGAGAGTGATTTCTAGCTCTGTATCTAAACCTATTTGCTATTTCCCTCCTTGATATTTCTCTTGTTTAACCAACTAATCCTTTCATGATCACATCTTCTTTTGCTTAATTTTGTCTTGAGCCCCTATGTTAAACCACTCCATCCATTATTGGAGTTTTTCTTTTTCATTAATGCCTTCTGCATTGAAAAAAAAAGAAGTTTTCTTCAGTTAACCTTTCTATTTAAGTATTTGAGAATAAAAACACCCTCTATTCTCTTTGGATTTCCTTAGTGGGATATAGTTAGATTTTTAAAAAAATATTTTTTTATTTGTAGATAGACATAATACATAATAGTTTTATTTTATTTATTCTCTCTCTCTCTCTCTCTCTCTCTCTCTCTCTCTCTCTCTCTCTCTTTGGTGGTTCATGGAGATTGAACTCAGGACCTTGTGCATGTGAAGCAAGAACTTCACCAATTGAGCTATATCCCCAGACCCTATTTATTTATTTATATGTGGTGCTGAGGATTGAACCCAGTGCCTCACATGTACTAGGCAAGCACTCTACCACTAAGCCACAACCCCAGCCTTATAGCTTGATTCTTGAATACAACTGTTTATTTTTCTTTTTCAGTCTGTTGTGCCCAACACGGTGGCTGAAGTTGGTGGTTAAAAGGACCAAACCAATTTCTTCATGGTTGTTTTCTTAAATGGCTTATATTCTTTGTATAAGATAAAATATTTAGAAAACAACTTAAAGTTTCCAAACAGAGATTTGAGTTAGTTCCATCATATTCCTTGTATCTGCTTTTTCTCTTATGATTTGCCTCTTCTTAAAATGGGTTATTGGAAAAGAATGCCAAATGCTAATGAACTAGAAGTCAGATTTTGCTTGAGGTTTTATTGTACTTTGCAAACATAACAAAGTGGCAAGCCCATGAGGGATTATTTGTCTTTTTCTTACAGATCTCAACAGCAATATATGTTCACTGTATAAAATTTAGAAAACACAGAAAGGCACAAAGTATGTTAGAATTGCTCAAAGTCCCTTTATATCCTCTATTCTATTCTTTTCCTTTCTATTTGTGTTCACTTCATCGATTATTATATGTTATTATATCATCTACTCAGCCAAGGAATATTTTAAGTCAACTGATTCTTAAATTAATCCAGTCTGCTTTTATTTTGTTGTTGGCAATGTTGCTCATATTTTTGGTGGTAGAGGTTGAATATGTTTAGATTGTGGTCAGCTTTCACTGATCCACTTGTTCTTTATTTCACTTGGCATAGAAAAGCAGAAGGAGATAGCAGATGGCTATCTACTTCATTGCAACAACTTGGTTTACTACATAAACTCTATCAATAAGTATTGTAACTTATTGTTACAATAAGTATTGTAACTCTATCAATAAGTATTGTTCTAAGAACTCCCTTTCTGCCTACCTTGTTTTAGACTTTAGTATAAATAACTTTATTACAAAACTATTCATCTCATCATGTTCTTTTCCTAAATACATATGGAATCAGAGTGCAAGGGTGGAAAGTGGCAAACAGCCAAATAGTAATACTTCATTCACTGGGTGGTCACATCTATGTGACATCAAACAATTGAATGTAACTTAAACACTCAGTTGAATCGAGTAAGCATTAATTAGCAGAGAGGCCACAATGGTTTGACCATTTTACTTTAATCTCCTCATCAGCCAAAGCTGGATGACCTAATCAAGGATATTTCCCATCTGGCTGGTTGATAGTATAGCCCATTTACTTAATGAGTTCTGCAATAGAATTCTCTCCCACTCTATTTCTGGTTCATGCTTTCTTCTCAGGTTAAGATGATTGATAGGTAGATCACAGAAACATGTCTGTTCTTTTTATGTTATTAGGGTTTTTTTTTCCTAGTGTGGTTTATGAAATACTTGCCACCTTACCTATTTTCCAATTTGGATTAGCTGTAGGCCAACCAATAATGGTTATCTTTTAAAGACTAAGAGCAGAGGTGACTTAACCTATATACTCATTTTGGCTGAGAATTAGAGTGGCTCCAAATGTCACTGAAGAATTTTCAAAGATGACTAATTTTAAGCAAATTAACATGCATATATAATCATAGAATTGAGGACCTTTAAATACTATCAACTCCTTCATTTTACAAATTTAGTATTGAGTATAATATGGGGTATTCCTAATGTCACCATCTAGCTAGATGAACAACCATTTTTACCAAGTCAAAAAAGATACAGGAGCTATCAAGGACAATTCCTTACCTTTAGGAACACAAATTCTTAGAGATCTGGGGGTAAAATCCCTAGCTATATGCATGAGCACAAGATTGACAGAAATACTCTTGTTTGGGGGTGTTTTAAACTAGGTGATGGTGTTGACATCACAGGTTCTTGTTAACCCAAGACATAAAAAAAGATTCCAAGTTCCTTGTCATTAAATCACCTCTGCCATGCAGATATGATCATATCCATAGTCACACAAGTGCTTACGTTGATTTAGCTCAAGTGGATGGAAAATAAACCTCTAATTATGTCTGGCCCTGTGGATTCATTTGTAGTTTATAGAACATGGCCTCAGTCCTATATAAATGAAGTCTAAGAAATACCAGAGGCAATGGCTGATTTCAGACATCAGGGATATTTTGAATGTGTCCATCATCCAAATGAGGTCTTCAGTATGTAGTGAGTGAAGCTAAAGGAAAACCAAGTCTAAAATCTTCACAGCAAGAAAAAAAAAACTGAATCTGATTATTACTTGTTGACATCAAACTTTCTCCTCTAGAGCCATGAAGTCTCCTGAGTTTTTAATATAGTTGTGTAACCAGTGGGTATAGACTAGCCATAGAAGGACTTTGCCTCACTACCAACTGACTCCAGGTGTTTCAGAGCTGTTTGAACCCATCGTGGGGAGTATTCTTAGATGAACTGCTCATGATCATGGCTTCCCAGGATAAAAGATCAAAGGAAAAACAATTGCACCAAGTAGCATTGGCAATAAAAATGCCATTTAGAGAATGGGCTGATGGATCTAGGTTTTTTTTTTTTTTTTTTTTTTTTAATAAATGTCAGTATCTTAAGCTCATTTGGAGTCTTTGGTGTGGTTCAAAGTCAAGACCAGCTTGATATTTGGGGCTTGGTCCAGGATCAATCTAGAGTTAGAATAAATTTTGTAATGCTGTAGAACATGCCTCATTAGACATATTTGACTTATGACCCCAGAGCACAAACAATAACATGAAATATCCCGATTTATGCCTCTAATATGAAAGTGCAACACTATTTTAATGGGTTTTAGTGGTACTATTCAAAAACATGTTGAGATGGTCATCTTCCTCCAGAGAAGTACTTTTTACTTTTTCCATATATGTCTTTGTCTATATTTTAGTGAATTTCTCTGGGATTACATTTTGGATATTGTAATATTCCTACTTCCAAAACTTCAATGTTCCTCTATTTTTTTTATAATTTCCATAGTTAGGTTCACATCTAGGTTTTCCTACTCTCCTTATATTTTATTCTCTAGTCCATTCCTATTGCTTGCTCTTCCCCTGCCTTTTCTTCTAATTTCATGCCTTTATTCATGCTGTTACTTCTTCCCCCATTTTTTTCTTCCTCCCATCACCATATGTCCAAATTCTACCTATTCTTCAAAGTCTAGTCAAGTATCATTTCCTTCATAAAGCCTTCATTGGTCCTTCTAATTATATATCCTTTTTTTCTGAATTCATATAATAATTTTACCTGTACTTTATAATAATATTAACTTGTTTTTCTAGCTGTTTGTACACTTGTCTTGTTGTCCCTATTATACTTTGATCTAGAGAAAATATAAATGTTACCATCTTCTTTAGGACAAGAAACATATTTGGTTCATCTTTGTCTTCCACACAGTGCCTGATATATTAAGAGGAACTCAATAAATAATTATTAAATTATTAAATGAATATTTCTCTGTCTCTCTGTGTATGTATGTTTTCTCTGTACATTTTCTCTTTTCCTATTTCACTTAAAGTTTTTCCTGTTTTCATTTGTGTGTCTGTCATCACCCCCTCTCTTACCACCATCATAATATTTGAAAACAAAGTATTTTTTGTTGTGTTTATTGAAGATTAAATACCTTCCTCTTTATCTGAAAAGAGGTAGTGTTTTTTTTCTTTTTTTATTGGTTGTTCAAAACATTACAAAGCTCTTGACATATCATATTTCATACATTAGATTCAAGTGGGTTATGAACTCCCATTTTTACCCCAAATACAGATTGCAGAATCACATCAGTTACACATCCACATTTTTACATCATGCCCTATTAGTAACTGTTGTATTCTGCTACCTTTCCTATCCTCTACTATCCTCCCTCCCCTCCCCTCCCATCTTCTCTCTCTACCCCATCTACTGTAATTCATTTCTCTCCTTGTTTGTTATCCCATTCCCCTCACAACCTCTTATATGTAATTTTGTATAACAATGAGGGTCTCCCTCCATTTCCATGCAATTTCCCTTTTTCTCTCCCTTTCCCTCCCACCTCAAGTCTCTGTTTAATGTTAATCTTTTCTTCCTGCTCTTCCTCCCTGCTCTGTTCTTAGTTGCTCTCATTATATCAAAGAAGACATTTGATATTTGATTTTTAGGGATTGGCTAGCTTCACTAAGCATAATCTGCTCTAGTGCCATCCATTTCCCTGCAAATTCCATGATTTTGTCATTTTTTAGTGCTGCGTAATACTCCATGGTGTATAAATGCCACATATTTTTTATCCATTCATGTATTGAAGGGCATCTGGGTTGGTTCCACAGTCTAGCAATTGTGAATTGTGCTGCTATGAACATCGATGTAGCAGTGTCCCTGTAGTATGCTCTTTTAAGGTCTTCAGGGAATAGTCCGAGAAGGGCAATAGCTGGGTCAAATGGTGGTTCCATTCCCAGCTTTCCCAGGAATCTCCATACTGCTTTCCAAATTGGCCGCACCAGTTTGCAGTCCCACCAGCAATGTACAAGAGTACCCTTTTCCCCACATCCTCTCCAGCACTTGTTGTTGTTGGACTTCCTAATGGCTGCCAATCTTACTGGAGTGAGATGGTATCTTAGGGTGGTTTTGATTTGCATTTCTCTGACTACTAGAGATGGTGAGCATTTTTTCATGTACTTGTTGATTGATTGTATGTCCTCCTCTGAGAAGTGTCTGTTCAGGTCCTTGGCCCATTTGTTGATTGGGTTATTTGTTGTCTTATTGTCTAATTTTTTGAGTTCTTTGTATACTCTGGATATTAGGGCTCTATCTGAAGTGTGAGGAGTAAAAATTTGTTCCCAGGATGTAGGCTCCCTATTTACCTCTCTTATTGTTTCTCTTGCTGAGAAAAAACTTTTCAGTTTAAGTAAGTCCCATTTGTTGATTCTTGTTATTAACTCTTATGCTACGAGTGTCCTATTAAGGAATTTGGAGCCCAACCCCACAATATGTAGATCGGAGCCAACTTTTTCTTCTATCAGACACAGAGTCTCTGATTTGATAAAAGGAGAACATTTTGCTATCAAAGATTAGTTATGTCAAGAAAAAAATGTTAACCAATTATGACATAATAAAAATGTGACCTTCTCCGGCTCTTGGAAATTTTATGAGGGGAGTATCAAACACTACCGTGTGCAGTGGTAGTGTTTTGATACTCCCCTCATAAAATTTCCAAGAGCCGGAGAAGGTCACATTTTTATTATGTCATAATTGGTTAACATTTTTTTCTTGACATAACTAATCTTTGATAGCAAAATGTTCTCCTTTTATGCATTGAAAATAATTATTGTTAACTATGATTTTCACTTGTGGCATTAAGGGGGGTCAATTTAAGGAATTGTAATACCAAGAGAAGTGGACACCAAGAGACAAAGGGGAGGATGCTAGCTTTCTTGATATATAGGATAGGATATCATGGGAACAAGGCTTCACTTTGTTTTATGTGGATTCAGAAAATAGAATCTGGGTCAAATGATAGAATCTGGGAACATAGGGTTAACACAAGCAATAACTTTCTAGTGAGTAGTCAGAACTATACAAAAAATGAATGAGAACCTCAGAGAGAGCATTCTCTGTTATTAGGGGTATTCAAACAAAGGCTAAATGATCATATGATGTGGAGATAGTAGATATTTTAAATATTGCATGTGGGATTGGCATAAGAGACCTTTTAAGATTCCTTCCTACTCATAGTCTTTGCTTCTATGATTCCCTTACACACCTTCTTAAAACACACTTAAGTGGTTTTCAAATGTTAAGAACATATGAAAACAGGTCAGTTCAAACAAAACAGAGGAAAACATGTTATAAGAAGTAGAACTAGAAGTCTCAAACAGTCCCATGATAAATCACTGTATTTGACCACTAAATTTGACTCTGAGTTTCTTGGCAGTTAAAGCAAAAAGGGAAGAAAACAAACAAAAACTTGGGTTGTATGGTTCTCTGTTGAGTAAACAAAGAAAAAAGTGATTGTGTGTTCATCTGCCTAGACAGATTTCTTTCTCCTGTCTGGATTCCAGGTAGAATTTATCATGTAAATCCTTATATAATAGATAACACTTTTTTGATAATAGACTATGTAGTTTTTACAAAAGTTACAGATGTAATCTCCAAATGGAAATATATTTTCTTCATCTTCAAAAAGGCACTAAAGGCTGTGAAATGTCAAATCTTGAGCACATAACTCCTTTTCCCCTGGAAAGCTAAGGTATTATTGTTCAGGTAAGTTAAGTTGCTTTCTGTTGATCTAGCATTATATGGGGACCAGACACAGAGAACCTAGAAGAAGGGTCAGTTAACATGACCCGTATCTGCTCTCAAAGTATCTTCTATATCAAGTAATTGTCTGGGTCATAGACAATTCATTGTTGAATTCTATGAGGGTTGTCTCAAGGAAGGTTGAGATTAGGAACTGAGGATTTGTGACCTCTTCCAATTACTTGCTGGCATAGGATGATGGAAATATGTATCTTGGTCCTCCCTACCTCATCAGAATGCCATAAGGATGGAAAAAGCAAAGAATTGATGTCAAAGCACTGGGAAAGTTACAATTTCTAACCAAATGTCAGGGATGAGGGATAGTACTATTGCTTACCAGACTGCATCTCACCAGGACACATGCCTCAGGGAGGGCTTTGGTGGTTAGCTACTGGGAAAGGCCAATTTGTCAGATCTGCTATGAAATGTCATTGAATATCTACAGGGGCACAACATACAACCTCACAGAAAGATGATTTTATGAAATTAATGAAACTCTTATGGAGTAAAGACTCTCCTTGACCAGTGTCAGAGTAGTGTCTTGATCAAAGACATGGTCTAGCAATCAAAAGTAATTTCAAAATAATTCAAGTTCTTATACTAATCAAAAGACATGAAGGAGATTTGGAACAACTCATTAAAGTCTGATTTCCCCTCCTGATTTTTTTTTTGCATCATAGTCCACAGACTTTCAGTGCTTCTCTGTTTAATTCATTCCCACTCCTCAACTTTTTCTAAATCTTCAGGCTAAATAATTCACTTTTCTCAATATTCTCCTCTCTCTTAGCACTGTATTATGTATATTGGCTTAGATTGTAGCCTGTTCTTTCCCCTGCCTCTCATGGTTACTAACTCTCTCTTTTTTATTCTGCATTGCAAAAGGTCAAAGATCAATTTTACCAAAGATAGGAGGGAGAGATTAGGATGGTGACAATCTGAGAAAATAAAAACTAACCTCTCTTCCCCTCTTTGATGCATTGGGAGAAAGAAGAAGACTGTTAATGTATACACAGTAAATTTCATATCATCACACTATGATAAAGAAGTTTAGTGAATTCTTCATTATAGAGAGATGGATTACCTAAATCACTCAATTTCACTGTTTTTGCTATTAACTCAATTTCTCTTCTTTTTAATTCAATTTATAGAATATGTTTCCATAATAATTGGAAGTAAAGACCTATGGAAACAATTAATTATAAAAATACCTGTTAGTAAGTGTGGTCAGAAAAGTTAATAAGCCTGATAGAAGGTCTAGGACTCCTCTTGGACTGGTCCTATATATTATTCTGAGAGATGCCATGTTTACCATGCAGAGGGAGTAATGAGTGACTACCTAAACTTCCCAATATTTCCTAAGTTTGCCCTCTGCAGTGCAACCTCAAAATTTGGTTTATGGTGTAAAGTGTCCAAGCATTAGGAACACATTATCAACTAAAAATCCAACCCCAAATTCTAAAGCCAAATGTAAACATTTCAGTAACTGATCATACCATTCTTCCCTATTGAAAAGAATCATGGCAAAGACACAGAAAATTGAATTGAAAGCACTTGAAATATGTGGGAATATAATATTCATTCCCTCAATTTTGGACTTATAACATGTGCTGTAGAGTTAAAGAAATGCCAGCTTCTATACATAACAGAAAGGTTAAATAAGTATCTATCGTAGCTTTAAATTTAGGTGTCTTCAAGATTCCTCACAGACTAATAAAGTAAATCATTTAGTGGTCATTGGAATGTTACTGCTTCATGTAAGTGAAGTGTTTGGGAGGTTGTCAGGTACTAAGTGTGCTGAAACCAGATGGAGCATACTCTCTGATTCTATCTGATTCTAGATACGAAGAATAACAGTTGGCATAAACACAGCAAATGATTCATAGTGTTGGCACAATGTTTTAAGCAATTAGCAAAGGCTCTGACATGTATTTTGAAAAAGCACGTGAAGCTTAGTGGTTGGACAATGGTATATATCCCTAGGTATCTACCCAAATGTCCCACTGACAGGCCCCCATCTATTCAGTTTTTGTATTTTGTTGTCCCTTTTTTTATGGTCACAATAAATGGATTCATAGAATTTTAAATCTGGGAGGGATCTAAATAATTATTTAGTTCAACTTCTTATTTCACACATGGGGAAACTAATTCCTGAAAAGAAAGTACCCTCTCACAGTTTGCACAGCCGGTTAGTGGCAGAACTGGGATTAGAACTTCATTTCTCCCTGTTTCAAATGCTGGTTGCTGTTGAATTCAAATACTGACTGTGAGCAGAGTATCCACATTGAAAATGCACAAAGTGTCCTTAAATAACTTCTGCAATTCCATTCAATATGTTCGGATCTCTTTCCATTATGAAATTGATGAATCATTAGTGATTAATTAGGCATTCTTGTGGCACTATCATTTCTAGCCTGCTTTATGATCTTACATTTTCTCTCTTCCTCTTTGGCACCAATTGAAAAAGTTACACAAACTATTTTTTGGAAGAGCTCAGTTGGTTAGTTATATCATATCAGTAGAAAGGAAAGACCTCAACTTTTGATTATTTAGTCTACACTCATAAGAATTTCCTGACTTATACTTTCTAAATGGACTTAGTCTTTAGACCTTACAGGGAAGTAAATCATGCTTATGTGAATAATATATTTATTCAGCTTTCTCCTCTACTATGGGACAGATGCTTGAAATTGTCAATCTATGGATCAATTCATGATCACATATTGACCCCCAAGTCTTTTAACCCAAATCTTCTGACAGAAAAGTTATAACCAGCATATGTGTATACTTTTCAAAGAACTGCCAGATCTGCTAAAAAAACATCTTTTCAGATTATCTTCTTGAAATTATGCTTCATGATATTAGGTTAACAAATTTTAAAATTCCACCTTGTGTTTTGTGAGTGCTAATTCAATTAATTGTGTCACTCATTGGAGAGGTGTCCTCTATCTTGGGAAGACAGAATTAATGTATTCAAAGCCAGTTGTAGGAAATAGAAACATTAACTTCAGTAGGAGTTAATGTTCTGACCTGTTCTGTCCCTCTCTCTGGTCAGTAACATATAGTTAAGCTTAGCTTCAAAAAGGACAATTTAATATGTTGAATGTTAACCATGGAAACAGATAATTAACCAAAAGTCTACTATACCATTATCTATGACAAATTCCAGTAAAACATTTTGCAATAGGCTGTCTTCTAGATTCTGTCCAAGGTGTTATGCACTGGATTAATCCTTGTTTAATCTGCATCCTGTAAGACCAGCAGAGTATTCATATAGCCTGGTAATCCCTGGCATGTGCATGGAATTTTTCACAGTGTCAATGGAACCAATCTAAATGCCCTTCAATAGATGAATGGATAAAGAAACTGTGTTATATATACAGAATGGAATGTTACTCAGCATTAAACAAGAATAAAATTATGGCATTTGCAGGTAAATGGATCGAGTTAGAGAATGCCATGCTAAACAAAGTAAGCCAATCCCCAAAAACCAAAGGCCAAATGTTTTGTCCGATAAGTGGAAGCTGATTCATAATGGGGGGGGGGCATGGGATAAATGTAGGAACTTTGGATTGCGCAAATGTGAGAGAGTGGAGGGGAGGGGGCATGTGGGTACGAAAGATGGTGGAATGAAACAGACATCATTACCCTAATTACATGTATATACCATTGTACAAATGGTATGACTCTACTTCATGTACAACCAGAGAATTGAGATGTTGTGCTCCATTTGTGTGTGATGAATTGAAATGTGTTCTGCTGTCATGTATAACAAATTAGAACAAATCAAAAATAAAAATAAAAAATTACAGTGTCAAAAAGGTAATACAAGATGAGCAACACTTGGAGTTTATTTTCTGCCTCTCTTTCAATCTCATGTCAGAGTGAAGGAATCAAGGCAAGGTTGACACATATGGCAAATAGATCTGGTAAATACCCTATTAATAAGATCCACAAAAGCAGGCAAACCAGGATAAACATCTCCAAAGTGAATTTTTGTTTGTAGTAGGGGTGCCAAAATGATCAGGATTATTGATCTATGAGAAATCAAGTAGCTGTGGAATTTCCAAATCTAATTTTTTTTCTTTTGAAGCTTGTCATTCTTGGAGTAAACATCAACTGTGGCTATTAATTCCAGGCATCATTAGCTTTCTGAAGAGTCAGTTAACAACATGTCAGTTTCAAATCATGAAATTGCCAAAATCATGATTTTGCTCTTTAGCAGCAAATATCATCATTATCATTAAAGTTATCACTATACACCCAATATGTGGCAGAAACTATATACAAAGAATCTCTTCTGATCCTTAGAACAGTTATAAGAGGCAGGTGCTATTATGAACCCTAAATAATATATGAAGAAACTGAAGATCATATTAGTTAAGCAAATTTTTCAAGGCCACAAAAGTGGTAAGTGGCAACTAGAATCTAAACCAGACCTATCTTTATTCCAAAACCTGTGCTCATTCAACTATACTCACACAATATAAAATTATCCAAGGAGACCAAGTAACATTTTCACTGCACACTTTGTAAGGCACTGGTCTATTTGGAATTCTGAATTCTGAAAATTTATTTTCCACTTGAGGGAACAGTTTCCTAGCACTGAGGCTTGGTTCAATAGATACTTGATAGATGAGGTAGCAGCTGGGGGACACAGAAGGGTTGAGGGGGAAGCATAGTCAGAGTCTGTGTTCTCTGTATTTTGTCTGACCCAGTAGGTAGAATTAAGTTCCTTCAAATTTTAAAATAAAATAAGCAAAAATAAGACATTAAAACATATTGCTGTTAACTGAAGTCTCAGCCTCTTAAAGAAGTTTTGTTTCAAAACATTTGAAACAGGAAAAAGTATCTACTGAATCAGGTAAAAAAAAAAAGTTACACGTCACTGATACCATCAGTGCTTCAAGAAGTTCTACCTCTGCTTACAGAGGGTGCCTCTGATGGATATTGAATACTGAAATTTGAATGAAACTGAATCAGGAAACAAACACTAAAACTAGCCACACTCATTTGCAAAACCCCAGCCCAAATGAAGCCAAATATTCTCACTAAACTGTGACCTGAACCAATGTTTTTTGTTGTTGTTTTTTTCCTTAACATACAGTGAAGTGATTCAAACTGAAATTCATGTTGTGTATTTTCTAAAGTGACTGAATCCAAACTAACACATAACTTCAAAATAATCTTAGTAGAGAACCTGAATTGAATTGATATACATGTAGTCCAGTCAAATTCATTTTTTAATTAATTATGCTACCGAGGTTCCAAAGTTAGAGTCCTGCTCTGTGTTTAAAGATCTAACCTCTATCTTGACTGAGCAACTCAGTCACACTGTCTGAAGACACTTGGGTCTTATTAGCCATAAACCTACCCATGTTTGAGAAAGCATGAGAACAAGTGTACCAAATTGGAAGAGTGATATCTGCTTCCAAATCCAATAGAATGGATGTGCATGCCGTATAAAATGTCCACCAGCTGCTTTTCTGATCCTTAAACACACCATGTGTACTCTGTGCATCTTTACATATGCCATTCTCTTTGCTTAAGATATTTTGCTTCCACATTATTTGCTCACTGCCTTATTTAAAGTGTCAACTCAAATGTTGCTTTACTAGAGAATGCTTCCTATAAATTACTTTATCAAAAACAGCACCCAAGGACTTTTTTCTTTATAGTACCCAACACCATTTGACAAATTATCTGTTATGTTTATTTGTTTATTGACTGTCTCTCCTCCACCCCCACACAAGGATATAAGTTCTCTGAGAGCAAAAACTTTATTATTTACTGCCCTCAGTTCTTAGAATAATCTCTACCATGGGGAAGGTACTCAATAAATATTTCAGAAAAAGGAAAGCATAATATAAGATAATATGGCACAGGACAAGGAACATAGGTCTGGGAGTCAGGAGACCTCTGTTTGACTGCAAGTTCTGTTATTAACTTCTTGTGGGACAAATAATATTACCTCTCTGGGGTTCAGTTTCTTTTTTTTTTTATTGGTCGTTCATAACATTACATAGTTCTTAATACATCATATTACACGGTTTGATTCAAGTGGATTATGAACTCCCGCTTTTACCCCGTATACAAATTGCTGTATCACATCAGTTACCCTTCCATTGATTGACATATTGCCTTTCTAGTGTCTGATGTATTCTGCTGTCTGTCCTATTGTCTACTATCCCCCCTCCCCTCCCCTCCCCTCCCCTCCCCTTTTCTCTCTCTACCCCTTCTACTGTAAATCATGTCTTCCATTTGTATTCTCTTGACTTACCCCTCCTTACCTCTTATATGACATTTTGTATAACCCTGAGGATCGCCTTCCATTTCCATGCAATTTCCCTTCTCACTCCCTTTCCCTCCCACCTCTCATCCCTGTTTACTGTAAATATTCTTCTCAAGCTCTTCGTCCCTACCCTGTCCTTGTTTACACCCCTTATATCAAAGGAGTCATTTGGTATTTGTTTTTTAAAGATTGACTAGCTTCACTTAGCATAATCTGCTCTAATGCCATCCATTTCCCTCCAAATTCTATAATTTTGTCATTTTTTAATGCAGAGTAATACTCCATAGTGTATAAATGCCACATTTTTTTTTATCCATTCATCTATTGAAGGGCATCTAGGCTGGTTCCACAGTCTTGCTATCGTGAATTGAGCTGCTATGAACATCGATGTAGCAGTGTCCCTGTAGCATGCTCTTGTTAGGGCTTTAGGGAATAGACCGAGAAGGGGAATAGCTGGGTCAAATGGTGGTTCCATTCCCAGCTTTCCGAGAAATCTCCATACTGCTTTCCAAATTGGCTGCACCAATTTGCAGTCCCACCAGCAATGAACAAGAGTGCCCTTTTCCCCGCATCCTCTCCAGCACTTATTGTTGTTTGACTTCCTAATGGCTGCCAGTCTTACTGGAGTGAGATGGTATCTTAGGGTAGTTTTGATTTGCATTTCTCTGACTGCTAGCGATGGTGAGCATTTTTTCATGTACTTGTTGATTGATTGTATGTCCTCCTCTGAGAAGTGTCTGTTCAGGTCCTTGGCCCATTTATTGATTGGGTTATTTGTTATCTTATTGTCTAATTTTTTGAGTTCTTTGTATATTCTGGTTATTAGGGCTCTATCTGAAGTGTGTGGAGTAAAGATTTGTTCCCAGGATGTAGGCTCCCTATTTATCTCTCTTATTGTTTCTTTTGCTGAGAAAAAACTTTTTAGTTTGAGTAAGTCCCATTTGTTGATTCTATTTGTTAACTCTAGCGCTATGGGTGTCCTATTGAGGAATTTGGAGCCCGATCCCACAGCGTGTAGATCATAACCAACTTTATCTTCTATCAGATGCCGTGTCTCTGATTTAATATCAAGCTCCTTGATCCATTTTGAGTTAACTTTTGTGCACGGCGAGAGATAGGGATTCAGATTCATTTTGGTGCAAATGGATTTCCAGTTTTCCCAGCACCATTTGTTGAAGATGCTATCCTTCCTCCATTGCATGCTTTTAGCCCCTTTATCAAAAATAAGATAGTTGTAGTTTTGTGGATTGGTTACTGTGTCCTCTATTCTGTACCATTGGTCCACCCGCCTGTTTTGGTACCAGTACCATGCTGTTTTTGTTACTATTGCTCTGTAGTATAGTTTGAAGTCTGGTATCGCTATACCGCCTGATTCACACTTCCTGCTTAGTATTGTTTTTGCTATTCTGGGTCTTTTATTATTCCATATGAATTTCATGATTCTTTTATCTATTTCTACAAGATATGCTGTTGGGATTTTGATTGGCATTGCATTGAACTTATAGAGAACTTTTGGTAATATCGCCATTTTGATGATGTTAGTTCTGCCTATCCATGAGCAGGGTATGTTTTTCCATCTTCTAAGGTCTTCTTCTATGTCTTTCTTTAGGGTTCTGTAATTTTCATTGTATAAATCTTTCACCTCTTTTGTTAGGTTGATTCCCAAGTATTTTATTTTTTGGGGGGATATTGTGAATGGAGTAGTTGTCCTCATTTCCGTTTCAGAGGATTTGTGGCTGATATACAGGAATGCCTTTGATTTATGCGTGTTGATCTTATATCCTGCCACTTTGCTGAATTCATTTATTAGCTCTAATAGCTTCTTTGTAGACCCTTTTGGGTCTGCTAGGTATAGAATCATATCATCTGCAAATAGTGATAATTTAAGTTCTTCTTTTCCTATTTTTATGCCTTTAATTTCTTTTGACTGTCTAATTGCTCTGGCCAGCGTTTCGAGGACTATGTTGAACAGAAGTGGTGAGAGAGGGCATCCCTGTCTTGTACCAGATCTTAGAGGGAATGCCTTCAATTTTTCTCCATTCAGAATGATGCTGGCCTGTGGCTTATCATAGATTGCTTTTACAATGTTGAGGTATGATCCTGTTATCCCTAATTTTTCTAGCGTTTTGAACATAAAGGGATGCTGTACTTTGTCGAATGCTTTTTCTGCATCTATTGAGATGATCATATGGTTCTTATTTTTAAGTCTATTGATGTGGTGAATAACATTTATTGATTTCCGTATATTAAACCAGCCTTGCATCCCAGGGATGAATCCTACTTGATCATGATGTATAATTTTTTTGATATGTATTTGAATCCGATTCGCCAGAATTTTATTGAGGATTTTTGCGTCAAGGTTCATTAGAGATATTGGTCTGTAGTTTTCCTTCTTTGATGTGTCTTTGTCTGGTTTCGGAATCAGGGTGATGTTGGCGTCGTAGAATGAATTTGGAAGTTCTCCCTCTTTTTCTATTTCCTGAAATAGCTTGAAAAGTATTGGTGTTAGTTCCTCTTTAAAGGTTTTGTAAAACTCTGCTGTATACCCATCCGGTCCTGGGCTTTTCTTAGTTGGTAGTCTTTTGATGGTTTCTTCTATTTCCTCTATTGTTATTGGTCTGTTTAGGTTGTCTATATCCTCCTGGCTCAATCTGGGCAGATCATAGGACTCAAGGAATTTATCTATGCCTTCACTATCTTCTATTTTATTGGAGTATAAGGATTCAAAGTAATTTCTGATTATCTTCTGTATTTCTGAAGTGTCTGTTGTGATATTGCCTTTTTCATCCCGTATGCTAGTAATTTGGGTTCTCTCTCTTCTTCTCTTCACTAGCATGGCTAAGGGTCTGTCAATTTTATTTATTTTTTCAAAGAACCAGCTTTTAGTTTTGTCAATTTTTTCAATTGTTTCTTTTGTTTCAATTTCATTAATTTCAGCTCTGATTTTAATTATTTCTTGCCTTCTACTTCTTTTGCTGTTGTTTTGCTCTTCTTTTTCTAGGATTTTGAGATGAAGTATGAGATCATTTATTTGTTGGTTTTTTCTTTTTTTGAGGAATGAACTCCAAGCAATGAATTTTCCTCTTAGAACTGCTTTCAATGTGTCCCATAGATTCCGATATGTTGTGTCTGTGTTTTCATTTAACTCTAGGAATTTTTTAATTTCCTCCTTGATGTCTTCTAAAACCCATTGATCACTCAGCAACCTATTGTTCATTCTCCAGGTGATGCTTGCTTTTTCCTTTCTTCTTTTATCATTGATTTTCAGTTTCATTCCATTATGATCAGATAAGATGCATGGTATTATCTCTACCCCTTTGTATTGTCTAAGAGTTGCCCTGTGACATAGTATATGGTCTATTTTTGAGAAGGTTCCATGTGCTGCTGAGAAAAAAGTGTAGCTACTTGATGTTGGGTGGTATAGTCTATATATGTCAATTAAGTCTAGGTTGTTAATTGTGTTATTGAGTTCTATAGTTTCCTTATTTAACTTTTGTTTGGAAGATCTGTCCAGTGGTGAGAGAGGTGTGTTGAAGTCTCCCATGATTATTGTATGTTGGTCTATTAGACTCTTGAACTTGAGAAGAGTTTGCTTGATGAATACCGCTGCACCATTATTTGGGGCATATATATTTATGATTGTTATGTCTTGTTGGTGTATGGTTCCCTTGAGCAGTATGAAGTGTCCTTCTATATCCCTTTTGATTAGCTTTGGCTTGAAATCTATTTTATTAGATATGAGTATGGACACTCCTGCTTGTTTCCGCGGTCCATATGAGTGATATGATTTTTCCCAACCTTTCACCTTCAGTCTATGTATATCTTTTCCTATCAAATGCGTCTCCTGTAGACAGCATATTGTTGGGTCTTGTTTTTTGATCCATTCTACTAGCCTGTGTCTCTTAATTGGTGAGTTTAAGCCATTAACATTTAGGGTTATTATTGAGATATGGTTTGTTCTTCTATCCATATTTGTTTATTGATGTTACTAAACCTGATTTGTTATCCTCTTTGACTACTTTCCCCCCTTTACTGTCCTACCTCCCATTGTTGGTTTTCAATGTTGTTTTCCATTTCCTCTTCCTGTAATGTTTTGCCAAGGATTTTTTGAAGAGATGGTTTTCTAGCTGCGAATTCTTTTAACTTTTGTTTATTGTGGAAGGTTTTAATTTCATCTTCTAACCTGAAGCTTAATTTCGCCGGATACACGATTCTTGGTTGGAGCCCATTGTCTTTCAGTGTTTGAAATATGTTATTCCAGGATCTTCTAGCTTTCAGAGTCTGTGTTGAGAGATCAGCTGTTATCCTGATTGGTTTACCCCTAAATGTAATCTGCTTTCTTTCTCTTGCAGCTTTTAAAATTCTCTCCTTATTCTGTATGTTGGACATCTTCATTATAATGTGTCTAGGTGTGGATCTCTTATGATTTTGCACATTCGGCGTCCTGTAGGCTTCTAGGATTTGGGATTCTGTCTCAATCTTCAATTCTGGGAAGTTTTCTCGTATTATTTCACTGAATAGACTGTTTATTCCTTTGGAATGGAGCTCTGTGCCTTCCTGTATCCCAATGACTCTTAAATTTGGTCTTTTGATATTGTCCCATAATTCTTGGATGTTCTGCTCATGGTTTCTTAGCAGACTTGCTGAGCTGTCTATGTTCTTTTCCAGTTGAAATACTTTGTCTTCATTGTCTGATGTTCTCTCTTCTAAGTGATCTACTCTGCTGGTAGTATTCTCAATTGAGTTTTTAAGTTGGTTTATTGTTTCCTGCATTTCTAGAATTTCAATTTGTTTGTTTTTTATTACCTCTATCTCCCTGTGAAATTGATCTTTTACTTCCTGGATTTGTTTGTCAATGTGATCTTTCATTGTCTGATTTTGCTGTCTCATGTCTTCCTTGAGACTCCAGATCATCTGAAGCATATATATCCTGAACTCTTTATCTGATATTCCATCTGTTGCAGCTATTACCTCTTCTAAAGTTGAGTTGACCTGCATTGCTTGTGGTCCTTTCTTTCCTTGTCTTTTCATACTGCTCGCGTTTCTTTCTGCTTGGTGCAACTGTTGTGTTTTGAAATTTACCCCCTATTTATTTATGTTGCTCTTGTATACTTGAAAAGTCTCCCTTGCAGGTGCGGGCGGCGGCTGTGCCCCTAGTCCAATTGGGGTGACGTGTCTACCACGCTGGCGGCTCTCTGGGCCTGTTCCGGGAGTGGAAGGCGGCTCTGCTCTGTCCCTATTCCAATTGGGGTGTCGTGACTACAATGCTGGCAGATCGCTGGGCCTGTTCCGGGCGTGGGCGGTGGGCTTGGCTGGCGGGATTCCACCTAATGGCAGTCCCTAACCTCCCTGCTTGCTAATTAATGGCTTCTCTGAGGCGCCACGCCTTCTGTAGCTGCGGGGCAGGCCGCGCGAATCAGTTGGCCTGGATCTCCGGGGTCCTGCTGCTGGCTGTTTTGATGTTGCAAGCTGTTGGAGAGTGGTGGTGTATTCTTCAGCTTTCCCGGATGGTGGCCACTGACTGCCTGGATGGAGTGTCCGCTGTTTTGATGTTGCACTCTGAAGGAGAGTGGCGGTGTATCCTTCAGCTTTCCCGGATGGTGGCCGCTGACTACCTCGGCGGAGTGTCCGCTGTGGGGGATGGGACTGTACCGCTTCCTTCCCCTTCTGAGATCCCGTGCTCGGCCCAAGGGTCCGTGTGGGCTTGGCTGGTGGGATTCCACCTAATGGCCTTCCCTAACCTCCCTGCTTGCCAATTAATGGCTTCACTGAGGCGCCACGCCTTCTGTAGCCGCAGGGCAGGCCACGCGAATCAGTTGGCCTGGATCTCCGGGGCCCTGCTGCAGGCTGCTGGGATCCCTGTCACTCTATCACTTTGATTTTTTCTGCTTGCCCCTCCCCCAGCGCTGGCTAGCCAGGTTTCCTTTTGGCTGCTACTGGGAGGAGGGGTTGGAGGTCAGGTGTCTCTGGTTTCCCCCTAGCCTGTATGGAGGCTCAGCTTGATACTCCCTCTCCCGGCAAGCCTAGGAGAGATTTTATGCGAATTCCCGCTGTCTGGGGGGTGAGCTGAATGACACCGACCTGTTTTGATGTCGCACTCTGAAGGAGAGTGGCGGTGTATCCTTCAGCTTTCCCGGATGGTGGCCGCTGACTGCCTCGGCGGAGTGTCCGCTGTGGGGGATGGGACTGTACCGCTTCCTTCCCCTTCTGAGAACCCGTGCTCGGCCCAAGGGTCCGTGTGGGCTTGGCTGGTGGGATTCCACCTAATGGCCTTCCCTAACCTCCCTGCTTGCCAATTAATGGCTTCACTGAGGCGCCACGCCTTCTGTAGCCGCAGGGCAGGCCACGCGAATCAGTTGGCCTGGATCTCCGGGCCCTGCTGCAGGCTGCTGTGGGTTCAGTTTCTTTACTGGTCAAATGAGACTATTTGTTTCTTCTTTACCTGTCTCATGGAGATGTGTGAGCTTCCAAAGAAATAATGTAAGTAGAAGTCTTTGGAAGAGAGGTTACTAGATTTGTGCATGTTTTCTATCAGACTACTGAGGTTAGGTGTTCTGATAGAATTCATCGCCATTGGTTTAATCCTATGTAAACCTCATGTTGTCTTCTTATATTCCTAAACTAAGATAAGTCCCTAGAGACCAAAACCAAATAAAATATTAGTTAATGGGCCTAGTCAATCTCACCTCTTGGCATAATGTGCTTAAAATAAAAAAGCCAGATTCTTTATTGATTTGCTTTGCCCAAACTTGCACTAGTCCCGAGATTGAGTTGCACATTTGAGACAGATACCCAGACCCATTAAGTTTTCCTATTTCATGAACCATGCTTAGTCTAATTGTCAGTCTGTCAAATGGTCTAGGACCATTAAAGTCTTGGAAGCAAGAAGCTGACCTCTTTCACAGCATCCTGTTCTACTGTTATCTGGCTTCCTAAGGACATATACTGAACAAATCATCACAGGTTACAAGATATCTTGGTGTCCTGGCAAGTGTTTACCTGCCTAAAGCCCAAAGCCAATATAGCTAGACAACAAACTGTTGATAAAATCACTGAATTAAATTTATATAAAAGGTGCTATAGGCTGAATGCAGATTCTTATTCATTTTCATTCATCACCTGGACATGCCTGTAGGGACTGCAGAATGCCATGTTTACTGTGATGAAATATGAAAATAATTCTGCTTTCTTCCAAAATTTCAAATGTATTTCCCTGGAAGATAGTTTACTCCATGCCACAAGAGGGATCCTGAACTTTAACGATGGTGGGGGATAGAAGTTAAAACTACCTTGTGAATAAAGTGGAGAGAAAAAGGTACATATAGAGTTCTCTGACTCCTAAGGCATATAGATCTAAGTAAGATAACTTAAGAGTAGGTTCTGAGAGGGTAAAAAGGAACAGGAAATAAGTTTCCTTATATAGGTACCTGCTTACAACACACTCCATTCCAACTCTGCCTTGGCCATCCACTACTTTGATCTTTTGCTTCTGGGAGTGTTGGGGATGAGGTAGAGAGGGTGTAACAAATCCATTAGTGATTCTGGGAGTCAATTGCAGATCCTAGCCCCTGCCCAACCTGTGAGGAGCCACCGTTTCTTTGCATCAGTATGACCACATCAGTCTCTGGCTGAGGAATCTAAATACTCTTGAAACCACTCCCTCTCAGGTGTCTTATGGCCTTAGCTTATCCTCCTTCTTCTACAAATTTAAATTGGCATCAAATCTACATAAAGATTAAATTGCAAAAGACATACTTGGGCTGGGGATGTGGCTCAAGCAGTAGCGTGCTCGCCTGGCATGCATACGGCCCGGGTTAGATCCTCAGCACCACATACAAACAAAGATGTTGTGTCCCGAAAACTAAAAAATAAATATTAAAAATTCTCTCTCTCTCTCTCTCTCTCTCTCTCTCTCTCTCTCTCTCTCTCTCTTTCTCTTTTAAAAAAAGACATACTTATTGTCAGTTCTTCAATAATATATGTATAAACAAACCTAGGAAAGATTCCTCTGATCCCTAAATCTTCACCCCAGGGTTAATGCTTTATGTGGTTTGGTATGTAAAGTAACAGACAACTTCCTATGTACTATAAGTTCAGGCAATTTAACCAAATCATTAAAAATTCCAAGGAAGTCAACTTTGAATCCTGATAATTCTAGATACCACAAACCACACAACAATTGGTAAAGTCAAGAGATGTTTAGGTGGCATGGCTCCTTGAGACCCATACTGGTATGTAGCAATGCATTAATTAAAATTATTGAAATTGTGTATATATGTATGTATATGTGCATATATATACATATATATTATAAGGCATGATATTCTGATACTCTTGAGAAACTTTCTAACTTCTATTTTATCACTTTAAAACTCCCTTGGGATATCCTCAATGGAAGAAATTCTTTCTTTTAATCTTTCCAGTAGCTAAGCAGATGAGCAGGAGGGGTATGTGAAGTTCACATCAAGAGGCAATTAATTTATTAATAATAATACTGTGGCTACCCACAGTTTCATTAACAAACATGCATGGTGTGTGTGCCTTCCTCTAGGCACCCCATTAAGTATTTGGTAGAGCAGTGATTAATATTAGCATCACTATTAATCTGGCACTGGTTGTGTTCTTTGCTTCTGAAGATTTAGTTTTCAGGGCAGGAAGCAAAGCTGAGAAAATAGAGATAATAAGGCCCAGAGAGGGGACAGATATATTGTTGGAAACAGGATGGGTAGCCTACTCCAATATTCCTTGGAGTTTAGAGTTTTTCCAAAGAGTAAAAATAATCACTTAATTTGGAACTGGCATAAGAGAGCAGGCTTTTATTTTGTGAAACAAACAAAAAACCTTTGCAAGTGAAAGTTTCCATCATTTAATTTAAAAGTGACATTTTAACTCCAAAAAGGTAGAAATAACAGAATAGGTGTAGAGTAAATTTAATTTATATAAAAATTCACTACATTGCCCTAATTAACCTTTTTCAACATAAGACCAGTGTAAATGTGGTCTTAAATTAGAGTAATACATACTGGGTTTTGAAAGTTCTGATTTGCATGATAGCTGGCTATCTTAGCCTTATGGAGGCACCTATAAGCTGGTCTGATGTGACACTAGTCAGTTTTCCACAAGAATAGCCAAAAGTGAGACATAGTATCAGAAGATTCTAGAATAAAAAGGTCAGGTGAAAGTATAGTTCTTTCCATTATCCTTCTGAGACATGAGGGTATCTAAAATCAGAACTGTACTATGAATGCACAGAGAGTTTCCCAGTAACAGTCTGGTTCAACTTCTGGATAGAGCAAGGTAGCATCAGAAGACATCCCACAGTATGGTCCTTTCCCCACCCCTTCAAACGTGCACACTTAAGACACTCCTTTTTTTTTTTTTTTCCTAAATTGGTTTCCCACATTATATATTGACAGAGCAAAAAGGGGTCTTCTACTAGAGTCCAAATACCCAGGTTCCAGTCTTTATTCAGACACTAGTCAGCTGTGTGGTTTCTGGCAATTTCCCTCCCCTCTATGAGACTTAGTTTCCTCACTAGTAAATGAAGGAGTTAGACTAGACTTATCTGCAGGGTTATGTAACTCTGACATACTTCCACATCACCAAACCCCTTTCTCAAGTTGGCCTTAGTTTATTCTTGGCTGCTGTTTCATTTGAACCTTATGGAGTTTTCCTGGGAAGCCCATTTCTTGTTTACTAGCACGTTTTTTATTTGATCCCTTTTGGATTATCAACACAGTCTTCCTCACCACATTTTTCCTCTTCATATACTCCATGTCAAATCCCTCAAGATAAGCTTAGGACTGTATTTCCCTATATCGGTGTGTTAGATCACTAAAAGAGTGCCTCATGCTGGGTTCTTTTAGTTGAAAACCCAAGGTCAGTTCACTAATTGTCCATGGCTCTCTAGCTATTTTCTATTGTTCTAATAGACCAGTTTGTCTATTTATTATAGACAAGATTGCCTTTGGTCCAGAAACCCTCTCTGAGTGGATGTTTCCATGGTATACAGGCTGCTTTGAAACTGAATTACAGTCTTCCATTAGATATTGCTGGAGCTGAGCTATCAAGGCAAGAGGAGTGTAAAGAAAGGAGAGTTCAAAAGAGGAAAGGCTGGAACAGAGGAAGGAAAAAATAATTGAAGTAAAAGGTTCCTCTCTTTCAAATATTCCTTTCCTCTCATTCTATACTCCCAGAGACATCATAGGCCACATAGACCTGACTTCTTGCCCTAGCTCTGCCACTTATTAGCTGCACCATCATGAGCAATTTTCTTAACTTATCCAAGCTTCAGTTTCCTCATTTATAAAGTTGGGAGGGCTTTATGCAGATGAAATAAGTATAAAGTAAAATATGTATGAATTTATACATAGAATGCATACAAAACACATAACTACATATAAAATAATTAGCAAATGACCTTCAGTAAGTGTAACTATTGCAATCCCTTAAAAATAGGTTTGTGGAGCTCTCTATGGGTATAATGAAGCACTCACTATCTTTTTGGGAAGGTCTGGGCCATTGTCCCAACTAAACATGCCTATCAGAAAACAGGCTAGTATCCTCAGAAGGATGAAATATATACATCTAGATTGACAGTGAAAGTTAGGTAGCCATGGTTATCCCTCATATCAGGAACTAGTTCACTGTAATATGCTCTAGGGCTCATTATGTCCTGGGGAAGCCATCCTGAAGGCTTCTAGGACTACCCTGGGAACCATGAATCTTCAAGGGACAATGTGAAGACTTTCTCCATTATTTCTCTTTTTTTAATCCATGCCTGGCATATGGTATTTCCAATCCTAACAGCACTTAAAGGGAATCATTAAGTTCTCATTTTTCCATTAGAGAAAGAAGTACAGATTAATTTCATATGATACTATGTTTGGGGGATGGAACTTTCTACCTATTAATTAATTTACCTATGGGGTAATGTTCATGTCCACTGCTATCTAGTTATACCCATCCTTCTGTGAGTGTGGCTTAGGAGCAACATGCTCCCCCAAGGGACTGACACAAAAATGAGAAAGGAGGCACAGGCATACACTATGGTACAGACAATGTCATATGTTCATTAAACATATGACATTGTCTGTACCATAGTGTACAGACATAGTGCCCCTCCTTCCTGGGTTCAAAGGAAGGTTACATTTCCTAACTTTCCTTGCAGTGATGTGAAGCCCATGTGACTGCATTCTTGCCAATGGGATGTGAAGAAATAATGTAAAGATACTAGATTTACAAATTGCTCAACTTGGAGGAGAACCTTGATGACCCTCATCAGGTTTTATGTGTATATCAAAGAAACTATAGATATGCCAGGTCACTGAGATTTAAGAATCTATTTGATAACCAATCATATTTCTTCTTCTGTGAAGTGACATTCAGTTCCTTTGCCCATTTATTGATTGGGTTATTATTTTTTTTTTGGTGTTGTTTTCTGAGTTCTTTATATATTCTGGAGATTGATGCTGTATCCGAGGCACAGGTGGCAAAGATTGTCTCCCATTCTGTAGGCTCTCTGTCCGTGTTCTTGATTGTTTCATTTGCTGTGAGGAAGCTTTTAAGGGGGAAAAGGTACACTCATACATTGCTTGTGGGACTGAAAATTGGTACAACCACTCTGGAAAGCAGTATGGAGATTCCTCAAAGCACTACAACTGGAATCACCATCTGACCCAGTTATCCCACTCCTGGGTGTATACCCAATTAAAATCAGCACACTACAGTGATGCTGCCACATCAACATTCACAGCTGCTCAATTCTCAATAGCTAAACTATGAAAGCAGCGTAGGACCCTTCAACAGATGAATGGATAAAGAAAATGTGGTGTATATACACAATGGACTATTAACCATAAAGAGAAATGAAATTATAGCATTTCCCCATAAATGGATGGAACTGGAGACTATCAGGCTAAGTGAATTGGCCAATCCCTAAAAACCAAAGGATGATGTTCTCTGTGATATGTGGATGCTAACTCACAATAAGGGGGTGGTTAGGGAAGAACAGAAGTTACTTTGGATTAAACAAAGGGGAATGAAGAGAAGGGAGAATCATGGGAATAGGAAAGACAGCAATATGAATCAGACATAACTTTCCTATGTTCATAAATGAATACACAACCAATGTATTCCCACATCATGCACAACCAGAAGAATGGGAAGTTGTACTCCATGTATGTATAATATGTCAAAGTACATTCTACTGTCACACATAACTAAAAAGAACAAAAAAGTCTATTTGTTATTGTAACATAACCTGTCTTATTCTAATTCATATCCCAGTCATATATAGTTAGCAATATACAAATACTCTAAAGAGACAAATGACAGGGAAGGTAGTTTGTAAGGTTGAGAGTGGAGGAATAATTGAATAACAGAATGACTAAGAGGAACCTAAGTTAGAAAGCTAGGATGGGGGGCTTGTGGAATGATAATTGGAACAACCTGCAGATGCCTGGAACTCTATACTTCCCATTTCAGGTGAGAAGAAACTTCACCTTTAGTTCTCACTGAAGTGGCTCCACCATCTAGAAGGGCAAAACAATACTGAGAGAATTGTTCCAATTTGTTATATCAAGCTCATGTATTAAATGCCCCCTGGTTGAGCAGATGCTGATATTCAGAAATCCTTTTAGATAGAAGAAATTTTGTGGATCACAAGTGTGTTTTTTCTCAATTCTTTCTTAGTGGAAAGGAATTTTCCTGTTTTCTACTCTCAGAAGAGATAAATAGAAGTCTCTTCTAGCTGGACACCACGACCTGGCCCATCCAGATTCCCTTTTGATCAGTGGTACCAAATTCAACTTTAGAGAGTGGTCTCTTTCCTCCATACAAGGGATGGACATCTAGCCCCCAACCTTCCAAAGATCCACTTTGGAGCTACCATCTATGTCTTCCTCAAAGACTGGAACAATGTCTGCTGGCAACCCAGACTGTCCCCTAACATTTCCCTAAATCACATGTGCTGCAGTTTAAGGTCACTTTCTCTTAGGCTGTTGTCAATAGGAACAGGGAAGGCCTCTTCCCATCCTGGCTAACTGCTTCCACCCAGAGTAGCTTTTTCCCTAAGCTGTTGAGCTAACTGCCTTTCATTAACCTAGGAACTCTTCCCTTTTTGGAAAGCCTCCCATGGTGAGTATTCCAGGCCTGACAGCAGCTGTACTCCTTTCAATTTCTAAGGAAGTCACTGAGCACTTTACAACTTCTTGATGAAGTCTTAAGAGGAAGTGAATTCTCAACTAGATTGGGCCATCTACAGTCTCCCAGGGGACTGTACAGTGGCTTGAGTAAAACCTCATTCTGGCCTATTATAACAGTGTTGCCTTGCCAAAGTACACAGGGCCAGCCACTGTGCTCTGCCTTGAGCTGAGCCAGAGCAATGGAGGGCAGAGTGCAAGAACCACAGGGTTTCCCTGACCTGACAAGTCAGGCCTGGCTAGGCCTCAAGGCCAGTCAGCTCCATGCCATGCAGAAGTCTTTGCAGCCAAGTTAGCACACTTGTTTCTACCCAACCATGCTGAATGCAGCACAAATCTCCAATAACTGCCTTTAGTTCTAATCCTAAAAGAGGTGTTGAAAAGAAATACAAAGGATTAAAGAAGGAAGGAAAGAAACAGGGAGACGAAGGGAGAAGGGAAGAAGGAAAGAAGGAGTAATAAAAAGGAGCAAACTTCACCTCTGAGTGTTCCTGGGCCATGACAGTAAGCCATATTTCAATCATATTTGCATCTATTTAGATAGCCATAATGTGTGTGCCTAATAAATTCAGAGCACTGGTATTATGCCAGGAACATAAGAACCAGGAGTCCCTCAAAGCCCTGGTATGTTTTATCCTGATTTCTAAACATATCCAAAAGGACTTGAGGACAATTCTAATAAAGTATAGCAGACCTGAAATAACACAGTTTAAGTGGATTTACAAAAGTGCTTAGGTAATTTACTTTATGGAACCTCCACACTGTACATTCTTAAATCCTACTGTGTTACCTATTAGAAAAAACTGCTATGGGTTCAACCTCAGAGCCAGCTATAGACTCCCTCTGACAGAAGCTTTTTAGGACTTTGATAACTTTTTAGGGTTTTGGGTGAAATGCCACACACTAGCAACCAAGTGCCCATTATATTCCATACAACAGGAAAAACATTGAGGACAATATAAGGAACCATACTGCTGCCTGTGTCACCAAAATGATATAAGAATATAGCAGATACTCCTTTTTTGGGGGGAGGTATTGGGGTTCAAACCCAGAGGTGCTTAACCACTGAGCCACATCCCCAGCCCTTTTTCACATTTTATTTAAAGATGGTCTTGCTGATTTGCTTAAGGCCTTGAAAAGTTGCTGAGGCTGGCTTTGAATTTACAATCCTCCTGTCTCAGCCTCCTGAGATGCTGGGATTATGGGATGCACCACCACACCTGGTACTGATATATCTTTAATGGACTGAGAAAAAAATAAGTTCCATTTATTTTAGGACTATAAGATTCTATAATTAGAACTGTCATTTTAAAATGTTTTTTTTTTTTATTTAGAAAACATTGAATTTTGCTCCATTGACCTTTTGCCATCAAGAAGGTTATAGTTTTTGACATTGAGCTTCTCTGTAGCACTTAGTCTGATGGGGGGGGGGGGGAGAGAGAGAGAGAGAGAGAGAGAGAGAGAGAGAGAGAGAGAGAGGAGAGACTGTTTATTTCCAATTAAAAAACATACCTAAAGAGATACAGGGACTCATTTCAGGAGTCTTGGCACTCCTGCACTCAGCCCATCTCAACCTGGCCACCAAAATAGGCTCAAACTCAAGGGATTTCTGACAACCAGGGTGCCTACTAGCCCAAACTTGGCATTATTCCTAATATTGCCTTTTCCCTTCAATTAGCAGTAGCAGATTTCTGTAAAGCCCTCAGGACTGAAACACACATCTGAAATAAGTAGGTAGCACAAGAGCTTAAGCGAAAGAGGAGAGGGCAAGGACAGGCGGGGCTCATGTTTCCCGAATTAGACTTGTTTTCCCTCTGAGAGGGAGGACTTTGAGATGACAACATCTCAGGGCAAGAAGGGACTTTGAGAAACAGTTTAAACAACCCCAGAGAGATGCTACAGCACCCTCATTTAAACAGTTTCTTAAGAAACTCCCATAATTATATTGTTTCTAAGTGCTCCCTTTTGTCTGACTTTTATTCACTCTGCTGTTACAAGCCCATTACATTTTGGTTTGCAGTAGATGTAGGTTGTGATGAGTGGGCAGTCTTGTGTGAGGCACTATGGGGTATACAAAGGAGGAAAAGACAGGTTCAGACTGCCAAGATCTCTAATAATGCTTTATAGAGAACCTGAATGCAGTTTGGACAGCTCAGAGACCAGCCCAAGGGAATGACATAATACAAGTTGCTGGCCTAGACAGGCCAGGAAAATAAAATTTAGCAAGGTAATTCCACAGAGGTGTGTGACACTTGTCTAGAAAATGTCCAGAACCATCTTTGCTCTAGCTGTTTCTGAGCAAAAGTTCTGCAGAAATTCTCAGGAATCAGAGCACATCTTAATTCCCTGTATACTTTAGAGATTCATGACAGAAAGAAAACAAACAAATATTTAAAAAATAAGCCAGAAAACAGCTTCTTTCTCCAGCTTGTATGCAACATCAGCTTTAGGCTTCTTGGAATATTCTGCATCTTAGAGAGAAAAAAATGATTACTATTTTTTTTCTTTTATTTTTTTTATTGGTTGTTCAAAACATTACAAAGCTCTTGACATATCATATTTCATACATTAGATTCAAGTGGGATATGAACTCCCATTTTTACCCCAAATACAGATTACAGAATCATGTCGGTTACACATCCACATTTTTACATAATGCCATATTAGTAACTGTTGTATTCTGCTACCTTTCCTATCCTCTACTATCCCCCCTCCCCTCCCCTCCCAAAATGATTACTATTTGATCCATAGGTCATGTGTTTCCACTTTGTATGTGGCAGTCAGTCTATTCTTATGCCATCTTATTGGGTGATAGAGGCTTTATTTAGTCTGTCTAGTAGCATACATCTATAAGGTTCTTGGCTCGTCTAATCTTTCCTTCCATACACACAATCACATAAACAGTCACAGCAGCAAATCTTGGCCTTCTAGATACGACCAAGTAAGAACCATAGGGCTCTGGAATTAGCCTGAACCAAGATTAAAGAAATTGGATTTTTTTTACCTGCCCCCTCTCCCACAGATATTCCTCCAGGCAAGGCAATCACTAGATAAAAAATGAACAGAGAGCTTATGTTCCTCCCCTTACTTTTTCCTTGCCTGACCTTCTTGCCACACCTGACTAAAGCATTCATCTATCTTCAACCTGCTTTATCTCTAATGGTTTCTTTGGGGGTTGGCCACTTTGCAGTTGTTCCCATGCAGCATATCTGTATAGGTCAGAGAAACAACCTGAATGGAGAAGGCCAGCAAAGGTGACAGGACACCATTTGTGATTTCATTCCCAGTCCAAACTCTTCTCTGTGGTGAGTCACCTGTAAGTCCTTAACTGAGTGAGGCATTATGGTATACACAAAGAAAGACATATATTCAGATCTAAAGAATTTCACAATATGTCTGAGAAGGAAGAAACTAACACAGCCACAAGAGACTGAGAAATTGGATATAATAGTGAAGAGATATACTCAATTGTGAACAAGTATATTCTTGTTGAAATTGCTGAGAGACTATGGACGTATCCTGGTGAGCTAAAGTCATCTGGAAAGACTTTCTACAGGAGGTAGGAGTTGGTCTAGGATCCAGTGAGTCTCACCATGGAACCCCATAATGGGATTGGATGGCAATCACCTCTGCCTGGATGTGTTGAGGTTTGGAGTTGGGACGGGGGAAACTGGATGCAGCCATAGCCTAGCTTTCTTTTAACTGCAACCTCCTGTGGTTCTCTTTCCCAGATTGGCCTCATGTACCTCTACCTACCACTCTGGGTGTCATCTCCTTGAGCTTTGAATTTTAACCAAGCAGCAGCTGGAAGCCAGGCATTGACTGCTGGAACAATATTGGCTGGATTTCAAGTTGCTTTCAGACCTTCACAGGGGGAAATCTGCTTTGCTCTTGCTCATTCTAATCAAGACCATGTGCTCTGGGCCCCATGGAAACATAATTGGTGGAATACTTTCTCCAATAGTTTATCTTGAGGATTCAATAACAAATACAAACTTGAGTTGCTGTGGAAGAGATGCTGACCACCTGGGCTCAAAAGCAATACTCCTGACTTCCCAAGGGGATTATTTGTCCTCAAAGGGGAGAAAATTCTGGGCCTCTGGACATGGTATAGGATTCTGACATTTCTCTCACTTCCTATTCTCCTGAGAAACACAAGAGCTTCTTGTTATCAGTAGCAAAAGAAAACTAGCATGGAAATCTACTTAAAAAATGTTGAGGATAGGAATTTCTGCAAACAACTGCTGGCCCAGAGAAAAGAAACCAGTGTGGTGGGAAGTCAGGGATGTGGGCTCTAACCACAGAAGGGCCACTCATTCCCTGTGTAATCTGGGAGCAGACTTCTCCCCTCCACCCTGCTTGTCCTTCACACCTACCCTAAACCTCAGTTTTAAAAATGAGGGAGTGGTCCCTTCTATATGAGCTCTATGAAAGTTCTAAAGTTCTGTGGTCCCAACTCCAGTTCTTAAAACAGAAGCCAGCATTTAAGGGAAAGCAACCTATGACAGAATTCATCCTAGGGGTAACTTCATATAAAAGAGTGCTGGATGTTGCCCCTCTTAGGTAATTTGGCATACCTTTGCCTTGCCTCAAACTCTTCTAAACTGCAGAAAGTCTGTACAACTAATTAATGTGAATGCATGAAACAAGACACTCTTCTTGCTGGTGAATGGGGAAGTAGGGAGAAGGTTGAGGGTGGAAGGGTAGATCTCTAACAGTGGTTGACAAAGACACACATCTCCCTTCCTTTACAATTTTGCTCAGGAACAGTCCTGATTCTTACAATCTCATTATTGTTTTGTTTCCAGAGTGAGTAGAAAAGTAGAGAGTTCTTATCTCCTACTTATAACCTATTTGGAAAGTCAGTTTTCAGATATGTTGGGCTATCCCCAGTTGGATTTGTCTGGAGAGAAGTACCAAGTCATAGGGCATTCCTGCTAACATTAAGTAGCACCATACTTATGTCCTCTGTGAAGAACATAGAAAGACCTTTAGTGATAAAGAACCCATAGTAGTTTACTCTTCTATTTTTGTTAGTTAGGTACCTTTGTCATAATGAAGTTTCTGTTCATGAAGTTTCCCAGGCTGTGATTTAGAGAAAACATAATGTTTAATTCTAGTTTACCTCTTACCTAGTCTTATGACTTTGGACAGTAATCATTTAATCTGTGTTTGCACTGGGTTATGAACTACACACACAAAAAAAGTAGTCTTAATGACTTACAGTCATACTTGGAAAAAAGAAGGGAGAGAGAGGTAAGTAGAGTGAATTAGGGTGGGGAAAGAAGTGGAAAAGAGTGGAAGTTTTTTTTTTTAATTAAAAACTCTATTACTGTGCTTGATCACTCACCTTGTTCTCTAGACTTGGCTCTGACTGACTTTTGGCCGTTTGCTAAAATCAAATCCACCCTCAAAGGACAAAGATTTATCACCACTGAGGATATTCAAAAAATATGCCATAGGCCCTGAATTCAATTACTAAAGAGGAGTTCCAAAAAAAGTTTTGAGCAATGGCAACATCATTGCAATAAATGTACAGGGATTTAGCCTCCCAAGGTGCTAGTCTGAAGGGGACACCACTCCTTTGGATGTGCACGTCCTAATATGATTGCGAAAAAGCAGCAGTCACATTACATTATAGTCACACTTCGTATTATTGCCTTTCCTCTCCTTTCATTCTCAGTGGGGATTGGCAACAGCTGGTTGCCAAGTTTTGTAGGGAGCAGCTGAAAGCCATGTGGGATTTTCCCCCAAGCTTGTTTTATACCTATGGCTGTTAGTCTTCTTCTCTGTACATGCAATAAAATGGTATCATAGGAAACAAGCACTTGTATAGTGCTTTATGTTTTCCAAGACAGTTTCATAGATGCTAAGATTTCAAGGCAGATTATCCAGATGGTAATCTCCTGGAAGGAAGGAACCTCATCTTATTTAGTTTTGAATACCCAGACTCTAGAATAATGCCTCACCCATAACATTCCATAAATGTTCATGGAATGGAATAGCTATCCTCTCACTTTATCCTTGAAATTTCCTGGTAAAGAAAACAGACTAGATATTATTCAAGGTGTTTTTTTCTATTTTAAAAGTACTCAGGATTCAAAGAGTACAGGTTTATGATGGAGGCAGTCCAGTGTAATTCTTAGGACCTTGGGCTTTGGAGACAGTTCTGGATTCCAATTTGGACTTTACCACTGATTAGCATTTACCATGAGTCAATTACTAAACTTTAGTTTGAGGAATAGTATCCTCAAGTGAGGATGATAGTAGCTCCTATCTCCCAGGGTTGAATGAGGTTGAAATGTGATCCTCTATGTAAGGCACTGAGCATAGACCATCATAAGTAAGCATTCAATCAATGGAGGCCACTCTGATTTGGTAAATTTTAGCTTACATAGGTATCTGGTGTTAAGGTCCAAGCTAGATTCCAGAGTCATCAAGTCCTTTGCATAAGATATAGTAACCCTGAATATGAGATGGAATGATCTAGACTCCACAGGCTTGGTCATCAAATGGAAAATGGAAACTCCTGGATGCCCTTTGTGCTTCTTACACAAGGGGTCTTCTGAAATGGATGTTTAAGACCATGTAATACAATCCTTGTATCTAGCAGAAATATTATCCTGGGATTGAAGGAAGTTCTTTTGTGACCCATTCTCACTATGGAAGCCAAACCCTCTTTCAGCCTTCAACCTCTCTGAGAATGGAGGAGCTTTTACACACACACACACACACACACACACACACACACACACATTTAAGTAGCTGAGACAACAGCCAAAAAGAGTGGCCACTGATTACAGGATGAAATCTGAGGCGGCATCTCCTTGCATTCCAACTTCTAATCCCATGGAACGGAGCTAAACAGAGGCCCATGTTGGCCTGTTTCCTGATTTCAGGAACATAAATCCAATCAACTGAAATGCCTCCTGTTTATACTGGCTACCCAAGGCCCCTCAAGACTTTACACAGGAAATCATTAAAATTCCTTATATTCTCCCCAGGCGAAGGCATATCCAGTCAAGCGTCTCTCTTCTTCCTTCCATCCAGAGGAGATCTAGGTGTCTAGAAACCTTCAACACAAGAAAGACACCTTCTCCCTATTTGTAGACTTAGATTGTCCCATTTGGGAGCCTTGAGTTACAGTTTCAGTGAAATATCCAGGGATTCTTAGTGACACCAAAGTGATGACTTATCTCTGTTATTGTACCTGAGAAATGCCATATTCTCTTCTAACCGGGCCTACTCAACCTGACTGCTCTTTTTTTTTTTCATCCTGTAGTCACACCTGAAAAAACAGGGCCCCTACTTTGGGTGAGAAATATAGCCCCAGAGAGTCACAAACCCTTCAATCTTCAGTGATTGGGAGACCAAAGGACCAGATCTCCACTTCCATTTGGCCCTTTGAAACTCAAAGCCTGAAACATCCTGTTCTTTTGCCACATCTGCTTCTTTACCATACAGCTGGAGCTGCTCCAGAGGGGCAGAAGGATGAGTTCAAAATACCCATCTTAAACTTTACTTGTGGCTTGTCATCAACCTACAAGGAGAGCTTAAGCTAAAGCTTAGCATTCTTCTCATTCCTTCTTTTCTAATTAACAACATATGATCTCTACTCCCTTCCCTCAGTCTCCTTGTAGGAGCTCCTCCTTTTCAAAGTGCTAAAAGTCCAAAGATACTTTAAATTCAGGCCAGCACAAGCCCATGGCTTACCCAAGCTTATCTTTTTCCCTCAGTAGAGTCCCGAATCACTTCTTTCTATGTGCCAAGCTGCTTCCTGCTCCACAAGTATCCAGTTTTATTCTGAAAGGATAAGGGCACTTGTGGATCTATGCCTTCCTGAGTCTAATAGATGATCCCTAGACCAAGCCTTCACACTAAGTACAGAAAGCAAGCAAGCAAGGAAGAAAGCTCTGAGCCAGTTCTTCCCAGAGTTGGCTGTCTCCCAAGCTTCCAGCACTCCCACTTACTCCCTTTTAGATGTATGTTTCTAAGAGCATTTCCCCCAACACCCTAAGACAGTGAGACACTCATGCTTAATACAAATGTATGGATCTTACAGCATAATTCAGTGGTAAATTAGTTGGGGATTCAAGTATCTTCCTTATGACCCACAGAGCACATGGCCAGGGTGAATAACTCTGAAATATTTATGTGAGGCCCACATTTCTTTAGGCTCACGTCTTTTACTCACAGAGTCCCCTAAACTCTAGCTTGGGAAATAGTTTTATTTTTGCTTGGCTGCAGACCTCCAACAGAGACAATGCCTGATGAGGAACTGAGGAACAACTATTTTTAGGTCATAACAATATCTATTCTTAAGGATGCACAAAAAATCATGGACAGAAATATGGCCTTCAAGGGTACCCTGGGAGCTCACAGGAACCCCCCTGCTTCTATATACACACATATATAACAAAAGGCTTTCAGTGTCACACAGAGGGCCCACATGGGGAATACCTTACCTATCTGAATAGAACAGTTGCCTTTATTACATGGGTTAGAGTAACTATCGATTTTATCTTGTGACATATATAATGGTCTCCAAGGTTCAAAGGTGACACTCACAATGGAACCACAGCTTCATGGATGGATGCTAGCAGCTAAAGAGGTGTGTACAATTATTTGTAACCCCAATAAATAAATCAATAGTGGAAAAATTACAGCTCAGAACTATCCAAAGAAGGAATCTTGGCAGAGGTTGTTCCTTCTGCCTGGAATATCATGCCACACCTTTCATACCACCTCTATTAAGCCTTTCCTAAGCCCAAATTACCACTTCTCCCCAGGTACAACCATCTATTCTCTAGTGTAATGAGGCACACATACTGTACACTCAGTACATGTTATACATGCTTGTTGAATAAAGTAAATGAAGTACTTTCCAGTTAGTAGCATATACTGGTTGATCCATATGGAAACCTATTCCATTATGACAGTTTCAGCTTATTTCAGTGATCCCATATTTGGGATCACTAGGCTAAGAGAGGGAGGGTAAACAAAACGTTGGAACCCAAAGTGGTTGCAAGGAAAAAGTCATGGGTGAGGTTGTTTTTGCACTTAGAGGTGAACCATAAGGTGGGAAGGGTAATGGGTGCACAAAAGAAAGAAAGATTTACAAACTGGAAATAAGGAAGGGCAAGGGGGAGAGTGCACTATCTTTACAACCTGTCAATAGCAAGCAGATTTGGATTTTTTCTCTTGCACCCCTGTTCCTTACAACAACTTCAGTTGATCTGAACTTCAAGGACTTCTATTATCTTCTGCCATAGTTTGTATTTTTGGTCTCTCTTTTGCTTCGCAGCTATGAATTTTGCAGTTGTGCTCCAACCCATGCTCCTGCCTTGATCAAAGCAACATGACAAACTGATCATGAACTGAAACCTCTAAAACTGTGAGTCAAAATAAGCTTTTTCTCTGCATAAATTGATTATCTCAGGTGTTTGTTATAGTAATGGAAAGGTGACTAAAATACCTTATATTTTATTATTACCTAATTTTTAAATATAAAAGAAAGAATTCAAGATAGGATTTTAAATATATACTAAAAACTAAACTGAAAAAGAGTATAGAGTGAATGAAATCCTCAATTCATATTCCAAACTTTAGGTCCTCTCCCTCAGAAGTAACTACTGTTAATATGTTAATATTTCCTTCTTGTGTGTATATATATATATATATATATATATATATATATATATATTAACAAAAATAAGATAATACCAAACATACTGCGATGTTTTATGTGTTAACTTGACTGCAACAGTGAGTGTCAAGATATTTGGTCAAACATTATTTGAGAGATGTCTGCAAGGGTGTTTTGGAAGGAGATTAACACTTGAATTGGCACACTGAGTAAAGAGGATTGTCCTCTCTAATGTGGGTAGCCCTCATCCAAACAGTTGAAAGCCAGAACAAAAAGACTGCCCTTCTGTGGTTTGAAAGTTTGTGTCCCTTCCAAAATTAATGCTGCATCTTAATCCTCAATGCAACACTATTAGTGAAATTGACTGAATTATAATATATATATATATATATATATATATATATTCCACCTTTATGTATATCCAGAAAGGACCAACTGAAAATAAATAAATAAATAAGTAGAAGGAAGACAACTAGAATAGAGAAAGGGGAAAAGGAAGAGGAAGGAGGGGAGGGAAAGAGGAATTACTGGGAAATGAAATGGAACAGGTTATATTCTATGCATAAAAGTTATATCAAAATGAAACTCACTGTTATATATAACTAGAATGCACTAATGAAAACGTTTTTAAGAAGAGGCAGGGTACTTAGTCCTTAGGATATGATTAGTCCACAAGAGCTCCACCCTCATGAATGCCTTATAATAGGGCCTGGGGACAAGTTAAACATTTCTGTCCTTTCTGCCATGTGAGGACATGCCTTCACTTCCTCTGGAGGATGCAGCAACAAGGTGTGATCTTGGAAGTAAAAAAGCAGCCCTCATCAGACACTGAACCTGCTTACATCCTTATCTCGGACTTCCCAATCTCCAGAATTGTAAAAAGTAAATTTTTGTCCATTATAAATTTTCCAGTTTGAGGTATTTTGTTATAATAGCACAAATGACTGAGATGCTCTTCCAGGAGTGAAAGAGAATTCTGCCCATCTAATTGTGAAATGGAACATTGGGTTTTTATTTTCCTGGCCTTTGGACTCAAGCTTAAAACATCAGCTCTTCTTAGGTCTTTTTTATTTGCTTCAAACTTTTATCTCTAGTGTTATTTTAGGCCCTTTCAAAATAGATCTTTCTCCTTCTTTCTAATACAGAAAGTAACATTTTTCTGGAATTTCCTGTTCACAATATATTCTGCCAAAGCAGTATATAAATTGCAGCAGTGAAAGTATAAGAAATAAATCTGAATTTTAACAGGTTGTCAAAGTAATAGAAAAAAGCATAGTTTGAATGTCAGATTATGCTTTTTCAAAAGGATAATAATTTTATTTGTTCCATTAATTTCATAAATAGAAATTGCATAATAAGTAATTATTAACAAGTTTTACCATATATAAAATCATTATCACCTTTAATACAATTAACAATTATTGTATCTTATTTATTTTTCCAATTTTATTGAGATGCAGCTGACAAATAGTACTACATATATATTTAAGATTTATACTAATATGTATTTATATACACACATATATATATATATATATAAGTGTGACAGCATTGTCTTATCAACTTAGTTAACATGTGAATAACCTCACAGAATTAACTTTTAGTTTCACTAGAACACTTAAGTTCTAATATTTTAGCAAATTTTCAGTATATAATACAGTATTACTAACTGTAGTCACTAAGCTCTACATTAGATCCCCAGAACTGATTCATCGTTAACTGAAAGTTTGTACCCTTTGACCAACAATTTCCAACTTCCCTCATTCCTCAACCCCTGACAACCACTCTTCTATTCTACTTCTATGAGTTCCACGTTTTTAGATTCTACATAAAAGTGAGATCATATTGTATTTATCTTTTTCTGATTCACTTATTTTGCTTAACTTATTTTGCTCAACTTATTTTGCTCTTGGTTCTCTCATGCTGTCACCAATGGCAGGAGTTCCTACTTTTTGTAGCTGAATAACATTCAATTGTATATACACATAACATCTTTATGCATGCATTCATGAATAGCTATCTCCATGTCTTGGATATTGCAAAAAGTGCTGCAATGTACATGGGAATGCAGACATCTCTTTGAGTTACTGATTTCATGTCCTTTAGATGTATACACAGACTGGGATTGCTGAATCATATTGTAGTTCTATTTAAAATTTTTCCAGTATTCTCCATACTTTTATCCATAATGGCAGTACTAATTTACATTCCCACTAACACATCACAAGGATTCTCTTTTTTCAGTATCCTCACCAACATTTGTCATCGTTTGGATTTTTTTTTAAAGATAGAGAAGAGAGAGAGAGAGAATTTTTTAATATTTATTTTTCAATTTTCGGTGGACACAACATCTTTATTTTATTTGTATGTGGTGTTGAGGATCGAACCCAGCGCCCTGTGCATGCCAGGCGAGCATGTTAGCACTTGAGCCACATCCCCAGCCCATCTTTTGGCTTTTAAAAGAAAAGCCATCCTAACAGGTATTAGATGAGATCTCATTGTGGTTTTCATTTATATTTCGCTGATGTTTCATGATTTTGCACTCATTTTTGTGTACTTTTTGACCATTTACATGTCCTTTTGGTAAAATGTTTTTTTTTTTTTCAGTTCCTTTGCACAACATTAAAATCAGATTGTTTACTTTGTTGCTGTTGACTTGTATGTTGCTATGGTTTGGATCTGGAATGTCCCCCAAAGGATCATGTGTTCAAGGTTTGCTCCACAGTGTGGCAGTGTTCAGAGGTGGGGCTTTTGGAAAGTGATTATATCATGGGGGATTTGTCCTCAGTAGCAGATTAAAAAAATTAAGGCCTTATTGTCAACTGTAGAAGTTGGAACCTTATTGAAGGACTGGGTCTTTGAGAGTATACTTATGAGGACAGTATCTTGTTTCCTCCTCCCCAACTCCTCTCTCCTTCCCACTTGTCATAAGCTGAACAGCTCTCCTCCATCATGCCCTGCCACCATGATGGTTCTCCTATGGAGCCAACCTACCATGGTTAGAAACTTCTGAACCATGACTCAAAATAAAGCCTTCCACTTTTAAGTTGTTTTTGTCAGATATTTTGGTCATAGCAACAAAAAGCTGACTAAAACATGAGTCCCTGAAATATTTTGAATATTAACCTCTTATCAGATATAAGGCTTGGAAATATATTCTCCTATTCAGTAGGTTGCCTTTTTATTTTGTGATAATTTCCTTTGCTGTGCAGTTTTTATCTTGATATACTTCCATTTGTCTAATTTACTTTTGTTGCCTGTGCTTTTGGTGTCATATAAAAAAAGTCACTGCTAAAACCAAGGTCAAGGGGGCTTTCTTCTGCATTTCCATCTATGGTTTCAGTTTTACATTTTTAGATCCTACATTTAAATATAAAATCCATTTACAGTAAATTTTTGTGGCTGGTATAAGATAGAAAAACAAATTCCTTCTTTTGCGTGTGGATATTCAGTTTTTCCAACAATTTATTGAAGGGATTGTCCCTTCTCTATTGTGTATTCGTGACGTCTCTGTAGAAGATTAATAGTTCAAATATGCATGTATTTGTATCTGAGATCTTTGTTCTGTTCCATTGGTCTACCTTGTTTTTTAAAATACCATTTACCATACTGTTTTGATTACTATAAATTTGTAATAGTATGAAATTGGGAAGTGAGGGCTCAAGCTTTGTTTTTCTATATCAAAATTACTTTAACTATTTGTGATCTTTGGTGTTTCTGTAAATTTTAGAATTGCTTTTTCTATTTTTCTCATATTTTTATTGATGCATTATAATTGTGTGTAGTGGTGGGATTCATTAATAAATATTCACATATTGACACAATATAACAGTATAATTTGGTTAATGTTGTTACTGTATTTCTCCTCCCTCCCCTCCTTTCTTTCCCTGGTCCCTTTCCTCTACTAATTTCCCTTGATTTTCATAAGACTTTCCCCAAACCTTTATTTTCCTCTCTAGCATCCACATATGAGAAAAAACACATAAATCTTGACTTTCTAGGTTTGGCTTATTTTATTTAACATAATGTTCTCAAGTTCATCCATTTTCCTGCAAATGACATAATTTCATCCTTCTTCATGGCTGAATAAAATTCAGTATATATATATATATATATCTCACATTTTCTTTATCCATTCATCTATTGACAGACATCAAGTCTGGTTCCAAAGTTTGGATATTGTGAATTGTGCTGTTATAAACATGGGTATTGGTGTATTACTATAGTATGATAGTATACTAACTTTAATTCTTTGGGATAACTACTGAGGAGTAGTATAGTTGGGTCATATGGTGGTTCCATTCTTAGTCTTTGAAAGAGCATCTATACTGATTTCCATTGTGGCTTTACTAATTTAAAATCCCACCAACAGTGTAAAAATATTCCTTTTAACCCACATCCTCTCCAGCATTTGTTATTATTTGTATTCTTTTAGAAAAATTTTAAATGTAGATGGACCCAATACCTTTAATTAATTTATTTACTTACATGCAGAATCAAATTCAGTACCTCACATGTGCTAGGCAAATGCTCTACCACTGAGCTACAACCCCAGCTTATTATTTGTATTCTTGACGACTGCCATTCTAACTGGAGTGAGATAAAAATCTCAGTGCAGTTTTGATTTGCATTTCCTAATTGCTAAACATTTTAAACATTTTTTTCCATATATTTGTTGGATATTTGTACTTCTCTTGAAAATGCCTTTCATGCGTTTGCCCATTTATTTGTTGGGTTACTTGGGGTTTTATTGGTGTTAATTTTTTGAGTTCTTATATATTCTGGATATTAATCCTCTGTCAGAAGAGTAGATAGCAAAGATTTTCTCCCATTATGTATGTTCTCTCTTTAAATTCTTAATTGTTTCTTTTGCTGTGCAGAAACTTTTTAATTTGATGCCATTCTATTTATTAACTCTTGGCATTATTTCCTGATCTTTAGGTGTCCTATTGAGAAAGTTCTTGCCAGTGCCTATATGTTGGCATTGATCTTATGTTTTCTTTTAGGAATCATAATTTATGGTCTAATTCCTTCTTTGTCAAGAATCAGATGATTATACCTGTGTTTTTTTCTCTGTGTCTTCTACTGTGTGCCATTGGCCTATGTATTTGTTTTTATGCCAGTATCATACAGTTTTTGTTACTATAACTCTATAGCAAAATTTTAAATTCAAGTATTGTGATGCCTCCAGCATTGCTTTTTTTTTTTTTTTTTTTGGCTCAGAATTGCTTTGGCTATTCTGGGTCTTTTATTCTTCCAAATAAATTTTAGAACTAGTTTTTCTAGTTCTGTGAAGAATGTCATTGTTGTTTTGAATGGAATTACGTTTGTAGTTTGCTTTTGTTAGTATAGCTATTCTAATAATATTATTTCTTTTTTTGTTGGGGGATACCAGGGATTGAACTCAGGGGCACTCAACCACTGAGCCACATCTCCAGCCCTATTTTGTATTTTATTTAGAGACAGGGTTTCAATGAGTTGCTTAGTGCCTCGCTTTTGCTGAGGCTGGTGTTGAACTCATGATCCTCCTGCCTCAGCTTCTTGGCACAATCTTATTTCTGCATATTAATGAACATGAGAGGTCTTTCCATCTTATATTTTCTTCAATGTTCTATAGTTTTCCTTGTAGAGCTCTTTCACCTACTTGGTTATATATATTCCTAGATATTTTATTTTATATCCTGAAACTATTGAGCATGTGATTGTTTTTCTGATTTCTTTTTAAGCAAATTTATTATTGGTATATATGAAACCTATTGATTTTTGCATATTGATTTTGTAGCCTGATATTTTGCTGAATTTATTAACCCTAGCAGTCTTCTGGTGAACCTTTTGTATCTTCTAAATATAGGATCATATCACCTGCAAACAGTGATAATTTGACTTCTTCCTTTCCTACTTTATACCCTTTATTTCTTTCTTTTGCTTAATTTCTCTAGCTAGAATTTCTAGTACCATATTGAATAGGAGTGGTAAGAGTGGACATCCTTATCTTGTTCTAGATTTTGAAGGAATTGCTTTCAGTTTTTCCCCACTCTAGCCAAAAGTAAACATGAAAAAATGTTCAATATCATTAGCATTTAGGGAAATGCAAATCAAAACTACACCAGTCAGAATGGCAATCATCCAGAATACAAATAATAATAAATGCTGGAGAGGATGTGGGGAAAAGGAAAACTTAACAGTGTTGGTGGGATTGTGAATTAGTACAACTGCTATGAAAATCATTATGGAGGCTCCTCAAAAGACTAGATATGGAACCACATATGACTCAGCTATACCACTCCTTGGTACTTATTCTGGAGAATTAAAGTCATTTTTCTACAGTGATACATACATACCCATGTTTACAGCAGCACAATTCACAATAGCCAAACTATGGAACCAGACTAGATTTTCATCAATGGATGAATGGATAAAGAAAATTCTGTTTTATACACACACACACACACACACACACACACACACACACACACAATGGAGTTTCATTCAGCCATAAAGAAAAATGAAATTATGGCATTTTCAGGAAAATGGATGGAACTAGAGACCATCATGTTAAGCAAAAGAAGTCAAACTCAGAAGGTTAAGTGTGGTTTGTTTTTCTCTCATATGTGGAAGCTAGAGAAGAAAAGGGAAACAAAGGTGGGGATGGATCTCCTAAATTTCAAAGGGAGATCAGTAGAGTAAAGGTGCCAAGGGTTAGAAGGTAGGGAGGGAGTGGGGGAAATGCTAGGGAATGATATTGACCCAAATATATTGTTATCTTGTTGTGCATGTAAAAATATGTTACAAAAAAATCTATCAGGGCTGGGGTTATGGCTCACTGGTAGAGCGCTTGCCTAGCATGTGTGAGGCACTGGGTTCAATTCTCAGCACTGCATATAAATAAATAAATAAAAGATAAAGGTCAATCAACAACTAAAAATATTTTTTAAAAAATCTCATCAATATCTACAACTATGGTGCACCAATAGAAACTGGAAAAATACATTCCATTAAAAGAACAGTAAATGATATAGGAAAGCAAAAGAAAGTTTATAATGTTCAAAATGTGAACAGAGAAAATTTTTAAAAAGTCGTAGCAAGTGTTGGCTATAAAGAAGGAGGAGAAAAACAGAAAATAATAGAGAACAAAAGAATTTCACTATTAGTGGGAGAAGAAATAACAGAAAGAGAAAAAGCAAACAAAAACAAAAGAAAATAAACAAAACAGATAATCTTAACCCTCAAAAGACAAGACAGATAAAAATAACTATTATTATAAAATTTCTAAAAATGAGAAAAAGATATGTGTATACATCCACAATCCAATCAGCATAGCAAGAACAACAAATAAATAAGATTCTTAATGAAGGAATTGTCTCCACTGAGGTGGTCAAAACATTGATGAGGATGGATGATTGCTGCCTCTGTCTGACTGTCCTTTCTGTTTCTTCTTGGGAGAGAAAAAGAGCAAGAGCTGGGGCTTGTTAACCCCTTCCTTTTTTTTGTATTGCTCGCTGAGTGTCCAATCCAAATGACCTAAGAGAGAAGCTTGTTGAAATAGCTCTCAGCTTCCCTTCTCACCAGTATAAGGCAGGATTGACTCTGCAGTACTATTGATTGAACTTTTGTCTGGACAGACCAGATTGATGTGCTCTCAGACTGAGGCTGCTACCAAGTTCTAAGAGGGAAGTTCCAGCAGTTGTGGCTTAGATCTATCAGGCCTTAGGGACTCTAATGGGTTTTATCTGCTCTTGAGCAATTAGATCAGCACACTCCTAAGGCCAGGCAGATGCCAGTCTCTGCTAAGAGTATAGGTCTTAAGAGGCTCCCGAGAATTCTATTCATGGGGCAGAGAAACCAACCCTCCACAGGTCTCACATATTATTCTGCTGAGGAATACTTCCTTCTCAGGCTTAGTTCCTGAGTGCATTCCTGCTTGCCTGTCCAGTTTCTCAACCCTCTTGGTTTGGTCAAAAGAGCCACCAGACTCAAAGGGAAAGTGACTTGTACTCTCCATATTTTGGAATTGTATTCCCCTGTACCTGTTTCACTCATGTTCTGCTAGATACACCCTAAGCCACATGCTTGAGGCTTGCCAGGCAGTATGGCAATGTTTGCTGTGATCTTCTAGATCTCACAGCAGCAAGCTGCAGTGTGGCCTCCTCCAGATGGCTCTTTCCTCAGTTCTCCACTTGCCAGTTGAAAAACAGCACTTTTCAGACACCAGTTTATTGTGCAGCCTCTGGATCAGCTAAACTCAGGCTGCTTTTCTGATGTACAGGCATTTCTGTGCCAAATTATCCATCATCCTCTGTCTGTGTTATCCTTTCCCCTCTTTGATGAATTAGTGCTGCTGCCTCTACCACAACTGGCTTGACTCCAATGCACTCTTTCTTGATTTTTATTAAATGCTTCTGAATTTCTGAGTCTCGATGAGACTCTGTCAGATACTGAGTTTCAGTGAATTCCCTCTTTCACCCACCTCATAGAGAAGCAGTACTCCTCCTTGAATTCTTAGTTACAGAGCAACTGGAAACAGCCTTCTTCTAATCTGCCATCTTAAATTGAAATCTAATTTCTCTATTTTTGTGAAAAATTCCATTGGTATTTTGATGGATATTGCGTTGAATCTGCAGATCAATGCAGAGTTCATACTACTTGAGTAGGTAGTTTAAACAATTTAATAATATTAATTCATCCAATCTACTATATTTTAGATATGAGGTGTCCCTAAAAAGCTCATGTGTGAATGCAATGCAAGAAAGCTTAGAGGTGAAATGATTGGGTTATGAGAGCACAAACCTAATCAGTGCCTTAATCCCCTGGTTAGGATTAACTAGATGGTAACTATAGTCAGGTAAAGTATGGCTGTAGGAAGTGGGTCCCTTTAGGCAAGTCTTTGGGGTATACATTTTGTCCTTGATGAGTGGAGCTCTCTTTATGCTTCCCAGTGCAATGTCCTAAGTTACTTTCCTCCATCACACTCTTCTGCCATGATGTTCTGCCTCATCTTGGGCCCAAAGCAATGAAGCTGGCCACCTCTGAACTGAGACCTCTAAAATTGTAATCCCAAAATAAACCTTTCCTCTTCTAATTGCTCTTTTCAGGTCTTGATCATAGCAGCCAAAAAGTTGACTGAAATACAACTCTTAAACACATTAGTTTTCTACTTATTTGTGTTTTCTTCCATTTCCCTCATCACTATTTTAGTTCTCAGTGTACAGATCTTTCACCTCATTGGTTAATTTACTCCCAAGTATTTTGTTGTCTTTGATGTTATTACATATGGCAATCAGGTAGGTTATTGTTAGTGTATAGAAATGCAACTGATGTTTGTATGTTTATTTTGTATTCTGCAATTTTATGGAATTTGTTGATTAGTTTTATCTGTTCTTTTAGTGGTATACTTAGGGTTTTTGTATATGTAAGATCATGTTATATGCAGACACAGTTTTATTTCTTCCTTTCTAAATTATATACCATTATTTATTTTTTTTAACTTACCAAAAATTGTTCTAGCTAGAATTTCTAATACTATGTTAAGACAAGTGTAAACAGAAGGCACTCTTGTCTTGTTTCTGATCTTAGAGAAAAAGATTTAAGATTTTCACCATTGGGTATAATGCTAGATGTAAACTTGTCTTCATTGTGTTGTGGTATATTCCTTCTACCCGTAATTGGAGGAGTATATCTTTCATCATGAAAGCAACATAAACTTCAATGAATGTTTTTTCTGCATCTAATGTAAGTTCATATAATTTATATCCTTCATTCTATTAATATGGTATATCATTTTAGTAATTTTTGCTTGTCAAATCATATGTCAAAGGGATAAATGCCACTTCGTTATAGTACATAGTCATTTTAATGTGCTGCTGAATTTGGATTGCTAGTATTTTGTTGAAGATTTTTGCATCTATGTCCATTAAAGATATAATTTCCTTTTCTTCTAGTGTTCTTGTGTAGCTTTGGTATCAGGGCAATGCTAGCCTCATAAAATGAGTTTGAAAGTGTTCCAACTCTTCAATTGTTTGAAAGAGTTTAATAATGATTGATGTAATTGGTTCTGAAATATTTGTTTGAATTCACCAGTAAATGTATCTGGACCTGAGATTCTCCATGTTGGGAGATTTATGATCACTGTTTCAATCCCCTTACTCATTATTTTTGCTAAAGTCTATTTCTTCATTATTCTGTCTTGGTAAGTTGCATGTTCCTAAGACTATATCTATTATTTCTAGATTAACCAAATTGTTGGTGTATAACAGTTCATTGTAGTCTCAAATGATTTTTTTGTATTTCTATGGCTATAGCTGTAATATTTCTTCTTTCATTTATGAGTTTGCTTCTATGACTCTTATTTTTTCTTTCTTGATTAGGATCATTAAATTTTGTCATTTTTTTTTCTTTTCTAAAATCCAATTCTCTATTTCTTTAATCTTTCCTATTCATTTTCTAGACTCTATTTATTTCCATTCTGTTCTATGTTATCTCTTTCTAACAGATTCTATGTTATCTGTTCTATGTTATCTTCTTTCTAGCAGATTTAGGGTATTTTTTGTTATTTTTTTTTCTATTTCCATGAAGTGAAAATATAGGTTGTTTATTTGACACCTTTCATTTTTTTAAACGTAGGCACTTACTGCAATAAGTTTTTTCTCTTGCAGATGCTTTTGCTACATCCCACAGATTTTGGTATGTTGTGTTTCCATTTTCATTTGTCTTAACGTATTTCTGGTATTAGTATGATTTTTTCTTTGACCCATTGGTCGTTCATGGTTGTGTTGTTTAATTTCTATATAAAGCTCAGTTGGTAGAGTGTTTACCTTGCATGCATACGGCCCTGGGTTCAATCTCTTGCACTGCCAAAAATAAAAATTTCTACCTATTTTTAAATTTTCCATTTTTCTCCTGTCATATACAGTCTAACTTCATATTATTGTGGCTGGAAAAGATACTTGATATGATTTTAAACTTCTTAAATTTGTCAAGACTTGTTTTGGGGCCTAACAGGTTAGCTATGATGGAGAATACCTTGTGTACATTTGTAAAGAATGTGTACTCTGCTACTATTGGATAGAATATTTTGTATATTAAGTTAGGTCCATTTCTTCTATGGTATTGTTTAAATCTGATATTTCCTTTCTGATTTTCTGAATGATCTATCCATTGTTGAAAATGGGGTATCAAACTCTGATTATTGCTGTATTTCTGTTTCTTTTTTTCCGTCAGATCTGTTCATATTTGCTTTATATATTAGATACTCAGATGTTGTATGCATAAATATTTACAATTTTTATATATTCTTGATGAATCTAGCCCTTTATCATTATGCAATTACCTTCTTGCTCTCTTGTAACAGTTTTTGAGTTAAAGTCTATTTTCTCTAAGCATAATCACCCCTATTGTCTTTTTGTTACCATTTGCCTGTAATATCTTTTTTCATCCATCTCTTTCAGTTCATGGATGCCCTTAAAGCAAAAGTGAGCAACATAGAGTTTGTATTTGTTATTTTATTCATTCTAATAACATGTTGTTTATTAGAATATTCAATCCATTTACTTTTAAATAATTACTGATAGTTAAATACATACTATTTCCATATTGTTAATTTTGTATTGTTTTGTAGTATTCCTTTGTGATTTGATGACTTTTGTGGTGGTATTTCTTGATTCCTTTCTCTTAATATTTTGTGTATCTATTACTTGTTTCTCTTTTGTGTTTACCATGAGGTTTACATAAAATATTTTATAGATATCATATTTTAAGTTGATAAAAACTTAACTGCATATACAAACACTACTTTTCCTGCTCCCACTCCCATTTTAGGTTACTATTGTTACAACTTACATCTTTTTTGGAGGGAGGCGGTACCAGGAATTGAACTCAGGGGCACTCAACCACTGAGCCACATCCCCAGCCCTGTTTTGTATTTTATTTAGAGACAGGGTCTCACTGAGTTGCTTAGTGCCTTGCTTTTGCTGAGGCTGACTTTGAACTCAAGATCCTCCTGCCTCAGCATCTGAGCCACTGGGATTAGAAGTGTGCACCACCACGCCAGGTTTACATCTTTTTAACACTGTGTATCTATTCAAATTATTGCAGTTTTAGTTATTTTAAATTACTTTTAATTTTTATACTTGAGCTGAAAGTGATTTGCACACAACCATTACAATATTCGGAAATTCTGGACTCAAGTATATTATTAGTGAGTTTCATATATTTGTATGCTTTTAAGTTGCTTACTAACATCTTTTCCATTCAGACTGAAGAACTCCCTTTAGTATTTCCTGTAATGCTGACATAGTAGTGATGAAAATTATTTCAGCTTTTCTTTTTTGGGGGAAGTCTTTCTCTTTCATTTCTGAAGGGTAGCTTTGCTGGATGTGATATTCTTTGTTAGCAGGATTTTTTTCTTCAATACTTTGAATACATCATCTCACTGTTCTTATCTGAAAGATATCTGATGACAAATCCTTTTATACTACTTTGGAGATTCCCTTGTATTTGATAAGTGATGCTTTCAAAACTCTATCTTTGACACTTAAGAATTTAATTATAATATGTCTCTTTGGTTTCAACATATTCAGAGATATTTAGAATTCATGAATCTAGATGCCCATTTCTCTCTCAAGATTTAAGAATTTTACATCCATTGTTTTTAAAATTTACTTCATTGCTATAATATTTCATTGTCAGTAATTTCATAGATCTTTATTTCTACAGGCTCTGATATTGGAACATTAATTAGTTTCTTTGGTGGTATCATGTGTTTCTGAATCTTCAGGATTTTTGTATTCTTGTGCTGGTATCTATACATTTGACGAAGTGATATCCTTCAGCTTTACATGTTTGCTTTGGCTGGAAAAACCTTTATCAATTAGCCTATCCTGGGGTTCTAGACAGGCCAGCTGCTAACATCTGCAGGTAGGTTAATATGTATCTCTGCCCATGTATATTAACTTCCTAAGTGTTGCAACTGAGTGGGTCTATTGGCTGGTCTGATAGCTGGGCTCCCTGTTTGTGTGGGATCTCTCTATGGGCTCTGAGGTCAGTTGGGGCCACTGACTGGGTTCCATAATATTTGAGTGAGGTTACAGACTGTGCTCTCTGGCCTAGTGGTGCCCTTGTTGGACTCTGCATTCAGACAGAATTTCAGTCTGTGTTCTCCAATTCAGTATGGCTTCAGGCTATGATCTAAAACTGGTTGGGGTTTCTACTTAGGTTCTGTGATTTGTTGGGCCACTATTTGAACTCCAAAATCATCTTTGGTTGAGTGGGGCCACAAGTTGTACTCCCTGGCTCCCTGTGGTGTCACTGACTGAACTTTATTTTCTATGGTATTGATTCTACAGTTGGGTAGGACTATAGGCTGTATTATGCCATGAGCCAATAGACTAGGCTCCATAGCCATACCAGGCCACTGACTGGAAACCCAACTGGGCAGAATGCTGACTATGTTCCATGGCTAACCAGGGCTGGTTTGGTTCAAAAGTGGGAGGAGCTGCTAGCTGGATTCTTTAAGGTGAGGTCCATAGTAAATGTGATGTTACCACCAAGATTCATGTATTAATTATGGGTAGGATAACCTTGGCAACTTCAACAGTGTTCCCTGTGTGGTGAGACAGAAGTGGGCCTCCTGGGAAGCATTATAATTCACTGAGGAAACTAGAAGTCTGCCTCATCTCTGTTTTCTCCACTAGAGAAACTAACCTTAGGAGATCCCTCTTGGTATGGCAGAGTGTTTGCCTGAGGAAGAAAGAGAAAATCAAAGTAAAAACTATTCCCTTTACCTTTTAATATCTTTTCTCATCTTTTTGTGCTCTGTGGGGGTGCTTCAACCTCACTGCTGGGTCCTGGGATTTTCATAAAGACATCTCTCTGTGGATAATTGGTAATTAGTATTGATATGAGGAGGACTAGAGATATGGGCCTCTTATTCTGTAATCTTCCTGACATCACCTTACTCTTCTTTTTGGGTAATAAATTTGTTGACTTTCAAATTGGAATTAACACTGCCAGACCTCCTGTATCTCAGGTCTTAGTACTGGAACTGGAACTATACCATTAGCTCTCCTAGGTCTCCAGTGTTCTGACTGCAGATCTTAACAATATGTCTTTGAGATATTTCAAGCAGTAAGTACAGATTTACCCAATTATTTGTAACAGTGGCATGACTCTTCATATTATAGATATGCTGTTACTTGATGGAAACTAAGTTGTTTTCAGATTTTTTGACAATAGCTTAATAAAGCCACAATGAATACTTATGCTTTTATCTTTGCTAAATTGTGTACATATATCTATAATCAAAGTGCCAGAAGAGGGGGGGGGTTACTGGAGGAAATGGTACATGTATTTACAATTTTATTTACATTGCAAAATTACTCCCCAAAATATAATATAAACTCTGATAAAATTATGTATGAAAGTGCTCATTACCTCATACATTTACCTCACTGATTTTATCAATCTTTTAAATTATCACCAATAGGAGTAATAAAATTCTACCATATGGTTAAAAATAATACCACATTGTCACCAACTTGCTCTCTGTAAAATCTGCACCAATTTACTTACACTTTCTCTACCTGATCCTCTATATCTGGAACCATGTTGCAAATTCCTTTGGAAAGTTCTAATTGAACCCATTCAAGATGAATATCATGCCTTCTGGAAGACACTGAAAGGCTATGGTATTCTTCTGTCATGCGAGTTAAATCCCAATGGCTCCTTTATCAAGCTTGTTTCAAGTACCTTCTTGAATATAAGAAAAGCACTGTATCACATTTAACAAAATAAAAAAAAACCAATAAAAGGAAATCACATTACCAAATTAGATGGCTCATTTAAGAAGTAGTTGTTTTTGAGAATAAAGCAGACCAGATTGAAAGATTAAAATAGTGGTGCATGACTGTAATCCCAGCTATTTGTGAGGCAAAGGCAAGAAGACCACAAGTTCAAGACCAATCTTAGCAACTGTAACTTAGGAAGACTCTATTTCAAAATGAAAATAAAAACAAAGAGTTGGCTATAGCTCAGTGGTAGTAGTGTCCTTGGGTTCCTGGAAAAAAAAAATCTCCTTTACAAATAGCACTTGCCACATGTTCCAATAGTCATGCTCATTGCATTCACTGTAGCTCTGTGGGTAAGCATACTTTAACAACTAAAATGTTCAAATTGATTTTCAGGATAAATGTTAACTTATACCTATCTAATATGTTACCAAGTTCTAATAAAATAAAACCAAACGGAAAGGGTCTATCACTCTATAAGTTTAGTAAGTTATAAAAGAGCATGGCCATGCCAATTGAATCATTTATTTGCTGCTAGGAAAATGACACAGCTGCAATAACGTGGTTGTATTTTAAAGGTCACCATGAGCAAGTTTCTGATAAATCAGACTTGACAACTCCACAACGAATCAATGATAACTAAACGGGCTTAACTTTCAAACAAATAAACAGAAAGATGAAGAGGAGTTCTTAAATGTAGCTCTTTTAGCAGTTAACACAGGAGAAGACGGTAGTAACTTTAGAAGAGCTGTATGCTCTGCTGGTATTTTTGCTTTAATGCTGACAAATGTGGCAATGCTTTAGATACAGAAAAAGTTATTTTCCCAGGCCCTATATCAGAAATGCTAACATATGCCTTACCCCTAAAGTCTAATAGTTACCTAATAGGTTTTTTTTAAACATCTTCTACTTCTGTTCCTTTAACTTCATAGTCTCTCCCATTAGTCTAGTATAAGAGAATTGTGATTTTTTTCTCAATTAATTACTAATAGTTCTATTGGAGATGCCCCAGTCATCTTAGACACTCTGCTACAACAGATCAGATATACCCTGCTTCCTGTTTTAGCAAAGTAGCAATAGATCAACATACATAAATTAATTTCTTTTGTATTCTCCAATAATGAATATACTGAAAAAGAAATTAGGAAAATTATCCCATTCCCCATAACCTCAAGAAGAAAAATAAAATACTTCACAATAAATTTAACCTAGGAGGTGAAAGACCTCACCAATGAAAACTGTAGAACACTGAAGAAAGAAATTTAAGAAGACCTTAGAAGATGGAAAGACCTCCCACGTTCTTGGAGAGGCAGAATTAATATCATAATGGTCATACTACCAAAATTGCTATAAAGATTCAATGCATACCCCATCAAAATGCCAATGACAGTCTTCACAGAACTAAGAAAAACAGTTCTAAAATTCATTTGTAAAAATAAAAGACCTAGAATAGCGAAAGCAAACTTGATCAAGAATAGTGATGCTGAAGGCATCAAAATACCTGATCTCACAATATATCACAGAACAATAGTAACAGAAACAGCATGGTATTGGCATCTAAATAGACAAGAAAACAATGGAATATAATACAAGACACAGAGGCAAATCTACATAGATAGTCATCTGACACTTTACAAAGGTGCCAAAAATATACTTTGGGGAAGATAGCCTTTTTAACAAATGGTGCTGAGAAAACTGGATATCCATATGTATAAGAATGAAATTTGATCCCTATTTCTCAACTTGCACAAAACTCAAAGTGGATCAAAGACCTATGCATTAGATCAGAAACTCTGCAACTACTAGAAAAAATGTAGGTCAACACTCCAACATATTGGCACAGGCACCAACTTCCTTATCAAGAAACCTAAAATTCAAGAGATATAACCAAGAATCAACAAGTAGGATGACATTTGAAAAGCTTCTGCACAACAGAGGAGACAAGAATGTGAGGAGAGCCTACAGAATGGGAGATATTTGCCACCTGCAAAGAGAATTAATATCCAGAATATGTCAAAGAGCTCAAAAACCTTAACACCAAAAACCCCACAATTAATATAAATGGGCAAAATAACTAAGGAGACACTTCTTAAAAGAAGAAATACAGTATATACAAAAATAACCAAAAAAGTTAAAAAAAAGAAGAAATACAAATGGCCAACAAATATATAAAAAAATATTCAATATCTCTAACAATTAGGGAAATGCCAATCAAAACCACCTTGAGATTTCATCTCACCCCGGTCAGAATAGGAATTATCAATTTTACATTCTGGTGAAGGTGGGAGGAAAAGCTACACTCATGCATTGTTAGTGCAACTGCAAATTACTATAAACACTCTGGAGAGCAGTATGGATATTGTTCAAAAAACTAGAAATGGAACCCCCATATTATCCAGCTATTCCACTGCTTGGTATATATTCAAAATATCTAAAGTCAGCATTCAGTTGCTGTCTGGGTTTTTTAGCCTCACGTTCCCTCCTGACCTGCGGGGGAGATGGGGAAAGTATGCCCCGGACCAGGACGAGCCAAGAAAGGTAAAGGTGGACTGGCTGCCCACACTCAGCCCTCCCTCCCTCCCTCCCTCCCTCGCAGGAGGACAATCAGATGTGCCAGGGAGAACTGTCAAAGCAGGATCTCCTTTAATTAGAAAACACACACAGCTAATATAATGTACAGGAGCTAATCAGGGTAAAGGTCAGCAGGGTGGGGAGAATTTACGTCTACACCCATCCTACAGGCAGAATTGGGAGACACAAGCTGTCTGATCTGTCCGTGAGGGCAGAAGGGTTCTGAGACTATCCTAGAGGTGGTCTGATTCTTCATCACAACCCACAGCAATGCCTTCTGGCTAATTGCTAGGTGCTCTCTTAGCCACACGTGGCCCCAGGACTGGGAAGCAGGTAGCAGCCAGCAAGTTAAGTTTCCTCTTTTCTGATGCAACATGCCCCATGTTACATCATGCCCTACAAGTTGCAATACCTGCATACCTATGTTTATAGCAGTATAATTCACAATAGCCAAGTTATGGAAGCAGCCTAGGTGCCCATCAATAGAGAAGCGGATAAAGAAAATGTGGTATATACACAATGGAGTTTTACTCAGCCATCAAGAAGAATGAAAGTATAGCATTTGCTGGTAAAATGATGGAATTGGAGAACATCCTATTACCTGAAATAAGTTAGGTCCAGAAAGTCAAGGGTAAAATGTTTTCTCTCATATGTAGAAGCTAGACCAAAATAAGAGGGGGAAAGGATGGGGAGAAATTCCATGAAAATAGAAGAGAGATCAGTCTAGTGGAGGAAGGGCATTAAAGCAGAGGGAGGATGTATGGGGAAAGAGAGGAGCAGTGAAATGAATCTGATCAAACTTTCCTTTGCACATATATGACTACACTATAGAGAATTGGAGTAAATTATATTAAATGCTTATATAATTATGTAAAAATGAACCCCAAATATATTATATATAACTATCATACACTAATAAAAATAAATAAATAATGATGATATATTGGAATACTCTTTCCATTCTTCCCGCCAGACATGTGGCTCTGAATTACCCAAGAGGAAAGAAAGTGACACACATACAAGAGATGACTTGGTTTCCGAGGCTACAGATCAAAGCAACGTGATTATCTTCCAGTGATTTAGTTTCTGTGCAGGAAGCTGCCCTTGTTGCTCATCCCTTGCATTCCAGCTATCATAGAACACATAACTAACTGTGAATCCACTAACAAAGGACTTGAAAATGGTGTAGCACTGTTTTTTGTTCAGTTTCACCTTAATCAGTGCTTACACTTAGTTGTTCAACAAGCCATATTAAGTAGTATGATAGGTATATTGAAGGATACAAATTTAATACACAGTCCCCATCCTGTAATAGTTTACAGTCTGTTTAGAAAGCAAATCTTACATGATGTTAATAAGATTTCATGGAATTGTGAGGATTTGGCACGGAAATGAGTTGGATAGGTAGAATAAAAAGCATTAAGGTCAGCTTAAAATTTTATTTCTTTTGGTCTGAAGCCTTTATATGAGTTATAGAACAAAATAGAGATAATGTGCTCTTAAAAATAAACTATCAAGATCAAAAAAGAAGTTAGAAGAGTTTTTTGAGTTTAAGTTTAGGAAACATTTTCCAGTTGTTTTTACAAAAGGAATGGTCAGATTAATAATACAGTTGAATTAGTAGTAGTGTTTAAAATAGTTTCAGTTCTGAAATTTTACTAATAGAAATAAGTCTAGTGTAGTCATAAAACTGGATCAAAACTAAGCCACTAACATCTTCTAACATTGCTCTAAGTCAACTCCCACCAAAATTTCCTATATGCTTGACGATAACTATACACCATCTGCTCAATGGAGTGATAGAATAGTTTTTTAGCTCAGAAGCAGGTGCACTGAACTAGAGGAGCAGAACAGAATCTGCCATCTCTCATGTGAGCAGGTATAGTTTGGGATCAGGATGTTACAAAGGCTTGCTGATGCCCATGCAAAGCAAGATTGACTAGGCAAGCAAGTCTCTATACTCTCTCCCAAGATATCCACCTGGCTCTTTCCTTCACTCCACTAAGGTCTCAGGTTATGTGTTACTTCCTCAGAATGGCCATCTTTGGCTCAACCTACACAAAATCAAACCCTCCTCCATTTTCTACCATCTCATACTGATTTATGCATATTTAAATATGTAATTATTGTCTCTTTCTAATGAACGTTACAATGAAATCTCCTTGAGGGAAGAGATTTTCCTGCCTTTGTTACGGGTATATCTCTAGATTTTAGAAAAATACTTGACACATAGAAGGGGCTTAATAAATATTTATTTTAAAAAGTTATGTAAAATCCAACTAGGTGGGCTGGGGATGTGGCTCAAGCGGTAGTGCGCTCGCCTGGCATGCGTGCGGCCCAGGTTCGATCCTCAGCACCACATACAAACAATGATGCTGTGTCTGCCTATAACTAAAAAATAAATATTAAAATTCTCTTTCTCTCTCTCTCTCTCTCTCTCTCTCTCTCTCTCTCTCTCTCTTAAAAAATCCAATTAGGTGATTTGACACCATATTTTGAACCAATGATCTTGTATAGATTACTTCTTGCTGTAGAAATGGCTTGTGTGATTTGGGAAGGCATAAAGGCACCCACTTTTGCACAGTCTCACTCAAGTTCCACCTTCTCCATGAAGCCTCTCTTCTAAAGTAACTGAAAATCCAACTACATTCAACTTAGTATGTAACTGCCCTTGTTGTATGTGAAAAAACATTTTTTGAGTTTTTAGAAAGTGAAGATAATATCCTACTTTTCTCACCCTGTATTTCCTATCATGTGCAATGCATCACAGAGCACACAGTAGGCATGCAATATATTGTACCACTTGATGATTAATTTCAGATGGGGAATTGGCAAGCATAAACTGTTGGAGGTGAGCTTTTTTTTCCTGAGACAACGCAATAATCAACTGGCATTAAAAAAATTACTCAAAAATCCTAACAAATGATTTTAACTGTAAAGGTAAATCTGATCCAGCAGTATCCCTTGGGCATACTTCACACTTGCTAATGAATAACTTAGGGTCCTAGAAAAATGAATTATGGGATCTAGGCTTTGAGGGGGGTTGTAAAATGAGCACATTAATTTTTCCATCTGCCTCTGCCCTGGGCTATGTGGGGTGGGTTGGGCAGCCTGCAAAGATTGCTTCATGTTTTGCCCTTTCCAGATTTCTCCTATGAAGTAGACATTGCATTCTTTCTAAAATATGAAGAAATTGGAATTTGAGGTGATTTTTGGAGGCAGCAAGGTTTCTAGCCTGGCCTTAGATTAAGAACATGCTAGGTCCTCTCTACTGCCACCACAAATTTCAAGAGCTTCTGGATGCTCAAAAACCAAGTTGGGGACTACTTCATCCCGGAGTATTCTAATGCAATCTGGAAAATAGGTGCTTCCTAAACTCTACCTCAGTACACTCTACCTCAGAGACTTTTGGCTTCCAGGTTAACTTGCACTGAGTTCTCATATCCTACTCAGGGATGGTGTCCTGCTTATATCAGGTTAGCCATGTGGCTCTTCATGTGGCAACTGACCTAAAGGTTCATTGCCATACCACTTAGAATGTTCTGTGCTTACTCTCCATTTCATTTCAAAATGCACCAAATCAATTAGTTTCTTGCTCTTTTGCCTGCAATATTCTCTGCTGAACTGATTTGAGATATGGATTTCCCTTAGGCCAGCCTGTATTTATTGCAAAATCTCTTACAGCTGATCATAGAGAACAGAATCAGCCTTCCTCTCAGGGTGCTATCCATCTTCAACATCAGTAACTCCTAATGTTTTTGGAGTTTTGAGAGTCAATTTGATTTTGCAACACCTCTGCTCCCGTTTTTTGCCTCTAAGGAAGCGTTAACATTTGGCAGACAATTTTAATGACAGCAGAAGAAGCAGTGCAAGTAACAAGGGTTTTGGAGAAAGCCAGTGAACCTGGAGTATAATTGGGGGACTTAACTGTGATTTTTCAATTGAGTCTTTGTGACCTGGGCAAGGCACTTGACTCATTTTGGGCCTTAGTTTGATTTGCGAAATGTAAGGGTGTACTTGGCCAGTGTTTCTAAGCCCAGATGTAACTCAGAATAATTAGGCAGAGGTGGCAGTAACAACTAAAAATACTAATTATAGAGCTTTACCCTAGACTCACTGAATCAGAACATATCATGGTGTGTATCTCTATATATTTTAGATAACATGACCAGTAATTCTGATGTATAAATTAGGTTAAGTCTAAATCAGGGTTTCCCAACCTTTGATATACATAAAAAGCACATAGAGGTCATTTAATCTGGCTTACTATGTCAATAATAGCAAGGTTGAGAATCCCTGTATTAGATAATCTAATTTAAGATCTCTTCAAATTTTACATTGCTTTATATAACTCTGGAAATAATTATAATAAAGTTACATGTTTTGATCAATGAGCAATGGTCACTAAATCAGATTTTTTTCCTAGCCAAAACCCCTTGGCAAAAGAGGAACTTTTCTAATAAGCCTTTCAAGATTTTATTCAGTTTTATTTCCCTGAAAATAACAATTGAGTACTGAGAATGGAAGAAATGTTGAGTGTCAGAGCCTAAAAGACCTTCAGTAATCAATTCAATTCAACCCTTTCAATCCACAGATGGAGAAATCAAGGCTTGCAGAGGGGAAGTGGACAGACTAAGCTGTGTTGTTTTAAGGAAATTCTCCACATAACTGGGGGTTGTTAGGGTAATTAATTGTTTATAAAATGTCAACGGTACTACCTGCTTCTAATTGGTACACATTCTCCAAATAAACTGGATAAGAAGACTCATGCTCTTCTCATTTGAAGATCACCTGGATTTCATTTCTATTCACATTTTGAGAGTAATTTTCTAAAAATCTAAAGTTACCTAATCCACTGAATACACCCATTCTAATAGGGAAGGCTTTGGAAGAATTCATTTTGGCCTGCAGTAATGATAACAAATACTTATTGAGGATTTACAATGTGCCAGATGTTGTTATAAGTGCTTTACATGATCTAAGTAATCATTCCAACTGTATTTCACAGATGAGGAAGCTAAGCAACACAAAGGTTAAGTCACCTGTCCAAGGCCACACAACTACTTAGTGGTGGTATCAGGACTTCAGCCCAGAAGTTGGATTTTAGGGATCAGGGTATTGGACACACAAAAAAAGAGTGCCTCTCAGAGCTTGCTTGCAGTTATACTAGTAACTAAGAGCTCCTGGACAGAAGGAACTATGCCACTTGTTTTCGTATCCAAAATCTAGCACAATAATTGGCACGTTGTTGGAGCTCATTATTTGTTAGATGCATAAGTGAATTAATGATTGCTACGATTTAATGCTCTTGGCAAAGAAACCTAGAGACAAGTGAAATCATTTCTTTCTTGCTGTCCTTTCATTGGGTGTTAATAATAGTTTACACAGGTCCAGATCATCCTGTCTTTAATGTGAATAATTGGAACTTCTTCTGAGGCTAGTGTTGTTTATACTGGGAAGGTACAGTAAGGACAGCCATTGTGAGAAGCTATCTATCTGACCTAGATGAGAATGCTCCAAAGCAAGGCCTTGTGCACAGGCTGGGCTCTGTATCTGGAAGAATGCTGCCTCTACTTCCCACTACCAATGTAGAAGTGAGGAGATGAATTTATAAACCTGTCTGAGAAGATCCCCATTCTTCAAAGAGGAGGTGTGAGAAGAGGTCAATCAGAACTCAGCTCAGATATTCTTCCCCCTTTCTTTTACAGAAGGAAACTGGTCTTATGGAAAGAGCATGGACTTTGAATTCTAACAGACCTGGAGTCTCATTCTGATTCTGCTACTTACTACCTTAGTCACTTGATTTGTATGAGATTCAGTTTCATCATAATGCTTGGAATTTTGGGAGATTCTCCCTCACATGGAAGGCCTTTAGCAAGTGTTAATTCTTTCTCCTCCTGCAGATCCAGGTCTCTGTTTTGCCCTGAATCTTGTGGAAGGAATCTGACTCATCGGGTTGAACTCCAAGTATAGCTTGTCAGCACATAACAGTCTAATGCCATTTATTCCCTTTCTTCTTCCCTTACAACAGCAGAACTGTAAAGTGGTATCTATAAGCTGACCCTGTGATATTGAAACCCAGAAAAATCTTCAAGATTCAAAGAAGTCCAAGGATTGCAGTGATCAGACAACTGCTGAAATGGGCCATCATGTTGAGTTGGTATAAGAAGAAATCAAACCCTTTTGTGAGTCAACAGTGTTGTAGTGAGCCTAAATGCCATGAGAGGAATTTTTTTTAAACCAGGGATTGAAACCAGGGGCACTTAATCACTGAACTACATCCCCAGCCCTTTTTTAATTTTTATTTTGAGACAGGTTCTTGCTAAGTTGCTTAGCACCTTGCTAAGTTTCTGAGGCTGGCTTTGAACTTGTGATCCTTCTGCCTTAGCTCCCTGAGCTGCTGGGATTATAGAAATGTACCACTGCAACAGGCCGAGAAACTTTTTTTAGACATGCTAGTACAATGGGGATTTCTGTTCAAGGAGATTTGCTGTCTCAAGATGATTACATAGCAAGAGTAGTGGAAATTAGTTCAAGAGCAAAGAGAAAGCCCCCAGTAGTAGAATCCTGCAATTCAGAGGTAAATTGTATTCCAGATACTCAAGTCATTTTGAGGCAGTATTGTTTCTGAGAGCACAAAAAGTTCCCCCAGGATGTAAAAGCTTGTTGATTATGAATACCGAAAAGCCACCAGCCATGATTTTCTCCCTACTCATGACAGAATTTCACCAAGTTCACAGATGCCCCTGTGTCATATTTGTTATTAATAACACTTAAAGGCCAGTATATCCCGACAACATTTGAATAAAATTTGTATATACTTCTGTGATTGGAAGACGAGCTGTAGACTTTGGGCTATAATGAGAAATCTAGGACCTTCAACTAAAGGATCAGAGTTATTTCAATATCACAAGGACATAACCCATCTTTCCAGGGATATTTATAAGAGGGAAATCTTAAGGAATACTTGATGTGTACTTCACAGGAACATTCTAATCCTGAGTGTTTCTGGCCCAGATCTACCACTAGTCAACTTTGGGACTTTTAGAGATTCACTTCTCTGAATCCAAGTTTTCAAATTTGTTAAAGGAGAGGGATGAACTACACAATGTTCTTCTACTTTTCTTGTTTATGCTCTTGTTTATTGTCTACAGTAGTGCCAGAGACAGAACTGATGTTGAATTTATTCTAGGAGAGTAAGCTAGGGCTTGCCTTCCTTTGGCAAAGGCAAAGTACCAATTGATACCTTTATCTTATTTCAGTATTATTAAGGTGTGACCTACCACCTTTGAGGAAAGAAGTTGTGGAGGAGGAAGAGGCAGAGAGCAATGCCTGTGCTCTGAGACTACACCATGTGTTTTGTATTTGCCTAGATTTACACGTGGCCTAAAGCCTGTCTGTTCTGTGCCTGTATTTTTTCAACTTTCATCCATTTCATTGGTTGTATAAATTGGCTTTAACCCAATTCTCTCTGTTTTGGTCATTAAAGTTCAAATTGGTTCCTGGCTCATGTACAATCGCCTTCTTTCTATGATAGTGGAATAGATCTCACTCCCCAAAATGATGATTGGAAACTTGAAAGTGTGCTAGTTACTATTTTTTTCATTGTATTCAGTTTCCTCCCATTTACCTTCCTTGAGATTTGTTCTTTAGAGTGGTGTCCAGCATCTTGATACTCAAATTCCTTTCTGATGAAGTGAGACCCCTTCTGTGTGGGGAGGTTAGTAATCTAGTGCCCTTTGGGGGATATGTTGTTAGGATTGCCACATCAAATAGTCCTAAAGTGAGAAATTGAACCAAAACAGTGTAGTCTTAATTCTGGGAAGTTCTTCAGCTGAGAAGTACTTCTCAATGCTTGCCAAGAGTTGAAAGGGTCCCACCTTACCTCACCATATGAGGGAGCTATATCTGACACAATGTAGTTTATCCAATCCATAATGCACTGGTAAATGTTTAACCACTTGCTTTTTTTGGGGGGGAAATGCCCAACCTATAGCATTTGTCAATTTCCATGGTGAAAACACTCCTACCATGGTTGATTGCAAGCTAGCAGCATGATGTCACTATATATGGAGTTGGAAAGAACAATTGGACCTTAGGAGGTGGTGTAAGCAAACTCCAGCAACTACCCACTGAATTTGTACAACTGTACCATACAGCCCAGTCTTACAACCTGGGTCTCTGGGGCTAGCAAGGAATGGGAAGGAAAGGGAAAGTAGTTCTTTTACTCCATCTTGCCTTGTCCACTTACTCCTTTGGAAAGAGGTATCAGAAAATAAAAGTAATATTGGCCATGGAAATAGTAGAGGCCACTTCAAAGAGTTCTGAGTGTCCCACCTGAATTGCATCCCTACAGACTTCTCAGATGTTTATGTGGTGACCTGGAGCAACAGCAGAATTCATACCTTGCCTGGATGGCAGAAAAACCTTTTTTAGAACTTATATGGCTCTCTTTGTGTGGATGGAAGAAAGAAAGGGAACATTAAATCAGTGTTTGTTCTTCAGCCAACTGTGCTTTCCTACAAACCCATATATATTCAGCTCTATGGTAGGAAAGTGGAGACTGTTAAAGTAATAACTCCCATCTACTTCTTGGAATGTCAGGGTTTGACTCCACACTAACACAGCCAGCCTGAACAAAGGAAGTTAGTGCTTTGGGTTGCTGTAAAGGAGCTTTAGGCACAGTTCTCTAGAATCTGTTTCTTTTGTGTTGGGCAAAATAGAGGTGAGCATCCATGGTTTGGTTGGCTGTGAAATGAGGATATTTGGCATCATATGTAATATCAGAGTTCACAAGGACAACTCCAGGTTCTTAACATTAAATCTTAAAGCTAGAAGAACCATAAAGAAACATACTTTAGTGCCAAAGAAGCAGCATTTGAACTCCTTCAAGAATGTTAGTGCTTAACATCAAACAAAAACAACCTGAAAAAGGGCAACCATCTTGGAAAAGGTTTACCATGATACAAAATGTACACTGTATTCCCACTTAGGCACATTTTCCTGGACAACTCTCCTTTTATACACTTTCGCTGGATGCCTTCTCTTTTGCTGAAGTCAATACAGAGAAGGGTACTGTTATGGTTTAGATATGAGATATCTGTGAAAAGCTCATGTGTAAGACAATGCAAGAATTTTCAGAGGTGTAACCTAATGAGTGGATTAATCCACTGATAGGGATTAACTGGGTGGTAACTGTAGGCAAATAAGATGTAGTTGAAAAAGGTAGGTCACTGAGGCATGTCTTTGGGGTATATATTTTGTCCCCACAAGCAGAGTGCTCTCTGCTTCCTGTTTGCCATGTCCTGAGCTGCTTTCCTCCACCATGTCCTTTCACCATGAAGTTCTGCCTCACTTTGACTATGACATCAGCCATCTATGGACCAAGACCTCTGAATCTGTGAGCCCCATAGCACGAAAGAAAAAAACAACTAACTGAAAAAGGTACATATATCAGGTAGGATGGTATTGATTGGAGAATGCAGGTATTTACCGCTACAACTACCATCAAAATGGTAGGTTCGGGTAGCTAACGTTAAGAATATAGGGACACTTAAATGAAATAGTAAACTATGATTGCAGCATTAGATTTAAGTGTAGAATTCCATACTTAAAAATCCCCAGGATGAAAACAGCCACACCATATTCCTCCCAGCATGTTTTCATTTTTTTTCACTACAATTTAGCTCAGAGTAAATTTCGTTCCTGGGTCCCTAAACACCTTTTAAAGAAGACACCTTTACATTTAATTCTCTAGAAAGGAAATTGCAATACACATTGATAAATATAGAGATTCATTTCTTGGCACCTAAAGAGTTCAGAGACCTATAGTTCAAAAGAATTGCTTAGAATGTGATTGTAGCACAGAGATCAGTCACCAAATTGAAGGTCACACAGCAAATCTGATTCCTTTATTTGGTTTACTCCAAACATGAGTTTATCTTTGATGGATGTTATGAGATATGTACAGCTGTGTCTGTCTAACCAATTGCTTAGTAAAGGATTCACAAGTGATTGTTCAAAATTATTTTATAGTTAACAACTAACATTTATTTATTTGACAGCTAATATTTATTGAGTATTTTTTATTGATGTGCCAACTTTTCCCCCAAGGACTCTATAAGATAATATCTCATATAATCCTCCCAACAAGCCTCTGAAGGAGGTAACTAATATTATTCCATTTTATAGTTGAAGAAATAGACACAGAAAGATGAAGTAAGTGGTAGAATCAGCCAAAACCTTGACAGTGAAGTTCAATAATCTTTGCCTTTATCCACTACAGTAATCTTACCATAGATACAGAGTTTAATTAAAACAAAGTAAATCAAAAACTCCTAGGTTTATAATCAGAAAATCTGAGTTCTGATTCTGTCACTGACTTGTGACACCTAGGGAAATTCCCTCTATTTCTTCATGCCTACGTCATACAATGTCAAGAGAATATGATTAAAAGGATGTTAAAGAGCCATACACTTTTCAAAAGAAAGTTCTAGGGATCTTTGGTGTTACTGTTTCTCACTGTCTTTCACAGATTCCAAGAAAAAGATTTGCTTTTGCTGGCTGTGTGTTTTGCAGTTTGACCCCCATTGTTCTCCTTTCAGTCTCTTCAGGAGAAAAATCCTTAGAAGTTTGACTTGAAAAATGTCCAGCAGAGCAGTCAACCCTTTGCTTGTCCAGGCAGGATTGCTCTGCATGAAAACCCCATGTGTTTTTGTTTAGTGTTTCCAATCTTCTGAACAGATTATGCTTCTTTCCCTGAATACTTTGTTGGAGATTTTCTCCAAATCTTTTCTTTATTCCATAAGGTCTACATGTTATGGGGAGTTGTAATCTACCAACTTCTGGCCAGATAAAACAGTGAAGTACTGAGGAACTATTTTTTGAAAGCTGTATCCATGCCTATTCCTTAGCACCATTACCATTATTGGAAAGTACTGGAATTTGTATGCACCATGAAGAAAGAAAAGGCCCTGGTTCTCAGGAAACACTAATTTTGACTATTCTGGGGGTTGAAAAGAATCCCCCAGTAACTGGGTAGGTATATGTTTATTATTATACAAACTAGTAAGCTGTGACAGGAAATCTGCACTGTGGTCCAAATGCCAACGCTAGTAAGAATCTTAGCCAAGGAAGAAAGTCAACATTCTATTTTTCCCATATTTTTATTTCCCATCCTGTCTCCTTCCCTGCCAGAAATATTCATGGCTCTAAGAATAATCTGAAATAAGATGACCAGGTAAGTTATCATCTAATTCAAGACACTCTTTATTTTTATTTTTCTTGTTCTAGGAATTAAACCACATTCTCCAGCTCTTTATTTTTTTTTTTTTATTTTAAGACAAGTTTTCATTAAGTTGCTTAGGGCCTCAGTACTTTGCTGAGGATGGCCTCAAATTTATAATCTTCCTGCCTCATCCTCCCAAGTTGCTGGGATTATAAGCATATGCCTCCACACCTGGCCTCAAATCAAGACACTCTTTAAATTACTCTTAACAACTACATCAAGATAGCAGGAGCAAACCAGACTGTTTGGGGCAAACTAAGGAGCATGGGTTTCTTATTCTCCAAAACCTAAGGGTGTGCATTCACAATAGAGAATCCTATTCTAGGCCTATGTTTGACATCATAGGGATGCCTCACAGTTGCTCAGGACGACACAGTGAAATAAAACATGTCTCTGGGCAGCACATCCAGCCAGGGTCTCATCTGGGATTTATCTGTGCAGCATCTTCTCAGATAGAATTGCCATGCTGATTACAAATAGGAAGAACAATTAACACATTAATTAATTAGAATCTTGTTTTTTATTCTGCTGTGGAGAGTAATCTATTGTTAACTTGAATGAGATCCTAAGCTTACCCTAAGCTTTAATTATAGTGTTATTATTTAAAAATATTGGCTGGCCCTGTTCCACGGTACAAGAGTGTTTAAATTTAAATACTCAAGGGGTAATTTAAGCACATTATAATTTACTGATGGATACTAATGACCCAGAGGAATTCTAGATTATATAGTTCAAACAAATGATTAAGATGACAACAGACCCTGAATTATGCTAATCACATTTTAAAATTCTCTTGGCTAAGGAGCATGAATACCTGTGAATGGGTCTGCATCTGTTTATAGGTCTCTGAACTGTTGTGAGAGGGTGCAATAAAAGGATATTGGAGAATTGCTGCTTTGCAGGGAGACTGGCCTGGTTTTGAATTCCTGCTCTGCTATAAACCATACTAGCTTCATCACTCCATGCAAGTTACTACTACCTCCTCTAATTTCAGTTCTCTGTTTGTAAATTGATGTTAATGATATCTCTCTCAGGAGTGTTTGTGAGGATTAATGAGTCAACATACTGGCACATAGTAGGCTCATGATAAATGGTAGCTCTCAGAATTGACATAGCTGTCTCACTTGTAATTATGTTTTCTTGTGTATATGTCTACGTTTCTATTTTCCAGGTGTTTCAGGTGGCTTTCTTTTGCTGCTGTGACGAAAAGACCTGACCAGAACCATTGTACAGGAGGAAAAGTTTATTTGACTGCTCACGATTTCAGAGGTCTCAAACCATAGACAGCCAGCTTTATTCTTCAGGGCTCCAGGTGAGGCAGAACAACATGGTGGAAGAGTGTGGCAGAGGGAAGAGGCTCACATGAAGATCAGGAAGCACAAAGGGAAAGATCTTCACTTGCCAAATACAAATATATATCCCAAAGTCACACCCCCAAGCCACCACCTCCTCTAGCCACACCTTACTCACCTTCAGTTACCACCCAACTAGTCCCATCAAGTGATTAATTCACTAATTGAGTTAGGACTCTCATAACCCAATAATTTTTCCTCTAAATCTTCCTGCATTGTCTCACACATGAGCTTTGGGGGACACCGCATATCAAAACCATAACACTAGGTATTCATATTTACTTCATATCCATGTACCCACATGGATATATAGATGTATATTTCAGTTTTTGTCACTGAGTACCTCTTTCTGTTTCTCTATGAGTACAGAAGTCCTGCTATACTGCTGAGTCTGTGAATATTTTGAGTGAGAGTATATGTGTTTGAAGGAGAGATATATTGTACCAGCACAAATCTATGTATATTGCTATGCTTTCTGCAATTCAGAATCCCCAAATAGGCCATGAAGACCACTTTAAGCAATACTCCTCCCTTTCTAGCAATACCTCACATTCTTTGACCTTGATTTTATCCTTATCTTGGTAGCCCAGGGAATAGAGATGGTTTGGTTTGGCTTGTATGAACTTGTGGGTATGTGTGTTTGTGTTTTGGAACCAACAGCTCCTTAGTCCATACTTAGCTAGCATGGTTCCCTTCTTCTGCTTAATTTTTTCTTTGCCCTCAAGTAACTTCTCCTCCTTTGCCTTTCCTTCCTTGTCTACAACCTTACCTTCTTTGCATCCCTGTAACAGTATGGGAAGGAATATCTGAGGTGAGTGGGGCAGCAATCCTCAGCTCTGAAACAAACTGTGAGTCCATTCAATGCAAACTCATGGTTGTGCCCCTGTGTGTTAGGCAGATTTGCATATTCAAGGAATGCACAGGTTAGAAAACCACCACAGCCATATTTAGAGGCAGGCATTCACCTTTGGGATATGACTTTTAGAATAACCAGGAAGACATCTCTACTTATAATTTTTTCTTACACTGATCTGTCACAGCACCTGAAGGTCTAACATTAGGTCTTTTTGTGGCAGGGACCTTGCCATGTGTTGTATATGGAGCCACAATAGCAGGTTTAGGAACCCCTGTTATATTAAAGATTGCCAAGGGTCTATACCACTCAGTGAAACTGTATTCTCAAGTTCTGAGAACTGTGGGAGCCTCCAGGAACACTTTTCTGGAACTTGACTTGTCACTGAGGAGAGGGAAGCACTGAGGACAAACCATTTGTCAGGATCAACACCATAGGCTTCCCATCTTCCTCTTTCTGCCTTTCCTTGATTTCAGGTCAATAGCCCATTATTAAGCATGGACTATATGAAGACCCTAGGTCGCCAAATGGGGAATAGACAAAAAAAAAAAAAATCTCTTTTCCTCTTCCCTTCCCTCCACCTGATTACTCTTGGCTCTTTTTATTCCTGTTAGGAGCAAAGAAGATCAGATAGACCAATATAAAACTGTTTTGGTTTCCCTTCCCCCCAAAGTATAGCATTTTAAAAGAGGGTCCAAGGATGGCTCTATGTATTTTTGCCCACACATAAGCAGTATCCCTACATTCTCAAATTAACCTTCTCTCTGTTCCTTCCTCAAGCCAATCTCCCATTTCTTTCACAGTAGATTCCATCTACTTGTTAGACAGGAAGCATTCTGATTTGATTAATTTGTCTTTAGGTGTGAATGATAACTGAATTAATGTGCTTATTTTCTAAAGTAAATGTGCACTCTGAAGGAGAACTTGTTAAAAATAAATAACCCTCAAATGGTAGGATTTTAGCAGAAATCTGGGAGTCCTTATGACTTCCTGGCCTTTCAAGATAGAACATATAGACGACTGATGTTTTCTTCCAAATACTCATAAGATTCTGAAATTCACCCAGTTCTTCTGGTGCTCACTTTTATTTTCAGCAAGCTTCATAGCTATGCTTAATGATGCAAGATGTCACAGTCCTTCCCGACACAGAAAGAGCTGCTAGGTCCCATAGGAGGGTATGGCTCACCCTGGAGGAATGATTGAGTGAGATGACAGGAAATAACCTCTGATCTATCCACCCAATTCTATTTGGTTACCCATCTGAACCCTGCAACTCTCATAGAAGAAGTTTAATCTAACCCCATAAGTCCCCAGGAGAATATTGAACACATTTACATAAATATTAAGAACTTCTCTTCATTCTCTCTGTTCCTCTTCTTCTCTGCCTACTTCTACTTCAGAAAGCAATTAAGGGGTTGGGGCTGTAGCTCAGTGGCAGAGCGCTTGCCTAGCACGGGTGAGGCACTGGGCTCGATCTTCAGCACTGTATAAAAATAAACAAATAAAATAAAGGCATTCTGACCATCTACAACTACAATTTTTTTTAAAAAAAAGCAATTAAAGACCAAATTCCACATAGGGATCAACAAAAAAGTCACATCACCATGGGACCTGGCTTCTGAGAGAAAAAACTCTTTAAGTTAGAAAACTCTGATGAATGTGTATTTATATGAAATATCAGAATGGCTAAATATACTGAACCAAAATGTGAAAGGTTATGCTTATGCTTTTCTTCATTTTATTTATTTATTTATTTTAGGTCTACATGATAGTAGAATGTATTTTCACATATTAAACATACATGGAGTATAACTTATTCTCAGTAGGATATCATTCTTGAGGTTGAACATGATATGAAGTTATACTGCTCATGTATTCATATATGAACATAGGAAAGTTATGTCTGATTCATTCTACTGTCTGAAAGCTAGTTATTAATAAGTCACAGTAAACAATACTAATAGTAGCTAGCATTTATTGAGTACTTACTTACTATATGTGATCCCCTTCCATTTAGCTTATAATATCCTTACTACCAATAAATGTTATAGATTGTTAATAATTCTGTCAGTACTCTGAAAGGTAGGTATATTATTACCTTCATTTAAAACATTATGAAACTCAGTTTCACAGAAGTGAATTAACTTGACCAAAACCAAACACATAGTTATTTGTGAAACTAGTGTTCAAACCCAGATTTGTGTAACTCTAGTATTCCAGAACTAGTTTGCTACTCTCTATTTAATGTGTATGAAAGAGACAAAAAAATGATCAATATGTGATTACTAGACACACACATTTTTCCCATATTTTAAGTGTAATATCTTATTAATTTTTCTTAGTATTCTATCTTCATTAAGGTCATTAGTCAATATTAGTAAATGTTACTGATTTCTAATTTACACATATGCATTTCAATTTTGTATTTGTGTTTCATGATAGGTACTGAGACTCTGCTAACTTTTACACCCTAACACCTGTAACCCAAAACTAGGATTTTATTTGAATTACTGAATTAATGCATTGTACATTAGCATTAAGGGTAGAATTCTGAGTACTGGATTTACAATCCATTACTTTTTGCATCAGGCATGTCTCTGTTCAATTTGTGACTGGAACAAATTCTATCAAAGTAAATAAAGCATAAATGTACTTTGGTAGGAGTGAGGTAATGAGGGCTAAATACTTGTTCAGAGACTAGTGAGTAATTGCTGTAGGTGTTCCATGTCCAGACTGAGCAAAAACAAACAAACAAACAAACAAACAACAACAAAAAAAACTTGTCAGTCCGCCAATCGATCTTAGAAGACTAGAGGATTGATGGAATTTAAGAAGCTGTTTAAATGATGGGAAAGACCACTTGGCTGCCTGAAGGGAAAGTATTCCAGGTAGAATATGCTGTTTTGGAAAAGGTTCAGAGATGGAAGTGGGATGTGCCTGCGGGAAACCTGAGGCAGGTGTGCCTTCACACATGAGGTGTAACCTTAAAGTGATGAATGTGACTCCTTTTAATATAAACATGTCAGATCTTCATATCTCCATAAGTGTTGTCCTCTTCAAAGCAGGCATCCTGGGAGGCCATTTTGTTAATATTCTCCTTTGAAACGTACTTTTAAACATCCTCCTCTGACTAAGCTTGCAGATTCTAGTGTTCAAGCTGCATCCACTTATTCAAGACAGAAAATAGTAAGAACTAGCTGGAATGTAGGAGGGGTCTGAAACTTGGAATAATACTCTTTGTTTCCTAACTGTCATCTATAATAATTACTTGAGAAGCTAAGGAGGTGCTCTCCATATCAATATGGTATGTGGAATCATCTTACTTGATTTAAGGTGGTGAGACTCAAATGGTCCTGAGTTATTCTTCCAGAGCTAATTCTCTCTTTTCCTTTCCATCTTTAATTTGAATTGACGGTGGACCATCCTATCAGAGTTTATTTACATATAGTGGATTAAATAAAATTAGGTAAAAATCTTTGATGCCTTCTACCCTTTATAAAATAGACTTCGTGTGGTCTGCTAATGGATAGAGACAAAAAAACCATATATATATATATATATATATATATATATATATATATATATATATATGTCAAGGGAAGCTGCTATGCTACAAAACTGAATATATAGATGTCATTGGGTGATCTGAAATGTCTGAGGCAAACTGGGTCAGGATACCACCTTAGAAGCCCATTCAAAGATCTTGATAGGGTATATGGGGTTTGTTCTATCAGAAGTTCCTTTTTCTACATTGACCTTTTAGATGTAAAAAATAAAAATAAAAAATAAAAAATAAATTTCAGATGTATTGCAAGTATGAAAGTACACACAGCTGTCATTTAGATTTGACAACGAAAATATATATGAGAAAATTGTACATAGTTTGAAGTGAGTTTAGGATGGTATCAGAAGCACTCAAATGACATTGGACAGGGATCATACAAGTGCTGAGGCTTATGTAAACACTGTGTGTATAAACAATGTTATAAGAGTCAGCAGCCACCATCCGGGAAAGCTGAAGGATACACCGCCACTCTCCTTCAGAGTGCGACATCAAAACAGGTCGGTGTCATTCAGCTCACCCCCCAGACAGCGGGAATTCGCATAAAATCTCTCCTAGGCTTGCCGGGAGAGGGAGTATCAAGCTGAGCCTCCATACAGGCTAGGGGGAAACCAGAGACACCTGACCTCCAACCCCTCCTCCCAGTAGCAGCCAAAAGGAAACCTGGCTAGCCAGCGCTGGGGGAGGGGCAAGCAGAAAAAATCAAAGTGATAGAGTGCCAGGGATCCCAGCAGCCTGCAGCAGGGCCCGGAGAGCCAGGCCAACTGATTCGCGTGGCCTGCCCTGCGGCTACAGAAGGCGTGGCGCCTCAGTGAAGCCATTAATTGGCAAGCAGGGAGGTTAGGGAAGGCCATTAGGTGGAATCCCACCAGCCAAGCCCACACGGACCCTTGGGCCGAGCACGGGTTCTCAGAAGGGGAAGGAAGCGGTACAGTCCCATCCCCCACAGCGGACACTCCGCCGAGCCAGTCAGCGGCCACCATCCGGGAAAGCTGAAGGATACACCGCCACTCTCCTTCAGAGTGCGACATCAAAACAGGTCGGTGTCATTTAGCTCACCCCCCAGACAGCGGGAATTCGCATAAAATCTCTCCTAGGCTTGCCGGGAGAGGGTGTATCAAGCTGAGCCTCCATACAGGCTAGGGGGAAACCAGAGACACCTGACCTCCAACCCCTCCTCCCAGTAGCAGCCAAAAGGAAACCTGGCTAGCCAGCGCTGGGGGAGGGGCAAGCAGAAAAAATCAAAGTGATAGAGTGCCAGGGATCCCAGCAGCCTGCAACAGGGCCCGGAGAGCCAGGCCAACTGATTCGCGTGGCCTGCCCTGCGGCTACAGAAGGCGTGGCGCCTCAGTGAAGCCATTAATTGGCAAGCAGGGAGGTTAGGGAAGGCCATTAGGTGGAATCCCACCAGCCAAGCCCACACGGACCCTTGGGCCGAGCTCGGGTTCTCAGAAGGGGAAGAAAGCGGTACAGTCCCATCCCCCACAGCGGACACTCCACCGAGGCAGTCAGCGGCCACCATCCGGGAAAGCTGAAGGATACACCGCCACTCTCCTTCAGAGTGCAACATCAAAACAGCGGACACTCCATCCAGGCAGTCAGTGGCCACCATCCGGGAAAGCTGAAGAATACACCACCACTCTCCAACAGCTTGTAACATCAAAACAGCCAGCAGCAGGACCCCGGAGATCCAGGCCAACTGATTCGCGCGGCCTGCCCCGCAGCTACAGAAGGCGTGGCGCCTCAGAGAAGCCATTAATTAGCAAGCAGGGAGGTTAGGGACTGCCATTAGGTGGAATCCCGCCAGCCAAGCCCACCGCCCACGCCCGGAAGAGGCCCAGCGATCTGCCAGCATTGTAGTCACGACACCCCAATTGGAATAGGGACAGAGCAGAGCCGCCTTCCACTCCCGGAACAGGCCCAGAGAGCCGCCAGCGTGGTAGACACGTCACCCCAATTGGAGTAGGGGCACAGCCGCCGCCCGCACCTGCAAGGGAGACTTTTCAAGTATACAAGAGCAACATAAATAAATAGGGGGTAAATTTCAAAACACAACAGTTGCACCAAGCAGAAAGAAACGCGGGCAGTATGAAAAGACAAGGAAAGAAAGGACCACAAGCAATGCAGGTCAACTCAACTTTAGAAGAGGTAATAGCTGCAACAGATGGAATATCAGATAAAGAGTTCAGGATATATATGCTTCAGATGATCTGGAGTCTCAAGGAAGACATGAGACAGCAAAATCAGACAATGAAAGATCACATTGACAAACAAATCCAGGAAGTCAAAGATCAATTTCACAGGGAGATAGAGGTAATAAAAAACAAACAAATTGAAATTCTAGAAATGCAGGAAACAATAAACCAACTTAAAAACTCAATTGAGAATACTACCAGCAGAGTAGATCACTTAGAAGAGAGAACATCAGACAATGAAGACAAAGTATTTCAACTGGAAAAGAACATAGACAGCTCAGCAAGTCTGCTAAGAAACCATGAGCAGAACATCCAAGAATTATGGGACAATATCAAAAGACCAAATTTAAGAGTCATTGGGATACAGGAAGGCACAGAGCTCCATTCCAAAGGAATAAACAGTCTATTCAGTGAAATAATACGAGAAAACTTCCCAGAATTGAAGATTGAGACAGAATCCCAAATCCTAGAAGCCTACAGGACGCCGAATGTGCAAAATCATAAGAGATCCACACCTAGACACATTATAATGAAGATGTCCAACATACAGAATAAGGAGAGAATTTTAAAAGCTGCAAGAGAAAGAAAGCAGATTACATTTAGGGGTAAACCAATCAGGATAACAGCTGATCTCTCAACACAGACTCTGAAAGCTAGAAGATCCTGGAATAACATATTTCAAACACTGAAAGACAATGGGCTCCAACCAAGAATCGTGTATCCGGCGAAATTAAGCTTCAGGTTAGAAGATGAAATTAAAACCTTCCACAATAAACAAAAGTTAAAAGAATTCGCAGCTAGAAAACCATCTCTTCAAAAAATCCTTGGCAAAACATTACAGGAAGAGGAAATGGAAAACAACATTGAAAACCAACAATGGGAGGTAGGACAGTAAAGGGGGGAAAGTAGTCATAGAGGATAACAAATCAGGTTTAGTAACATCAATAAACAAATATGGATAGAAGAACAAACCATATCTCAATAATAACCCTAAATGTTAATGGCTTAAACTCACCAATTAAGAGACACAGGCTAGTAGAATGGATCAAAAAACAAGACCCAACAATATGCTGTCTACAGGAGACGCATTTGATAGGAAAAGATATACATAGACTGAAGGTGAAAGGTTGGGAAAAATCATATCACTCATATGGACCGCGGAAACAAGCAGGAGTGTCCATACTCATATCTAATAAAATAGATTTCAAGCCAAAGCTAATCAAAAGGGATATAGAAGGACACTTCATACTGCTCAAGGGAACCATACACCAACAAGACATAACAATCATAAATATATATGCCCCAAACAATGGTGCAGCTGTATTCATCAAGCAAACTCTTCTCAAGTTCAAGAGTCTAATAGACCAACATACAATAATCATGGGAGACTTCAACACACCTCTCTCACCACTGGACAGATCTTCCAAACAAAAGTTAAATAAGGAAACTATAGAACTCAATAACACAATTAACAACCTAGACTTAATTGACATATATAGACTATACCACCCAACATTAAGTAGCTACACTTTTTTCTCAGCAGCACATGGAACCTTCTCAAAAATAGACCATATACTATGTCACAGGGCAACTCTTAGACAATACAAAGGGGTAGAGATAATACCATGCATCTTATCTGATCATAATGGAATGAAACTGAAAATCAATGATAAAAGAAGAAAGGAAAAAGCAAGCATCACCTGGAGAATGAACAATAGGTTGCTGAGTGATCAATGGGTTTTAGAAGACATCAAGGAGGAAATTAAAAAATTCCTAGAGTTAAATGAAAACACAGACACAACATATCGGAATCTATGGGACACATTGAAAGCAGTTCAAAGAGGAAAATTCATTGCTTGGAGTTCATTCCTCAAAAAAAGAAAAAACCAACAAATAAATGATCTCATACTTCATCTCAAAATCCTAGAAAAAGAAGAGCAAAACAACAGCAAAAGAAGTAGAAGGCAAGAAATAATTAAAATCAGAGCTGAAATTAATGAAATTGAAACAAAAGAAACAATTGAAAAAATTGACAAAACTAAAAGCTGGTTCTTTGAAAAAATAAATAAAATTGACAGACCCTTAGCCATGCTAACGAAGAGAAGAAGAGAGAGAACCCAAATTACTAGCATACGGGATGAAAAAGGCAATATCACAACAGACACTTCAGAAATACAGAAGATAATCAGAAATTACTTTGAATCCTTATACTCCAATAAAATAGAAGATAGTGAAGGCATAGATAAATTCCTTGAGTCCTATGATCTGCCCAGATTGAGCCAGGAGGATATAGACAACCTAAACAGACCAATAACAATAGAGGAAATAGAAGAAACCATCAAAAGACTACCAACTAAGAAAAGCCCAGGACCGGATGGGTATACAGCAGAGTTTTACAAAACCTTTAAAGAGGAACTAACACCAATACTTTTCAAGCTATTTCAGGAAATAGAAAAAGAGGGAGAACTTCCAAATTCATTCTACGACGCCAACATCACCCTGATTCTGAAACCAGACAAAGACACATCAAAGAAGGAAAACTACAGACCAATATCTCTAATGAACCTTGACGCAAAAATCCTCAATAAAATTCTGGCGAATCGGATTCAAATACATATCAAAAAAATTATACATCATGATCAAGTAGGATTCATCCCTGGGATGCAAGGCTGGTTTAATATACGGAAATCAATAAATGTTATTCACCACATCAATAGACTTAAAAATAAGAACCATATGATCATCTCAATAGATGCAGAAAAAGCATTCGACAAAGTACAGCATCCCTTTATGTTCAAAACGCTAGAAAAATTAGGGATAACAGGATCATACCTCAACATTGTAAAAGCAATCTATGATAAGCCACAGGCCAGCATCATTCTGAATGGAGAAAAATTGAAGGCATTCCCTCTAAGATCTGGTACAAGACAGGGATGCCCTCTCTCACCACTTCTGTTCAACATAGTCCTCGAAACACTGGCCAGAGCAATTAGACAGTCAAAAGAAATTAAAGGCATAAAAATAGGAAAAGAAGAACTTAAATTATCACTATTTGCAGATGATATGATTCTATACCTAGCAGACCCAAAAGGGTCTACAAAGAAGCTATTAGAGCTAATAAATGAATTCAGCAAAGTGGCAGGATATAAGATCAACACGCATAAATCAAAGGCGTTCCTGTATATGAGCGACAAATCCTCTGAAACGGAAATGAGGACAACTACTCCATTCACAATATCCCCCCCAAAAATAAAATACTTGGGAATCAACCTAACTAAAGAGGTGAAAGATTTATACAATGAAAACTACAGAACCCTAAAGAAAGACATAGAAGAAGACCTTAGAAGATGGAAAAACATACCCTGCTCATGGATAGGCAGAACTAACATCATCAAAATGGCGATATTACCAAAAGTTCTCTATAAGTTCAATGCAATGCCAATCAAAATCCCAACAGCATATCTTGTAGAAATAGATAAAAGAATCATGAAATTCATATGGAATAATAAAAGACCCAGAATAGCAAAAACAATACTAAGCAGGAAGTGTGAATCAGGCGGTATAGCGATACCAGACTTCAAGCTATACTACAGAGCAATAGTAACAAAAACAGCATGGTACTGGTACCAAAACAGGCGGGTGGACCAATGGTACAGAATAGAGGACACAGTAACCAACCCACAAAACTACAACTATCTTATATTTGATAAAGGGTCTAAAAGCATGCAATGGAGGAAGGATAGCATCTTCAACAAATGGTGCTGGGAAAACTGGAAATCCATTTGCACCAAAATGAATCTGAATCCCTATCTCTCGCCGTGCACAAAAGTTAACTCAAAATGGATCAAGGAGCTTGATATTAAATCAGAGACACGGCATCTGATAGAAGAAAAAGTTGGTTATGATCTACACGCTGTGGGATCGGGCTCCAAATTCCTCAATAGGACACCCATAGCGCTAGAGTTAACAAATAGAATCAACAAATGGGACTTACTCAAACTAAAAAGTTTTTTCTCAGCAAAAGAAACAATAAGAGAGATAAATAGGGAGCCTACATCCTGGGAACAAATCTTTACTCCACACACTTCAGATAGAGCCCTAATAACCAGAATATACAAAGAACTCAAAAAATTAGACAATAAGATAACAAATAACCCAATCAATAAATGGGCCAAGGACCTGAACAGACACTTCTCAGAGGAGGACATACAATCAATCAACAAGTACATGAAAAAATGCTCACCATCGCTAGCAGTCAGAGAAATGCAAATCAAAACTACCCTAAGATACCATCTCACTCCAGTAAGACTGGCAGCCATTAGGAAGTCAAACAACAATAAGTGCTGGAGAGGATGCGGGGAAAAGGGCACTCTTGTTCATTGCTGGTGGGACTGCAAATTGGTGCAGCCAATTTGGAAAGCAGTATGGAGATTTCTCGGAAAGCTGGGAATGGAACCACCATTTGACCCAGCTATTCCCCTTCTCGGTCTATTCCCTAAAGCCCTAACAAGAGCATGCTACAGGGACACTGCTACATCGATGTTCATAGCAGCTCAATTCACGATAGCAAGACTGTGGAACCAGCCTAGATGCCCTTCAATAGATGAATGGATAAAAAAAATGTGGCATTTATACACTATGGAGTATTACTCTGCATTAAAAAATGACAAAATTATAGAATTTGGAGGGAAATGGATGGCATTAGAGCAGATTATGCTAAGTGAAGCTAGTCAATCTTTAAAAAACAAATACCAAATGACTCCTTTGATATAAGGGGTGTAAACAAGGACAGGGTAGGGACGAAGAGCTTGAGAAGAATATTTACAGTAAACAGGGATGAGAGGTGGGAGGGAAAGGGAGTGAGAAGGGAAATTGCATGGAAATGGAAGGCGATCCTCAGGGTTATACAAAATGTCATATAAGAGGTAAGGAGGGGTAAGTCAAGAGAATACAAATGGAAGACATGATTTACAGTAGAAGGGGTAGAGAGAGAAAAGGGGAGGGGAGGGGAGGGGAGGGGAGGGGGGATAGTAGACAATAGGACAGACAGTAGAATACATCAGACACTAGAAAGGCAATATGTCAATCAATGGAAGGGTAACTGATGTGATACAGCAATTTGTATACGGGGTAAAAGCGGGAGTTCATAATCCACTTGAATCAAACCGTGTAATATGATGTATTAAGAACTATGTAATGTTATGAACGACCAATAAAAAAAAATAAATAAATAAATAAAAAATAAATAAATAAACAATGTTATAAAAACTTAAGAGGAGAAAAAGAATTGGAGTTAAGGGCGCCAATCACTCAAAAGCTAGAGAGTGTCAGTTAAAAAGTGGGGATTAAGGATTAACTGTAATATTTATTAAGCACCTATTATGTATTATGTTCTTTAAACTTATTGCTTCAAAACCAGCCTGTGAATTAGCGTTTTTTTAAACTCATTTTAATGATGAAAAAATCAAGGTTCAGAGAGGTAGAATAACTACTCTAAAGTTACACAGGTAGAGTGATTGGTAAGGGGTTAAATATAAAGATCAGACTGCAAAGTTCATGCTCTACATTATTATAGTAAGCTACTCTTTAAAGATAGGTGCATCTGGGTGTGCACATGGAGAAGAAAGAGTTATGATAAAATAGTACTTATAAAAACATTAATATTCTGAGGGAGGAACACTTAGGAATTTGAGCAGCAATGAGATCCCAGGATGGTGCTGCTAATGACAAGGTATGCAGGAGAAGAAATTAAGTAGCATTTCTAACAAAGATTGTAACCTGGTGGCCTGTTGGCAGATCCACCCAGCATACATGTTTTCTTTGGCCTGAACAGTGTTTTTTAAAATATCAAATTTATTGCCAGTATCTAAAATGAGAATTTTTCACATAAAAATGTTGGTTTTCACCACCCTCCCCCAATCAGAAGGCCTGGCAAAATGGGGCCTGCAATTCTGCAAGGCAAAATGAGTTAGAGCCAAGTTACACATACATTGGGTACTTGCTTTCCACTCTCCCAGAGTCTCCACCAAATTCTATAGTTGGACAACTTCCCTTATCAGGTTATCTATCTGCCTATTCCCTGAAACATTCTCATTTATAACTGATAGTTTATATGGTTGCAAGGGATGAGTGAATGGTTCTTTGTTTTCTTTGAAGAAGATGCCATTTTCTGGGAAAGATGGCAAAGAAAGTACGGCAAAACATTTTTCATGAGGTGACTCAAGGAGTTGAAAGTTCTATGTGACTCATTGTACTAATGTTTAAAAGGAGCTGGAACCATTGTAATGCCATGCATTAGACTAGCTGAATATTGGTTTGTTCTTTTATGCTGTTCATGAGTGGGGTGCTGAAGTTTTGTTCTGGTTTGTCTATATTTCAGGATTGAGTTTTAAGCCACTTTAAGTTGGTAAGTAGAGAAGATAATGAAAATGCCCAGTGTCTTAGATAAGGAAGATCTCAAGATACCAACAGTAGGACTTGCAAGGAATTGCAAGGAGTCGGATGTTGCCAGAGGTGTTACTGTCTCCCTAAAATGGAGAACATAGCTTTAAAGTAATAAATAGGAGGAAGCCTGCCCAAGTATGGTAGGCTTGGGGAGGAAATTTGGTAAATAAAGCAGTACTCCAGCAGGGTGCTTGTTTATGTTTTTAAACTGAATATATTGAGGGACGTGTATCTAGAACTATTACAACTCAATAATCAAAAGAAAAATAAGCCAATTTGAAAATGAACAAAATGTGGCATATCCATGTAAAGGAATATTACTCAGCTGTAAAAACAGAAATAAGTACTTGCACACAATGCAGTCTGAATGAACCTTAAAAAAATGATGCTAGGGGAAGGAAGCAAGACAAAAAAAGTGTCTGAATTTGTTGACATGAAATGTCCAGAGTTGGCAAATCTAGAGACGGAAGTAGATTATTGATTACTCAGCGAGTGGGGGAAGATTGGAAGGAATGAGAATGACTACTAATGGATATGGGGTTTGTTTAGATTGAAATATCTAAAATTAGGTAATGTTGATAGTTGCACTTCCTTTGAAATATTAAAAGTCATTGGACTGTACAGTTTAAATGAATGAATTATAGAATATATAAATTATATCTCCATAAGAGTGTTAAAAATGAATTTATAAAAACCATCTCTGACTGCATTGCATTTGTTTTCTGAACTTAAGAAAAGGGAAAAATTCAAGAAACTTTTATTTTTTACTGTTTTTTTTTTCTCTCCCTTAACTCCCTTGAAGGCTGATAAGTCACTGCTTCTTAGGAATTCAGCTCAAGTCTTTTTAAAATATTTTTTAGTTGTCAATGGATCTTTTTCTTTTCTTTATTTATACGTGGTGCTGAGGATTGAACCCAGGCCCTCACACATGCCAGGCAAGTGCTCTACCACTGAGCCACAATCCCAGCCCCTAAAGTCTTTAAGTTAATGAAGAAGGTCAAAGATTATTGCTAAGCACAAAAGTTACATTTAAATTGAAAGTCTCTCTGGTCTCACTGTTTACATTTGTATATTTACCTCATACCCCAATCCACTTTCCTCAGTTTACCTGTTCTCTACCTGAAAGTGCTTGAAGAATATCATCAAATACAAAAATAATTAAGAAAGTTAACTAACTTGCTAATTACAAAACCCAAGACATTCCATAGAATTCTCAAAGCCTAGCATTAAAAATGACCTTGAACTGTAGGAATATATTCTAGACAGACTCAACAGGTAATAAACAACCCTTGATATTAACATATCTATAATGAAAGCAATTTCATGATTTCTTATGATATGTGATCCAAGAAACCTAAATATACTGTGGGGAACCCTCAAAGAGTGTCTGAAAGAATTCTGGGCCTCTAGGAAAAGCCCTCATGAATCAAAAAAGGAAGTGAGGTCGAGGAAAGAATGGCTATCTTTGGGGGTGGGAGGGACTAGACTTTACTGAAGAGCTTATAAACAGCTCTAAACAGGCAGACAGCACTTCATCTCTAAGACCACAAATAAATTACCCTAGCTATGATAAAAAGCTTTTCTATTGATGTGGAAAAACTGACTTTAAAGTGGAAACTCCCAGGCAATTCCTAGTTTTATCTAAGACTTCCCTTTCTCAGTTTAAAACTCAATGATTTCCTTCTGTGGTTTTATCAATGGGCCAGAGGTCTGATAAGATTGCTTCCTTCCTGCAGTTGGAACTTGGCCACCTCACTTGGAAGAAGTTATAGATTTGCCTTTCTGACCTGGCTCAGAGCTCAGTGGAACAAGAGGCACATGAGATGTGGGACCACAGAAGTCAGAAGCAGGCCAACGTGACTAACCTAGGGTGAACTGGAGTAGACTTTGACTTGAACCCTCTGGCTATATCCCTGTGAATGTTGATCATTCTGCAAAGACCTTGCTTTGCCCACTTGGTATGTAAACTGAATAAAGAGTGTAGTTGGTGCTTTAGTGCATTTGTACTACTACAATAAAATACTGTAGATTGGGTAATCTGAAAACAAGGAAAATTTATTTCTCAGATTTCTTGATTCTGGGAGTTCAAAATGAAGCAGTCAGCAGGTTCAGTATCTGATGAGAGCCTTCCTTGTCTGCTTCCAAGGGCTACCTGTTGTTGTATACCCTGAAGGGAAGAAAAGTTCTGCTTTCCTGTAACAGAAGGAATACAAAAGTAAAAGTTGGTGAACTCCTTCTGTCAAGCTCTTTTGCAAAAGCACCTAATCCATTCATGAGGACTTAATCATGTACTAAAGGCCACACTCATAATACTGCCATTAGGGAACAGATTGTAGCATTGTACCCCAACCTCCCAAATTATGTTTTTATCACATGAAAAAAAATACATTTGTTTCATCTCAAGGTCTTTTCAACATCAACTCAAAATCTAAGGTGAGAGTCTCATCTAAGTCAAATATGGGTGAGGTTCAAAAATGGGTTATACTTTAAGGTAAAAATCCCCCCTCCACCTGTGAGCTTTGAAATCAAATAAGTTATATGCTTCCAAAATACAATGTGGGGCAAGCAATGGATAGACATTCCCTTTCCAAAAGGGAGAAATAGAAAAGTAGAAAGGGGTAACAGTTCCCACATACATACAAAACTCAATAAGGCAAACAACATTAAATCTTGATGATTAATATTAAACTGGTGTGACTCAGAACCATGTATAGCCAGAGGAATGACAAGTTATGCTCCATTTGTGTACAATGTGTCAAAATGCATTAAACTGTCATGTATAACTAATTAGAAAATTTTTAAAAAGAAACAACAACAAAAAGATTGAACTTTGACTCTGTGTCCTGACTTCTGGACACACTAGGGCATATTTGGGGTCTCTATGTCTTGAATGGGCCCCACTCCCACCTATTTGTCAAGTACAACTCATGCTGCAACTGTCATGGGTTGAAGACTAGTGCCTACAGTTCTCAGGATAGAGTTGCATGTTGGTAGCTCTACAGTTCTGGATCTCTGGGGTAGCACTGACCCTATGGTTTCACTGGGAATTGGCCTAGTGGAACATCTCTATATGGGCCCTGATTCCATGGCTTTGATAGACATTACCCTAGCAGGGGCTGTCTGCAGCATCATTTGAAATATTGATGGAGGTAGCCATGCCAATACTACTCAAGCATTCTGCACATCTACAGATTTAGCACCACAAGGATTCTAGAGTTAGCATACTACCATATGGCTTATGACAGGTGACGTGTCCCCTATACCTAATCACACTTCAGTCACAGTTGGGGTGGCCAAGGAGTATAACACCAGTGTTTAGGTAGCAGAAACTTGAGGCAGCTCTGGAGTTCAAGACTTGAGGTCTTATAGACTTCCTAGGCCCCTCTTTTGAAATTGATCTGCCCTCAAGGCCCCAGAAGCCTGGGCCTGGATGGGAATGGCAACATCAGAGATCTTCAAAATACTTTTGGGTTAATTCTCCAATTGTCTTGACCAATAATAGCTGACTTCCCTGTATTTACACTAACCTCCTTATCAAGGATTTATTTTGTTTGTTTTGCTATACCCTTAGTCTTCTCTCTTAAATAAGCTTTCTTATTCTTTACATATGTGGGATAATTTTTTCAAATTTTCATGTTCTGCTTTCTTTGTTATAAATTCCATCTTCAAGTCAACTTCACTACAAGCAATTTAGAGAAGTCATGCAGTTCTCTGAATTCTCTTCTGCTTAGCAATTTCTTCTTGCCGAAGCCAAGTGCCAATGACTCGGCTTGGCACAGAATCACGAGCCACCACACAGCTCTGTAGGTTCAAACAGCAATTCTTTATTCCGGATCTCACACCAGCCTCCACACACGTTCAGGGGCAGTCTCGTTCTGCCGCACACTTCACCTACTCCACGAGGCTTTTTCCAAAATCCCATTTGAATCTCACGAGAACTCAACGGGAACAAGCAACAGGAACACCCTAATCCCAGCAGCAATAATCTTCAACCTCAACTTCCCTAAAACCCATATTCTTAAACCGGGAAACGCCTTAAACCGGGAACACCCTAAGCCCAAGGACCGGGATACTTCCTCAAACCTGCAGGATACTTCCTCAAACCTGGATCCACCCTCGATCACCTTGAGCAGGGTCATCTTTCTCAAACACACAAGCAAGGTCGCAGCAAATTTCCAAGGCAAGTCCATTTAACATGGGGTACACTGGCAAGGATTACGATGCGTCAATACCTACTTGGTAATGGCCCTCAGCATCTCCCCCCTTCTGATTAATTAAACAACAAGCAATGTGGCTTAGGACCGTGCCTGGTAGGTTGTCCAATTCAACATGTGGTTCTTACCCGTCATGGGAGAGCTGACCTTTGGGCGTCAACTTCCTGTCTTAGGTTGAATCCACTGCAACCAGATCAACCCGTCACTGACTACCGGTCCAGCATTCAGCCATGCTTGTGGATAGGCCTAAGCACCAGTGGGGGGGTGAGGTTCTTGCCTCACCTCTGTTGGCCCCCAAATTTTAGACCATCACTAGTAGAAGGGAGGAAGACACAGAAATGCCAAGACACCAAGCCAATTGACGGCTCCTTTGGAAAAATTGCGTCACTGGTGACACCATCAGCAAAGATGCCAGTGTTACCACAATTAACATGGGGTGCGCTGGCAAGGAAATTGCATCACTGGTGACACCATCAGCAAAAATATGCCAGCAGTACCACAATTCGCTGCACCAGACGATAGTTCACAATGCATGCAACTGATATATAGTCCAGGCAAGTTCTGCAGGCAGTTCAAAGTGGAAGAGTCTATCAATATGTCCATTTCCTCCCAAAGTAAATCAAGTCCTTGATTGAGCATTACTTGTTGAGTTATATTCATTGATGCATCAGTTTATACAGTTTACTGTGATCATAGAAGCTGTAGTTTGGTTTTCTTAGTCTTCGCAGGCACTGGGATGGAGATGGGAATTCTGGCAATGATGTTAAAGAGACATTATCCTGAACAGAATTATTAAATATAATGAAAAGGAAAAGTGAAAGTAAACAAACAGATCTGTTAATCACTTTTAAAAACAATAGCAAGCAAACAGATCTGTTAACCACCTTTGAAAACAATCATTAACAGCTGTTTACCTAATTTAGATTAAACCACTTAAATCACGTGAATAAAAAAAAAAAATTCGGATCCATTTTTTCATGAGCGCTCCTCAAATAAAAATATGGACATACACACATACTGACATGCAACACAAAACAGTACACACATAACATACAACACATAAGACAATAATAAGTAAAGGCCTTGTAGCTATACCTAAGTGAAATCTCCATTGCAATGTTTAAAAACTCCACAGTCAAAAAATAAAACACAGTCAAAAAACAAAACTGATCAGAAAAACATTAACCTAGGTTTGTATGAGCTCAAAAAATAAAATAGAACTTTATGATGTGGGAAAAATGCAATAATAAAATAGATATTGAAAAAAAGCACCGTGGTTAATCACTGTCGCAGATGTAAGAATAGCCAAGCTGGAGCTCTGGATATCAGCTGTTATGGATTTCAGTCAAATCATCTTCTTTTTCTGTAGAAATTGTTTTGGTTAACCTCTCTGGAATCCAAATCGGCTGCTGTTCTCCCTGTGGGAACACACAAACGGAACCCCGACTCCAGACAATAACTGGGTCGGGACCTTTCCATTGTCCTGTTAGAATATCTTTCCAAAGTACCTTAGGCTTATGTACATTTTTCGGATACATATGTCTTTCCGCAGCACTAAGTCCTGATGAATCCAAATTTAGAAATTTTAGAGTAAAAAGGGTTATTTTAAGTTTATCTTTGGGGGATATATACCCCTTTAAGATCCTTTTAAATTTAAGTCTTTCAAAAGCATTCTGCCTTAGTTTTAGAATTACTTTAATCCTTTTAATTTTTAGATGTGGTTTTAAACCATAGTTGTCTTAGCCTTTTGCATTTTCTATCTGAAATACCTTTACTTGACATTTTCAATCTTATTTCTATATTCTAGTTTTCTTCTAAGGTTTTTATATTTACCCTTAGTTGCTTTTTTCTTCTCCTAGTTTTCTTGTTTCCTATTTTGTGGGTTTAAAATTCTTGTCTTTCTACATCTTTATTATCTTCCTATATCTTTATCTTTCTATATCTTCTCTCTTTTTTTTTTACCTTTCTGTACTTCTGTTTTTGAAGTTTTCCACTTCAAATTTTTAATCTTCTTTATCTAAATCTTTTATCTTATTATCTTCCAATTTTCATGTTTTTTTTTTCATCATGAAGGCATCTTAACCACCTTCAATTTAACCTTTTAAAATCTTTTGTAACATACTTAGACATTTTACAACTTTTTACTTTACCACAAAGATTATCTCATCTCCCTCTTTTTAGTTTAATAAGTACATTTTAATAGTTTGATGAGTAAAGCAATCTTTTTTTTTTCCGCCATGAAGGTATCTCGACCACTTTCAAATTAATCTTTTAAAGCCTTTCAATTATCATCTATACTGTACTTTTAAATGTACTTTTTTCATTACCTACAGCTTTACTCTTTAAAACGAGGCTTAGATTCTGTTTAAATCGCTTAATATTAGTTTACATGGCTGCCCTTCAACCAAAGGCTCTTTTTTACTCCATTGAGAAGCTTTGTCTCAATCTGCCATGTACAAATATCTTTTTCTTCTTTCTTCCTTTCTTAAGCTTTTAAAGTAAGTCTAGTTTCCTCAAAATCTTTTTAAATGGCGTTTGACAACTTTTTACTTTACCACACAAAAATTATCTCATCTAGAAACATTTCTTTTTCCTTTAACCTTTTATATTAAAATATATTTCCACATCTTAAATATTTTTATATCTCTTTTCTAGCTATTAACCCTTTTTATAAATTCACATTCTGAAACAACCCTTATAAAATTACTCCACTTTAATAAGATGAAATACTTTCATGTTTTTTAAGGTACTATTATGCTGTAATTGAAACCCAACTGAAACTTCTTATACTATTTGTATATAAATTACACATGATAGAATCTTAACATTTAGTAACCTTGTTTCAGCAAAGACACAGACCAAAGCAATATTAAACCTTTTTCCATTTACCAATTTATGCAAACACACATAATGTTTAAATATATTACCTTATGGAACTTAATAAGTAAAGAGTACTTGATTTCATATTTAGTGGTTGATATTTTAACACTTTAGCTTGGTAATTAATCAGATGTCTGTAAAAACCAAGATCTTAGACAAGCGTAATAAACAGAACTAGCCATCTCTTTCTTGTTGAAGAAAAATCCTTCTACAGGATACCATGATGGTCCCATTGATATACTTAATAACTCGTCTTTAAAAAGCCATGGGCCACATTTTTGTATTATATCAACATATGTCCTAGCTGTTCTTGGTCTCACTGGGGTGCCTCCTTCCTCTAACAATTTCTCTTCCTTGGAGGCGAACAACTTCAAACCTTGAGTCAACCATTTTCCCCAGTTTGCCTGAGAAAGTTCTAGGAACAGGCAACTTGAAATAAAAACAAAATAAATCACAACAAGAACACATTGTTTTTTGAAATGGTCACCCATTCTCTCGCCTTCCCTCAGGGGCGAGCAATTTACTCACCTCCAAATTTCAGATGTTCCCCGTACGGGCCACCAAATGCCGAAGCCAAGTGCCAATGACTCGGCTTGGCACAGAATCACGAGCCACCACACAGCTCTGTAGGTTCAAACAGCAATTCTTTATTCCGGATCTCACACCAGCCTCCACACACGTTCAGGGGCAGTCTCGTTCTGCCGCACACTTCACCTACTCCACGAGGCTTTTTCCAAAATCCCATTTGAATCTCACGAGAACTCAACGGGAACAAGCAACAGGAACACCCTAATCCCAGCAGCAATAATCTTCAACCTCAACTTCCCTAAAACCCATATTCTTAAACCGGGAAACGCCTTAAACCGGGAACACCCTAAGCCCAAGGACCGGGATACTTCCTCAAACCTGCAGGATACTTCCTCAAACCTGGATCCACCCTCGATCACCTTGAGCAGGGTCATCTTTCTCAAACACACAAGCAAGGTCGCAGCAAATTTCCAAGGCAAGTCCATTTAACATGGGGTACACTGGCAAGGATTACGATGCGTCAATACCTACTTGGTAATGGCCCTCAGCACTTCTGCCTTACATTTTAACTCATCACTTGCCAGTCCTACCATCCACAAACTTGTAGGTCATAGATAAAGTTCAGACAAATTCTTTGCCACTTTATAACATGGATGGCCTTGGCTCTAGTTTCCATTACATTGTTCCTCCTTTCCATTTTGAGACCTCTTTAGAATGGTCTTTATGTTGACTTATTTCTACCAACAGTCTGCTCATGACTACTTAGGCTGAGGCTTTATATATTTCTCTTCTGAATCCTCATCAGAATTGCCCTTAATAATTTGTTCACAAATAATCTGGGTTTTCTATAGCATTCACTTCAAAGTTGTTCTAGTCTCTAACTATCCCACGTTTTCACATTTTCTCTACCCATGGGGAATTTCTTCCAGGACCACTGTGGATATCAAAATTTGTGAATGTTCAAGTAATTTATGTAAAATGATGTAATATTTGCATTCTACCTATGCATGTCTTCCCATATGCTTCAAATAATCTCTAGATTCCTTATAATGCCTAATATAATGTAAATACTATATAAATAATGGTTGTATTGTTTAGGAGATAATGACAAAAAAAGTCTGCACATGTTCAGTATAGATGCAATATTTTTCCAAGTAGTTTTGATCCACCATTAGTTAAATCCTTGGGTAGAGAACCCACAGATTTGCAGAGCCAACTATACATGTTTTAACAGTACCACTTTACTGGTAATTATTATTTTTTAATTTGTTCTAATTAGCTTACATGACAGCAAAATGCATTTCAATTCATTGTACACAAATGCAGCACAATTTTTCATTTTTCTGGTTGTACATGATGTAGTCACATCATTCATACAATCATACATGTGCCTAGGGTAATGATATCCATCTCATTCCATCATCTTTCCTATCCCCATGCCCCCTTCCCTCCCCTCCCTCCCTTTTGCCCAATCCAAAGTTCTTCCATTCTTCCCATGATCTCTCCCCATTATGGATCAGCATCCACTTATCAAGAAAACATTTGGCCTTTGGTTAATTACTATTTTTTAGTCTTCTTATACAACTATAATAAAATACCAGAACTTGGGTAATTTATAAACTACAGAAATTTATTTTTCATGGTTCTGGAGTCTGGGAGTTTCAGATCAAGATGTTGGCAGGTTTGCTGTCTGTTGAAGGCCCAGCCTCCACTTCCAACATGGAACCTTGTTGCTACATTTTCTGAATGGCCACTGAGGTTTAACTAGAAGTCCAAGGCACCATCTCTTATGCCACAGAGTCCGTTTGTTGCTGCATTCTGTGGAAGGGAAGAATGCTGGGTACTTACATGGCAGGAAGTAGAAGGACAAAAAAAATGAATTCCCTTTATAAAGTTCTTCTTTAATATTTTATTAACACATATTAATTGTACAGATTAATGTAATACATTGTGGCATTTCCATACATGCATATAGTGCACATTGATCATATATATCCACCATTTTTCCATCTCGTTTTATAAATGACCTCATGACTCATTCACATTAGGGACTTAATTTCAACATGAATTTTCGAGGGGACAACACATTCAAACCATAGCATTTGTGTTTGTCAAATTTTAATGTACATTTAAATTATCTTGTTAAAATGCTGACAGGACATTATATACTTATATGGTAAAAGAGCAAGAGGGTCTACAATTGTTCCCCAAACCCTTTTATAAGACATTAATTCATTCATGGGGACAGAACTCTCATAACCTAATCACTTCCCCATAGGCTCAATCTCCACACAGTGGGAACTCAATTTCAACAAGTGAATTCAGGTCATGGTAATTTGGAAGTAACCTTGTGTGATGCATGGTTCTGGGGTTTAGTTCAGGATCCAAAAGAGTCCATCTTTCCTACTGTTAGCCTTCATATTAATAGAACTTCAGAACCTTTATTGAGCTGAGCAAATGCCAGGGGACAATATTGCCATTGTTTGGAGCTTCTGAAGATAGGAGCTTTTGAGAATTTGGACAGGGTAGATGTTGAGAGCCACAGCCAAAGCGGCCCAGCAAACTTCCAGCTGATTGGCTCCTCTGGGTTGATGTTCATTGGGCTGTTTCCCCGCCCTTTCAGACCACAGAGCTGCTCATTGGGGGACTCTTTTCGCTCCGCCCATGACCCAGCCAATCTGCCAAAAGAGCGGTTGAGGTGCTGGCCGGAAGAGCTGGTAGTGGCAGTTGGGCTCTGAGGGAATTCCTGAAGAGCCCAGGGTGGTGTGTGCATTCTAAAAATAAAGTTCATTCCTGCTTGATAAGTGGCTCCTGAATTGTGCCTAGCCAGACTGCGGCAGGTAGGAAGTTGAAATTCTCTTCCAATGGCTCAGGTGCCCCTTCCCCTTAAATTATTTAAGAAAATGACAGAGCAAATTTTTAGCTTGGGCAAATACACCTGGTGGCCTGATAGTACTATCCTTATACCCAGTAATAGGCTTTCCCAGAACCAGAATAGACAGGTCTCCTGTCCTCAAATTTCTCATATTTATAGCCATGCTTCTTATTCTATCTTTTGAGATTTATTTCTTTGGGTTAATGCCTGTGAAAATGCAACAGAAAAGGGGCACATGAAATCACTAACTGTATTTAACATCTCTGAGAGAGTTAATTCTCTGTATAGCAGAAGACAATGACTAGACCAATGGAATATCATAGAGAAAATCTTGAGCAGGTGCTGTTAGGTTAAAGGAAGATGATGGTGCTCAAAGGACAGGTGGAAGGATGCCAACGATAGTCCTTCTGTAGAAGTACTTGAGCTCAGAGGAAAATCTTAAAAATGGGACCCTTCTGATCTCCCAGCTACTCCAAGAGAGATGAATGATGTGACTAGAGAGACCAGCATGACAGCAAGAGATCTCACAACAAAAGCAATCTACTTGCACAATGGCACAGAAAAGTAGACAATAGATGTTCAGCAAAACAATATTGGACATGTCTTACTATTTGTAGATGTGTGGTTTTGGTTACCCTGATAATAATGTATGGAGAGACAGTAGGGGAGCGAGAATATGAAAATAGATGTGGTGTGAGTAAAGAGTGGTTTATGAAAGGGACGGGAACCCCCATCACATCCAAAGCCCTCATCTTGAGCCCTCTTAGATAACTTTGCTTGTTTCTCCTCTACCTTTTCCTTCTCTTCTTTCCTCTCCCTCATCTTTATCTCTTCTCTTGCTCCTATTCTCCTAGGACTTCTTGCCTTTCTCTGACTTCTCCCCTTCCTCACTTTCAAAGATTCCAGTGATCCTTTTTATTTTGGCCTTGTCTCCAGCTCCCTCCCAGTCCCTGTTAGTGTTCTTCAGGATCTATGATGCTCCTGGCAGACATTGTTTTCACAAATCAAATCACATATTGGGCCCAAAGTCAACATAAGCAGTGTTAATAATCAGTTTATTAATTAATGGTAAACAACTGTATGCTTTGTATGGTTTTCCAGAGCTGCACAGGGAACCCTGGTGGCTGGTCACTGGATTGGGTTCTGGGTCCAGTGGGGTTTGGAAGGGACAATTTGCATGGCTATGAGTGATACATTAGAATTTCTCTGCTTCTCCTTGGTGTTCAGGCTATTCTCTGTCCCCCCATCCTGTGGTATACAAGGACTTCTTCAGTACAGGATGCAACTTTGATAGCCACTCCAACAAAAAGTATGGGAACAGAAAAATAATCTTTCCTTATCTAGCAGCCCCTCCCTCTCCCACAGCATCAGCCTCTTCTTCCCATTCCCTATAATACCACATGAAGAGAATTTAAGCCCCCAATGATTGCTGTAAAGGCTTCAGAGTACAGATTGCTATAATAGTAAACTGGAATAGATAATGATACTAGGCACTCAAATGTCCCAATTTATCAATTTTTAATAACTACAAGAAGGGTAGCAGTGGTTGCGAGTTGAGGGAGAGAAGTGAGAATAGACTTTGGTCTGTTTGCATATGCTGGCTGCTATGTAAGAGTGGTGGAGTGGCATTTTTGCACCAGATAACACCACCATGTGGATTATGTGAGAATATGGGAGCCCATGTTGTCCTTTGTATCTGAAGGGTCAAAGGGAAGAGGCTGTGCCAAGCAGGATCCTGTGTGTGTAACTTCTTCTCTCCCCACCTGATAGGGATAGGGAGGAAACACCTTCTCACAGATGTTTCAGAAGTCAGGCATGGCATTTCCTTGAGACTCAAAGGTAGCCTAGGCATTCTAGATTCAATTGGCTTCTTTCATTCAAGTGTTCAGCTACTGCTAAAACTCACAGCAGGCATGACCAATAGGAAGGGGCTCTCCTGAACAAAGCAGACTCCTAGTAGTTGGAGGGCTGAGAAAGTGCAGGTAGGAGTTAGTGCATGAGAATGCAGAATAGGATGTCCTTGTAAAAGTTCTCCAGAATGTTTACTAGTCTCTGAATTCTACATGTGCTACCTCAGCTTCCTGTTCAGAGTAGGTGCTCAAGAAATGCTTAGTAAATTAAAAGGGAGAATGAAGTTACATCCTCTGAAGATTATTGGCTAGTTTCTATTTGACTCATAATAGATTTCTTGGAGATAGGGGCTAGAAACATAGATCTGTATTGATCTTCAAGATTTTCTGCATCACACTGTATCAGAGCTGTAGCCATGATGCATGTGGAAAAAACTCCCTTTCAGAATTAAACTCTAAATTACCAGCTTAGTATTTGAGATCCAGAGAAGTGAAGTTTCTTATTAAACTTCTGGAGTTGAAACAGGAAGAAGATGAAAACATAACTAGTTTTCTGACTCCAGTTTTACCTGTAGAATGACGTTTATTCCCCTGACCATAATGGTGAGAATGGAAATTCCATATTTGTGACAGTTTTACATATTACTAAAAAGCAGTCAGTTTACCATATGCAGAAAGAGGGAATTAGCATTATGGTTACTCATTGCATACAAAAATTTCACCCATCCCACAAACAACAAATTGTATTTCTAAGAACTTCATCTAGAATTGTAACAATTCTAATTATAATAATATGTTCACTATTAAGATCCTGCATTATCTTCTCTTTGTATTTCCATGGCACATTTCCCCTTGAATACAAGTATTTTTTTTTTCATTTTGTAAAATACTAAGTACTACAATGGTTCCCTTTGCACATTCATTTTGTTTCTTGAAAACAAAAAAATTTTAAAGCTTGCATTCATGGATTTATAGAAGCATGCTTTACTTTTAATGACACTGTATCTGAGATGTTGCTAGCCAAGCCCTGATTATGTTCCTGATTTTTGTCCCACCTCCCTTTTTTCTGTCTTGTAATTATAAATAGTGTAATGTTCAATTTGCCTGGCTTGCATTTAGGACTCTCCCTGAAGGCCCTAGCAGAGGACCTGGGGATGAGCCAGTATTTCTTAAGTTTGGTTTGGACATGCACCCCAGAGGTTTCCCAGGAGTTGGATCTGCCAAGTTGGCCCAGCGATCTCCCAAGAATCACTTCTCCTGCTGTGCTTTCTCCCTTGGACTTTCAGGGGATCTATTCAATTGGGCCCTTGTCTTCTAAGAGACACAGGTATGCTGGTATCTGAGGCGTAGCTAAACAAACCCAGCAGGGGATGGGGAGCTGCCTGGGTTACCCCCATTAGAAAAGCACCATTCCCACTCCCCTCATCCATCTCTCAACACAATTTTCAGCAAACATTAAGCACTTGATTGCAGAGGAAAAGACACATTCCCTGGACTCCTGGGGCTGCTGTTCTGTGATGGCCAAGGGACATGCTCAACCAACAGATACAAAAACACCAACAATATGTCTGGGAAATGCCAAAGTGGATAGAATTGAACACTGATGTGTGTGTGTGTGTGTGTGTGTGTGTGTGTGTGAGAGAGAGAGAGAGAGAGAGAGAGAGAGAGAGAGAGAGAGAGACCTAATCCTATACTAATTGAGGCATTTTTTTCTGAGTCTTTAGTTCTTTTCAGAAATTTGAACAGGGTTGGCCGTAACTTAAATGGGACTCTCGGCCAGTACTCTTCTAGGCCCATGTCTCTATGCTCCCTACTTCCTTCCTTGTCTTTGTTGGTATTTTGTTTGTTTGTTTGTTTTTGATTTTTCTTGGAAAAGAGAAGAAAGTTATGTAATAAATCTATGTGTAGTCATATTTTTATTTTATTTAATAGATGCAAAGATGTTCTCATCATATATGTACAGTTCCTTCTTTCCTGCCTTTCCTCCTTCCAGTGTCCTTTCAGCCTCTTTCTTACTAACTTTTCTTATTAAATCTGCTTGTCTCACTTTCTTAACCTTTAGATATTTCTGGAGGTGGAAGGAAAAGATGGAGAGAGACAGAGAAAAAAGAATACAATAAAGGTGAATGGAGGCAATAGAAGCACAAACATTTCTCCAGGTCCTTGCATATAGCTTCACTAGATTCTCCCCACCTTCAAAGAAACCAATAGTAATAGGTACCATACACTAGGTTAAGTATAGTGTTATACCATACATTAGGGTTAAGTATAGTATTGGTCCTCCATATATTCAGGTTCTGCATTCATGTAGTCTAACAATCCTGGGTCAAAAGTATTAATAATTAATTCTAGAAATTTCCAAAAAAGCAAAACTTGAATTTGCTGCTTGCTGAGAACTATGTTGAATTCTTGTGAATGAAGTGATGCATAGACAATGTCCTGCTATAATCTGCCATTTCACAGATCCTGAGTCTCTCTCCAAGCCTTGTTCAATGCATAACTCATTTGTGTACTATATAGTTAGGCCCAAAATGGGTATCTCTCTCTGTACTAAACATGTATAGACTCTTTTCTTTGTCATCATTACCTAAATATGGAGTATAACAATTATTTTCATAACATTTACATTATATTTGGTATTGTAAGTAATCAAGTAATGATTTATGGCATGATGTGAATTGGTTATATGCAAATACTATATCTTTTTTTTTTGTACTGGGGATATAACCAAGGGGTGCTTAACCTGTGAGTCTCATCCCCAGTTCTTTTTCTATTTTATTTAGAGGCAGGGTCTCACTGAGTTGCTTAGGGTGTCCTTAAATTGCTGAGGCTGAACTTGAACTTACAATCCTCCTGCCTTGGCCTCCTGAGCTGCTGATATTACAGGTGTGTGCTCACCCACCCGGCACTATGTCATTGTTATAAGGGGATTGAGCACTCATTGATTTTAGAATCAGAGGAGTAACCAATAACCCCTGAATGCCAAAGAATGGCAATACTATGAAGGAGACATTTAAATAAGGTGGAGATATTAGCTAAGCATTTTTTCATTGATTCTTTATCTATTTCCTCAACCTCACCTCATCCTCTTGAGGGAGAAACAGTGATCAGATGGGCCAGTGCCAGAGTAGGGTTTCCAGCAACAGAAACTTGAATTGGTCAGGGTAGTGACCTAGAACTTTAAGGAGCAGGAATAGCCATGGTATGAGGGCAAGGTTGTTCTTAGAGAGTACTGAGAGGGTCAAAAGCTAAGTGTGGCAAGCCCAAAGGGTGAATGCAAGGCCAAATAAGAGACAGTTCCAAGAAGGTATGGAGCCAGGTATGCAAAAGAACAGAGAAAGAAGTAAAGAGCAAAGGCAGGAGTGAAGTGAGAAGGTTCAATGCAATTGCCTCAAATGAAGCCCTGAGGTCAAGACTTGTTTTCTTTGGCTACCTGCCACACAGTGTGTGGGTGAGTTGGCCCAATAAGATGGCATGGAGCTGGGACTTCCCCTGGTTTGCTCGCTGAGAAGTCGTAACTTGTTTGGGAGCATTCTTGTTTGGGAGACTGATTCCCACTAGTACTCTGCCAATCCACAGCTTTCCTGTTATACCAGCTGCTGAAATTAGCCACGGCAGGGCTGAGAGTTTCAGCACCTCCTGTTCCTCCAGCCTGCAGTTGGCATGGGGCCAAGGGAAGGATATGGGTAGTCTGGCCTTAACCAACAGAGCAGGAAGCCACCTATTCACTTTGTGGGCAGGGTTGGTGGAAATAAGAAGACAAAGAATGTTGTGATTTCTTTAACTATAAATGGGCCCAGCAAGGTCCTCAAGTACTTAGGAGGGTGGATATAAGTTGGGAGGCAATAGCGTTCAGTGATTAGAAGTGTGAAATTTAAAAGCCTACCTATAGGGGCTAGGGTTGTGACTCAGCGGTAGAGTGCTCACCTCACACGTGTGACACCCTGGGTTCAATCCTCAGCACTATAAATAAATAAATAAATAAATAAATAAACAAACAAACAAACAAATAAATAAATAAATAAATGTATTGTGTGTTAACTACAACTAAAAAATATTTTAAAAAATAAAAAAATAAAACAAAATAAAGGCCTAACTATAGGAATTCAGATCCCAGCTCTGCCACATAATGGGTATGTGATCTTAAGTGAGTCATTCTACCTCTCTGTGTTTCAGTTTCCACAGCTGTGAACTAAGGATAGTAATATTTATTGTTAGACAGTTTAAATGAGGCAATGCATATAAACTACTTAGCACTGCACTTGGCATATAGTAACTGTTAATAAGTACTAGTGGTTATTTTTATTGGGAAGAATGATGGGTACAACCTTCCAAATGAATTATTTCCTCAAGTGTTTAGAATCTACAGGAGTTGGTATTGTGCTAATTAATGCAGAAAAGTGGCAAGGATTGAAATTTTCATTGCGGCTGTTGTGTTAAGGGTGCATTGTGCATGCAGGAAACTCCTGAGTGGTAAAATTGGGGAAAGAGGTCATGCTGCTGCATAACGTACTAGCACTGGTATTATGGCCTTTGGCAGTAGCCCAGGGCTGGATCACTTGAGAGGCAGGTCTGGGACTTGGCTGCACAGAGATAGCTGGAACAGCACAGAATAGGCAGAATCACGGGGTAAATGAAAACCGTTGCCTACTAAGGATCCAAATGAAAAGAGCTAAAATGCTCAGGACTGAGAGACCAATATGAAGACAGGCAAAGGATGCATCACCAAGATCAGGATGCAATATATGTAGGGAATCAGTCCAGAGGGAATGAGGTGGCAGAGCAGCATCAAAGTGAGTGGGTTCAAGGTGATTGCCATGAAAAGAGACTTGAGGACTGGTATTTGGAGTTTTGGGCTGCCCGTTGAGTACCATGTGGGTGGCTCAGCTTGGTTGGTTGATGTGTGCTAGCACAGAGAGTATTAACAATCCTATCAGATGAAGGTAATTTATATATGACAGGAAAGGAAAAGAATGAAGTATATGAAGCAATTTGTCTTTTTTTCCTGAATTTTTAAAAATGTATTTATTCTTTGTAGATATACATGATAGTAGAATGTATTTTGACATATTGTACATATATGGACTCATCACTAACAAATATAGGAAGGTGGCAACAATACCCAAGATGACAACTGAGGTAATACTGACAGCAAAGCTATGTATCCCCATAGGAGGGGAGTCAAGGAGGGTCAGAAGCCATAAGTACAAGAGAATGTTGGTAGTTATTATTCTCCCAAAGACTATGTAGATTAGAATTGCCACATCATAATGGATACAGTATAATTTGGTGGTTAAGGAGTACTTTCTAGAGTCAGACTATTTGGGTCCAAAAACCAGCTCTGCCATTTATAAGCCATATGACCGGAGCAGGTCTTAATGTGACAGTTTTCTCATCTGTAAAATGAAGAAATAAGAGTACAGTCACCCATCAGTATCTGCAGAGGGATTGGCTGCAAGATCACTTGCAGATATCAAAATCTGTAGATGTTCAAGTTCCTTATATAAAATAGTGTAGCATTTTGACAGAACCTATGTACCTCCTCCCATGTACATTATCTCTAAATTATTTAAAATATTAAATATAATGTAAACGTTATGTCAATTATTATTATACTGTATTGTTAGGGAATAATGACCAAAATGTCTACACAAATTCAGTACGGATGCCAATTATTATTTTTTTTAAAGAGAGAGAGATAGAGAATTTTTTAATATTTATTTTTCAGTTTTCAGTGGACACAACATCTTTATTTTATGTGGTGCTGAGAATTGAACCCAGCGCTCCACGCATGCCAGGTGAGCGGGTTACTGCTTGAGCCACATCCCCAGCCCGCCAATTATTTTTGTAAATATTTTCAGTCCATGGTTGGTTGAATCCATGGATGCAGAATTTGTGGATACAGAAGACTGTTTCTGCCTCTTAGGATTGTTATGTGATTTAATCAGTTAATATAACTAAAGCACATAGAAAAGTTTGGGGCTTATAATAATCATGATCTAAATTATAGCTATTAATATCACTGCTATTATTAGATTTATGGCAAAGATTAATTTAAATAAACCCTTGAAAACAGTACAGTGTCTTATCATAGTAACTACTCAAAAGTTGAATTATCTCTATAACTATGATAACTATAATTATGTAAGAATTAGGCTCAGAATGAATGAACCAGCCTTAAAAAAAAAAAAAAACACGGTAGACTAGCTTTTATGCTAGAAATCGGAGAAGGATCCATTTTCTTATTTCAAATACCACCCTTTCTCATTGATAGTGTTTTAACTGCAAAAGATATAGACTGTCTTAGCAGGCATAGTACTCCCATTATTGCAGACACTAAAGCAGAAGCCAATTTGGTACTAGGTAGCATTGCTCTATAGAGGTTTGACAGATAATAACAATGTCAACTAACAATAACAGTACTCTTAATAGCCCTTTTTTACAGATAAGGAAATTGAGGCACAGACTAGCCAAGGCTTTTGCATAAGATAACATAGCAGAGGCCCCTTCCAACACCCTGACACCCTCCCATGAAATACAGAAAAGTAAATAATGTTATTGGCTCCCCTCTTCTTGTTAAAGGAAACAATAGTGAGTACTGGATAGAAGTGCAAGTATTTTAAAGAGGAAAAATATAAAAGAAGATAGTGAGGCCAGTGGGACTTATAAAGACAAACTTTATGATCACACATTTACTTTGGGGCAGCCTAAGCACCTTGAACCTAATCTCATGAGATCCAAGTTGCCTGGATTCTCTCTCTCCCAAGAGTCCTCAGGGGACCCCAGAATCAGAATGACTGATTGGAGACCCAGGTGCCTACATTAAATTGTTTTGCCTGTTCCAGGTCTGCAGGGAGCTACTTGCATTTTGCTTACTACAGTGGGCTCTTTTTCAGTCATCAATTTGATCTCCTGCCAGAGGAGGGGGAAGGAAGAGAGGGGATTCCTGGCATGTGGAATGGTTTGGAGACAGGAGAGAGCAAGTCATATTTACTCACTCAGGAAACAAGATTACTTGGCTGGAACAAAGAGTTCAAGGCAGACAGTAGTAAAAACTGAAGGAAGTTCAGTAAGGAGGAAATAGCTGGAGAAGGCTTTGACACATAATAAGTTTGGACTTTCTGTGCAGAGCAATTGAATAACTGAGCAGGAGAATGATATGCAAATACCTCAGGGATACCTATGCATACTGTATTGGAGGGAGGTGAGACTGAAATTCAAAGAGATTAAAGATAGGGAGCTCTTGGAGAGATTGCAGTAGCCCAATCTGAAGGGAACTGGATAGAATCCACAGGAAATGAACTTGAACAAGGAATGAGTAAAAAAGTGGTTTGGCATATACCTATAATCCCAGCAGCTCAGGAGGCTGAGGCAGGAGGATCATGAGTTCAAAGCCAGTCTTAGCAACTTAGTGAGGTACTGAGAAACACAGTGAGGTCCTGTTTCTCGATAAAATATTTTTTTAAAAAAGGGCTAGGATATGGTTCAGTGGTTAAGGACTCCTGGGTTCAATCCTTAGTACAAAAAAAAGTAATGGTTGACACAAAGAATCCTGGTTTTTATTTAATATATCTTTTAATCACATCTTTATTTAAGACAAATCCTCTACCTGGAGCCTACTTCTTAACCTTTCTTGACTCACACTCAACCTTGTAGACTTATCCATCCTCCATGCAGATTTCCCTGGTATTCCAGATTGTATTAAATGATTTGTTCATATATTTGTTTCCTCTACCAAATTTAGGCTTGCCAGTTTGCTTATCTGCCTGCCTTCCCTTGTTGCTTGCTTTTTGGTCTGTCTTTCTCTTTCTTTCTTTTTTCAAATATTTTTGAATAGTTTTGGGGTTTTATATTTTTTTTTGTTCTAATTAGTTATACATAACAGTAGAACACATTTTGACACATCACACATAAATGGAGTATAACTTCTCATTCATCTGCTTGTATATGATGTAGAGTTACACAGGACATGTAATCATATATGCACATGGGGTAAAAACGTCCCATTACTTCACTGTCATTCCTACCACCATGTCCAATCCCCTTCCTTCATTTCTCTCTCTCTAGTCCAAAATACATCTATTCTTTTTGCCCTCCACCCTAATTGTCAATCAGCATCCACATATCAGAAAAAAAAAAAAAAACATTTGGCCTTTGGTTCTTTGGGACTGGCTTATTTAAGTTAGCATAACATTCTCCAGTTCCATCCATTAACCAGAAAATGCCATAATTTCATTCTTCTTTAAAGCTGTGTAATATTCCATTGTGGATGTATTCCACAGCTTCTTTATTCATTCATCTGTTGAAGAGCACCTAGGTTAGTTCCATGGTTTAGCTATTGTAAATTGAGCTTCTATAATCAATAAATGGGATGGAATCAAACTAAAAAGCTTCTTCACAGCAAAAGAAACAATAACATGAAGAGAGAGTCTACAGAATGGGAAAAAGTCTTTGCCACATGCATATCAAATAGAGCATTAATCTCTAGGATATATAAAGAACTCAAAAAACTTAATACCAACAAATAAACAAATAATCCATCAATAAATGGGCAAAGGAACTGAACACACAATTCATAGAAGAAGAAATACAATTGATCAAAAATATATTTAAAAAATGTTCAACATCTCTAGCAATTATTGAAATGCAAATCAAGACTACACTGAAATTCTCACTTCAGTCAGAATGGCAATCATCAAGAATACAAACAACAATAAATATTGGCAAGGATGTGGGGAAAGTTACACTCATACATTGCTGGTGAGACTGCAAATTGGCGCACCACCCTGGAAAGCAGTATGGATATTCCTCAGAAAACTTGGAGGAGAACTATCATTTGATCCAGCTATCCCGCTCCTTGGTTTATACCCAAAAGACTTAAAACCAGCACACTACAGTGACACAGCCATATCAATGTTTATAGTAGCTCAAATCAAAATAGCTAAACTATTGAATGATTTTTGAATAAATAGTGTTTTTGAATACTTGGAATAATTTTTGAATATTTTGAATACTCAAAGAAATCAAGAAAGAACTTTGGACACACATTCCACCTGACTCAGGCTACAATGAGTTTGGAAATTGACTCAATGACTTATGTGAAGCTATCTTAGGGACTATCAGAGAAAATTAAATCATCCTATAGCACTAGCATAGATGGTATAGTATAACAAAAATGTATTTGGTCTTGGAATTCCCTGAGTGACAGGACTGGCTTTACTATGCTCATTAGATGACTTCTAATGGATAGGGAAAGATAGTTTCAGAATATGGGTTGCTTTCCAGAAAAGATCAGCTACATCATTTAAAGATTAGAGCTAAAAGGAGGAGACTTTCAGGGAGGGAGAGAGGTTGGAGTCTCAGAACAATCATACAGTCAATGATTTAATCAATCATACATATGGAATAAACTCCCATGAAAAAAAAAATCCTGGAATGATGAAGCTCAAAGCCCTTAAAGGTTATTGAACACATCAATGGACTGGGAAGGTAACATGCCTGGATTCCACAAGGAGAGGACATGGAAGCTCTGCACCATCTCCCCCTCAAGAACTTTCAGCATGTATCTCTACATTTGGTTGTTCATTTATAATAAAATTATGATTATAAGTACAGTTCTTTCTAGTGATTTATTTGGCCAGGAAGAAGTATGAATAGCTTGGGGATACTTGCATTTGTGGCTGGCATTTGAAGTGGGGACAGTCTTATGGGACTGGGCCCTTAACCCCAGGCAGTTAGTGTCAAAATTGAAGAACTTTGCCCTTGACTTGTTGGCCTAATTCCAGGTAGTTAGTGTTAAAATCGAATTGAATCATAGGCTTCCCAGTTGATGTTAGCCAAATGGTGCAGGAACAGTGAGAAGGAAGTTGAAATTATGTGTAATTGAGTTACCTCACAAGGGTGTAGAGGTGAAGGATCCAGAAGGGAGCCTTGGATGGGTAGTGGGGAGACACGTAGGGAAGAGAAATATCCACAATTCATGAAGGACCCTGATGGGAGTTTCCAGGGCATTGCTCCTCCTTCAAGCTCAGCTTCAGTTAGACCTCATGGTAGGCAGAATGATAGTCTCCCAAAGATGTTTTTCTTCCTAATATCTGAAACCTATAGAGTTACTTTACATGGCAAAGGGGAATTAAAGGATCAGAGGGAATTAAGGTTGACCTTAAAGGGGGAGGTTATCCTGGATTATCCAGGTGGGCACAATTTAATTTCAAGTATCCTTAAATGTTTGTGAGAGACAGGGGCAGAAAAGTCAGAGTGATGTGATATGAGAATGATGTGATTGACCATTGCTTTCCCTGAAGATGGGATGAAAGAGGTCATGAGTCAAGGCATGCTAGTGACCTTGACAAGAAATACAGCCCTGCTCACACCTTTATTTTAATCCATTGAGCAGCATTTCAGATTTCTGACCTCCAGAATAGTAAAATAATACGCAGCACTATCTACATAAGGCTGAAATAATGCATATTTTTGCTTCTCAGACTGGGAAACTCAATCAATGAGGCTTTGTTTATAGTTCTTAGAAGGGCTTTCCTTCATACTGGAGAATAATTATTTCTAGACTGATTACTGACTGCTCTGCGATCAACATAAATATTTTGAAATGCAAGACCTGTGAAAAGAGCAAACTATTTCCAAGTCTAACTTAACTGTTCCTGGAATAAAGTTCAGGAATACTGAAATACAGAAAAACCTACCAAAACACAGCAAAGTTAACTCAATAAATTCATTCAATAAAATAATTAGGCATACAAAGAAGCAGAAAATACAATTTGTAATAAGAAGAAAAATTGACTAATTAAATCTGGAATGATAGAGATATTAGAATTAGCAGACAAGGACATTAAAATAGTTATTGTAACCATATTTCCATTATTATGGTATAGTCCAAATGTTCAAAAAGATTGCTATAAATATATATATTTTTAAATCTCAGTGATGGGCTGGCATAGTGGCTCAGTGGTGGAGTGCTTGCCTAGCATGTGAGAGGCACTGGGTTCCATTCTCAGCACCACATACAAATAAATGAATGAAATAAAGGTCCATCAACATCTAATTTTTTAAAATCTCAATGACATATCTAGAGACAAAGGTACCATGTCTGAGATGAAAAATCTTTTCTTCTGTAATATTAATCTTGCTGAAGATTAATATTACAGAAGAAAAGATTAGTGAACTTGAAGTTATGGTAATAAATACTAACAGAAAATTAAGGGAGAAAAGATGCCAAAAAATAAAAAGAGCATCAGTGACTTGTGGGACTACATAAAGTTGCCTAATGTACATGTAACAGCAGAAGAATGAAAAGTAGATATTTGAGGAAATAGTGAATAGAAATTACCAGAGATAACTTATTTCCTATAGTGATAAAAAGCACATAAAAATGCTAAATGTTTGTGTGTATACCTAGTAATAGTCTCATATAAGGCAAAATAAATAAATAAATATTATAAGAAGTAGACAAATCTACAGTTGCAGTATAACACTTCAATACATTTATCTCAGTAATCTTTAGAATAAATAGGCAGAAAATCTGAAATTATATAGTATACTTGAACAACACTATGAACCATAAAGACCTGACTAACATGTATAGAATACTCCTTCCAACAGCAGCAAATACACATTTTTCAAGTACAAATGTTCACAGAACATTTACCAAGTTGTACTATATTCTAGGCCACAACACAAAATTGTAATGTGTTTAAAAGAATTTAAATCATACCAAGTAGAATTTTTACAACATAATTAAATTTTAAATCAATAACAGATTATTTCTGTGAAAACCCCCAAATATTTGAAAACTAAATAATATACTTCTGAATAATCAATGGGTCAAAAAACATAAGAAATCAAAGAGGAGCTGGGTGGGATGGCATAAAGCCTGTAATTCCAGCAGCACAGGAGGCTGAGACAGGAGGATCACAAGTTCAAAGCCAGCCTCAGCAACTTAGTGAGGCCCTAAGCAACTTAGTGAGACCCTGTCTCAGAATAAAATACAAAAAGGGCTGGGGATGTGGCTCAGTGGTTAAGCACCCTTGGGTTCAATCCCTGGCAAGAAAAGAAAGAAAGAAAGAAAGAAAGAAAGAAAGAAAGAAAGAAAGAAAGAAAGAGAATCAAAGAAGAAATTTTAAAAAATATTTTTAACTGAAGGAAAATGAAGAAATATCAGAATTTGTGGAATGCCAGTAATGCATAACTTATTATAAATTTATAGTACTAAATGACTATATTAGGAAATAAACAATCCTAAAATAATGACCACAGATTATTTTTCTAAAAATAAGAGAAAATTAAGAAGAAGAAAGGAAATAGTAAATATCAAAGCAAAAATCAATGGAATAGAATACAAAAAGTGAAAAAATAAATGAAACCAAAAGCTGATTATTTGATCAGATCAATAAAATTTAAGAAACGTCTGTCTAGTCTGTGTGATCAGGAAAAAATAAAAGTAGAAATAAATTTCAATATTACAAATGGGAAAATAATGTTACTACAGAGTATGTGGATATTAAAATGATCTTATAATAATATTATTAAGAACTTTATATAAAAATTTGACATATTAAGTAAAATAAATTATTTTAATATATACAGCTTTATTCTAAAAATATGTGAATACAGCACAGTGAATCTCACCATAACACTGTGACAGTGGTACATCTATAAGACGGGTAGTAATCAGAATATGATATATTCCCTGCTTGTATAATTACGTCAAAATGGAGTTTATCTATAACTATAATCAACCAATAAAATAAAAAAGAAATAGATAACATGGTAGCCCTATATCTATTAGAAGAATTAAACTTGTAAATAAAAATATTTCTAAAAAGAAAAGTGCAGGCCAGGATATTTTCACTGGTAAATTGTGTCAAATGTTAAAAAAAAACAAACGAATGCCAATTTTTCATAAACTCTTCCAAAAAATAATGAGTGTGAACAATTTTCAACCTATTCTATGGGTCCAGTGTTACAGTGATGCAAAAAACAAAGAAAAAAACATACCAATATTCCTTCTGAATAGGTGCAAACATCCTCAACAAAATACTAGGAAACCATATCCAGCAGCATATAAAAAATAACTCTATACTATGAAAAGTGGGATTTATCCCAGAAATGGAATGTTGGGTCAACATACCAAAATCAATGTAATGCACCATGATAATAAGGTATAGGACAAAAGCACATAACAATCAATAGATGCAGGAAAAGTATTTGACGAAATCCAAAACCTGTTCATGATAAAAATGCTCAATTGAGGAATATGAGGAATTTTCTCAACCTGATAAATGACTTCTATAAATCTACATCCAATACTATACTTATTGATAAAAAAGACAATGTTTTCCCCTAACATAAGGAATAAGACATGAAAGGTTGCTCTCACCATCATCACTTAACATTGAAAGGAGATTCTGGCCAGTGTAATCAGACAAGAAAAATCTATAAAAGCTATCTATTCACAGATTACAAGACACTGTCATGAATCTGAATTGCATTCCTTGGGATATAAAAAAATCTTAAGACACAGAAACAAATGAATACACATCACATACAAAAAAAAATGTTAGTCCATTTAATGAATTTTAGCCAGGTTGAAAAATACAAGGTCAATACTTTTAATAAATCAATTGTATTTCTATATGTTGGCAATAGTGAATAACAAATTAAAATGTAAAAACTACACCTTATGATAGCATAAAAATATTAAAAATTTTGTGATACAGTTCATAAAAGATACAATTAGACACCACTATACAATATTGAAATGGTTATTTTTTTTAAACAACTCATAGGTCCAAACATCAGCAAGATGGAAAAATTGGACTTTGTGCTTCTTATCCCCATGCAGAAGCACAAATTTGAAAAACTATCGTTGCATGAAAATGCCTTCATAAGAGCTAAGTAAATTAGGTCAGGTATTACTGCACCTGACCATACCACAGGAATAGAGAAAGAAGCATTGAAGAATTAGGAAGGACTACTTTATATATTACCCATATCATCCCTCCTTTAAACTCAGGCTGCCTAGTATGGAGAAAGACACTCTTCACTTGGAGAAAGGAGAGGGAAGTAAGCAGTGGACTTTGTCCTGAATGCTAACACCATGCCTACCCTGGCACCAGACTAAAACTCACAGACCTAGGATCTAGGCCTAACCTGAGGATTCAGTACCCCACTTCAAGGCCAACCCCAAGGGCACCAGACTCTCTACTAGCCTCAGGGCTAAGTCAGCTCCTGTGGTCCTGGGCTTGAGGCCTTCCTCAGGTCTTAGGTCACCCAGCACCAGGTAAACCTATATAGACTCTGGCTCCAGGCCTACCCATGCAAGAGGCCAGCCCCACAAATTCAGGTTCTAGGCCTACCCCAAGGACAGGCAGACTTCAGTGGCCCACAGTTCCAGACTACCTACATTACTGTGCTGGTCTCCAGATTCCCAGGCTTCATACTTGCCCCAGCACCAGGCTGGGCCTTGCAAGTGTTATTGTTTGGGTATGAGGTGTTCTCTCAAAGGTTGTGTGTAAGACAATGCAAGAAAGTTTAGGGGTGAAATGTTTGGGTTATGAGACCCTTAACCTAAACAGTGCATTAATCCTCTAACAAGGATTAACTGGGTGGTAACTCCAAGCAGGTAGGGTGTGGCTGGAGGAGGCTGGTCAGTGAGGGTGTACCTTTTATGTATATATTTTGTCCCTGGTAAGGGGAGTCTCTCTCTCTGCTTCCTAATGGTCATGTCCTGAGTCACTTTCCTCCACCACACTCTTCCTCTCCTTAGGCCAGAGCAATGGAGCTGGCCATATATGAACTGGGACCTCTGAAACTGTGAGCCCCAAATAAACTTTTCCTCCTCTAAAATTGTTCCTGTTGAGTCTTTGGTAGCAGCAATGAAAATGCTGACTATAATACTTAGTAATCAGGTTGGCACCTGTAAGTACATCTTCTTGACTGGTTCCTCTGGCTCTAAGCTCCAGGTCTACCCCAAGTTTCACACCAGCCCAGAGCTGGGTCAGCCCACATAGCTACAGGTTCCAAGCCCAGTCCAGGGCCAGGTCAGCAACCCTGGCCTCAGGTACCAGGGTGCCACCCATAGATTAAGGCTCCAGACCTGCCCAGTGCAAGGCTAGAACCTGGAGATCAATGTTGCAGCTTACCCTGGAGCCATGTCATTCCTTTCGGCCTAAGGATCCAGGCTAGTCCCCACAACCCCAGGCCCCATGCTACCATTATGGTAAGAGGAGCAGGGTAGCAGCTCCTGGGACCAGGCAACCACCTGAGATCCTCTGCTCCAGACCAGCCCCTGCAGACCCAAGCTTCATGCCTGCTGCTCCTTTTCCCAGATTCCAGGTCATCTCCAGTGGACCCAGAGTACAGGGTTGTTCTAGCAGAACCAAAGTCCAGTCTCACCCCAGTCGACTCTGATGCCTGACTAGCCCTGGTAGACTGAGGCTCCAAGTCTATTCATACACACCCAGGCCTCAGGCCAACCCCTATGTACCCACCCAGGATCCAGGTTCAACCTGTGGACTTAATAGGTTCCAGGGATGCCTCAGGGCTGCTATAGACTCAAGCTCCAGACCTACCCCCTGTAGACCCAATCAGTGCATCCACCCTAATATACCCAGACTCCAGACCCAACCCTATGGACCCAGCTACTAAACCTGCTCATTTACTCACCTAGGCACCAGGGTTTCTGCCTAAGATCTCCAGCAGAAAGCCCATTCATGGACCACACCAAGTGATCTTCCCAGAATCTCTAGATATGCTAACTGGTAAAAATTTCCCAAACAAGCCACTCTGTGATGACTGGATTAAGTCCCTATTTCTTCATATATGCATATATGTCACAACGTTGAAAAACAATCAGGGAACATACCACCACCAAAAAAAATTGAAATAAAGTACCAGAAACCAACCCTAAATAAGTTTATGAATTTCTTGACAAAGAATTTGAAATGATTATTTTAAGAAAGCTCAGCAAATGCAGGGAAAAAATTCAATGAAATAAAAAAAAATGTTACCAAATGAAAAATTTAACAGAGAATTTTATATTATAGTCATGTGCTACATAAACAACACTTTGGTCAACAATGGACCCCATATATGACAGTGGTCCCATAATGTTGAATCTCCCTAGCAATATCATTGCCAGCCCAGTTTGTGTGCTGTATAATGTTTACATAATGACAAAATGGCCTAAATGTAACCCCATTGTTAAGCAACATATAACTGTATTTTTAAGGAAGGACTACAGCGTGTTGGTCAGGATAAGGAGGAAATGGAACTCTCAGAAACTCCTGCTAATAATGTAAAATTCTCCAAACACTTTGGAAAACAATTTGATAATTTTAAAAACATTTAACTGTATACATATCTTATGATTCAGTTAGTCCCCCATATTTACTCATGGGAGATGAAAACCTATATCCATCCAAGAATTTGTACATGGGTATGTTTATAATAGGTTAGTTGGTAAGAGCTGAAAAAGTTTATCAGCAAATAAATGTAAAAACAAAATCTGGTATTTCTATACAAAGAAATACTACATAACAATAAAACTGAGTAAACTATTGATGCACAATATGTATGAATTTCTGAATAATTAGGCTGCATAAAAAGAACCAGATTCAAAAGAGTGCATTTTGTATGGTTCTACTATATAAGACTCTAGAAAATGCAAATTAATCTTTAGTGTCAAAAAGCAGATCAGTGGTAGTGGGACGGAGCAGGAGGGACAGATTACAAAGGAGCAAGAGGAAACTTTTGGATTAATGGGTATGCATAGATGTTTTCATGGAGAATATATATTACATATTATAGAATATATTAATGAACATATTTAGTATCTGTTCTATAATATATACAAAAAGTGCATTTATTTGTACTTTAAATATATGCAGTAAATATATTCTTAACTATTAAAAGATAAAATAAAAAATAGTTAAATTGTTGATATGTATGGAGGATTGCACAATTTTCATTGTCTGTTTCATGCATTAGTTAGTAGGTCATGTTTTTAAGGTCTCAAATCACTGCTGTAATTTCCCTCTGGGAAAATATAACAAGCAAATGTCATGACCTAGCTGTGTTTTCCAGGGGTAGATGGAACGTCAAACACTTCCCCCATCTCCATTTACCTACCCAGTTCTATACATCCTCAGCTTTTGTTTGTCTGCAAATATTTACTAAGCGACTACCATGTGTCAGATATCACACTCGGTAGGGGCAGGGATGGGGGAGTGAGATACAATAGTCAATAAGAGATGGCCTCAGTCCTTAAAAAGCTCTAGTGGTAAATAGGACAGAACAACATCCAACAACATTCAAGTGCAAAGTCAGCAATGTTTATTTTCTATGTTTGAGTGCCCTTCTGCTCTCTTTCTCATTCACTCTTCTTGGAAAAAAAAGCTTAATCGAATATGGGCCTGTTATCCTTCATTGTCAATAAACCTCTGGCAGGAACTAAGGCAGTGCCTGCCTACTTACTCCCTGGAGCTACTGAGAATCAAAATGCCTGGAAAATTGGAGACTTTCCTGTTTCTCTGGTTCTTGCCTGAATTCACAGGCTTTATCAAAGCCTTGGCACTCAATCTGCTGAAAACAGGGAGATGATGGGTATCTGGAATTCACTGAAAATGCCACTCGGGTTTTTACCTCCCCAACTATCCAGCTTCGCTTAACCTCATGTATAGATTATAAACTCATCCCTCCAAGCCAATCTGGCTGGACCATATGGTTCAGAATTTGTGCTGCTAGGAGTCTCTTAGATACCCAAAGGTGGTTCTTCAGGAGAAGCTGACTCTTCAGAAATTTTTCAGGTTGGAGAGGCCTAGGGTTATGATAGAATATGAAGAAGAGCTTGGAAATGACAAGCTCCTCAACTCAGAGTCTGGGGATAAAAAAGAAAAAGAAAAGCTAAGCATTTCATCTATCTATGTAACATTATTTAAAGGATTAGTCATTTATGTTGACTTCCCCATATATGCCTTCTTTTGACCATAAAGCAGCAATTTCTATACAGGTGATTCAAAATGTAGCAGAATAACTTAGTTATAAACTGCATTTAATCACAGTACCAAATTCTGTTCATAAATACTAAAGTTCCAAAGCATTTGCTTCTGTACAACCAGTTTAGGACATGTTTTTTCAGGATACATGGAAATAAGATCACACACCCTGTTGATTTTTTTTTTTTTTGTACCAGGGATTGAACTCAGGGGCACTTGACCACCAAGCCATATCCCCAGCCCTATTTTGTGTTTTATTTAGAGACAGAGTCTCACTGAGTTGTTTAGTGCCTCACTGAGTTCCTTAGTGCCTCGCTAAGTTGCTGAGGCTGGCTTTGAACTCATGATCCTCCTGCCTCAGCCTCTTGAGCCACTGGGATTACAGGCATATGCCACTGTGCCCAGCCACACCTTGTTGATTTTGAAATAAGAAACCCTTGCCATCTTAATGGGTAAAAAGGTGAAAAATGGTGTATTCAGAAATTCTTTTCTTAGACTTATTCAATAAACAATTTTGAAACCATACAAAATGAGTTCAGGGACACAAAAAAGCATATTTATTTAATGTATTTTTGGCAACTGAGGGTCCCTCACTCCCAAATGACCAAAGATTCTTTCTATTTTCAATATATGCACATCTTCCTAAATTGTTAAATCACTGGTTTCTTCCACCTTGGGAAGAGCCAGGTCATGATTTCAGTGCATAGTCTGGGATCTGTTCTGTGGTATCCCTAGGTAGAAAGGTGGTTTAGTGTATCTAGGAAAAAAATACCACTGTGCACCAAAGCTATTATCATCTCCTGATCATCTTATAAGATAAGCTACTTTCCAAATATTCCTGATATTCCTGGAAAAGAAGACATTTAAAGGTCCCTTGACATTGGGATACTTATCCCTTGACTGAAAAGTGGAGGGCAAAGTTACTGTTATTTTTGGAGTGGGGTTCTCATAAAGTTGGGCTTTCTAGAAAATGTATACAGGCATGAGGCACTTGCAGCTATAATTTTAACCACTTTTTGCTCCTTTTTAAAACCTGGTCATTTTCTTCTTCATTACTTTCTGTAAGTATATTTGAGAAAAATCATTCTGGGCCTTTAAAATGCTTTACAAAGAAGAGGGTAAATACCTCTGTTTCTTCACACTGTGCTGTGCCAAGTTGTAACATTTTATAGAATTATCCAAGACCAATGTATTCCATCCCTGACCCTTCATGTTTTCTATATTTAATTTTTTTCAGAAAATGAGCACCATGTTCCATTTTAGAAGACCCATTTTTTTCTTTAATTGATTTTATTTTTTAAATACACAACAGTGGAATGCATTACTATTCTTATTACACATATAGAGCAAGATTTTTTGTATCTTTGTATATAAAGTATATTCGCGGCAATTCATGTCTTTATACATGTACTTTGTTTTTTTTACATTATAATTCTTATTACACATATATACCACAATTTTTCATATCTCTGTTTGTATATAAAGTAGGTTGACACCCAATTAATGGAAGACCCATTTTTTTAATATACCAAAGTTCACTGCAGTTCAGTGTTGAAATGAACATTGGCTTAGGGTTAAAACATCTAAATCTTCTTTCTTAACAAGGTAAAATTATATCTCCAAAATCATAATTCTAAAGTTCTATTTCTGACATTAATTGATTTTTCATTTGCATATTCATTCAGTCCTCAAATATTTACTGAGCATGTCCCATATGTAAAGACATTGCATTAAGTTGTGGTGTGATGGGGGTGTCAAATATAAGAATGAATAATACAGTGTCCCAAGTCATAAGATCTTCAAGTGGGATTTCTTTTCACACATTGAACTTTTTCTTTAGAGAATAAGGAGACTGGTGAGTTTATTTTGGGCAAGTAATGAGATCTTATTTGTATTTAGGAAGCAGGATCAATTCAGTGGAAATGACTGAAGAGGCTCTTGCATTGGTTCCTGACAGAGTAAGGAGGGCTTTCAATGAAGGAGAATGAAGAGGCAGGACTCCTTTAAAAGTTATTCAACTATGTAAAATCAGTAAAATTTGAAGGCCCTTACGTTCTTGACATTATGCACCTTCGTGGAGCCTGAAAAATAATTTGGGGATCTGCCTCTGCCTTCATAATTTGAAAAGGGAGTACAGATTCCCTTGGGGAAAAACCCACCAAGGTTTCATGTGGAGTCATGAATCTGGAGGAAATAACTTGGAAGATGTGAAAGTGTTTAAAGCTACTTGTGATGATTAATTCTTTTCCTTCCAAAGTGGATGCTGAATACTATGAAAGCTAAGGAGAGGAAGTAAATATTCACCAACTGGAGCAGTCAAGTAAAACTTTGTAGGCAAAGAATCTGTACAGTAGAAGGGGTAGAGAGAGAAAAGGGGAGGGGAGGGAAGGGGAGGGGGGATGGTAGAGGATAGGAAAGGCAGCAGAATACAACAGACATGAGTATGGCAATATGTCAATCAATGGAAGTGTAACTGATGTGATTCTGCAATCTGTATACGGGGTAAAAATGGGAGTTCATAACCCACTTGAATCAAAGTGTGAAATATGATATATCAAGAACTATGTAATGTTTTGAACAACCAACAATAAAAAAAGAAAAAAAAATTTAAAAAAGAATCTGTGGTAGAGGAAGAAATACATGAAGTCATACATTGGGAGTGTTAAGTGGTTTGCTGATGAAATAACAAATGGTTGGGTTTTAAATATAAATGGACTAAATTCTCTAATCAAAAAACAGAGTGGCTGATGCATTTTAAAAACCAAGACTCAATCATATACTGCTTATGAGAGATTCACTTTAGCTATAAGAAAGATAAATTGAACATGAAGAGATGGAAAAAGAGTCTAAACAAATGAAAATCAAAGAAGAGCATTTATATATACACATTAAATCAATAACTGGGGCAAGAGACAAAGAAGGTTATTATATAATGATAAAGGGATCAATTGAACAAGAGGCTATAATAACTATAAATATATCATATCACAGCATCTAAATACATAAAGCAAATATAAATAGACCTGAGGGCACATATTAACAGCAATATAACCATAGTAAGGGACTTTAGTACCCACCTTCACCAAAGGATAGATCATCTAAACATAAGGTGAACTTATCCCTCGACTGAAAAGTGAAGGGCAAAGTTACTATTATGTTTGGAGTGGGGTTCTCATAAAGTTGGGCTTTCTAGAAAATGTATACAGGCATGAGGCCCTTGCAGCTATAATTTTTTTTAAAGAGAGAGTGAGAGAGGAGAGAGAGAGAGAGAATTTTTTTAATATTTATTTTTTAGTTCTCGGCGGACACAACATCTTTGTTGGTATGTGGTGCTGAGGATCGAATCTGGGCCGCACGCATGCCAGGCGAGCGCGCTACCGCTTGAGCCACATCCCCAGCCCAGCAGCTATAATTTTAACCACTTTTTGCTCCTTTTTAAAACCTGGTCATTTTCTTCTTCGTTACTTTCTGTAAGTATATTTGAGAAAAATCATTCTGGGCTTTTAAAATGCTTTACAAAGAAGAGGGTAAATACCTCTGTTTCCAGTGGATATGAATTATACCTTAGACAAAACAGACCTAACAGACACAAGCAGAACATTTTACCCAATAGCAGCAGAGTGCATGGGTCACAAAACTAGTCTTAGCAAAGTTAAGATTAGTGTAACATCAAGTATATCTTCTAATCATAACAGCATGAAACTAGAAATCTGTCACAGGAACAGAACAGGAAAATTCACAAATATGTGGAAAATAAATCAGCACAATCCTGAACAACCAATGGGTCAAAGAAGAAATAAAAAGGGGAAATAAAATAATATCTTGAGATCAATAAAAATGTAAATGCTTGGTACCAAGACTTGTGGAATGTAGCACAAGCAGTTCTAAGAGGGATAGTTATGGCAATAAAATGCCTACATTAAAAAAAAAGATGACAAACAAGAACCTAAATTCATACCTCAAGGAACTAAAAAAGAATAAACTAAGCCCATATTTAGCAGAAATAAACAAAATAGTAACAAGAAAAACATCAAAATGATCAATGAAACTAAGATTTGTTTTTTGAAAACATAAACCAACTTGACAAGCCCTTAGTTGGATTAAAGACAAAAGAAAGAAAACTGAAATAAATTAAAGCTGAAATGAAAAAGAAATTATAAATGAGACCACAGAAATACAAAGGATCATAAAGATTATTATGGACAATTATATACCAAAAAATTAATTGATAGATTTCTAAAATCATATAACCTAGAAAATTTAATCATGAAAACAAAATCTGTCTGACAAAGTGTGTGTGTCAAAAATATCTCAGTAAAGAAGTCCAGGACTTGATGGCTTTGTTGTAAATTATACCAAACACATAAACATATACCAACCAACAGCACCACCTCTACAGGACACTGCTACTAACACCTTTCTATCACCAGAGGGTGTAAGTGTCCAACCAACAGCGCCACCTCCATATGCTGGGAGGCTCCCAACCCCCACAGTTGATAGTTGGGCTCCTGAGACAGGATCTCAAATATTAACATGCCCTGTATTTGAGGCAGGAGGGCAGCAAATTCACAATGCTTTAAATTTCAAAACAGTGAAGCAGCTAAAAGAGGCTGTAACAACCTATGGTCCTCAAGCACCCTTCACTGTAAGCTTGGTTGAATCCATTAACAACTTGAACATGACGCCAGCAGATTGGGCTAATATGTGTAAAGCTGTGCTAAATGGAGGACAATACCTGTTATGGAAGGTTGCCAATGAGGAATTTTGCAAGGAGATGGCTAGGCGAAATGCAGCAGCTGGTTATCCTCAGAGAAAACTAGATATATTGTTAGGCAAGGGACCTTATGAGGATCAGCAGCAACAAATTGCATATGAACCTAGCATGCACGCACAAATTGCTGTAGAGGCGGTTAGGGCATGGAAGACTTTACAAGGACATGGAGGTTTACAAGGTCAATTATCTAAGGTAATACAAGGAGCTAATGAATCTTACGCTGAATTTGTAGATAGGCTTATTCAAACAGCTACCAGAGTTTTGGGGAATACAGAACAAGCAATGCCATTAATAAAACAACTGGCTTAAGACCAAGTGAATCGGTGGTGCAGAGATATCATTAGACCATGGAAACAGGAAGATTTAAACACATATATTAAATTATGTAGAGACATTAATGAACAAGAGCAACTTGTGGCAGCTGCAGTAAAACAGGCTTTAGATGCCAGAGACATTAATGAACAAGGGCAAATCGTGGCAGCTGCACTAAAACAGGCTTTAGATGCCAGGCCAAGAACATGCTACAATTGTGAACAAACAGGACATTTTAAAAGGAATTGCCCCATAGGATGAGGGTTTAACAAAACTAGGTATCAAAGGAGTAGAATACCAGGTATTTGCCCACGATGCCATAGAGGGAGACATTGGGCTAATGAATGCCGTTTTCAAACCACCATAGAGGGTACTCCATTATGAAAACACGAACAAGGACCAGGTGTTTATCGACGATATCATGGAGAAAGGCATTGGGCTCCGTTGCCAAAAAATGGACAGGGGGGCCCAATGCTCCAGGGCCCAAAACCACAAATATACGGAGCACTGGAGGAATCCAGCAACCCCATCAGGGTAGTGCCCAGGACACATTGTCCATCAGATCCCTCATCAGACAAACCAGAGGGAGCGCAGGGTTGGACATCTGCGCCTCCGCCAGAGCACTACTAACTCCAGAGATGGGAGTTCAAATCATTCCCACAGGGGTAAAAGGACCTCTTCCCAAAGGAACAGTAGGCTTATTATTGGGACGCAGCTCTTCTACTCTAAAAGGACTTATAATAAGTCCTGGGGTAATTGATCCGGATTATGAAGGTGAAATAAAAATTATAGCCAGTTTTCCAAAGGGTATATCAGTAATTTCACCAGGAGATAGAATAGCACAGTTACTAATAATACCCAGCCTACATGATAAATTTTCCAGTCGTACTGTAGAAAGAGGTTCCAAGGGATTAGGCTCCACAGGTGTAGATTGGGCTATGCTTTCTTTAAATTTAGATTCTCGCCCCATGCTAAAACTAAATATTCAAGGACATGAATTTAATGGGCTACTGGATACAGGTGCAGACCTTAGCATCATCTCTCATCAAGAATGGCCAAAACGGGCTGGGGATGTGGCTCAAGCGGTAGCGCACTCGCCTGGCATGCGTACGGCCCGGGTTCGATCCTCAGCACCACATACCAACAAAGATGTTGTGTCCGACGAGAACTAAAAAATAAATATTAAAAGAAAAATGAAATATTAAAAAAAAAAGAATGGCCAAAACATTGGCCATTACAACAAGCCACTCAAACGCTTCGAGGCCTAGGAGTGGCGACTAATCCCCATAGAAGTGCAATGGTATTAGATTGGAAGGGTCCTGAAGGATGTGAAGGAACTATACAGCCATATGTATTGGATCATCTTCCCGTAAATTTATGGGGACGAGACATCCTAGATCAATTAGGTTTGACATTAACAAATAACATCAACCAAAATGCACCCACTATTATGACTAGACAAGGTTTTAGGAAAGGAAAAAGATTAGAAAAACAAGAACAAGGTATAGCAGCACCAATACAAATAGATCAAGGAACAGACAGACATGGGTTGGATTTTCAGAAAGGGCCACCGAAACAATAAAAATTACTTGGAAATCAGAAAGACCAGTATGGGTTCCTCAGTGGCCCCTGACTAAAGAAAAGATACAAGCAGCCCATGACCTGGTCAAACAACAATTAGCAGAAGGACATATACAACCTTCTGTATCTCCCCATAATACTCCCATTTTTGTAATCAATAAGAAATCTGGTAAATGGAGATTATTGCAAGATTTAAGAGCCATTAATAATGAGATGGTTATTATGGGACCTGCTCAATCGGGGATACCTCAATTGTCTGCTTTGCCAAAAACTTGGTATGCTTTAGTTATAGATATTAAAGATTGTTTTTTTCAATTCCAATTCATCCTGAGGATAGTCCACGTTTTGCATTTACTATCGCTGCACTGAATCATGAAGGTCCTGATCAGAGATATGAGTGGAAAGTACTCCCTCAAGGGATGGCTAACAGCCCAACTATGTGTCAAATTTATGTTAACAAAGTAATCCAGCCACTTAGAAATCAAAATCCTGAACTACAAATATTTCACTATATGGATGACGTATTATTAGCACACAAAGATAAAAACACATTGCTAGAATGTTATGCCACACTTACAAACTTATTAAAAAATTATAATCTAGAGATAGCAATAGATAAAGTACAATTAAATTTTCCAATTAATTATTTAGGAGTTCTATTATCTTCAACCATGGTCCGTCCACCAAAAATTCAAATACGAGTAGTTCAACTCAAATCACTTAACGACTTTCAAAAGTTATTAGGAGACATAAATTGGATAAGGCCTTATCTAGGTATACCAACAGGAGAGTTGGAACCTTTATTTGATATCCTAAAAGGTCCATCAGATCCAAATTCACCCCGAATGTTAACGCCTGAAGCAAGAAAGGCATTAAAAATCATTGAAACATATATGGAAAATATGCATTTGGATAGAATTGATATAAGTTTGCCTTTATTATTTATTGTACTACCAACAAAAAATATTCCTATAGGAGTATTTTGGCAAGAAAGTCCATTATTATGGATACATTTATCTTATTCTCCTAAAACTATTCTTACTAGGTATCCTGAGGCTGTAGGACAATTAATACTCAAAGGAACAAAAGCAACAAAGGGAGTGTTTGGAATTTCTCCCAATAAAATTATTACTCCATATACTATGAATCAAATTGATGAATTAGATAATGAGTTAAATACTTGGGCAATAATCATGTACAAATCTAATGTTTCATTTGATAACCACTTACCATCTAATCCTTTATTGTCTTTTTGGTCATCACATTCTGTAATTTTTCCAAAAATGACAAGAAAAACACCTATCATGAATGCTCCAAATATATTCACTGATAGGTCAAATAATGGTACAGCAGCAATAGTTACACCTGATCAAACTTTTACATTTTTAGTACCCAAATAATCAGCTCAAAATGTACAGCTTAATGCAGTATTACAAGATTTTGTGATGTTTAAAAATTCTGTATGTAATTTATTTTCCGATAGTCAGTATATAGTTAATGCTATAGTATCCCTTGAAGATGCTGGTAGGATTTCCCCTTCCTCTACTGTTTTCTCTTTGCTTTCCACTATACAAAGTCTAATCTGGGACAGAAAAGATCCATTCTTTATAGGACATATCAGGGTACATACAGGATTGCCTGGAGCCCTTAGTTTGGGCAATGATTTAGCAGATAAAACTACACATGACATACATAGTTTCTCTACACTAGAAGAAGCTATAAATTTTCATAAAAATTTCCATGTCAATGCTAATACTTTACAAAAGTGTTTTAAAATAACTAAGGAACAAGCTAGACAAATAATAAAACAATGTCAAAATTGTGTGACCTTTTTACCACAAGTTAATCTTGGAGTCAATCCTAGAGGACTGATACCTAACCATATTTGGCAGATGGACATCACACACTTTTCAGAATTTGGAAAATTAAAATATTTGCATGTTACAGTTGATACTTCTTCTGGATTTTTGATGGGCTCTCTTCATGCCGGAGAAAAAAACTAAAGATGTTATAGCTCATTGCTTACAAAATTTTGCCACTGTGGGCGTTCCAAAACAGTTAAAAACAGATAATGCTCCTGGTTATACTTCTACCTCTTTTAAACAATTTTGCTCAACATTTGGCATTACTCATATAACAGGAATCCCATACAATCCCCAGGGACAAGGCATAGTTGAAAGAGCTCATCAAACTATTAAAATGTACTTATTAAATCAAAAAGAAGGAATTGGGAAAGGGTATATATTCCCCAAAGATAAACTTAAAATAACCCTTTTTACTCTAAACTTTTAAAATTTGGATTCATCAGGACTTAGTGCTGTGGAAAGGCATATGTGTCCAAAAAATGTGCATAAGCCCAAGGTACTTTGGAAGGATATTCTAACAGGACAATGGAAAGGTCCTGACCCAGTAATTGTCTGGAGTCAGGGGTCTGTTTGTGTGTTTCCACAGGGAGAACAGCAGCCGATTTGGATTCCAGAGAGATTAACTAAAGCGATTTCTACAGACCAAAAAGAAGATGATTTGGCTCAAATCCATAACAGCTGATATCCAAAACTCCAGTTTGGCTATTCTTACATCTGCAACAGAACCAGGATGCTTTTTTCAATATCTATTTTATTATTGCCCTTTCCCATATCATGAAGTTCTATTTTGTTTTTTGAGCTCAAACAGATCTAGGTTAATGTTTTGCTGATCAGTTCTATTTTTTGACTATAGAGTTTTTAAACATTGCAATGGAGATTTCACCTGCAAAAAGTTATAAGGCCTTTACTATTATGTTATGTGTTGTATGTATTATATTATGTGTGGACACTTGTGTTTTATATTGTATGTTTGTATGTACGTATGTCCATATATCATATATGATGAGCGCTCATGAAAAAATGGATCCAAATATTTTTTTCACGTGATTTAAATGGTTTAATTTAAATTGGGTAAACAACTGTTGAGGATTGTTTTAATATGTGAACAAAAAAGGAGGTTAACAGATCTGTTTGTTTACTTTCACCTTTCCTTTTCATTATATTTAATAATTCTCTTCAAGACACTGTAAATTGTTAAGAAAATTGTTTTCTTTTAGTGCCTTCTGGAATGTTACATAATTTTTTCTTTAGCCATTATTGCCAGAATTCCTATCTTCATCCCAGTGCCAGTGAAGACAAAGATAAAACCAATCTACAGCTTCTGCAATAGCCATCACTGAACTGCTTGCAGAACTTGCTGGACTATGTATCACTTGTATGCATTGTGAACTATCTGTTGCTGCAGTGTTGGGGTATTTTTGCTGATGATGTCATCGTGGTACAATTTTCCAAAAGGAGCCATCAATTGGCTTGGTGTATCTTCCTCCCTTCTGCTTGTCATGATCGTTCAGCTAAAATTTGGGGGCCAATAGAGGTGAGGCAAAGAACCTCACCCCTCCCCCGCTGGTACAAAGACCTCTCCACAGGTGTGGCTGTATACTGCACCGGTAGTCAGTGACGGGTAAGATCCAATTGCAATGGTACCAACCTAAGACAGGAGGTCTTAGGTCTTAGGCCTTGAGGTCAGCTCATCCAATAACGGGTAAGGACCATATGTACTATTGGACAACCTAAGGCAGGCACGGTCCCTAAGCCACATGCTTGTTGTTTAAACAGAGAGGGGGAGATGTTGAGAGCCACAGCCGAAGGGGCACCAGCAAACTTTCAGACTGCCAGCTGATGATTGGCTCACAGCAGCCCCAGCAACATCTAGCTCATTGGCTCCTCTGCGGTGATGCTCATTGGGCTGTTTCCCCGCCCTTTCAGACCACGGAGCTGCTCATTGGGGGACTTTTTTGGCTCCGCCCACACGACCCAGCCAATCGGCCTCAAGATCAGGAGGATTGTGGGAGGTGAAGACGCTTGTGGTTTTGGGGGAGAGGCTTGAAAAAAGCCGGTGGTGGCAGTTGGGCTCTGAGGGTTTTTCCTGAGGAGCTGTTGTGTTTGGCGTGTGTGGTTCTAAAAATAAAGTTAGTTTCTTTTGACAAGTGGCTCCTGATTGTGCCCAGCCAGACTGTGGCAACCAATCCTTCTCAAACACTTAAAATAACTGAAGAGGAAGGGGAAGATTCTATACTAATTTTTCAAGGCCAGAATTACCCTGACTCTAAAGTGAATAAGAACACTATAACAAAAGAAAATTTCATGTCAATATCACTGATGAACATAAATGCAAAAAACCCTCAATAAAATACTAGCAAATTGAATTCAAAATCATATTAAAAGTGTCATTCACCATGACATGGCTTTTATTTCTGGGATGCAAGGATATTTCTTTTTTTTTTTTTTTTAAGAAAGAGTGGGAGAGAGTGAGAAAGAGGGAGAGAGAGAGAGAATTTTTTTAATATTTATTTTTTTAGTATTTGGCGGACACAACATCTTTGTCTGTATGTGATGCTGAGGATGGAACCCGGGCTGCACACATGCCAGGCGAGCAAGCTACCGCTTGAACCACATCCCCAGCCCCATGCAAGGATATTTCACATTTATTACAGTAAATGTGAAACATTACAGTAACAGAATAAAGGGCAAAAGTCATGTGACAATCTCCTTAGATATAAAATAGAAGTATTTGACAAAATTCCCACATTCATGCATGATTTAAAAATTCTCAACAAATGATATATAAAGGAAATGTGCTTCAATATGATATATACCATATATGATGAGTCACAACTAACATCATGCTTAATTCTGAAAAAGTGAAAGCTTTTCCTCTAAGATTTAATCAAAATAATACTAAAAGTCCTAGACCAGCAATCAAGAAAAAAAAGACATCTAAGTTAGAGAGAAAAAAGTAAAATTATCTGTTTGCAAATGGCATTGTCTTGTATGAAAAAAAAACCCTAAATAATTCACTAAAAATACTGTTAGAATCAATAAATCAATACACTAAAGTTGTAGGATACAAAATAAAAACATAAAAATTAGTATTATTCCCATACTACATCAGTCAGCTTCACATTTCTATAATGAAATATCTGAGACAATTAACTTAAAAATATAGAAAATGTGTATTTTTCCTATGATTCTGGTTTCAGTCCAAGTGACCCCATGGCTTTGGGCCTATGACGAGAGTAGCATACCATGGTGGGAGCACATATTTGAACAAAACCACTCAACATATGAGGCAGGAAGTAGAGCAAGACAAGAAGCAACCAGGGTCCCATAGTCCCCTACGAGGGCATGCCTCCAATGATCTAAGGATCTCCTAAAACAACACACTTTTAAAGTTCCATGACTTCCCAATAGTGCCACCCTGGATACCAAGCCTTTAACACATGGAACTTTGCCAACGGTTAATGTCCGTCTTACAATATAAAATGCACTGAGCCCATCTCCAAAGTCTTAACTGTTCCAGCATTGCTCAAAATTTCACATCCAATGTCTCCCATGAGAATCCAGGCAAACTCAACTGTGAACACTGAAAAAAATAAAAATGAAATAAAATAAAAAACAATTACATACTTCTAAATTACAATGATAAGATAGGTACAGGATAAACATTCCTATTCCAAAAGGGAAAAAAATAGGAAAATAATAAGGTTGGCTTAACCCAAGGCATGAACAAAATACAATAGGGCAGATGTTGATTCCTAAAGCTTTATGTCTGGCATCAGCGGCACACTATGGCAGGATGTGGGCTCCTAAGATCTTGGGTTATGTCCATCCCTATATTCTTACTTGGTTACAGACCACATAGCTACATGCTTGGGCTGGCTTTGTATACTTCCTTTAGCTTTCCCTGATGAACATTTTGTGTTGTTGGTTCTTCTACCTTCCTCTGGTCTCCATTGTAGTTTTGGCCTCACTCCCACAGCTTCATTATATATTGTTGATCGAAGGTCTCCTGAAGGAACTCTGATACTGCAGTACACTGCCAGTTCTCTCAGGCTTTCCTTTGAAATTTTGGTGGGAGCTGCCATGACCCCATAACTCTTGAATTCTGTATGCCTGCAAAACCAGAATCAAACAGATGATGTCAAGATCTATCACTAGTGTGAGTTGTACTTGAGCCCACTTGAACCATACTTCAGAGGAATGACTTCAGAGGTATAGCATAATATTAGAGGATATTAATTTATAAAGAAAAAAAGTTTTATTTGGATTATTGTTCTGGAGTTTCCATTTTATGCTGGAGTATCTTCATTGCTTTGGGACTCTGGCGAGGGCGGCACATCATGGTGGTAGAGCAAAACCATTCCCCTCATGAGCCCAGAAGTAGAGTGAGACAGGAAGTATCTGAGATCCAATAATTCCCTTTGGGGCATTCCTCCAATGATTGAAGAATCTCCCAACAAGGCCCTACTTCTGAAAAGGTTCCACCAGTTCTCAATAGTAGTATAGCATTTGCACATAGACTTTAGGGGGATACAGCCAAACTATAACATATGTAATGATAGCAAACTATCCAAAAAGAAACATGAAATAATCCCACTTACAATTACATTAAAAAGAATAAAACACAGCTAAATTTAACTGAGAAGTTAAAGTTCTGTACAATGAAAATTATAAGAAAATAATTTTAAAAATTGAAAAAGAAATAAATGGAAAGATAAACTGTTTATTAGTCAGAACAATCAATATTCTCAAAATAATGTGTCAATACTACACACACGAATTTATAGATTTAATTCAATTTCTACCAAATTCCAATGATGTCTTTCACAGAAATACAAAAAAAAAATCCTAAAATTTGTATGGAACCAAAATACAGATCAAATAGCTAGAACAATCTCAACAAAGAACAAAGTTGGGAGTATCACAATTCCTCACTTCAAATTTTATTTCAAAATTATAGTAATCACAATACTGTAGTACCAACAAAAAATAGACACATCAACCAATGGAGCAGAGAGCCCAAAAATAAATCATGTGCTTATGATCAATTGATTTTTGCAAAGGAACCATGAACAAATAATGAGAAAATGGTGGCTTCTTTAATAAATGGAATGAGGAAAACTGAATGTCCACATGTAGAAGAATGAAAATGTACCCTTACCTCACACCGTGTACAAGAATGAACTCAAAATAGATCAAAGACTGAAATGTAAGACCTGAACCCTATAAAACTACCAGAAGAAAACACAGAGATATAACTATGTGACTTTTGTTGAGCTATTATTCTTTGGATTTGTACCCCAAAGTCCAGGAATTGAAAGCAAAAATAGGTAAAAGAAGTCAGATCAAACTAAAAAGCTTTTTCACAATGAAACAAACAATTAATAGAGTAAAGAGAAAACCTATCAATTGGGAGAAAATATCTTTAAGTCATACATCTGATGAAGGATTAATATCCAACATACATAAGGTATACAAACATCTCAATAGCAAGAAAATAAATAAACTGATTTTTTAAATGGGCATTGGACCTGAATAAACATTTATCAAAATTAGACAAACAAATGGCCAGATATATTTAAATGCTCAACTTATTAAATATTGGGGAAATTTATATTAAAACCACAACAAGATCTCACTTCACATATTAGAATGTATATTACCCAAAAGATGAAGGACTACAAGTGTTGGTGAGGCTATAATTAAAAAGACATCTGGGCTGTGGATGTGGCTCAAGCGATAGCGCGCTCTCCTGGCATGCATGCGGCCCGGGTTCGATCCTCAGCACCACATACAAACAAAGATGTTGTGTCCGCCGAATACTAAAAAATAAATATTAAAATTCTCTCTCTCTCTCTCCCTCTCTCTCACTCTCTCTTTAAAAAACAAAAGAAATCTATGTACACTGTTGGTAAGAATCCAAATTAGTAAAGCCAATATACAAAACATTAGGGAGGGTTTCCAAAAATTAGGGATGATCCAGCAAACACTTGATCATGCTACTACATAATCAAGCAATCACTTCTATATATGAATCTGAAGGAAACAAAAATCACTTCATTGAAGATTCATTTTCATTCCCATGTTCATTGTAGTAGTATTCATGATAGTCAATATATTGAATCAACATAAGTGTCCATTGACGAATGGACATAAAAATTATATATTATATATAATATATAGCATACAGAATGGTTATGTATAATACATAAAAGCAATGAAATATTATTCATCCATTAAAATGTAATAAAACTTGTCATTTGTGTCAACATGGATGAACCTGAAGGATATTATGCTAAGTGAAATATGTCAGACACAGAATGACAATACTGTATGATCTCACTTACATGTGGAATCTAAAATAATCCAACTCATAGAAGCAGAAAGTAGAATAGTGATTACCAAAGGCTGAAGAGTGGGGAAATCCAGATGTTTTCCAAAGTGTATGAAGTTTCAGTTAGAAAGAAAATTTTTTTTGAGATCTGTTGCTTAGTACAGTGACTAGAGTTCCCAATCTGTATTATATTTCAAAATTGCTGAAAGAAAATTTCCAAAGTTCTTATCACAAAAATGATAAATATGTGATGAATATGTCAATTTGCTTAATTTAATAATTCCAAATTATCAACATATATCATATATGACTTTGTATCCCATAAACACATAAAATTGCAATTTTTTAATTAAAGAAGAGCCCCTCAAAACAGGCTATATCATAAAGTCATAGTAATCAAAACAGCACGGTATGGACATAAAGTCTGACATATCAACCAACAAAGAAGAATAGAAAGTACAGAAATAAATGCACTCACTTATGATCAATTGATCCTAAAGTTGTTATAGGAAAAGGACAATATTTTCAGTAAATGCTATTGGGAAAACCAAATATGCACATGCAGCAAAAATCAACTCAAAATGGATTAAAGACTTAAACATAGGGCCTGAAACTAAAAAACTACTATAAGAAAACATAAGGAAAATGTTCCTAGGCTTTGGTCTTAGCAGTGATTTTTTGGATGTGATACCAAAACAGTCAACAAAAGCAAAAATAAACAAGTGGTACCAAATCAAAATTAAAGGTTTCTGCACATCAAAACAAATAATCATAATGAAAATGAAAAGGCAACCTATGAAGTAGAAAAAATATTTATAAACTGTATACTCAATAAGAAATTGATGTAAACATATATGCTACTCATACAATACATAGTTGCAAAACAGAAATAACCCAATTAAAAATGGACAAGGATAGCAGCACAATTCACAATAGCAAGACTGTGGAACCAACCTAGATGCCCTTCAATAGACGAATGGATAAAAAAAAGGTGGCATTTATACACAATGGAGTATTACTCTGCATTAAAAAATGACAAAATCATAGAATTTGGAGGGAAATGGATGGCATTAGAGCAGATTATGCTAAGTGAAGCTAGCCAATCCCTAAAAAACAAATGCCAAATGACTTCTTTGATATAAGGAGAATAACTAAGAACAGAGTAGGGATGAAGAGCATGAGAAGAAGATTAACATTAAACAGGGATGAGAGGTGGGAGGGAAAGGGAGAGAGAAGGGAAAATGCATGGAAATGGAAGGAGACCCTCAGGGTTATACAAAATTACATACAAGAGGAAGTGAGGGGAAAGGGGAAAATAATACAAGGGGGAGAAATGAATTACAGTAGAGAGGGTAGAGAGAGAAGAGGGGAGGGGAGGGGGGATAGTAGAGGATAGGACAGACAGCAGAATACATCAGACACTAGAAAGGTAATATGTCAATCAATGGAAGGGTAACTGATGTGATTCTGCAAGCTGTATACGGGGTAAAAATGGGAGTTCATAACCCACTTGAATCAAAGTGTGAAATATGATATATCAAGAACTATGTAATGTTTTGAACAACCAACAATAAAAAAAAATGGACAAGGAACTTGCTATAGATTGGATGTAGAATGTCTCCTTAAGGTTCATATTTTAAAGACTTGGTTCCCAGGATGGAGTTATAAAACTTTAGGAGGTGAGATATTATGGGAAGTCCTTAGATCATATGATGATGTGAAAGTCTTTAAAGGGGATGGTGGAACCTGGTCTCTTCTCCTTCCTGTTTCTCTTTGTTTTCTGGCCCTGAAGTAAGCAGTTTGGCTCTGTCTCATACTCCTGCCATGATGTGCTGCCTTACCAGAGGTCCAGAATAATGAGTAAAACAGATCATGGACTGGAACTCCAAAACTGTGAGAAAAATAACCATTTTATGTTTAAAAGTTAATTATATCAGGTGCTTTTTATACTAACGGGAAGCTGATTAACACAGTCCTGAATATAGACATCTTTTCAAAGAACACAGTAATGGTCAACAGGTGTATGAAATGGTGCCCAATATCACTAGTCACCAGGAAAATCTAAAAGCTCAGTGGGATATCATCTCACACCTTTAAAGATAACTATTACCAAAGACAATAAGTATTGGTAAGGATATGAAAAAAGGGGGACCCTTGTACATTGTTGGTGGGAATGTAAATTAGCACAACCGTTATGGACAAGAGTACAGAGATCCTGAGAAATCCATAATAAAATTTCTGTATGACTCAGTAATCCCACTTCTGAGTGTATGTCCAAGGGAAATGAAATTGGTATTTGTGAGAGATATCTGCACCCCTGTGTTCATTGGAGTATTATTGACAAAAGTCTAAAAATGGAAAAATGTACATGCCATTGATGGATGAATGGAAAAAAATGTGGAATATATTTAATCTTTTACAAAAACAAATTGCAACAAATGGATAAGCCTAGAAAGCATTATACTAAACAAAATAAGATACGCACAAAAACAAATGTGGCATTATCTCACTTATATGTGTAATCTAAACCAATCAAACTCATAGAAGCTGACAGTGGGATGGTACTTACCAGAACCCAGGTATTAGGGTAAACAGGGCAATGTCTATCAAGGATACAAACTTCCTGTTATAAGATAAATAAGTTCCAGAATCTAATATACAACATGGTGACTCTAGGTAATAATAATGTTTCATGTACATGAAATTTGCTAAGAGAGCAGATCTTGAAGGTTCTCACCACACACATAAAAAAAGGGAAACTATATGAGATGATAGAAATTTTAATTAGCTTGATTGTTGTAATCATTTAACAATGTATGCAAATATCAAATCATCACACTGTACATCTCAAACATATACAATTTTTATTTGTCAACATACCTAACTTATTGTCCTTTATACATGCCTGTAAAAGCCTATACAATTCTACAGGATATTATAAAATTGCTCAATTTAAGTTTTATAGGGGTCCTATACATAGGACAATGGAACATAATGGGTTAAAGTAAGTTGGAAAAATAGTTGAGGGTTAATTTGAATTTAGTAGGAAGCTGTTGAAAATTTTTGAGGAATAGATGATCAAATATGGGTTTGGGAAGTTAATTTGATGATGATATAGAAGTTGGATTAAAGTGAAGAGGGATTGAATAGGTCAATTAGAAGGCTGTTGTAGTGTATTATGTATGACTATTCTGCCTTGCTGATTTCCCACTATACACATACACACACACAAACACACACACACACACACACACACACACACACACACACACACACACACACACCAGTTACTTATTTATCCTGGGTCAGTGGCAATGCAAGATCCTTGTCTGAGTCCTAGGTTCAATTTCAACAGCCACAGGTTGAAGTCATCACTCAATAGGCATTTCTTGGTCTTGGCACACAATTTTTTTTTTCTTTGGTGCTGGTTCTAGGCACATAGCCTATTCCCAAGTTCCACTGAGCTACCCATTGTGATTGACACAGGACTCAGAGTCAACAACATATTTGCATGGATGAAATTCTTATTTAATCTACTACCTTTCCTGGGATTTCTAAGTTTATACCCTTGACATTTACACAAGTAGAATATCTGCAACTTTAGTTCACTGCCTCCAACAGAAAGCCCTGAAACCACAGTGACTTCTGGATAATAAATTGTCATTACAGGCATTTAAGAACTAGAATGGCATTCACACAGCTGGTCCAATTAGCTCAAGGTAGGGGGAATTCTCTTCCCTAGGGCACCTGGTCTTTTATTTCTTAGAAAGTCCGAATTAATGGGTTCCTCAGAGATTATTCTCTTATGATGAGGTGACTGAGATCCAAAGAGAATAAATAGATTTTCCTAGATTACTCTGCTAATTAGTGATAGAACTGAGACTAGATGCCGTTTCTTAAGCCCTGGGCCCACCTTCTTTTCATTATATCTAACTCTTAAGAGAATATTGTTCTGATCCCTGTTGCTACAGCCCAGAGAAAATTTTGTTCTCTTGTGGCTATTTTTCAGGAAATTGAAGATCTTAAGATAAGGAAGATTTAGAGACCTAAGAGTGATTAATCATCTGCTGAGAATTTCAAAGGAAAGTAATAAGGGATGACATCTTAAAGATCATACAGTGCCAAAGTGCATAACAGCATCAATTTTTAAAATCTGTTGTGTTTATGGAATACATGTTTAATTAAAAATTTTAATAAATATAAACATCAAAATAGTAGATATTAATGGGATAGTGTGTAATGTTTCAATATATGTATATGTTGTGTTATGTTTAATCAGGATAAATATATTTATATATTCAAACATTTATCATTTTGTGGTAAAACCTTCAAAATCCTTTATTCTAGCTTTTTGAAATGTACAGTGCATTATGGTTATTATCCTACAATACTACATCAGAGTTTTCTTGTTCCTAACTATAACTTAGTACCCATTAATCAACCTTTTTCCATCCTTCACTCCCCTACTTTCCCCAGTCTCTAACAACCATTCTACCATCAACTTATGTGAGAACCACTTTATAAAATTCCACATAAGTGGGAGATGAAATATATTTTGATGTTTCTAACTTTTGTCTTTTGTTTCTTTTTATAATATCCATTCAGTAATTAGAATATCTCTTTTTTGCTAAAGTTTTCATTTTGAGATAATTAGATTATCATGCAGCTATAAGATATAATTCAGAGACATTCAAAGTACACTTTATCTAGTTTTCTATAATGGTAACATCTTGCAAAACTATAGCACAACATCACAGGATATTAACATTGATATATGCAAAATACAGAACACTTCTCTCACCATGAAGTTACCTTATGATGCACTTTTATTGTCATTCCCATTTCCCTCCCATCCCACCTCTGCCATAACCTCTAGCAACCAGTAATTTATCTATGCAATTTTATCATTTATACACACACACACACACACACACACACACACACACACACATATATATATATATATATATATATATATATATATATATATATAAATGGAATTTTACTGTATGTAACCTTTGGGGATTCACTTTTTTAACTCAGCAACATTATCTGGAAGATTATTCTATTCTGTATGTATTAGTAGTGTGTTCCTTTTTATTGCTGAGTAGTGTTTCAGCTACTACTCTAACATGGATGCATCACAGTTAATCATTCACCCTGTTGAAGGGCACCTGGGGGTCACCACACAATTTTAGGGTATTACAAATAAAGCTGCTATGCAAATTTGTGTACAGGGTTTGTGCAAATATACATTTTCATTTCTTTGGACTGGAAGCCAAGGAGTTTGATGACTAGGTTGTACAGAAGTAGAATGTCTTTTAAAAGAAACTACTTTCTAGAATGGCTGGACCGCTTTACATCCCCACCAGTAATGGATGAGTGATCCAGTTTTCTTGCATCCTAGCTACTATTTGGTATTGTCATTATTTTCTATTTTATCCATTATTTGCCACATGGTTCTGATATCTCCCTGTGGTTTCGATTTGCATTTTGCTAATGGCCAAACATGTTAAACATCTTTTCATGTGCTTATATTCTATCTGTGTATTCTTTTTGATTAGGTGTCTTTTCATTTCTCTTGGCAATTTTCTAATCAGATTATTTGTTCACTGATGAGTTTAAAGAATTCATTACATATTTTGCATAGGAATCCTTTGTTAGATATTTGATTATCAAACATATTCTCCCAGCTTGTGACTTTGTCCTTTTATCTTCTTCATAGGGTCTTTCTCAGAGCAAAAGTCTTTTAATTTTGACAAGATCCAATTTGTTAATATTTCCATTTCTGAATTGTGCTTTTGGTGTCAAGTCTATGAACTCCTTGTTGAGCCCTAAATCCTGAAAATGGTACTTTATGGAGGTTTTATGGTTTTATGTTATATGTGAATGATTTTGAGTTAATATCTATATGAGGTGTAAGACTTAGGTCACGGTTCTTTTTGTTTGTTTATAGATGTCCAGTTGCTTAAGCACCATTTGTTCAAAAGGCTCTTTCCTTCATTGAATTGTTTTTGCATATCTATCCATAATCAGTTGGGCATATGTGTGTAGTTCAGTTTCTGGGTTTTCAATTATGTTCCATCATTCTATGTTCTTATCATTCTGTCAATATCTCAGTCTTGATCACTGTACAAGTCTTGAAATTGAATAGAATTACTTCTTCTGTTTCATTTTCTTTTTCAAAATTGTTTTAGCTATTCTAATTCTCTTGATATTTCATATAAAATTTAGAGTAATATTGTCTATGTCTATAAAATCTTGCTGAGATTCTGATAGTAATTGCTTTAAACCTATATGTTAATTTGAGGGACAATTGGCATCTTTACTGTGTTGTCTTTTCATGTATGAATATTATACATGTCTCCATTTATTTAGATCTTCTTTCATTACATTCCTCAGTTTTTTATAGTTTTCAAAATAAATGTTCTATACACACTTTGTTAGATTTACGACTTAGAATTTTTATAAATCATATATCATATTGTATTTTTAATTTTGATGGCCTCATGTCCATTGCTAATATATGAGAACACTATAATAGATTTTAGAATGTTTATGCTGTATCCCATGCTGTACCTGAATTTATTTATTAATTTTAGGAGTTTAGGCAGATTTCTTGATAATTTTTATATAGATATTCATGTTATCTTCAAAAAGGGAAATGTTTATTTCTTCAAACCCATAAGTGTTTATTTTATTGTTCTATTGCACTGGTTATAACTCCCAAACTATCTTCAATAAGAGTAGTGAAAATGGATATACGGACCTTGACCTATTGGGAAAAATAGTCATTTTCTTACCATTCAATGTAACATTAGCACCAGATACTTTTCAGATGGTCCTTATGTTGAGGAAGATCCCATTTATTCCTGTTCTTCTGAGAGATATTATCATGAATGAATGTTGAATTTAGTCAAACTCTTCCAGTATGACTTGATATCATCATGTCATTTTTCTTCCTTATGCTGCTAATGTGGTGTATTGCACTGATTGATTTTCACATATGAACCACACTTGCAATCCTGGAATAAATACCACTTGGTTATGTTGTATAATTCTCATTACATATGCTGAATTATATTCCTAACTTATTGTTAAGGATTTTTACATCTATATTCATTAGGTATATTGTCTATAGTTTTTATTTTTATGCTGTCTTTGGTTTGCGTATCATAGTAAGAGTAGCTTTAGAATACTAATCTTGAGCAGCACAGTGGCACGTGCCTGTAATTCCAGTGGTTTGGGAGGCTAAGGCAGGAGGATATCAAGTTCAATGCCAGCCTCAGCAAAAGTGAGTCACTTAGTGAGACCGTGTCTCTAAATACAATATAAAATAGGACTGGGGATGTGGCTGAATGGTTAAATGCCCCTGAGTTCAATCAAGGGTCACCACCCTCCAAAAAAAAAAAAAAAACAGGACACTAGTCTATATTTTCTACAAGGGATTGTGAGAAACTGAAGTTAATTCTTCTTCAAGTGTTAGGTAGAAATCTCTAGTGAAACCATTTTGGCCTTCAGATTTCTTTGGAAAGCCTTTAAACTAAGAATTAAATTTAAATGATAGTACGCAGAACTATTCAAACTCTCAATTCCATGTTGAATTATCATAGTTTTTATTTTTTAGGAATATTTGTCCATTTCATCTAAAAGTGCAAGGTTCTTTATAGTATTCTCTTATTATCCCTTTGATGCCTGCAAGGTCCATAGTGATATCTCTTTTTTACTCCTGATATTGGTAAGTTCATTCTCTCTCTCTCTCTCTCTCTCTCTCTCTCTCTCTCTCTCTCTGTCATTTTTTAAATCTTTAAAAAACCAGAACTTTATCTTATCACTTTTCTTTATTGGTTTTTTGTCTTCATTTCAATTGATTTCTTCTCTTATGTTTACGATTTCCTTTCTGATTGCTTTATGTTATGTTCTTTTTCTAGGTTCCTGTGGGTGGGATTTATTGATTGAAAACCTTACTTCCTTGCATATATAAACATTTAATGCTGTAAATTCTCTTCTTAGTATTACTTTAGTTATGACCCACGCGTTTTAATATGTTTTTATTTGCATTCAATTTATTGTATTTTCAAATGTTCTTTCAAGATTGCTTTTTTTTAAAAAAAAAAAAAAAGAAAGCTTGCCTTTTAATCCATGAATTACATAGAACTACATTGTTTAGTTTCAAACTGTTTGGAAATTGTTCTATTTATTTTCTAGTTTGATTTCATTGTGGTTAGGGGTAGATTCTGTATATTTTATTTTTTTCAGATTTGTTGAGGTTGGTTTTACAGTCAATGGGTATGACCTAGTTGGGTAATTGTTCCATGGGATCTTTAAAATAAGTATTTAAAATATATATTCTGCTTGTTGGGTGGTGTGTTCAATACATATAATACAGTTTCTATTGATTGACTGTATTATTATATTATTCAATATCCTTTCTGATTTTTGGTCTAATTGTTCTAATAATTTTTTAAAGAAGAGTTAAATCCTCCAGCTATAATTGTGGATTTGACTATTCCTCAGTTTAGTTCTGTCGGTTTTTCTTCATGTAAGTTGCAACTCTGTTGTTGGATGCATATACATTTTTAAATATTTTTATTTCTCATTTTTAGGTATACATATCAGTAGAGTGTATTTGGCGTATTCATTTAAGATCACTGTGTCTTTCTGGTGGATTGATAGTTTTATCATTATATATCCTTCTCTGTTCTTGGTAAAAATGTATTTGTCTGAAGTCTATCTTGTTTGATATCAATATAGCCATTCTTGCTTTCCTTACTATTAATGTGATGCATATATTTCCATCCTTATACTTTTCACTTCCCTATATCACTTTAATTTGTGTGACTATTTTTGTAAATTGTCTATGGTTAGATCATGCTTTTTAATTCAATTTTCCATTGTGTTTTAATTAGTATAGATTCTTACCAATTAATGTAATTATTGATGTGTTAGGACTATGTCCTTTTTAAATATTTTCTTTCCAATTTGTTCCTTTTGTTTTTCCTTTCTTTGTTTTCCTTTTCATGATTTACCATGGATTTTTGGAGTAGAATCACATCAGACAGTGTTACAATTTTTCCTTCAAATATGCAACATAAACAAAAAAAATTCAAAGATTTGTTTAGATAACTTATTTTAGTCATTGTTTTAGGGTAGGTCTGCTGGCAACATATTCTCTTACTTTTCCTTCATCTGAAAGTGTCTCAATTTCCTCTTCATTGCTGGAGGATGCTCTCTCTGGATGTAGAAGTATGGATAGACATTTCTTTTCTTTCAGCACTTGAAAAACACTCTGTCACTTCCCTTCAGTCTCCATAATTTCTTGTAAAAAATTGGTGTCATTCAAATTATTTGTCCTCTGTAAGGAAGGTGTTCTTTTTTCTCTCTCTAATTGTTTATATGGGTGCATTACAATCATATAAAATAGTGGGATTCATCACACCATATTTGTAAGAAAAGTGTTATCTCTTTTGTCATATTAATATGTTTTCTTCATCTTTAAGCTTTATGCAGTTTGATTATAATACATCTTATTGTGGATTGATTTCTTTGGGTTTTTCTTATTTGGGTACATTCAGTTTCTTGAATCTGTAGTGTTTTGGCTTTTGTCAAATTTGGCAAGTTTTCAGCCATTATTCCTTTGAGCATTTTTTTTCATATCTTCCCTTATGAGACTCAAAAAGACATGAATGAATACCAAACCTGAGACTGTTTTCTTATTCTAGACTTTTTTTTTCTCTTTTGTTATTCATGTTGAGTAATTTGTATTGTTCTCTCTATAGGTTCACAGATTCTTTCCTCTATTCCCTCCATTGTACTATTGAACCCACCCATGGAGTTATATTTTTGGGAGGAGCATTATATTTTTCAGTACTCAAATTTGCATTTCTATCTTTATGTTTTCTATTTATTTCTTGACACTTTCCATTCTTTGCTAAGACTTTCTTTATTTTTACTTGTTTCAAACATGTATACCACACTTTCTTTATCCATTCATCCATTGATGGGCATCTAGATTGATTCCATAGCTTAGCTATTGTGAATAGTGTGGCAATAAGCATGGGCATGCAGGTGTCTCTTTGATATGCTGATATCATTTGCGTTGGCTATTTTATGAGTAATTATAAGAGAGTAGCTCTAAGCTTTTAAACACAAAATACTGATAAAAAGATGGAAAATTAATTACATTCATTTTATCAGTACATATTGTGTACTTGTATTGAGATATCACACTATATTCCACAAAATATATGCAATTTTAAATAATAATTAGAAAGTAATTGTATGCTGATACCTTTCATGGGGCTGTTTTAAAATATTTGTCAGATAATTTGAATCTGTCACCTTAGTGTTTACACCTATTGATTATCTTTCTTTCACTCTAAGATCTTTTCTGTTCTTAGTCTGAGTGATTTTATTGAAATCTGGACATATTGGGTTGTTATATGAGACTCTGAGTCTTATTTACACCTTCTTTTTTATATGCTTTCTTCTGACACTGCTCTGTCAAAGAAGTTCATCAAACTCACTTTTGAGTGAGTTTAAAAACCCTGAACCCTTTGTCACTTTCAGGTGAGAGTACAAGTCTAGTTTCACCACCCAGCTTCCTTTGACATTCAAGTGGCATGGGCTTCTTATTATTATTGGACAGGGGTAGGATTTCCAGCTTCCTATTAGGCTTCTACTGATAACTTCCCTGGTTGAAAGGGATAAGAAAGTTTCATTCCTTCTCTCTACATGACATAACAGTCTGGGGTAGGAGGGCTTGTTACTAACAGTAAAGGGCAAAAATTCTTACCATTCACTAAGTGTCCTCTGAAACCACTGCAGCAAGAAAGGATAGGGTACCTCATTACTGCTGGGTATGGATAGAAGTCTGGATTCCCCCATAGTCTCCACTAACACTGTGGAAATTGGAAGGAAATCATCTCTATTTTTTAAAATTTTAAAATTTTAATAAATATTAAAAAAAATTCAAAGTGGTTTTTAGCATTTCATATTCCCACTAAAATGAAATCAAGTGCCTGGAAATGATCTCATTACCAAATTGCTGTGATAAAAATCCCAGTTCCCTACTTAGCCTTCTTTTGCACCAGCCTGGTAAGAATGATATGCTGACTGGTTAAAAACCTAAAAGGGTAGTAAGGCAGTCTACTCATCCTTTAGTGGCATGGAGCAGGGGTAGAGCCATTTTTCCCTCTGTGATGTTCCACCATAGTAGATAAAAGTAGTTATTATCTAAAAGTTTTCTTTCTTGTTTGGTTGTTCCTTTCCTTGTCTTTTGACGTTTATTGGAAACATTTTGTTCCCACCTGTTGTTGTTTCTTAGTTGAAAACATCTTCAATTTTTTGTCTGGGACATATGAGATAAAAAGAAAACCAAGGGAACTCACCATTGTGTTATTCCTTGGGTCTCAACTTCCCAGTTGGTCTAACTTCTCTTACCTCTTAGAATCTTCTCTCATTCATTTCATATATAATGTTCAGGGTTTTTAAACTCACTCAAAAGTGAGTTTGATGAACTTTTCCAGGATCACAAATTATCAAATATATTTTTCAATACAATTTAATGTGTGTGTATGTGTGTGTGTACATGCACTTTTTTTTCCTTTTGATGAATTTTCCTGCATCTCTGGCCATCCATGAAGTGTATTTGGGTCCCAATGGCATTATACTGAAAAGTTTTCATGTTTCTGAATTATTAACACAAACATTTTCAAAGAAAAATTTGTTGACTTGTCCCCAAAAGGCATCTTATACTGGCCTAAGTCAGTCCTGTAGAGTATTAAGGAGAACAAATTCTTGAGCCAAATATTTTAAGCTCAAGTTCCATTCTGTTGCTTTGTCATCTTTGGAGAACTTTTAAGGCCTCTTCTTTTCATTTCTAGAGTCAAGTAATAATTGCATCAATTTCATAAGGTAGGGATAAAAACTAAATGATCTAGTATCTTTAAAACAGTCAGAAAAGTGTTTATTTTTGGCCAAAATAATGTTTAATTTGAAGTTCTGTGCTAATGTTTTACATTATTAAGAATGATGTTTTCTTCATGTCTTCCCCTCCACCCCAAGCTCTGAATCTCACCCACCTTTTCAGCTTCACATTATACATCTATCCTCCAACTCTATGGACTCCCCTAGCCCTAGAGTTTATTCAGTTTCTTAAATAAATCATGCTCCTTTTCAGCTTTTCATCTCATACTATGTCTTCCTCACCCTTTCCATGCCATTGAGGCCTTTTCCTGTGTCACAGACCAGTTCAAGCCTCCCTCGTTTGTGTTCTTATAGCTCTCTGCACTTTCTCTACAATTTGTTCTCCTGCCTTCAAGCAGCTTCAGATCCAGCAGAGAATAAGTCCTGGTCCCTTTTGGTCATGCTTTGAGATTCTTGGGCTGTAATTAGTAGGTGCTGTGATAATAATTCTATAGTTAATAGTACTGGGGCTGGGACACAAATAATTTAAGATAGATCTCTCCATACCTCTGAGAATACAAATATGCTCAGGAACTTGAAGGAACTTAACAGGTCAAGATGAAAGTATAAATAAGCTTTATCAAATCTGCTTTAAATTTAATTTAAAATGCAGCTTTTTTGTCTTCAAACTTTTGTTTAATAGCTACACATGCAACAGCAATTTAGTTAGAAAGAGATTCTAAGTGGAAAAATATATTGTTGGCATGCAAAGTCTGAAATAAGAGTGAATAAATGCTGACTTGGCAAACTATTTCTAAAAGGTTCCCAACTCCTAGCTTAGATGCCAGAAGACCCAGTGTGTGATCTTCAGCTGCAGTTAATTACCAATGCTTTTTGTCTCCCTACTTGGAGGTCATGTGTGCTTGGAGTTCATTGGTCTCTTTCTTTAGGCTCATTCTCCACTTCTTTCCTTCACCTTTAATCTTATTGCCCATTAGTCTACCAAGATTAGTTCTTCTATAAATATCTCATCCATCTCTCTCATCTCCCATCTCCTTCTAAGGTCAATCTGGTCCTTCTGTGGGTCCATGCTGAAAGCAGATGAAATATGTTCCATCTATTTGTAACAAAATCTTGCTGATATTTCTCCCTTAGTGTCTCCTGCATGTGACATTGTATTCCCACCATGAACACTATTGGTTACGCCCCTATAAGCTCACATGCCTTCCTTGCTTTTATTGCCTCCAGTATCTACCCCTTTGTTGCATATTGAATACTATTGCCAAAATGATCTTCCTACATTGAAATTTTTATCATGGCATCTTATCCATTTTCCTCCAAGATAAAGGCCAAAAGCCTTCCTACCAGTCTGGTCACAGTTCACATTTCTAGCCATAACATACACCATATTCTTTCCCAGAATATGGGAACTGGACTTGGATTAGCAGTTTTCTAAATTCTCCACAGAAATCTGTAGATTATATATGATTTTAATTCTTACTCAAAATACTCTCTTCTTTTAAAACCATTCTGGATATACCATTTCCCATCCTTTTGGTTTTCTCCATACACATGTTCATCCAGAACTTTGACACTTAACCTACAATGCTCCTCACTACACCAAGTCCTGCTGCCTCTCCTGAATGTGGTTAAGACAAATATTCCACTGGCTCCCTTACATTTTTCTTAGCCACCTTTCAATTAGAATGGGGTCATTTAAATTGTGCTGACCTGTGAACTGTGAGCTGAAATGACATTTAATTTCCAAGCTTTTTCCAAGAAGTTAAGAGTCAGAATGCCTGCCTAATCCATTTCTTCTCCTCCCCTGCTGCAGCAAACTTGGAAACTATGTGTTGAATTGGCAGAATTTCAAGATGGAATGGGCTGAGAACCTAAGGTGCTGGATGGATGAGAACCCCTACCAACCTGCACCTGACTCTGCATGACTGCAAAAACAAACCTTTGTTGTGTTAATCTGCTGATATTTCCGGGTTTATCTGTTGCTACAGCTAGCATTTATTATTCTGACTTACTGGAAAACATCAGCAACATAACCTTATAATTTATTGAGCTCACTCAACTCCAACAAATATCACTTTCTAACTTAACAACTCAATAACTACATCCTAGATGTTGTCATCTTATAGAACTATTCTACCTCTAGAAAATTTAATTCCAATATACTCTCTGATCAAAGAATCCTAATATTATACCTGTCAAATTTCCTCATTTCCATTGAAGTTGTCATTCAATATAATTGAGACTTCTGAATCCTTCACTCTTGCGTATTCTCAAGGTCTCTCAATGTCTGTATTCACTTCATATTTTATGATGTGAAACTAGGGAACAGTACCACTTGTTTTTTATGTCACACCTTTAATATCCTAAACCTACATATTTTCCCACCACCCCTGTTCTGCAAATTTCTAACACTAGATAAACATAAAGATCCATTTTCTTTACTTTTAATTATAGGTTTCAGAGTATTACTGCTGAAAATGGCATCCACACACCAATGGCCACCAGTTTTAAAGTTAAGGCTTCCAATTTCATTGTACATTCAAAATTCCTAACAAAAACTTGTATTTTTTCTTATTCAGTTACTCAAGCATCAAATCAGTTACTTTTAAAAAAATTGTCACTAATGTCTGTCACAGTCATTTCTTTCTCTCAAGGTAAATATGCACTTTACAGTAGATGATCTTGCTTCCTTTAGAGAAAAGTTAAAAGCTACCATGAAGTGCACTAAACCTTTTTATATTTATTTCTTTCCCACTTTTCTTAGAAGAGATATCCTTGCCTCTTTTAAGACAAATCACCCCCCTCATGATTTGCTTCAACAGAGTCAATACTCCATCAATTATTCCTCCTCACCTGGTTATGTCTTTAACTCCTCTTTTCCATTGACTTTACTCCTTTGCTTGTAAGCGTGCTAAAATTTATCTTAAATAATCACCTACCTTCAGGAGTGTCTCTTTTCCAAGATATCACTTTATTCCCTTAATCTATTTCATAACTAAACTTTTTGGGGCAAAACAAGATGGCAATGGAATAAAATACTCAGGCAATTCCTCTTTACAGATATATCATGTTGAATGGCAATTAACACACCAAACTACAAGCACAAGAGCTAAGGAAATCAGGAGAGACCATAGTGTCTAATTTTAGTATAATAAAACTATAAGACACATTGACAAGAGGCAGGAAGGAAAGAGTTGCTAGCATCATTCTTCCCCCAACTCCAAGTTTCCCACTTGTATATCTGTGGAAAGATCTAAGTTTTGGCTGCTTCAGTTTCAGCCTGGGATGGACCTGGAACATCCACCCTCCTCCTGAGAATTTGCAGTCTTCTGCTACCATGAGGCTCAGGTGTGACCCTGCCTAGCATCAACTGTGGTTGCCAAGAGACTATGTCCACCACCTATCACCCAGCCTCAGACAGTACAGTTATTGCCATGTCAGTACTAACAGACAGTGCTCTAGAACTGCCCCAGCACCAGGCAGAGACCTACACCCAGTTATTTCATCATGTATCAATACTGGCCAAGGCATGGGCCTCAATTTACCCCAAAAACCGTAAAAGACTCACACATAACTTAGCTTAACATCACCCCAGGTAGCCAACAGTCTGACTTAACCAATATGACCCTGACTTCAGGCAGCGTAGTTTAGTACAAGACTCCATTCACTGGCATAGGAGAGGGTAATAAGAATATGACTCTGCCCTGGAAGTTAGTGCAGGGCTGGTGAAACCTAACACTTGGAAGATATAATGGCCCCCATATCCAAGCCTACCTGTAGATAGGCTCTCAGAAATAGCTCTAGTGCTGGGGGAAAATGCATAGCCCAAGTATATTAGACTTCTTTTTTAGCTAGCATCACCTATGGCTGGTTGCAGCAGTCTTGGGAAAAAGTCCCCCTCAGCAATACATAGTCCATAGAAGTGGGCATATTTGTCCTAACCCAGTGTTGTGCTTTTCTGGGTGGGTTGTGAGCTCAGATTAGGACAACTTCAAAGATTATTCTATATGGGAAAGCTCTCAGAGAATTTAAAATATCTGTTTTAAGAAACGTCTGGGGCTTAACAAAAACACAGAAAAACATTTCGGTAATCTAGTAGAGAAATGTAAAGTAATTATTTTTTAAAATCAAATAAATGTTGTGGAGTTGAAAATTTTACTCACCAAAGGTAAAAATGTGACAGAAGGCATTGTTAACAGGATAGAGCCATCAGAAGCCTCAGTTCAATTAGAAGGAAGGAAGGAAGAAATGAAGGAAGGAAGGAAGGAAGGAAGGAAGGAAGGAAGGAAGGAAGGAAGGAAGGAAGGAAGGAAGGAAGGGAGGGAGGGATATTTCTCTAAAGAAGATATACAAATGGCCAACAGGCCCATGAAAAATACTCAAAATCACTAATAATGGATGTAAATCAAAATCACAATGATATATACCTCACCCCAGTCAGAATCACCCATATCAACAAGGCTAAACATAACAAATGCTGGCAAGAATGTGGATAAAAGGTACTGTCCAGGAGCCAGTGCTAATGCCAGTGGTCCTGCTGGGGCACCCAGGGGTGCTTACTGCTGGTATGACTGTAAATTAGTACAACCATCATAGAAAATAGAACTACCATGGGATCCAGAAATCCAATCATATATCCAAGTATATATCCAAAGGAAATAAAATCAGTATGTCAAAGAGACATCTGCATTGCATGCCTACATTCATTGCTACCTTATTCACAATAGTCAAGAACTGTAAACAACCCATGACCATCAATTGAAGGATGAATAGAGAAAATGTGGTGCATGTACACAGTGGAATAGTATTTAGCCATAAAATAATGGGATCCTGTCATTTATGATGGTATAGACAGAAATGGAGATCATTGAGTTAATTGAAATAAGTCTGGCACAGAAAAACAAGTGCCATATGATCTCCCCACATGTGAAATTTTAAATGTTGCTCTCATAGAAGTTGAGAGAACAGTGGCTACCTGATGCTGGGGATAGTGGCAGGGAGTGGATGGGGACAGGTTAATTGATGGACATTAAGTTTCAGATAGAGAGGAGTAAGAAGTTCTGAGGTACTATTGCACAGTATGGTGACCATAGATAACAATTGTATATAGCATATTTTTAAAAAGTAGAAGAAAGGACTTTGAAGGTTTTCACCAAAAAGAAATGATAATTGTATGTTTAACCTGACATACTCTTTCTCTGTCTGCCAACTACACATTGTTGTTCCCAATCTCATCTTTGACTTACTTCTCAAACAAATCTAGACATTTCCTAATTCTGCTCCATTTACTTTCATCCCTTCATCGCTATCTGTGGATGACGCCCAGCTGCATCTATCTTATCTCCAATACATTCATCTGTATGGATGTTCAACAGAAACTTCAAACTCCATATGTCCAGAACTATACCCTCAAGTTGGTATTTTTTTTTCAGCATTTTCAGTCTCAAAGAATGAAGTATTTCCCTGCTTGCTCAGTCTGGATTCCTAGAAATCACTCTCTTCTTCAACATACATATTCCCTATCTTCTGATATCCCTCAAAATTCAATACAAAATTATGTCAGTTTATTTTCAAGTTTTACAGATTTGTCTTCTTTGTATCTATTGTTCTAATTTTGCCATTGTCCTATTTAATCCTGACATCTGCAAAAATCTCACAAATTATATCCCCGATTTTGCTATCTCTTGCCTGCAATCAATCCAAATTTACCTTTTGAAAACACAACTGACCATATCAAGTACTCACTTTAAAAGCTTGGATTACATTTAATTTTCCATAGCATATTTCCAAACTTTTTGCTATAGCATATAAGGTCTTTCTTGGTATATTGTAACCTAATTTCATCATCCACCACTTTTCCTATGTTCTAAAAACACTGAGATGTAGCAATTTTGCAAACACCTCATACTTACTATTAAAGTCACTGTGCCATTTTCTTGTACATTTCTTTTCACCTGATCATCTATGAATTCATCCTTATTCATTCTATTTCCATCCTTTTTTCTTTCTGTGTTTCACTTTGAAAACTCTGTATTATCATGTCTTCAGGTCCATTATTTTTCTTTATAGTACATAATCTGGTATTACTCCTGTCCAGTGAATTTTTCAGATGTTGTATATCTTTTGGTTCTAGAATTTACATTTGATTCTCATTAAATAATTTAATTTCTCATTATGTTTATGTATTCCTTTAAGCCTTTGATTGTATTTAAAATAGTTGTTTTATATTTCTTCTCTGCAAATTTCATCACCTCTGATGTTTCCCCAGGCCATGGAAATCACCATTTTATTCTTTGATTCTCAGTTTGACTTTTGTAGAATCCATACGAGAGTGAAAATATATTAGTTATCTTTCTGTTTCTGGTCCATGTCATTTAACATAGTGTCCTTCATGTTCATTCATGTCACAAATGACAGAATTTCCTTCTCTTAAAAATTGAATAATGGGACTGGGGTTATAGCTCAGCGGTAGAGCACTTTCCTTGCATTTGTGAGGTACTGGGTTCAACTCTCAGCACCACATAAAAAATTAATTAGTTAAATAAATTAAGATATTATGTCAATCTTTTAAAAAATCTTTTGAAAAACTGAATAATATTCTATTGAGTGTGTGTGGGTGTGTTCTATTTTTTATTCATGGTACCTTTGTAAAAAATTAGTAAATTTTGCTTTCTTTCTTTCTTTACATTATATATATATATATATATATATATATATATGCTTTATAATTTGTTTTATTGGTCTATGTGTCTGTTTTTATGATAGTACCATACTGTTTGATTATTATGGCCTTTTACTAAAATTTGGAGTCAGGCAATATGATGCTCTCAGCTTTTTTCTTATTGAAGAATGGTTCCACATAAATCTTAAAACTGTATCTTAGATGGGCTGGGGTTGTGGCTCAGAGGTAGAGCGCCTACCTAGCACATGCGAGGCACTGGGTTTGATCATCAGCACCACATAAAAATAAATAAATAAAATAAAGGTATTGTGTCCAACTACAACTAAAAAAAATTAAAAAACTGTATCTTAGAGCAAAAAAAAAACCCTCAACTTTTCATATGGAGTATGACATTAGCGATTATAAATGTTACATATGGCCTTTGTTGTGTTGAGGTATATTCCTTGTTTACTAATTTATTGAGTCTTTAGTAATAATAATGTTTGATTTTTGCCAATTTTTTTCAGCATCTATTGAAATGATAACTTTACTGAGCTAACAAGATCAGATGGCTGTGACATTCAATTCCCATCCTTTAACATCCCCCCAAAATCAATGTTGAGACACTAGTTCTGTGTATCTTCAAAAGTCTTTTTTTTCACAGATGGAAAGTTACAAATATGAGAAATGTATAAGTCTGCTCTACTACTTCCTTCTGCTATAGGTTTGCAGCAGACTATGTTAAACATATTCATTTAGCAAAGCTGAAAGGAAGTGAGAGAAGGGAGAGACTATTTGTCTCATTTGTCTTTTTTTAAAATTTCTGGACTCTTTATTATGTTACCTTGATTTTTCACAATAGGAAAGCTATGAAACCAACCTAGGTGCCCTTCAACAGATGAATGGATAGAGATGTTGTGTATAAATGTGGTATATATTCACAATTGAGTATTACTCAACCATGAAGAAGAATGAAATTATCGTATTTGCCAATAACTGGATGAAATCAGAGATTCTGTTCTTTAAAGAGAACAAATTTAACAACTTTAATAGATAATAAGAACTTTGTTTCTACTATCCTTCCCAGATTGAATTGGTATCACTACTATAATCCACCTGAGAATTTTTTTTTGTAATTGCTAGAAAACAAGAGGATAAAGGTAAGTAATTGATTTTGCTTTTGATGGCCCTGGCTGGACTTGTGTTGGTCCACTGTTGAAACCATTAAAAGATCACAGTACACATTCAGCTAAAAATAATAGAGTGGCCATGCCATGATGGAGAATAGCTGAACAACTACAGCTAATATAGGCCACACCAAAACTCAAAGTAGATGTGTGCTGACCAATGCATGATGTGGCTAGTCAAGAATCAAACTTGCTCCTTACTATCCTAACATTGTGCTTTGTTGTATAATAAGACTTTCTTAAAACAAGAAGTTTATAATAAGTCATATTTGACAGGTTGCCATTGTATGGAATGAACTTATTCCCATGGGAGTCCACAGATATACCAAGTCACTTTCCACCAGTGTAACCAAAATGAAGACTGAAAATGTCAGTTTCTACATTATATGCTGACTTAAAATTTGTATGCAAAGTCATTTCTCAATGATCTTACAATGCAGATATAATCTAAGAAGATTGGATGGCAAACTACCTACTTGGTCCATTTCTTATTTCTACCCATTTCACATCTATCTTCTCTAAGTCCTATCCCCAGTCCACATAAAGGCAGTCAGAGAGAGCGTTGTGGAATGTTTAGTATTGGAATTTTCATACTTCTATCAAACTGGTGGAATGCAGGGCCATAAAACAGAATCATGGATGCTTTAACTGGTGGGGGTGAGGTTAAAACTCATGATCATCATTTATCTTGATTTGACAGATGAAGTAAGAGTCAAAAACAATGGAGAAGTTCCTGTCTTCCGCTTAATGCCCCATCCACTGCTACTGGCTTCTTTTCAAGTTCCAGAACATGTTGGTTGAAAAACAAAAATAAATGAACAAAAATAAAACCAACCAAGCAAACAAAATATACAAACAAATAAAATGAACTAAATACAAGTTCAAGACAAATTAGCGGAACTAACACCCTCATAAATAATGAGATAGTAAAATTGATAAAAATTTACTTTATCTACTTTAGCCAGAAGATCTCATTTTCTAGAAGAAGTTAGCTCTAATTTTCTTTAACTGAGTGGTATGCTTTATGTTCTTTGAGCTTTGGCAATACAAAATCATGTATCATTGTTCAATCTAAAGAAATATTTTGTTGGAGCAATTGCTGGGTTCCTAAGCCTTGCTATAATAGGATATTAGGCAAAGATGACATTCTACTGTAAATCCATAAAATATTTATTTACTGGGCACAGTACAAGCTATTCCACAATGCTCCCATCTTTCTAGACTTGTGGACTCTATTTTCACTCAAAGTGTAAATGATTGCTCCTATAGAGATAATGACTGAGAGATATTTAAAATATGAACATTTCTTTAGAAAAGTTTCTCAAACCTCATATATTCACATATCATTCTCAATTCTTTGTCACAACAAAATAACACCAGTACTTAATGTTTACTTAGTAAATTTCTTACTACCAATTTACTTTTTAAAAATAACTTCCTTTAATATCCAAACACTTCCATAAATACCCTGTCAATATCTATATACACAAGTTCATTTGTGTATCACTTAAAACCATCTTCTGTAATACCAATAGTAAATGCAGTATATATGTCAATCACATTTTGAAAACATTGCTTTAAAGAATAATTGAGACAATTAAATTAAATAAAATATAATAATTATTTCCCTAAGTCATCCCGAAACTGAGGAGAGCAGTGTCAAAACATCATATTCTATTCTTTCCTCCAATAATGCACAGCTTTTTCTAGAAAACAGTTGCCCATACAGGACGTCTTGCATCAAAGTATGTATAGCTATGTGAGTAGCTATTGCCAACGAATACTTCCAAATCAGGTTTCAAGAAATTGCACTTCCTCCACCTCGTTTTCTTTTGTCTGGGTAGATGCAGCATACTAGGAGCTCCTGGAGCAGATATTCTCTACACTGACTGTAGATTGGAATGCATATTTTTTAAAGGTGAACTATTAGTCATACCAATGCCAAGCTCCATCCTGGACCAATTGCACCAGGATCTCTGGAGAAAGAGTGTAGGCAAAATAATGCTGTTGGGTAAGAAGTAATAGGATTGTTAATATATCAATTATTGAGTGACATCAGTAACATAGCAGATTAGGATGTCCCAATGTATGCCCCCTCCAAAATGAGCAAATAAATATATGTGGATAAAAATAATAGCTCTGGGAGACCTCCAGAATGGAGGTGGGGGGGAAGCTAAAAAAAAATCCTGCAAAGCTCAAAAAAATGATGGTTACGTAAAAAGAGTAGGAAGCATTTTATTTGTGCTGTCCCATGCCCCAACATGGCTCCAAAAAGGACCTCCTTAAGGAGATTACCCCCACTAGGGAAAAGGGATCCCAGTTTCCCTTGAAACTACTGCAGATACCACCAGTTTTCACCTCTAAAGTTTTCAACATTTTCACTAGCACTGTATCCAGTTGACAGAGCTACCCAGAGTTCATAACACTGCACCTACCTAGAGAAGGAGCCACAACACAACTATGATCTTAAGAGATGCTACCAGTGCACCTCCACCAAATAAAGAACCACTGAAGTGTCTGACCACTTCTCCTTCAAGGCAGGAGCAACTGCTATGATCTATCCTCCTGGGATCAGAATGGCTGCTACAAACTGCACCTCCTTCCAGGGCCTGAGCCATCCCGGTGTCCCACTTTTCTGGGATCAGGGTTGTCACCATACCAAGCCCTCCCCATGCCTGTAGCCATTACCCACAACCATGCACATATACCGGACTGCAGCTCCAACATCATTTAACACATGCCCATGATTTGGATACCAGTCACCACCATAACAAGTATGTGCATATACCAAACTTAGTGCAAGGAGGGATGTTTTAACTACTACTTCCCTTTGTAGGTGAAAATGAGAATAGGAAGACTACAGTAGCTTTCACCACTTAAAGAAAACTTAACAGCTCTCACCGCTGGTGCAGTCATCTGCAGCATTGGCTGCCAAGGATCCTTATGGTATTCACTGATGCTGATCTCAGCTTATAGCATTCCACAGACACGGTACTGCTGAAAACTCTCTAAAGCTTGGGCTGTTAGTGCACCTCTTCTCCAAAGCTGAAACTGCCATGCCCTTCTCAGCCAGCACCCTCATACCCACCTCTAGGTGAAGGTCTTTCTCCAACAAAGCCAGATCTTAAAATCTGGAGAGATGAATATTCCTTTAAATGTGCAGATGTAAATATGAGTCTATAAGACAAAAACCTTGCACCACCAAAGAATGCAATAATTTTGCAGTTACTGATTCCAAATAAATTAAAAATAACATGAATTGCCTATAATTGCCTATAACACAAAAGGGAAACAAAGCAACGAAAACCACAACAAAAAGATCTTCAAATAAAAACAGAATATGTCAAGAGAAGGAGAAAGACAAAGAAAAACTGTTAGACCATCAGAAAACAATTTCAAAATGACAATAGTGAGTTCTTGCTTATCAATATTGACATTAAATATAAATGGATTAAACTGACCAACCAAAAGTCATAAAGTGGTTGAATGGATTAAAAAATAAAACAAGATCCATTGTAAAGCTGTCTATAATAGAACCAAGTTAGAAATAAAGACACATATTGGCTAAAGCTGAAGGAGTGGAAAAAATAATTCATATAAACGGTAACAGAAAGAAAGCAGGGATGGCTAAGCTTATGCCAGGGAAATAAACTTTATAGTTACTGAGAAACAAAGAAGATCATTATATAATAACAAAAGTGTCAATTCAGTAGAAGGATATAACAATTATAAATATATGAACCCAACTATACCAAATAAATATATAAAACCAATATTGACAGAGCTGAAGGTAGAAATTGGCAGCAATATAAAATGGTATGGGATTTCAAAACGCCTTACAATAAAAGATAGAACATCCAGATAGGAAATCAATAAACAGCAGGCTTGAATAACACTATAGAACGAATACATACAAAATTTTTTACCCAATAGTAGAAGATGCATTCTTCTCAAGCACACATGAAACATTCTTCAGGAAAGATCACATATTAGACCAGCAAACAAATCTTTAAAAAATTTAAGTGTTTATTATCTGACCATCATGGAATAAAACTAGAAATCAATAACAATGAGAAAATGGAAAAATTTACAAATATCTGGTAACTAAACAACACACTTTTAAAGAATCATTGGGTCAAAGAAAAAAATCAAAAAGTAATTTGAAAAGGATCTTGAGACAAACAAAAATGAAACACAAGACACCAAAACCTACGTGTGTAGCAAAAGCTATAATAAAAGTGAAATTTATAGTGATAAATGTCTACATTAAAAAAGAAGAAAGATCTTACATAAACAGTATAATCTTACTCCTTACAGAACTCCTTAAAGAACTAGGAAAAGAAGAAATTAAGCCCAACGTTAGCAAAACTAGCTGTTGTTTGCTTCTATGGGTATGATTGTTTTGATTCACATATAAGCGAGATCATACAGTATTCATCTTTCTGTGTTGGTTTATTAGCAAAATGTCCTCCAGTTTTATCCATATTGTTGCAAATAGCAGGATTCTCTTCTTTATGGAGAAGATTCTCCTCTCTCTCTCTCTCTCTCTCTCTCTCTCTCTCTCTCTATATATATATATATATATATATATATATATATATATATATATATATATCTGATGACAGATATTTATATTTAAGCTTTTTCATTATCTTGGCAGAAATGAACATGGAGATGGAAATGGAGATATGTCATTGAGATCCATACTTAATTTCCTTTGGATAAATATCCATAAGTAAGATTGCTGAATCATGTGTTAGTTCCATTCTTAATGTTTTGATGAACTTCCATACTGCTTTCCACAATGGCTGCAGCCAATTTACATTTCCTTTACTAATATCTGAGAGTTTCTTTTTCTTTTTCTTTTCTTTTTTTCATGTTCCATTGAACATCTTTATTCTGCATTTGGTCAACCAAAGAAATGAAAGTTTTCTAAGAGGTGGGAGGTTAATGCTCTATATCTCTACCCTAGGCTCCCCTGACCTTGTTCTATTTTCTTTGTTTTTTTCCCTCCACATCCTTACCAATGTTTGTTATCTTTAGTCTTTCTGATAATACTATTCTAACAGGTTTGAGGTAATATCTCATTGTGGTTTTGATTTGCATTTCCTGGGTGATTAGAGATGTTGAGCACCTTTTCATGTACATGTTGGTTATTTGTATGTCTTCTATTGAGAAATATATATTAAGATCCTTGGTTTATTTTGAAATTGGGTCTTTTACCATTTTTATATTTAGTTGTATGGGTTCATTATATTTTAATATTAACTCCTGTTTTGCAAATATTTTCTCCCATTATAAAGGTTCCCTTTTCACTCTTTTGGTTGTCTTCTTTGTTGTACAGGAGTTTTTTACTTGGATACTTCTTGTCTATTTTTGCTCCCTGTGCTTACTGTAATTCAAATAAACAATTTTACATTTTAAGAAATCAGAAGAAAGAATGAGCTAAGCCAAAGTTAACAGAAGGAAGGAAATAATTCAGAATAAAGCAGAAATAAATCAAATACATATGTTTAGAGAATAGGAAAATCAACAAAACCAAGAGTTTGTTTTTTAAAAAACACAAACAAAATCAAGAAACCTTTAGCTAGACTAAGAAAAAAAGAGAGAAGGCTCAAGTAAATAAAATAAGAAATAAAAAGAAAGACATTAAAATGGATGTCTCAAAATACAATGGATCGTAAAGGACCATTATGAACAATTATATATCAACAATTTGGATAACCTAGAATAAATAGATAAAGTCCTAGAAACATACAATCTTCAATATTGAGCTAAGAAGAAACATAAAGCTTGAACTGTCTACTAACAAATAAGGAAGTTGAATTAGTAATGAAAAATCCACCAACAAAGAAAATCATAGGACCTAATAATTTCATGGACAATTCTACCAACTAGTCAAATAATAACTACTATCAAGTCTTCTTAAACTCTTCCAAAAATTGTATAAGAGGGAGGACTTCCAAACTTGTTTTATAAGCCATTAGCAATGATACCAAAGCCAGTCAGAGGCACCACAAGTAAAAGAAACTACAGGTCAATATTCCTAATGAATACAGTTGCCAAATTCTTCAACAAAATACTAGAGAACCAAATTCAATAGCCCATCAAAGGGATTACACACCATGAAGGAGAGGCATTTATCCATGAAATACAAGGATGGTTCAACATACACAAATTGATTGATATATTACTTTAGAAAATGAAAGATAAAAATGACTTTATCATCTTCTTAAATGCAGAAAGAGCATTTAAAAAATTCAGTGCCATCCATAATAAAAATTCTCAACAATTACATAAAGAACTTATATTGACACAATAAAGTCCAAATATGAAAATCTCATAGCTAACATCATACTTGGTGAAAAGTTGAAGTCTTTCTAGAAAAAGATCTAGAACAAGATAAGGATGCCCACTCTCATCACTTTTATGTAACATAGTAATGAAAGTCCTAGCTATAGTGATAATTAAGAAAAAGAAATAAAAGTTATCCCAAAAAGGAAAGAAAGAAATGAGATTATGTGCTTGCAGATAAAATGATCTCATATATAGAAATCCCTAAAGACAACAGCAGCAGCAGTGGCAGCGGCAGCAGCAGCAAAAGGTCAGATATAACAAACAAATTTAGCAAAGTTTCAGGATACAAAATCAACATACAAAAATCAGTAGTTTCTGAACAATAACAACAAGCATTCCAAAAAGAAATTAAGAAAACTGTCCCATTCACATTAGCAACAAAAAGCATTTAACATTTAGGGGGCTGAGGATGTAGCTCAGCAGTAGACCACTTGCTAGCATGTGTGAGACCCAAGGTTCAATCCTCAGTACCGAAAAAAAAAAAAAAGAAAGAAAGAACAAAAACTTAAGAATAAACTTAGATGAGAGTAGGAAAGACGGTGGAATGAGACAGACATCATTACCCAAGTACATGTATGAAGACACGACTGGTGTGACTCTACTTTGTGTACAACCAAAGACATGAAAAATTGTGTTCTATATGTGTAATATGAATTGTTATGCATTCTACTATCATATATAACAAATTAAAATTAAATTTTAAAATAATTTAAAAACTTCAGATTGCTTTTTATTAAGTGGCAAGGCAATTTGATGAGAAAATAAATTCTTTTCAACAAAACATGCTGGATAAAATATATATATACTTATTAAAATTATGAACCTTGATCCTTAACCTCACAAAAAACACAAAAATTAACTCAAGGCGGATCAGAAAACAAAATATAAAACTAAAACTATAAAATTATAGAAGAAAATACAGGAGACTATGTCCACAATTGGGACAGAGGCAAAAGATTCAAAGATTCTTAGATAGAGGATAATAGCCATAAATAAAATATTTATAAATCAGACTTCACCAAAATTTAAAATTCTGCTCATGAAAAGACATAAAATGAATAAAATGAAGACTATACAAGCTATAACATGGATAAAAGTATTCACAATACATATATCTGACAGATAAATCTCTATCTAGAATATATTAAGAGTACTTAAAAATCAACAGGATAAACCAGGCATGGTAATCCCAGCAGCTTCAGGGGGCTGAGACAGGAGGATTACAAATTCAAAGCCAGCCTCAGCAAAAACAAGGCACTAAGCAACTCAGTGAGACCCTGTCTCTAAAGAAAATACAAAATAGGACTGGGGATGTGGCTCAAGGGTTGAATGCCCCTGAGTTCAGTCCCTGGTACACATCTCAAAAAAAGATTCAATAAAATAAAAACCTATTTTTAAAGGGCACATATTTGAATGGATATTTTGTAAAGGAATATATACAAATAATCATATATACATAAATGATCAATAAACATGAAAATATGTTCAGTATCTTTTTAAGAAATACCTTTATTTATTGATTTATGTTTATGTAGTGCTGAGGATCAAACCCATGATCTTCACCCATGCTAGGCAAGTGCTTTACCACTGAGCTCCAACCACAGCCCCAGTATAATTTTTAATTAGGGAAATAAAAGTTAAAATTAGAATTAAATACTAATATACAACCATTAAAATGCCTCAAATTATAAAGCTCAAAGGTTCCAAATGTTGATGAGGATGTAGATCCACCATAATTCTCCTACATGCCATGGTATGAATATTGGTTGTCCCCACCAAAACTCATATTGAGGCTTGGTACCCAGTGTGACGATGTTAGGTGGTAAAGTCTAATGAGAGGTGTTTTGGTTATAGGGGTATAGTTCTAAGGAATGTATGAGTGCTTTTTTATGTAAAGTCTCAATCTCACCAGATTTGGATCACTTATCACATAAACAAGTTGCTATAAACAAGTCTACCCCTAATGTTTTATCTCTTCCATACATGCCCATTTGCTTTTTATCTTTCCACTATGAGTTACAGTAGCATGAATCCCTTACCAGATGTGGCCACCTGATCATAGACTTCCCAGCCTTCAGAACCATGAGCCAAAATAAGCACCCCTCTTCTTTATTAACTATTCATTCTCAAGTATCTTGTTATAATAACAAACAATAGCCTAAGACAAACCACTTTGGAAAAAAATAGTTTAACTTTCAAGTTAAACAAACATCTACTGTATGATCTAAGACGTTCACTTCTAGATAATTATTCAAGAAAAAGAAAACATGCCCATCCAAATCATTATACATAAATGTTCATCATAGAATTATTCATAACCACACAAAACTGGAAACAATCCAATTGTGAATTCACCTACATCAGGTGAGTAGATAAATTAATTGTGACATTCATAAAATTAAATAGTATTCAGTAATAAAAAGAACAAATTACTGATACATATAATCACATAGATAAATCTCCAAACATTACAATGAGCAAATGTACCCAGGAATATATGATTTTAATGTGAAATTCTAGAAAATTCAAGGTACTCTATAATGATAGAAAGCACATTGGTTATTGTGAGGGTTTAGGGATGGGAGTCATTGACCACACGGTAACTAGAGTGTTATTGTAATGATGAAAGTGATGTGTATCTTGCTTATGGTAACAATTACACAGCTTATTATATTTTTAAAAACTCATGGACATGTACATTTTAAATGGGTACAATTTATTATTTATAAATTATAAGTCAATTCAATTGATTTTTGTGTTAGCTTCAAACTACTGCATCAAAATACCTGAGAAAATAAAATTACAGGAAAAAAGATTTATTTTGGCACATAGATTCAGAGAGTTCTGTCCATGGTCACTTAGTGCCATTGTTTTTGAGCCTGTGGTTAGGCTTAACATTATGGTGGGGAGACTGTGGTACAGCAAAGTTTCTTGCCTCAAGGCAGTCAAAAGCAGGAAGAAAGAGGGGAGAAAGAGAGAGATGAAGTGAGAGGTAGGGAACGAAATATACCCTTCAAGGGTATGGCCCAATGACTCACTTCCTCTGAATAGGCTCCAACTCCTAAAGTTTCCACCACCTTCCATAGCCCATTAAGGTTGGAATCCATCAATGGATGAATCCACTGGTGAATTGAGAGACTCATGATCCAATCACCTCCCAAAGGCCCCACCTCAACATTGCTGTATTGGGGACCAAGCCATCAACACATGAGCTTCTGAAGGACATTTCAGGTTCAAACAATAACCATTTTTTTTAAAGTTCACCAGATAATTTTAATGTGCAGTCAGGTTTGATACCCATTTCTCTATAGCCTTGCTTCTCAGAGTGCATTCCTAAGACTAGCAGCATCTGATCTTGTTAGGACACTTTAGAAAAGCAGAATCTTAGTTCCCATTCCAGAGGTACCAAATCACAATCTGTATTTCAATAAGATCCATAGCAGACTCACATGCTCATTAATATTTGAGAACACTGGCATAAAAGAAAATAAAATCAAGAGCTGGAGGGAGCCTTAATCACCACATAGAGGAAAGCCACCAGCTAACCAAGAGCACGCACCTTATGCTTTAATATAAACAAAGAATAAACTTCTCTTGTGATTGAGGCATCTTAATTTGGGTCTATTTGTTATGGAAGTTTTATCTAACTACAACAAAATTGATTTTGTATTTCTGGGGGATCTGAGGGCACATGACAAAATGACCCCAGTAGAAAATAACTTCACAGTCTCATGTTCATGCTTCATCTTTTGTGGGGGCGGGTACCAGGGATTGAACTCAGGGACACTTGACCACTGAGCCACATGCCCAGCCCTATTTTGCATTTTTTTTAACTTAGAGACAGGGTCTCACTGAGTTGCCTAGTGCCTCGCTTTTGCTGAGGCTGACTTTGAACTCACGATTCTCCTGCCTCGCCTCCTGAGCCATTGGGATTATAGGCATGTGCCACCACTCCTGGGATGCTTCACCTTTAAAATTCATTCAATTACTTTCTATTTCATGATGTATTTGTATTTGTTCAAATATAATAATATTCTTAATTATGCACAAATTATATTGCTTCCTGCTTTATCCTAAATTTGGAAGTACAACTGAAGCTCCAAGAGGAAGCTTGTTTCTATAAGCATTATGTTTCTACAAGCATTGTCTTCATTATGTTTCTACAAGCATTGTCTTCATTATTAAGAAGCATATATAAAGTATATGGCACAACGGGCTGGGGTTGGGGCTCAGCGCTTGTCTATCATGTGTGAGGCCCTGGGTTCAATCCTCAGCACCATAATTAATAAAAATTTAAAAATAAAATAAAGGTATTGTGTCCAACTACTTCTAAAAAATATATATTAAAAAAGAAAGAAAAAAAGTATATGGCACAAAACAGAAACTAAATATTTTTCTTGCTGCCCAAGACAAGATGGTCAAATTTGAAAGAGACCTGTCTGCAAATAGCACTGTAAACTCAGAGAGTTTACAGTGTTAGTGAATTTGACATGTTTGGCAAGGAGCAGGAAACTTGCAAAGGTAAACCTTCCCTGGGTCTCTCAAATCATATCACAAAGTGGTTTACCTACTTTGTACAAATAAAGGGCTACAGAAGGTTTTGTGTATCTGGAAAAGTTTGTATGAGGATCCAGAGCCAATAGACAATAACTCTGGATCCTCACACCGACTCTTGTAGACAGACCATGCATGTGTGCTGAGCGCTTGCCTGTACTCAATTTTATTTGCTACTAGTCATGATTTTAGAGAATAGTATTTTTTTTTGCCCTTAATTTTGAATGTGGCCAGGGAAGTTCTAAGGGTTTAGATAACTTGCCAGACCTTTCAAGGAATCAATATGAAACTGTGATACCAACACCATCATCTTTTTACAAAAGTATTGTGCCTTGAGCAACCTCTTATCTACCTTTTTTCCTATATTCATATCAGTCTGAAAAAAAAGAGCCCTGAGACATAGAAATACTGAGATACAGCCAGAAAACTAGGACTCTTTCCTGAATAGAGAGAACATGAGTTGAAAGTAGATGGGGCAACCCCTTCACCACCCTCCCTGCTTGTCCCCATTCTATGGCTCAACCCACCTCACATCTGTCCCTACTCTTTTTTTTTTCTTCCTCCTCTTTCAGTCTTAACACCCTGTCAACTCTGTAATCCCTAGGCTGCTTTCCCTGTTCCCCAGGCCACCCCACTCTCATCTCATTTTTCTTTCCTTTGAGTCCTTACCACTGCCATTATCACCCCACCTTCTGTCATCATCCCTGCTTCCTTTACTTCTTCTGCTCTGTTGTTCCTTTCTCTCCTGCTCAGCTCTCCTGGCCCCATTAGAGCCCGCTATCAGCTCTGCTCTTACAATAGCTCAGTGGTTTTGAGATGAAATAAAACAACACTAATTTGTTCTAATTGGGGGGAAAGTTCAGTCTGCTTTAAATGGAAAGTATGAGTGATACGATATTTGGGAGGGAGGGAATGCAATCTCATTACTTTCAAGTACATAAAGTAATCCCAATGACTGGAACAAGAGGATAAAAGGCAAAGCTATAGGCTTCAGAGATCTGTAAGTGGTTTGACAAATAGGCACAGTTCATTTATAATTGGGACATTCAGTTTGGTGATATAAATGCTGCTGCTGAGGTCTTCACACTGAAGTAGGCTAATATTTCTCTTGTTTACACAATTAGTTTGCAAAGAGATCTCTTTCATCATAGATACAGGTACAATCCTATTAGAAAGGTCCACAATTTCAGACCTACTTTCTCAGCTCACATGGCATATAGGAAAGCTGCCGTGTTCAGCTAATTTCCCAAAGGAGTAATGGTGAATGATGCCAACAACAACAATACTCATTTTCCTGGTTCCTTTCTATGAAAAAGTTATTATCAATGAAAATAATACCCTGTTGAGGTCACATTATTTGGGGATAGGGATACAGAGGTATAGGGGAAATAATTCAATGAACACAAACAGAGCCGAACCACAACTGGTCAGCATGTAGTCAAATGGTCTTAGTTTGGAATCTGCTAATTTAGATTGGTGAAAATGGAGGATCAGACTATTTTATTTTTATGCTCTAAGAAGCCAATTTCCTAAGCTAATTACCATGTTAAACAAAATTTTCCTACAAAGATTTATAAAATTCTTTATAGCTTTCTAGGCATTGATCAATACTTTTTAAGCACTCCCTTCATTAATGCATAATTGTTAAAGCTAATTACCTAAACTTCCTACCAATTTCTGGAAACAGTTCCCTAGAGAAAGTTCTATTAGGAATCCCTTCTTTAGTCTATTTCACTTTATGATGTATGAAAGTAAACATTAAAAAAAACTTTTCTTTTTGTATAGCTTATAATTAAGGTCTCACCAATTTAAACTAGCCTCCCCTTATCCTGCATTTCTCATAGCTTAGCAAAGTATTCTTCTTGTACACTTCACAAGAATGGGAAGAAATAGGGGCTGAGTTCTACTAAAGTCTCTCTGAATCAGAAAGGAGCCAGGATACCTGAATTCTCATGCATCCTGCCCCCACAACCTGACAATGGAGAGATATGTGGATAATTCGTAAAAAGAAACATCCCACCATATTTTAACTTGTAGTTTTGAAGGATTTTGCTAGCACTTGGAATAGAGATATTTCTCACTATGAAGATATAAAATGAATTTGTGAGGATTTTCTTCAGCTAGTAGGGGAGTCAATTGATGTGAAGCTACTTTCCCTAACACCGTAAATTAGACACTACTTCTTTTTTTTTTTTTTTTGAAATGTCAAAGATATGTTTTATTTTTTTTTTCTTTTTTTTTTATTGTTGGTCGTTCAAAACATTACATAGTTCCTCATACATCATATTTCACAGTTTGGTTCAAATGAGTTATGAACTCCCAATTTTACCCCGTATACAGATTGCTGCATCACATCAGTTACCCTTCCATTGATTGACATATTGCCTTTGTAGTGTCTGATGTATTCTGCTGTCCGTCCTATTGTCTACTATCCCCCCTCCCCTCCCCTCCCCTCCCCTTTTCTCTCTCTACCCCTTCTACTGTAAATCACTTCTTCCATTTGAATTATCTTGTCTTACCCCTCCTTTCCTCTTATATGACATTTTGTATAACCCTGAGGATCACCTTCCATTTCCATGCGATTCCCCTTCTCGTTTCCTTTCCCTCCCACCTCTCAACCCTGTTAATGAAAATCTTCATCTCAAGCTCTTCGTCCCTACCCTGTCCTTGTTTCCTCCCCTTATATCAGAGGAGTCATTTGGTATTTGTTTTTTAAAGATTGACTAGCTTCACTTAGCATAATCTGCTCTAATGCCATCCATTTCCCTCCAAATTCTATGATTTTGTCATTTTTAAATGCAGAGTAATACTCCATTGTGTATAAATGCCACATTTTTTTTATCCATTCATCTATTGAAGGGCATCTAGGCTGGTTCCACAATCTTGCTATCGTGAATTGTGCTGCTATGAACATCGATGTAGCAGTGTCCCTGTAGCATGCTCTTATTAGGTCTTTAGGGAATAGACCGAGAAGGGGAATAGCTGGGTCAAATGGTGGTTCCATTCCCAGCTTTCCAAGAAATCTCCATACTGCTTTCCAAATTGGCTGCACCAATTTGCAGTCCCACCAGCAATGAACAAGAGTGCCCTTTTCCCCACATCCTCTCCAGCACTTATTGTTGTTTGACTTCCTAATGGCTGCCAATCTTACTGGAGTGAGATGGTATCTTAGGGTAGTTTTGATTTGCATTTCTCTGAATGCTAGCGATGGTGAGCATTTTTTCATGTACTTATTGATTGATTGTATGTCCTCTTCTGAGAAGTGTCTGTTCAGGTCCTTTGCCCATTTATTAATTGGGTTACTTGTTGTCTTATTGTCTAATTTTTTGAGTTCTTTATATATTCTGGTTATTAGGGCTCTATCTGAAGTGTGTGGAGTAAAGATTTGTTCCCAGGATGTAGGCTCCCTGTTTATCTCTCTTATTGTTTCTTTTGCTGAGAAAAAACTTTTTAGTTTGAGTAAGTCCCATTTGTTGATTCTAGTTGTTAACTCTTGCGCTATGGGTGTCCTATTGAGGAATTTGGAGCCTGCTCCCACAGTATGTAGATCATAACCAACTTTTTCTTCTATCAGATGCCGTGTCTCTGATTTAATATCAAGCTCCTTGATCCATTTTGAGTTAACTTTTGTGCAAGGCGAGAGATAGGGATTCAGATTCATTTTGATGCAAATGGATTTCCAGTTTTCCCAGCACCATTTGTTGAAGATGCTATCCTTCCTCCATTGCATGCTTTTAGCCCCTTTATCAAATATAAGATAGTTGTAGTTTTGTGGATTGGTTACTGTGTCCTCTATTCTATACCATTGGTCCACCCGCCTGTTTTGGTACCAGTACCATGCTGTTTTCGTTACTATTGCTCTGTAGTATAGTTTGAAGTCTGGTATCGCTATACCGCCTGATTCACACTTCCTGCTTAGTATTGTTTTTGCTATTCTGGGTCTTTTATTATTCCATATGAATTTCATGATTCTTTTATCTATTTCTACAAGAAATGCAGCTGGGATTTTGATTGGCATTGCATTGAACTTATAGAGAACTTTTGGTAATATCGCCATTTTGATGATGTTGGATCTGCCTATCCATGAGCAGGGTATATTTTTCCATCTTCTAAGGTCTTCTTCTATGTCTTTCTTTAGGGTTTTGTAATTTTCATTGTATAAATCTTTCACCTCTTTTGTTAGGTTGATTCCCAAGTATTTTATTTTTTGGGGGGATATTGTGAATGGAGTAGTTGTCCTCATTTCCGTTTCAGAGGATTTGTCGCTGATATACAGGAATGCCTTTGATTTATGCGTGTTGATTTTATATCCTGCCACTTTGCTGAATTCATTTATTAGCTCTAATAGCTTCTCTGTAGACCCTTTTGGGTCTGCTAGGTATAGAATCATATCATCTGCAAATAGTGATAATTTAAGTTCTTCTTTTCCAATTTTTATCCCTTTAATTTCTTTCGTCTGTCTAATTGCTCTTGCCAGTGTTTCAAGGACTATGTTGAACAGAAGTGGTGAGAGAGGGCATCCCTGTCTTGTACCAGATCTTAGAGGGAATGCCTTCAATTTTTCTCCATTCAGAATGATGCTGGCCTGTGGCTTATCATATATTGCTTTTACAATGTTGAGGTATGATCCTGTTATCCCTAATTTTTCTAGAGTTTTGAACATAAAGGGATGCTGTACTTTGTCGAATGCTTTTTCTGCGTCTATCGAGACTATCATATGGTTCTTATTTTTTAGTCTATTGATGTGGTGGATAACATTTATTGATTTCCGTATATTGAACCAGCCTTGCATCCCATGGATGAATCCTACTTGATCATGGTGTATAATTTTTTTGATATGTATTTGAATCCGGTTCGCCAGAATTTTATTGAGAATTTTTGCGTCAAGGTTCATTAGAGATATTGGTCTGTAGTTTTCTTTCTTTGAAGTGTCTTTGTCTGGTTTCGGAATCAGGGTGATGTTGGCCTCGTAGAATGAATTTGGAAGTTCTCCCTCTTTTTCTATTTCCTGAAATAGCTTGAAAAGTATTGGTGTTAGTTCCTCTTTAAAGGTTTTGTAAAACTCTGCTGTATACCCATCCGGTCCTGGGCTTTTCTTAGTTGGTAGTCTTTTGATGGTTTCTTCTATTTCTTCTATTGTTATTGGTCTGTTTAGGTTGTCTATATCCTCCTGGTTCAATCTGGGCAGATCGTAAGACTTAAGGAATTTATCTATGCCTTCACTATCTTCTATTTTATTGGAGTATAAGGCTTCAAAATAGTCTCTGATTATCTTCTGTATTTCTGAAGTGTCTGTTGTGATATTGCCTTTTTCATCCCGTATGCTAGTAATCTGGGTTCTCTCTCTTCTTCTCTTCGTTAGCATGGCTAAGGGTCTGTCAATTTTATTTATTTTTTCAAAGAACCAGCTTTTAGTTTTGTCAATTTTTTCAATTGTTTCTTTTGTTTCAATTTCATTAATTTCAGCTCTGATTTTGATTATTTCTTGCCTTCTACTTCTTTTGCTGTTGTTTTGCTCCTCTTTTTCTAGGATTTTGAGATGAAGTATGAGATCATTTATTTGTTGGTTTTTTCTTTTTTTGAGGAATGAACTCCAAGCAATGAATTTTCCTCTTAGGACTGCTTTCAATGTGTCCCATAGATTCCGATATGTTGTGTCTGTGTTTTCATTTAACTCTAGGAATTTTTTAATTTCCTCCTTGATGTCTTCAATAACCCATATGTCACTCAGCAACCTGTTGTTCATTCTCCAAGTGATGCTTGATTTTTCCTTTCTTCTTTTATCATTGATTTTCAGTTTCATTCCATTATGATCAGATAAGATGCATGGTATTATCTCTACCCCTTTATATTGTCTAAGAGTTGCCCTGTGACATAATATATGGTCTATTTTTGAGAAGGTTCCATGTGCTGCTGAAAGAAAAGTGTAACTACTTGATGTTGGGTGGTAAAGTCTATATATGTCAATTAAGTCTAGGTTATTAATTGTGTTGTTGAGTTCTATAGTTTCCTTGTTTAACTTTTGTTTGGAAGATCTGTCCAGTGGTGAGAGAGGTGTGTTGAAGTCTCCCATGATGATTGTATGGTGGTCTATCAGACTCTTGAACTTGAGAAGAGTTTGCTTGATGAACACCGCTGCACCATTATTTGGGGCATATATATTTATGATTGTTATGTCTTGTTGGTTTATGGTTCCCTTGAGCAGTATGAAGTGTCCTTCTTTATCCCTTTTGATTAGCTTTGGCTTGAAATCTATTTTATTAGATATGAGTATGGACACGCCTGCTTGTTTCCGCTGTCCATATGAGTGGTATGATTTTTCCCAACCTTTCACCTTCAGTCTATGGATATCTTTTTCTATCAGATGCGTCTCCTGTAGACAGCATATTGTTGGGTCTTGTTTTGTGATCCATTCTACTAGCCTGTGTCTCTTAATTGGTGAGTTTAAGCCATTGACATTTAGGGTTATTATTGAGATATGGTTTGTACTTCTATCCATATTTGTTTGTTGATGTTACTAAACCTGATTTGTTATCCTCTTTGACTACTTTCCCCCCTTTACTGACATACCTCCCATTGTTGGTTTTCAATGTTATTTTCCATTTCCTCTTCCTGCAATGTTTTGCCAAGGATTTTTTGAAGAGATGGTTTTCTAGCTGCGAATTCTTTTAACTTTTGTTTATCATGGAAGGTTTTAATTTCATCTTCTAACCTGAAGCTTAATTTTGCCGGATACACGATTCTTGGTTGGAACCCATTTTCTTTCAGTGTTTGAAATATGTTATTCCAGGATCTTCTAGCTTTCAGAGTCTGTGTTGAGAGATCAGCTGTTATCCTGATTGGTTTACCCCTAAATGTAATTCTTTCCTTATTCTGTATGTTGGACATCTTCACTATAATGTGTCTAGGTGTGGATCTCTTATGGTTTTGTACATTCGGCGTCCTGTAGGCTTCTAGGATTTGGGATTCTGTCTCATTCTTCAAGTCTGGGAAGTTTTCTCGTATTATTTCATTGAGTAGGCTGTGTATTCCTCTGGTTTGGAGCTCTGTGCCTTCCTGTATCCCAATGACTCTTAAATTTGGTCTTTTGATATTGTCCCATATTTCTTGGATGTTCTGTTCATGGTTTCTTAGCAGACTTGCTGAGCTGTCTATGTTCTTTTCCAGTTGAAATACTTTGTCTTCATTGTCTGATGTTCTCTCTTCTAAGTGATCTACTCTGCTGGTAGTATTCTCAATTGAGTTTTTAAGTTGGTTTATTTTTTCCTGCAATTCTAGTATTTCTATTTGTTTGTTTTTTATTTCCTCTATCTCCCTGTGAAATTGATCTTTTACTTCCTGGATTTGTTTGTCAATGTGATCTTTCATTATCTGATTTTGCTGTCTCATGTCTTCCTTGAGACTCCAGATCATCTGAAGCATGTATATCCTGATCTCTCTATCTGACATTCCATCTGTTGCACCTATTACCTCTTCTAAAGTTGAGTTGACCTGCATTGCCTGTGGTCCTTTCTTTCCTTGTCTTTTCATACTGCTGGCGTTTCTTTCTGCTTGGTGAAACTGTTGTGTTTTGAAATTTTCCCTCTATTTATTTATATTGCTCTTGTATAGTTGAATAATCACCCTTGCAGGGCATGTAGTGGCTGTGATCCTCCTCCAATTGGTGTGATCCGTCTACCACGCTGGGAGGCCCTAGGTCTGCTCTGCTGGTCGGTCAAAGGTCCGCCTACCCAGCAGGCACGAGGGGCACCTCTATCACTCCGCAGGTTGCTGGGCCTAACCTCCCGATGGGTCAAAGGTTCGCCTAGCTTGCAGGGGGCTGCTCCCGGAGCGAGAGCTAGGCCTCCCGGGGGAGCCCGGATGGTGGAGGCCGACTGCCGGTTCAGGCGGGGTGGGCCAAGCCGCACTGGGTGCCGGCGGCTTGCAAACGCGGCTGGTATCAGCAGGACTTAACTCTTGCACCTGCTGCGGGGGCACCTTTATCGCCGAGTAGCTGCGGTTGCGTGGTTGGGACCCGGGCGGGTGGGGCCGCTTCTCCCAGGGCGAGAGCTGGGCCTCCCGGGGGAGCCCGGATGGCGGAGGACTGCCGGTTCAGGCGGGGCGGGCCAAGCCGCTCCGGGATCCCGCGGGTTGCAAAGGTGGCTGGCGTCTGCAGGACTTAACTTCTGCACCCGCCACGTGGGCACCTTTATTGCCTATTAGCTGTGGCTGCCTGGTTAGGAACCGGGCGGGTGGGGCCGCTTTTCCCAGGGCGAGAGCTAGGCCTCCCGGGGGAGCCTGTATGTCGGAGGACTGCCGGTTCGGGCGGGGCGGGCCAAGCCGCTCAGGGTTCCTGCGGGTTGAAGAGGTGGCTGGCGTCTGCAGGACTTAACTTCTGCACCCGCCACGTGGGCACCTTTATTGCCGAGTAGCTGTGGCTACCTGGTTAGGAACCGGGTGGGTGGGGCCGCTTTTCCCAGGGCGAGAGCTAGGCCTCCCGGGGGAGCCCGTATGGTGGAGGACTGCCGGTTCGGGCGGGGCGGGCCAAGCCACTCAGGGTTCCCGGGGGTTGCAAAGGTGGCTGGCGTCTGCAGGACTTAACTTCTGCACCCGCCACGTGGGCACCTTTATCGCTGAGTAGCTGTGGCTGCCAGGTTAGGAAGCGGGCGGGTGGGGCCGCTTCTCCCAGGGCGAGAGCTAGGCCTCCAGGGGGAGCCGCCTGCCGGAGCGGCTGATGGTTGGGGGACTAGACCTCTGTGCCCGCGTGGCCTTCCAAGATCCACTTCTCTGGGGCAACCTGTCACTTCGAGTAAACCTACCAGTTCACGGCAGCTCTCCTCTTAAGGAAGTTATGCTAGAAGTTCCTCCGTAGCTAGGCTGCAGCTGTTTCGATGAGTCTTTCATATCCCGTTAAAGTGGAGACGTTGGAGTCGCTGCTTCCTCGCCGGCCGCCATGTTGGATCCTCCTAGACACTACTTCTTATAATTATAAGATTCCTCAGCTTTAACCCAAAGGATTCACAGAAGGGTTCCTAGAAATTGTTCAGCAGGCCCAAACTAGGAAGATAAGGAAGGAGCTTTTGTTTACAAACCATTAGAAGCACATTTAAAGGGATTAACTTTGTTTGAAAGCCACTGGAAATACTGAACAGGGTCATGGGCTACTTAAAAATATTCTGAACTTTTTGTGCATTAGAGCTCATACGAACACCATGCACCAATAGAAACAACAAGGATTCTTCATTAACAGTCTACAGAATGTCCTAAAGCTCCTAGATTCAGGAGTAGCAACCCATACTTGACAATTTTCAAGGCAAAGTCAGAGGAAACGCCTTATGTTTAAGGGGATGAGAATTAATAAAGATATGCAGTTCCAAGTACCCCCTTTATTCCCCCAAATGCCAAATTAATAAAATATTTTAATGGTGGCAAAATCAAATTTAATGTGAAATAGACACAAACCAATATTTTTCAGAAAAGTATTTACCCTTATATTTTGTGGTATAAAAAGAAATGGGGCCACTTTCTAAGTACACTTATATTCATTTGGGCATTCTAATATTTTCTATGGGTATGTTCACTGTTTGACCCCATAATGGGAAGCCAATGAGAAAATAGAATTTTGGTTACACATTTCTGTTTATAATATTACATGGATATATCTCTCAAAAGACCAAGGGAAGGGCTGGGGTTGTGGCTCAGTGATAGAGCGCTCACCTAGCACATGTGAGCTCCTACGTTCAAACCTCAGCACATACATAAATAAGTAAAATAAAGGTATTGTGTCCACCTGTAAATATATTTTTTTTAAATACCAAGGGAATTTTTTAAGGAGTATATAAAATAGTACAATATACAAATTGAAGAATTACTGAGTAATGAACCTATTTGGCATCCTTTCCAGGATATATTTCTTTAAATTAGTCACACCTCATTTTTTGTATTTGTTCTTTTAGTTACACATGACAGTAGAATGCATTTTGATGTATTATATATACATGGAGTATAACTTCCCATTCTTCTGGTTGTACACAATATGGAGTTTCACTGGTCATGTATTCATATATGAACATAGGAAAGTTATGCCCAATTCAGTCTACTGTCTTTCCTATTCCAATCCCCTTCCCTTAATTCTTCTTTGTCTAATCCAGTGAAATTGTTTTCTTCCCTCCCCACCCCTTATTGTATGTTAGCATCCACATATCAGAGAGAACACTGGGCCTTTGTTTTTTGGGGGGATTGGCTTATTTCACTTAGCATGATATTCTCCAGTTCCATCCATTTACCTGCAAATTCCATAACTTCATTGTTCTTTATGGCTGAGTAATATTCCCTTGTGTGTGTGTGTGTATGTATTAAATTTTCTTTATCCATTCATCTGTTGAAGGGCATCTATGTTGGTGCCATAGTTTAGCTATTGTGAATTGAGCTGCTATAAACATTGATGTGGCTATACAACTCTAGTATGCTGATTTTAAGTCCTTAGGGCATAAACAAAGGAGTGGGATAGTTGGGTCAAATATTGGTTCCATTCCAAGTTTCCTGAGGAATCTCCATACTGCTTTCCAGAGTGGTTACATCCATTTGCAGTCCACCAGCAATGTATGAGTATACCTTTTCCCCCACATCCTCATGAACATTTATTGTTATTTGTATTCTTGATAATTATTTTTAAAGGTAAGTCTACACCCTTGGGACTTAGGGTTAGAATCAGAGGCATTCTGAGTACAAAGGAACCTTATAGATTATGTAGTATAATAATTTTTTCTTCAATTTTTTTCAATTAAAATCTTACTTGAAAGTCCAATATAGGACTGACAAGGGGAGAGTCTCTAATTAAAGTAGGGGTTGAAGGGTGTGCAGCCTAGTCCACTCCCTTACCATCCCTCCTCCTCACACATTGTTTGACCCAGGAAGCTGAGGTCTACATAACCTAAGTGACTTGGCCAAGTTACCCAACAAATACTAGTAGATCTCCAAATCTCTCTCTCTCTCTCTCTCTCTCTCTCTCTCTCTCTCTCTCTCTCTCTCTCACACACACACACACACACACACACACTCTCACATACACACACACACACACACACACACACACACACACACACATACACGCTGATTCCAGGTGGCCCAAAGGATTTTCTCCTATTTCTCATAAACTACAAACATCTCATTGTGAATATTTGCATTTCTGAAGAGAAAAGTGGGGAGGCAATATTGAAGCTGATGAAATGAGTCACTAAAGATCTCATAACATCACTGTGGCAAATTTTGCTAGGAGTGAGCTTGCTTAAATAATACTCTGTAGGCATCCTCATATTTGCCCAATATTTAAGACCAACGATGCTAGCTTATTTTATTCAATTTTTTTTTAGTTATAGATGGACACAATACCTTTATTTTGTTTATTTATTTTTATGTGGTGCTGAGGATCAAATGCAGGGCCTTGCACATGCTAGGCAAGGGCTCTACCGCTGAGCCACAACCTCAGCCCCCCAGCTTATTTTAAAAGTGGCCCCAGGAGAAACAAAAAGACAACAAGAATTTACATGTAGAACATTTTCATCTGGACAGTTGAACAAGCAGAATGAGGGTGAAAGGTGCTCCCGTTCTTATTTAGTGAGCTTCTATTTTACTGTGCTTCTTTCTGAATAGGTGCAATGTTCCAGAATACTTTGCTTTGTTTTCTCTATGTCTAGGAGACAGGCTTGTGTGTATATATGTGTGAGTAAGTTTGGCATGAGAGAAAGACAGGGACCCCCACAGAAAGAAAACACACACACACACACACACAGAGAAAACACTGACAGAAAGAGACACACACTCACACAGTGACACACAGAGAGCAACAAAGAGACAGAGAGAGAGACACACACACACACACATATTCATACACTGAGAATAAGAGAGAAAGGGAGACTAAGTGATAATGACATATAGTGAGAAAAAGAGACAAGTAAGAGAAAGAGTAGCAACACACCCATAAAAAATATGAAACAGAGAAATTAGGATTGAGATTGAAAGAGAGACCCACATGGAAATTATATATATATATATTAATACAGAATATATATATATATTATATTAATATATATATTAATACAGAAAACAAATATATATATATATATATATACACACACACACACACACACACACACACACACACACAGAAAGTTAGAAAAACTGAGAGTGACAGAAATGGAGAAAAACTGAGTTACAAAAAAGAGGTAAATCATAGTGGTAAAGGAAGAGAGAAATTACTTCATTCTTTTTTCTTCTCCCTTGGAAATCCTCAATGTCTGTTTCTTTTCCGTTCTATATAATTTGGAAATTAAATTTTAGTAGCGCCTATTCAGAGGCAAACTTCTTAGAGGCAAATTTTGACTGTAGAATGTATGTTCTTTTTTCCATTTTATTTACCACATTTAATTTCTTGCAAATCCAATTATAGGCATATAGGTGCCAAAGCTGAAACCAGGGTTGAGAAGGGACTGACATGATGAATTTACCAGCAATTTTCCAGACCTCCATTGTCACCTGACATTCAGATGCTTCAGCTGCCCTGCAGTATTAAGCTTTCTGGGTTTATGCCCCATATAAAACAGATACATGGAATGGATATACCTTGTTTTCAGTATGTCTGGGTGCCTGGCACACATTCCAATCTTAGGATTTTCTCTACGCTCTTGGGAAGTGGCAGTCTCTACTGCAGCAGAGAATTCTCCACCCTATCTTTTCCACCAGGAATCTTCCCATTTCTTTCTAACACTGGACTCTGAATAGTTTCCATGTAAGAATTCATAAAAGAGATGCTCAGATAGTCTCACAAGTGTATGCACTAATAATTTGAGGACATTTCATGCTCTCTCTTCCAACCCTCAAACACACATTGATTAAAGAGAAACAAATGCTTTATGTCTACCAAAAAGTATGTACAAGAATGCTTGTAACAACTTTATTCATAATAGCTCCAAACTGGAAACAGACCAAATATCTACAAGTAGGACAAATGAATAGTGGATAATTATACGTTCATACTGCAGAATAGTATGACAGAAATAAGAAATGAATTATTGATTCACACAACATGACTGAGTCTTACAGACAAGGAGTGAGTGAAAGCAGCCTGACCAAAAAAGGTGGAAGCTATATGATTCCATTCATACAAAGCTCAAGAACAATCAAATATAATCAATAATGATAGAAGTCAGAATGACAGATACCTCTGCAGGGAAAGTATTAACTGGGAAGGGGTTTGAAGGAGACTTCTTTGGTGCTTGAAATGTGTTATATCTTAATATAGGTGAAGGGTCAGAAAACTACAGCCTGAATGCCAAATCAATCACCACCTATTTTTTTTTTTAATGGCCTAGAAGCTAAGTATGATTTTTACATTTTCGCTAGTTGGAAAAATGGAATAACAATTCATGACACTTAAAAGTCTATGAAATCCAAGTTTCAATGTCCCTAAATAAATATTTACTGGCACACAACCATGACTGTTTGTTTACATATTGTCTATGACTGCTTTTAAGATACAGCAGAAAGTTGAGTAACTATGACAGAGAGCATATGGCTTTCAGAGTCTAAATTATTTACTCTTTGGCCTTTACACAAAGTTTGGTTACTACTGGTCTAGGTGGTAGCTACTCAAGTGTGGACATATAGAAAAACTCACTGAGCTGTACATTTAATGTTAGTGCATTTCACAGCAAATAATTTTTTCAACATATCAAGAAAAGGAAATTAATTAGAATACTTGCTCAAAAGTTTAATGCACATGAGGTTCAGAAAAGCAATGCTGAGTTCAGTCCCATTTTTACTTTCTTTTTACAGATGAGAATCACTCCTTTATACACCTTCTTTATGACAAATGTACTACATAAAGCAATATTAGAAGCAGCTGTGATGTAAATTAATTAATCATTAAATTTCTTCTAAATCATGAAATTTAGTATGACGTGTTACAAATAGGAAAAAGCATGATTAATATGTCATTTCCTATTCTCTTTTTAAAAATAAGAACAAAAGAGTAAAACTGAAAACTGTTTTGGCACTAATAGAATATGTGACTCTCATTGGTGGTCCATCTATGAGTCACGCATTAAATCACTGCTAAAGGTCATCATGACTTCTCTGAACAGGCATTTGTATTATTAACTAAAGATCTGCTAAAAAAATTCCCTGAGCTACTTTTCACAGAAAAAATATCTGTCACTAAGAGGAGGCCAGTGTAAGCCAAATGACAGTGATAAATGCACTATAAACATTTCTTGTTGGAAGCTTGTAATGATGCAATTTCTTTATATTGTCAAATTTGTTCCTAACTTTAGTTTTATATTTGGCTGTTTCCAATACTTATAAATTGCAATGTATGTCAAGGAGAACATTTCAGGGTAAAAAAGAAAGGGAGAGTTGGAAAATATATCTACAAGATGGCTTCAGGGTGGGAAATGCATTTGTTTCTGAAAGCCTGAATACAAGTTTAAAATCACAAGCTGGCAGTCAGACAAGCCAATGACAGCCTTTTCATTAAATCTTGGCTAAATTGTATATTTGTGTTGCTGTTATAGCTTTTTTTGTTGTTGTTACACCTAGAGTTGTAAGCCAGATGATATGAGAGTGATTAAAATTTTTTTCTCCTATTAATGACACTTTATATTCATCTTCTAATTTGCAGTCATCTTTGGGTCTTCCACTCAAGCAAATTTCACATGTGTTGAAATATCTGGCATCTTTTAAATTAAGATTACAGGAATCCAATCTATCTGCAGTTCCTTTCTTATGAATTATGATTACTGATCCCAACCTCTTGAGGTCTTGAGAGGTTAAACTCCAATTTGAAGTCAGCCTGTCAAATAAAAAAAAATCATTTTTACATGGGAAAATATCCTACCACAGACTATTAACTGATTAAATGAGATAAAGTATGTAAAGTTCCAGGAGCCCAGTACATCACTATGATAGATACTGATGTCAGCTTTGTAAGAAATCCATTTGTGTCTTATACCTGATTTGGTGGGAGTTAAATTTGGGTAGAGAGTGGACCAGCATTAGCAGCACTATCTAATAGAATTTTCTGCCATGATTTAACTGTTTTGTATCTGTGCTGTCCAATCCAGTAACCACTAGCCACATTGGCTATTGAGCACTTGAAATGTCCCTAGTGAGATTGAACAACTGAAATTTTAATTTAAATTTATTAATTTAAATTCAAATATAAATAAACACATATGACTAGTGGCTACCATACTGGACAGCACAGCTTTAGGGAACTAAATTTTCCTTGCTGCAGTAGTTTTGAATTAGGTGTTCTTATCTTTCTTTGTGCTGTGGGCCCTTTGGTAATCTGGTAAAACCAGCTGAACAATTTATGTACAATACTTCTTTTCTTTTTTTCTTAACATAATTTTATTGTGCTGGGAACAGTGGCACATGTCTGTAATCCCAGCGGCTCAGGAGGCTGAGACCGGGGAATTGCTAGTTCAAAGCCAACTTCAGCAAAAGAGAGGCTCTAAGCAACTCAGTGAGACCCTGTCTCTAAATAAAATACAAAATAGGGATGGAGATGTTGCTCAGTGGTCGAGTGCCCCTGAGTTCAATCCCTGGTGCCATAATAATAATAATTATTATTATTTTATTAAGATATAATTCACATACCATACTATTCACCTTTTTCGTTTTTAGTACTTTCAAAGACATGTGCACCCATAACCAAGTCAATATTAAAACATTTTTACCACCTCAAGAAGAAACCCATATCCCTTGCTGAATCCAAGGTCATTAAGATCTACCCCTCTGGGTTTTTTTCTAAATAACAGTTTTACAAATTTTTGCTGTTACATTTAGATCTGCATGTTAATTTTTTAATATAGTGTGAGGTAAGCATCCAGATTCTTTATTTTGCATGTTGCTATCCAGCTGTCCCAGCACCAATTGTTGAAATGATTATTCTCTTTTTAGAATGGAGAGAAAAAATTTTTTATTGGTTCATAATAGTTATACATAACTATGAATTATTCTGACATAATTATACATGTGTGAAGTATAGTTTGCTCCAATTAAGTCCACAGTGCTTAGCCTTACCCTCCCCCTCTTCCCTCACCCTGTTCCCTTTCCTCTTTTCCCATTGAATGACCTTGGCACCCTTCCCCAGAATTGGTTAACTATAGATTATGAGTTTCTAGCATCTCAAATCTATTCCGTTGATCCATATTTCTCACCTTAAGCAATTACCACACTGACTTGATTACTGATTCTTTGTAGTAAGTTTTTTTTAATTTTGTTCTTTTTAGATATACATGACAATAGAGTATATTTTAACATATTTATACAAACATGGGTTATATTGTATTCTAATTAGGATCCCAGTCTTGTGGTTGTATGTGATGAGGAGATACACTGTGCACTGTGATGTATTCATATATATATATATATATATATATATATATATATATATATAATAGGAAATTTGTTTCAAATTCATTCCACTTTCTTTCCTATTCCTATCCCCCCTCCCTTCTCTTTGTCCAATCAAATGAACTTTTATTCTCCCCATCCCTTACTATGTGTTAGCATCCATATATCAGACAGAACATTCAACCTTTGGTTTTGGAGATTGGCCTATTTAATTTAGCATGGTAGTCTCTAGATCCATCCAGTTACTTTTAAATGTTATGAAGTCATTATTTTTATGGCTGAGTAATACTCCATTATGTATATATACCACATTTTCTTTATCTGTTCATCTGTTGAAGTGCACCTAGGTTGGGTCCATAGCTTGGCTATTGTGACTTGAGCTGCTGTAAGTTTTGAAAGTGGGAGATGAGTCCTCCTACCTTATTATTTTTTTCAATGATAATTTTGTCTATTCTAGGTTCCTTGCTAGATTTTAGAATGAGATTGTCAGCTTCTATAAAAATAATTAAACTGGCATTGTGTAGTGATGGCATTAAATCTGTGGAACATAAGATATTTTTCACTGCTTATATCTTCTATAATAATTTAAATTTTTTCAATAATACTTTGTACTTTTCAGAGTATAAGTTTTGATTTAATTTGTTAAATTTATTCCTATGTATTTTATTCTTTTGATACTATTGGGAAAGGAATTGCTTTCTTAATTTCATTTTTTATCTCTCTGTGAACATAAGAAAACACAATTGATTTTTTTATACTTATCTGGTATCCAGCAAACTTGATGAATTCATTTGTTAGTGGATTCTGCAGAATTTTTTTGTATACAATGAACATATCGTCTGTGAATAGACATAGTTTTACCTTTTCCTCTACAGTCAGAAAGTCCTTTTATTTATTTTTTCTTGCCTAATTGTCCTAGCTAGATTCTCCAATATAATGTCAATAATAAGTGGCAAAAGTGGACATCCTTGTCATTCTTCTGTTGTTTGGAGGAAATTGTGCAGTCTCTCACCATTATGTATGAAATCAGTTGTAGGATTTTCATAAATGACCTTTATCAGATTGAGGAAGTTCCTTCCCATCAGTTAGACATCACCAAGGTGGTGGAATAACAAATACCTGCTTTCATCCTCTGCCCAATACACACAGACAGACACAATTATAGACAGCATGAACAAAAATAATCCTAGGAGGCATTAAGGGTCCATTTATGAATCTGCAGTAATACAGTGAAGGGGAAAAAATGGAAGAAGTTTCCTTCATTCCTAGTTCACTGATTATTTCATCATGAAAGGGTGTTAGATTTTGTGAAATGCTTTTCTGTGTCTACTGAAATAATACTGTCATTTTTTACTCTATTTATATGATGCACTTTATTAATTGATTTTTTGGCTATTAAACCAATCTTGCATCCCTGGGATATATTCCCCTTGGTTACAATCTATAATTTTTTTTATGTCTTGCAAGTTTTGGGTTGCTAGTATTTTTGAGTTTATATTTGAGATAATTTAGACTGTAGCTTTCTCTTTTTTTGTAATTCACTTTCCCAGCTTTGTAGTCAGGGAAATACTGCCTTCAAAAATGATGTAAGAGTGTTCCCTTATCTTCTATTTTTGGTAGAGTTTGAGAAGAATTGGTATTAATTCTTCAAATGTTTGGAGAATTCAGTGGTGAAGCCATCTAAGTCTGGGCTTTTTTTTGTAATTTTTTGAATCACATATCAATCCCATAATTTATTTTAGATGTATTCATAGTGTTCATTTTTTCTTGAGTTAGTTTCAATATTTCACATTTCTCTATGAATTTGTTCATTACATGGAAATTTGTTAAAATAAAATTTGTTAAAATAAAATTATTCATAGTATTCATTAATCTAATTTATATTTCCATTCATTCATTTCTGATTCTGGTAATTTGAGTCTTCTTTTTGGTTTTTCTGGGTCAAGGCATCTAAAGTTTTCTCGATTTTGTCAAGTTTTTCAAAGAACAAGCTTTTAATTTAATTGATTTTTCTATATTTTTAAATTATTTGTTTCATTAATTTCTACTTTAATGTATTTCTTTACTCTTAATTGCTTTGGGTTTACTGTGTTCCTTTTTTTTTCAGTGTGTTAGGGTGATAGATTAGATTTGAAATCTTTTGTTTTTTTCTTTATACAGGCATTTACAACTATAAATTTTCTCCAAGAATTGCTTTAACTGAATCCCCATAAATTTGGGTACGTTGTGTCATGATTTCTACTCATGTCAAAATAATTTTGTTCCCTTTTGATTTCTTCTTTGATCTATTGGTTATTTAGAAGTATGTTATTTGGGGCTGGGGATGTGGCTCAAGTGGTAGCGTGCTCTCCTGGCATGCGTGCGGCCAGGGTTCAATCCTCAGCACCACGTACAAGCAAAGATGTTTTGTCTGCCGAAAACTAAAAAATAAATATTAAAGATTCTCTCTCTCTCTGTCTCTCTCTCTGTTTCCTTAAAAAAAAGAAGTATGTTGTTGATTTCTACATGTGATTGACTTTCCTAAATTTTTTTCCTTTATTTATTCCTAATTCTATTTCATCATGGTAATTAAACATACTTTATATTATCTCTAACCTTTTAAATTTGTTGAGGTTTGTTTTATGACCTACCATATAATCTATCATGGAAAATGTTCCATGTACACTTGAGAAGAATGTTTTTTATGTTGTTTAGTGGTGTGTTCTGTAGATATCTGTAAAGTCTAGTTATTTGATAATGTCTTCAACTCATGTATTTCTTCACTGATCTACTTGTTCTATCCGTTATTGATTGTTGGATATTGAAGTCTTCAGTTATTAAATTTTCAAATTTCCCTTCATTTTTGTCAATTTGCTTAAGTATTTTGGTTTTCTGAGTTATTTGCTGCATATGTGTTTATAATTTTTATATTTTCCTGATGGATTGATATTTTTGTCATCATCTAATAATATTTTTTCTTTAAAGTCTATTTCTAAGATATTATAGCCACTCCAGTTTTCCTCTGATTATTATTTGCATTATATACCTGTTTCATTCTTTTACTCTCAATTTATGTTGTCTTCAAAAGTAGCATGTCTTGTGTAGACACCATATAGTTAGGTCATGTTTTTAAAATATATGTGGACAATCTGTTATATGATTAGGTTGTGTATTTTATTTACATTTAATACTATTGTTGGTATAGCTAGATTTAGGATTGCCATCACAATTTTTGTCTCATGGTTTTTTGTTTGTCTATTCATATTGCAGTGCTTGTTTTGCTTTGAGAATGTAGCATTTTAACTTCATGAATGATATCTGTACTATATTTTTGTACTTTTTATTAATTGCTCTAGGATTAGCCTTATAATCTTAAGGAATCAGAACAAGCTTTTGATATATATATATATATATATATATATATATATATCCTTCTTATAATATCATCATCATATTTATCAGTGATAGTAAACTAGCCTTTATTGTTATTATCATTATTTTATCATATACTGTCATTTCCTTAGTCCATTATAGCTTTTTTCTCTATTGTGATGTTGTTAATAAATGTATTAAACAAATATTACATGCATAAACCCTACAAAACTTTATACACATTATTGTGTGTGTGTGTGTGTGTGTGGTGCTGGGATTGAACCCAGGGCCTTGTGCATGTGAGGCAAGCACTCTACCAACTGAGCTATATCCCCAGCCCTATACACATTATTTTATGCAGATGTTTTTTTAAATTAATGAAGAGAAGAAATGAGAAAATATGAATTAATAGTGTCTTTTATAATTACATAATTGTTTTTCCTTGTGCTCTTTTGGTGTGTGAATACTAATTACTACTTGGGATCATTTGGTTTCCACCTAAAGAACTCCCTTTAGTATTTCCTGTAAAACAATTCTGCTAACAACAAATTCCCTCAGTTTGGGATTATCTAAGAAATTATTTATTTCACCTTCATTTTTGAATGATAGCTTTGCTGAAAATAGGAATATTAGTTGAAAGCCTTTTTCTTTGAGCACTTGGCATATATAATCCCAGTGCCTTCAGGCTTTCACTCTTGTCAAGAAGTCAGCTGTTAATCTTATTGGAGTAAATAATGTGTTGTTTTTTCTTTCTGCTTTCAAATGTTTCTCTTCATTTTTGACTTTAAGAATTTTTACTATTATATGTCTTTTTGTTTATCTTTTAGCATTTATCTTTTCTAAAATTAATTGAGCTTCCTGAATATGTACATTACTGCTTTTCAGTAAATTTGGGGGATTTTCAGCCATTATTTCCTTGAATACTTCTTCTTTCTCTTTCTCCTCTCCCTGAATTCCTGCTGTGTGAATATTGTTATGCTTCACAGTATCCTCCATTTCTGTGAGGTTTTGCTTATTTTTCTTCAATGTTTTATCTAGTTTTTGGTTTGTATAATCTCTATTGGTCTCTCTTCAGTTTTGAAGTTTGTAAATTTTTTATCCCAAGAGTTCAAATTTATTTTGAGCCCATTTAGTGAATTTGTTTTTATTTCAGTTATTCTTCTTTTTTACTCCAGAATGTCTACATTTGATTCTTTCTGAAAATGCATATTGTTTTATTCGTATTATTTATTTCATGTAACACTGTCACCACATCTTTCTTTACTTAACCAATCAAGCTTTCCTTTAGGTCTGCAAAAATATTTATAATAGCTACTTTGAATCTTTTCCTGTTGAATCAGCATCTGTTTACTTTCACACATAGTTTCTGTTGCCTCCTTGGAGCACATGGGTCATATTTTCCTATTTCTTTGCACAATTCATAATATTTTAGTAGAAACTTAAACATTTTAGGTTAAATATTGCAGTAACTCTGAATACTGCCTTCCCCGTCAGGGCTTATTATTGTTGTGTGCTTGTTTATTTCCTCTGCTGCTGAGTAGATTACTTTAATGAATTCTGTTCCCTGACTCCACAGTATTAAGTATTTGATATTGCACCTCAGGGAAGCACATCTTTGGATATGCTCCTAGCCACACTGGGATCAGTGTTATGGTAGGGCTCTCCACTACTGTTTTTCTGACCACACCCAACTGTTAAACTCAACTAATTAATTGTCTTCTGACTTCTCACCTGTTTACATCAATGTCCTGGGGTGTGAATTGCTATACAACAACTCTAATCAGAATAAATTCTGAGGTCAGTGTTTCCTACTTGTTCTGACCCAATGAAAGTTCTTCTCCATTTTCTGCTATAAAGTAAATCCGTTCATTTGGGAAGAGATTAGGACCTACTTATTTCATGATTTGCACAACACACACACACACACACACCAATGAAAGTCTCGGAGTTGAGCTCTTAAATTGTGTGTGTCAAAAATTGCAAGCTTCTCATAGGAGCTCAGTGCTTGGTGTTTGGTGAAAGAGGGTGATTGTAATAGAGGAGTTCTTGGCTTGCTTCTCTGGGTCTGGAACTAGCACCTCATGAACCAGACTAAAGGCTATCAAGGTCCCAGTATTCTCAGTGTGCCATGCCCAAGATAAAGCCTCTGTTCTACATGTGGAGATTAGACAGAAAAAGGAAGCCCCCACTTCTTTACCACACTGCCTATGACGTAGCCTCATACAATAGGCAGCTGAGGCAGAAAAAGAAACAATGGCATTCTGACCTTCTTGGAATGTAAGCCCTTCAAATGGGAGCGAATGTTAAAGGAAGCCTTGTTCTCAGCAGCAACAATCTGGAATGGGGTTCCCCCTTCACTGTGCTGAGGGAGCAGAGGGAGAGAGCAGAAAACTGACTTTTCTTACCAAATTGGCATAAACTTTTTTGAATAAATTTTCTTCATTTTCTGCTTGCCCTTATGACAATTTCCATAGCTTTAAATAGTTGTTGTTTCTTTTATAAATAAATCTTACCATTTTAATTGGAACAGGGTCAATGGGGCTACATATGCTGTCATACCAGAAGTCAATCTCCTCTAAACATCTCTTCAAACACAGAAAATTAAATACATAGGATTTCAAGAAAACCAATTGCAAAGAAATATAGTTTTAAATTATTAAAAAGTAGTTGTGATATATTAACACATGTATTTTGTATTGCTACATTAAATAATAAAATATAGTACTAAATCTACTAAATGCCATAATTTCAACATAGTGATAAATATAAACAATATTTCTAAATATATAAGAAAACACAATACACAAATATCTCTGATTATTACTGGATGGATTATAGATATGGTTAGTAGAACTGTAGTTTGGTATCTACATTTCCAATTAAAGAATATGCTATATTTCATTTAGGGATTACCAAAAACAAAGTTTTAAATATTTCCCTTACATGGGATACCTGAATTATATTCATGGACTCTTTTGGTAGTCCATGGTCTCCAGGTTCAGAAGCTTTGCTTCACGTTCTCCTTGGGATGGGATGAAAGGTTGAGGATCCCTCAGGGACCTCATCTTGTTCTATGATCAATAAAGTACAACTAAAGCAAAACTATTTGTATTTTGCCATTCCAAAATCTAAATATCTTTCTCAACAGTTTCCATAACCTTAATTTCCTCTTCATCTACACAGCCAAAAAACATTACCTATGTTTTAATAATTGCCTCACTACTGTGTTTTTCCTCCTTCATATCCAACCCATCTTTTCTCTCTCTGAAATGGCTCAAAATGTTTCTGTTGAAATTCTCCATTCTTGTTACCATGGCCACCTTATGCATTCTCTCTTCAGACCTCTTCACTCAGCCCAAATTGCTATCAAGAATGGAATCTTATTATCCTTATCTGAAAAACTCACTGTCACATCACTTTAACTCCATCTCCCATTTCTTCTCCTCCCACAGGGTTGGCCCAGAATGTGACTTATACATTCCAGGGCTGTGAGTTTAAAGCACTTAAACTTGCTTTTCTCAATGGAAAGTCCTAGCACTAGAATTCACAGGGAAACTAGTTTTGTCACAGATTCAAGGAAACGTCACTCTGGACAAACTCGCATTGCCTTTCTCCTTTGTTACTTGACGATGGCACTGTTATTTGGAATACTCTGATCCTGATCCTTTTATTAGCCAGTGTACATCTATCTAACCAGCTTTCTCCCTCCTCTCTTTCAAATCCTGACATAAAATATCTCTGTTTTTGAATGTATGTCCTCCACTTGCTTTTAATTCTGAAGAAAATCAGTGATTAACTCTTAAATCCAGCTGTCAACACCTGTCCCCAGAAGATTTTTTGAGTCTATCCTTGTGCAGCAGGCAATTATAACTTATAGAAGCCTACTCTGGTTCCTTTTATAAAATTACAAACTAAATGGAAGTCTGCATATATGTTCTGTTTTCTTAGACCATTTGATTATATGTCAATCTCTTAACTTTATATGTTCCCTCCCTGGCCAAGCTTTGTAGTAATAGTACAGGAGGTTATATTTAAATAGAAAAGAAAATGTGCATAGGTAAGTAATGGAGAAAAGAACAGCTTTCAAAAGGTAATGTTATTCTTTATTTCTTTAATTAAAATTTATATAGGCAAAAAGACACTATTGGTAAACTTACAACATAGCAGAACCATTTTCATGTACAGGTAGATTACCCTTATTAATATTGTTTAGTTTGCAATGTGGTTATACATGTTCTCTACAATGATGATTCTGTACACAAGGATATTCACTCCCCCCACACCAGTACATATTATTATCTTTCTATAATAAAAATACCCTGTGTTGTTTGCACTTGTGTTCAGAAGAGGAAGAGGGTTAAACAGAACTCAATATGGGATCTTTAGTACTCATTGGACCTGTTATTAAGCAAAAATTTCCATTTAGTTACACTTTTTAAAAATTTTAGTTGTAGATGAACACAATACCTTTATTTTAAGTATTTTTATGTGGTGCTGAGGATTGAACCCAGTGCCTCACATGTTCTAGGCAAGTGCTCTACCAGTGAGGCACAACCCCAAGCCTCCTGCCCATATTCAGTCACTCTTATTGTGGCATTCTTACCATATTTCTCAATCATTATATTCCCCTTAAAAATAACACACACACACACACACACACACACACACACACACACACTCACATATACACATCCCAGACCTAGTTTCTCAAATTACTGAATCCAAACTTAAAAAAAAAATCCTGAAGTAAATGTCACAAGCATAATATTTCCCACATTTCTGCTTCCAAAACATTTATTTTCACTTACCAACAATATGCAGACAGGGTTTTATGTGTGATATCTGCCAGGTAGGATAAGAATTGAGTCTAGCACAAGCTTCAATAAAGTAAAAATCTGTTCTAATAAACTAGCTGGAGATCTTCTGAACTCAGTATAATAAGGTAAAATCAGTGGGTGGGAAAATGAGAGGGAGAGCAGCAGGTTTCCAGTTTCTTTTTGTCAAATCGAGTTTTAGAGTCTGGCAGAATATTGCAGAAATGTCCAGAAGAATGTTAGAAATTCAAACATCTCTATATATTACAAGTTTTATATTTTACACCAAAAACACCAGGGTCATACTTTTAGATATTCACAGTGTTGATCGGAGTAGAAAGCTTAGACAACTGCCCTGGGGTAATAGAAACATGATGTTAAAAATAAGTTAATGAATTTACTATTATTTTCTTCTTTAAGACATTGCCCTCATTTCAGTCTTTGGACCATAAAATACACAAATTTTGGAAGCATTTAGCTCTATATAGCATATTTTTGGTCCTTACAATGTTTCACATAACAAAATGTTGACTTACACCTATATAATTATGACATCTTGAGGAGCACGCCATATTGCAGTCTATTTTCCAAAAGCAACCATTATTATCTCTGTTCTTTTCCTCATCTAAACATTTCCTCTGAGCTCTAGAGTTCAGCTACCTTTCCAGGAAGTTGATATCTGACGGCTGGCCTCTTACAGATAAAAGAGAAGGATGTTTAATCATCGTTGAGAATTAAGCACACCATATTTCTAATGACACTAATAAAGTCAATAAAATTGGATAATCTAATTGTCTGTCTCCCAAAAGAAATGTCCTTAGTACCCTCTTTACACATCTACCATTACCTAGATAATTTAGGCAAAAAGCTTCTGCTTTTACATGAATTACCTTGGATTGTTATGTGGTTGTTTTCAGCCTGAATTGTCTAGATTGATGTACTGTGGGCCCGTGAAAGAAAAGCAGGCTGCCTTCAAATAGATGTGGGAGTGGGATTTTATGCATTAGGTGCATGTCATTCATCATTACTGTCTTTGATGTTTGCAAAGAATATCTTTTGTAGAGAGCACAGAAGACGTGAGACATAGAAGCACTTAGGGATCTTTACACCCAAATCTAAATGATAATAATGGGATGCAGGTTACTCTATAAGCTTTGATGAAGAAGTGCATACCCCAAACCAAATAGTTTAGTGATTCTAGCTTCACTCCTATGCTGGACACTTTCTGAAAATATATTGGATATTTTTCCAACACAGTATGTAAAATATTAGCCATGAATGCAAATTGAAAACAAAACTTGTTTAATAAGTGGATTAGAAATAAGATCATTAAGCCAGGCATGGTAATTCATGCCTGCAATCCGAGCAGTTTAAGAGGCTGAATCAGGAGGATCACGAGTTCAAAGCCAGTGTCAGTAACTTAGCAAGGCATTTAGCAACTCAGTGAGACCATCTCTCTAAATAAAATATTTAAAAGGCTGGGGATATGGCTCAGTGCTTAAGCACCCCTGAGTTCAATCCTCATTACCAAACTAAAATAAAATCAGATGATTAGATAGAAGGATCATACTGGTCCAGCCTATACAATTTTGGTATAGGGAACTTTTAAGTGAGTGCTCAAGTAACCATTAGTGGGGCTGGGGATGTGGCTCAAGCGGTAGCGCGCTCGCCTAGCATGCATGTGGCCCGGATTCGATCCTCAACACCACATACAAAGATGTTGTGTCCGCCAAAAACTAAAAAATAAATAAATAAATAAATGAATAAATAAATAAATCATCTGGTCAACCTCTGTAAAAAAAAAAAATGTAACCATTAGTAACCAAAAATCTCACATTAGGGCCAAGTTATGCTGAATATAGTTAAAGATAAGTCATGGAGGACTTTGAATGTCTTGAATATTGTACTATTTAGATATTATAATATTTAAATTAAACCAAGAGATATACTTTTGTAAATAACAACATGTAAACAAAGATTTGACAAGTGTTCTCTATGGATACTGAGCCCTCTCGTTCTGGACTTCCAAGGAAAATCTGGAGACAGGTCAAGATTGGTATTTGCTCATTGAACTGGAGTTAAGGGGAAAGTACAGGCAGAATGCTGTTGGCTTCAGCAATGCCCCTGTACCTTTGCAGTACTTGCCAGTTTTTGCCTCAAAACCACACAAAATAATAAGACATTTTCTTACTTTATCAATTTGTCCATGGTGAGTGGTCCACAACATGATAACTTGAATTCTAAAGTAGTTTTTATTTGCCATATGCTTCTACACTATTAATAATCCCACACTTGATAAATCATATTTTCTACAATTTAATTTTCAAATGCATACACATCTCCCAATAATACTATATTAGAGAATATTATGTGCAGTCAGGGGATGAATTGGGAATGACCTCAGCAATATATATAGTTGGTTAACACTAAAAACCATGATCAATACTAAAAGTCATAGTTTAATCCAGCCCTGAAGTATAGAATGACTCTTCTGAGTAGTTATTTTAGAAAGACTGTTATGACATGAAGAGTATAAAGCCAAGCTAGAGGTTGAGTCAGGTTGGAAAATATAAAAAACACTACATTTCTTCAGCTGGTGGTAGAGATCCTAGGCATTAATTATAGCAATAAAGTGAGTCAACACTATGGTCACATGGTCTTCTGGTTAATTTGTATTTAAAAATGAGTAACACTATTTATAATCACCCACATATCTGAGATAGACTCTTAAGTCCTGTTGGATTAGAAGACTAATTTTGAACATCTTTTAAGAAAAATCTTATCAGCACCTTCTACTATTAAAAAAAAAAACAGCAAGGGAGAAAATGCACTAATAATAGACATGGCTAATTTATTGTCTCTTAGGATGTGGGAACCCATATTCAGAAATGTATGCTGTGGTAAAATGATGAAGGAAGTGGCATAAAATGAAGGCCCACTTGACTGGGTGCCAAGATATTTTGTCAGACATTATTATGGGGATGTCTTTGTGGGTATTTTGGCAGGTGATCAACATTTCGATTGGTAGACTAAGTAAAGCAGATTACTCTCTCTGATGTGAATGGGTCTTATCAAATCAGTTGAAGGCCTGAATAAAACAAAAAGGCTGTGCCTCCTGCAAGTAAGAAAGAACTGTTCCTACATGACTGTTTTTGAACTGGGACTCAATTTTTTTCTTTGGATTCAGCCTTTGGACTCAAATTGATCCAAATTGATCCTTCTCTGATCTGTAGCATGTTAGTTTCCAGACTGAACTACACCATCAGCTCCCCTGAGTCTTTAGCTTGATGATTTACATTGTAGATTGTGTGTGTGTGTGTGTGTGAGAGAGAGAGAGAGAGAGAGAGAGAGAGAGAGAGAGAGAGAGAGAGAGAGAGACCCCATTCATCATTCAGTTCACAGAAATATGTGTCCATTCTTTCCAAGTCTAAACTCCCCATTTAGATCCTGCATAACATCTCCAACCTTTCCCATTACATTGGTTTCTTTCCTTCTGACTACAATCATATATAAATCTTTTAAAAATTATTTTTAGTTGTAGATGGACGCAATACCTTTATTTTATTTATTTATTTTTATGTGGTGCTGAGGATCAAACCCAGTGCCTCACACGTGCCAGGTAAGCACTCTACCACTGAGCCACAACCCCAGACCTAGATTTTTTTTTTATCTAATCAAAACCATGGCTTGAATCTTTTTCCCCACATCCCATGACCAGAACACCCCATATCAGCAAATGTATATTCTCTTCTTTTTCACTACAAAATTTCACAAGAAATTGTGGGTATCTGTGCTTTCAATGCTTCGCTGTACAATCTTTGTTTACTCTGCAATCAGGCTTCTGTCTCCATAAATGGAAAGTGGTTTTCCAGAAAATTTTTTCTGATCACCAATTTACCAATATGGGTTCTGAGGACACAGGTCAAATTATAGCCAACCCAGTGTGTATAGGAAGTGGACAAAGTGATGGCCTATTCTCTTCAGAAGGCTGGACAACAAGGAGGACAAAAAGAAGGAATATTGTAGCAGGGGATATTAACAATAATGAAAGTTACCCCCCCCCCATTAAAAACTTCATCAAGTCCACAAGAGGGGGCAAGTGGAAAGAAAAAGCAAACACAAGAAAGAGAGAGGATGAATAATAGAGCAATGACTAGGATACATTGAAAAGGGTGAGCACCAGTTAAAAATCCTTAGAAAGTGACACTTTTATGAACATAGAGGGAACAAATGAATGGAATGCCTGGAATATGAATCACTGTTCCTCTACCCAGAATCCCTGATGTTCCTAGACCTGTCATCATGAAAGGGAGGCAATCTTAGATTCTGCTACTAGGATTGTGGGAGAGTTTGAACACCAATGGCATTTTCCAATAGATAAAATGAAGCTCTAAATTCTGATTATGTGTACTTGAAGAAGTGTTATCCTTTTCAATTATACTACAGAGTTAAATAAACTTTTGTGATTTGATCTGAGAATCAAACCCTTACCTAGGGCACTTTCTATAGGAGAAATCTCTAGCTTCTTGAAAATCCATAACATCCAGATAGGGAGATGCCTGTTGATAACTAGAAGGTTATCCAATGTTTTAGCCAGATTTGCATTGCTGTGGCTAAAATATCCAATAAGAACAATTTAGAGGAGGAAAAGCTTACTTGGTGCTCACATTTTCAAAGGTCTCAGTCCACAGACAACTGACTCCATTGCTCTGGACCCAAGGTGAGACAGCACATCATAAATAAAGGGCACACTAGAGGAAAGCTTCTTGCCTCATGGTGGGGTCAGAAAGGAAGGAAAGAGTAAGAGTGGAGTAAGGCCACAGGGAAGATGAAACCCTCCAGGGCATCCCCATGACCCACCTCCTCCAGTCATGACCCATCTGCCTACAGTTAATACAGGTTAGTCCATTCAAACAAGTATGGACAGATTAGGTTACAGTTCTCACAATCAAATTATTTCATCTCTGAATATTCCTACATGAATATAGGGGCTTTGGGGGATAACTCTTATCTAAACCATAACGTCCACCTAATACAGCGACATTACCATTAGAAAGAAACAAACTTGGAAACTCACACAAGGAAACTACTTTCAAAAGTCTATTTCTAAACCACCCAAGAACACCAGCATTACTGATTTGGAGGCACACCTCAATTTAACCCCAAAGAGAATTACTTATATGGCTTTCTTACTCACAAGCCTTGGTTCCAAATGACTCTTACCTGTTACCTGAAATGAATTTCATCTTCACAGAAGAAATGTTTTTGACCTCTGAGAAAATTCCAAAGAATGGACCACAGGCTTTGAAGACAATATCCAAGAGGATTTCCAAAAATTCTTTTGAACAGTGTAGCTGCTTTTGAATAAGTTTATAAACTCCAAAGGTATCACTTGGAAAGTGTGAGAAATAATTTTACCAAGTTTTGCTTTATCCATTTGAAATATTTGTAAGGCATAGACTGAATTTTAGAGTGCATATTAGTTGTCTTTTCGTGGATGGATTCCTTGTCTGCCCAGCTAACCTGTAAGTGCTGGGAACTGTGGCTTCCTTATAATCCTATATATAGTTCTATTTGGTGCCTTTGAAAGTGCTGAATGTTTTAGATTGATAATCAATATGGATGCATGTTCTCTTGAGTCTGGTGTTTATGATATGGACATGTAAATAGCAGTAAGCCTCATCTGCTTTTTTGAACAAAACATACTATGTGTAATAGAAAAAAGTTGCAAAAAACAGAAGAAACATGTAGAATGGATGATGGCATACTGCCAAAATTAGTTTCTAACACAAACCAAATGGGAGAAAATAGAGAAGACCCTAGAAGATGGAAAGATCAATCTCATTTTTTAGTATAAAAACAGAACCACATTTTCAAATTTACAATTTAATCTGACAGTTTGGGTGTAACTCTCATGCTACTAACTACTCCACCTTTCTCCCACAAATCTCGAGCCTTCCCAGTCTCTCTGAATCCTATCCTGTTGGCTACCTCCACATCTGACATTTAATTCATCAGCTCTTACTCCAGAGATTTTGTGGGGAAAGGCTCCAGATCCCAAAAACAACTTACTGTCTTATTGTTTCTGGAGTTTGTTTCTAGTTGTCCTTATTATTTTCCAAACAGTGACATTTTTCCAATTTACTAAACTACACCAACATTCAGGTTAATAAAACTAGTATCCTAATGAAAATTTTTCCACAGATTGATCATTTAATATCTATGTCATATTCTTTAAAACATGCAAATGAAATCTGGGTTGTTATTGGAGAGACAAAATGAAAAATGATGATGTTGGCAAGAACAAGATTACGAATATTCATGAAGAAGGACAAGCATATATTTCCCTAAAATGTAGTGCTTTCTTTCCCAGAGGAGGCCATCTGGGCTATTTGATTGCTAGTTAAAACCAATTAACACAAAATGGGGATACTACCTTATTGGGTTTCACCACAAGCCTTCTGGTTTCATCCCTAATCTTATGTTTTCTTCTTAAATGTTTTCTGTTAATGGTACAAATTGAAAACAACAACACTAACAACTCATGTTTAAGCTAAATAGAGTCTACCAGAGCTCGAGCAAGCACTCCTCATTAATATCCATAATCATCGCCTTATCCCAGAGAGACAGAGATGATAACAACTCAAGCCTGCTCACGCACACAAACTGTTCCGTTGGCCTTTGAAACAGCCAGGCAGCCAGATGACCACTTACCCTTTGTCTACACTGCCAGCACCTGAGGTCCTGGGAGTCTCTCAAGTAAAGTGGAAATGGTGTAAAAAAAATGATGCCCCTGAGTTTGCATACATTTTCTTAAAGCAAGTCACAGTGAAACCAGGGTGAGAGAAGCTCACATCACAAGAATAACACTAACTAGACCTATTTGCACACTCTAATCTCTGGCAATAAACTCCAATTCCCCCAATAAGTGTCTATTTCCTCAGTGCTTTGCTTTATCCTCTTAGCTACTTGCTAGTGAAGGCTGTTCTCTTAGCTCAAATTTTCTTCTTAGTGAGATGTTTTCCCCTGGTTATTGTTACACCAGTCACCTATCACTTTCCCTAAGCATTAGCTACATCTTTGGATGTTCTTCATCATTCTTTTCTCTTTTTTTTGGGGGGGGGGGCGGCAGGGTATTGGGGATTGAACTCAGGGGCACTCAACCACTGAGCCACATCCCCAGCCCTATTTTGTATTTTATTTAGAGACAGGGTCTCACTGAGTTGCTCAGCACCTAGCTTTTTGCTGAGGCTAGCTTTGCCTCCTAAACCGCTGGGATTACAGGTGCACCACTGTGCCTGGCTTCATTGTTCTTTAAATTGACTTAATCTCTTCTGGAGAGGATTGAAGGAGGAGCACTGAATTACCCAAGTTTTAATCAGATATACCCAGCACAAAATTTGCATGCAATAGTGATAAATTAACTATACAAATAGTATAGAATAGAGCAGTGTTTCCAAATATATAGCATGCATACCATTTGTCATATACAAGATAATTTTAGTGGGTACATGGGCTAATATCTTTGTGTTGATAATTATATATTTATTTCATTTTATGGGTATATACAAACACAAGTATACATATCTATGGCTAGTACTAGAAAACTATAATTACTCACTATAGCCTAGGATAAGACTAAGGCTCTTAAAATTGCGGGGAGTCAGATTTTTAAATTAAGTAAATTAGAGCTGTTATCACATGTATGTCAAGATCAAAATTTTGGAAACATTTATGTTATTATTAAGAACTTTCCCATATCTTAAAGCCCTGCTCTGCCAGTTATGAGCTGTGTAGCTTTGAGCAAGCCTTTCTCATTGAGTCAAATTTTCCTTAAGCATGAAATGCACAGACAATAGCATGTACCTCATGAGGGCAAACAGTCAAAAGAAAAATTTAGGCATACTTTTTTAAAATAAAAATTAGGACTTGAAACTTATAATTAGTCTTTTAAATAGGATAAAAGGGAATAAACTTTATAATTAGTCTTTATAAACTTTATAATTTTTTAAACAAAATATACCAGCATCTAACAGACAGAGGCATGGGGGAAGGGGTAAAAGAGGCTTTGTTTAAACAGTTTCCCAAGACATTAGAAGTTAATATTATTATTTTGTGTAAAAGGTGGGAGAATATCTTGAGTTACATAATAGATTCTCACCTAGAATAAGAGATTGCTCATCTAACAACTTTTGTGTACCTCCCCTTACCACATTTGTTTAGAAATTAAATATATCTATATCTATATCTCTCATTTGTTTGTAGCATCTTTAGGACAGCAACTGTGTCTTTTCATCTTTATATCTCAATGCCTCATACAGTGTTTGTCCCACTATAATGTCTCAATAAATGGCTGTTGAACTGAAAATGACAAGAATAATTTTGTGTTTTTAATTTAAAACCATAAAGTCCTGGTAACTTTATGATGTAGCATACTATAAGGTGATCCACATATTAGTGAGAATTAGAGAGATTAGAGTGAATTGAAGAGATTCTAATTAGAATGAATTAAATTCACTTCTTGACTTTTCAATGATTCCATAGAACTAATGGAATGTCAGTGTTTCTGAATGAGCTTGGATATTATTAAAATGGAAAAGCCCTAAGTGAAATATAAAGACTGAGATGGGAATATCTGAATGCAAATGCAAAATATGTTACTCCCCAAGCAAAATAAATACTTTGAGAAATACCAAAAATCCTTGAGGATAGAAAAGAAAATGCCAATTCTTATATATGGCATATTCCATATTCCATTCTCATAATTTATTTTATTGATAAAAAATAAATTCCTATTATTTCCATAATGAAGTGTGGTCACTGTTACACGATATCTGAAAACATTTTCTCTCCCCAAATCAGTGATTCTACTTTCCCTATGATTTCGTATAATGAGTAAGAAGGGGAAAAATTATCATTGCTTAGTAAGTTTTTAAAACAAATAAAGAGGGGCTGGGGATGTGGCTCAAGCAGTAGTGCACTCGCCTGGCATGCGTGCGGCCCGGGTTCGATCCTCAGCACCACATACCAACAAAGATGTTGTGTCTGCCGAGAACTAAAAAATAAATATTAAAAATTCTCTCTCACTCTCTCTTTAAAAAATAAAATAAAATAAAACAAATAAAGAATGCTAAAAGATGGAATCATCTTTCTTTAATCCTTATTATTATCAAGATATCTTAAGACCCCCTCTGATAGTTATTCTGTAATGAAAAGTCTATAGTAGAAAAGGCCATACTGTCCACTCAAATAGCAACCGATAAATTAATATATTTAAAAAATGAGGGATTGTTTTCTAATCTTTAGAGTTAGGGGAAAAAATCAATTACTCCATTGATGTTATAGTATTTTGAAACAATCTCAATAAGTTTCCTGCTTTCTAAATAAGTGTTCAATTTTGAGGAGTTAAAATAGCATCTAAGACTCTAAGACTGCCTCTAATATCAGGTTTCTTAGGATCTTAACCCACTAATTATTAAGAGTTCTACCAAACACCAGCTAGTGATTAAAATTGTATTGAGACATGCCACTAAATTATTTCATGTAGGAAATTAATTTTAAAAGCCTATAAAATGGAAAATAGTAAAAGCAAATATTCAGGATACTATTTAATTGTGGCCAAATCAAAATTCCAGCAATAAAAGGATAGAGATTCAGCTACTTAATATTTTCTTTCTTTATATATGAATACTAACATATTTATTTTGGAGAGAGGTCATACATGAAAAAAACTTGGGAAGCACACCCAGAAGATAGTTATAGTATGGACTTTATGGTGACTGTGGGTGTAAACATTCATAAAACTTCATGAATACAGTTCTGAACTTGATGCTATGGTTGATCACAAAGTATCTACAAGCAAACAAACAAAGTCCAAAGTTGAAACATTCTAATAACTATCCTTTTCTTAACTTGATGTAGATGAAAGAACATCTCTTTGACCTAAGTTATCACCTCTGACATTTCAAAAAAGCTACAAAATGAGTCAAGTGGGGAGCCAGTAGGCCTGGATTCTAATCCTTAGATGTATCTCTTACCCTGTCTTTTGACCTTTTGGAGACTTGTTTTTCCTATTAGTATACCAAAAACAACATCTGCTTCACAAGATGGGCTTGAAAATTAATGAGATGATGTCTGAGAAGTACTTGAATATCAGGTGTTCTGTAAATTCTAGGTACTGTTATTCAATATTAAAATTCATTACCCTTCTCTGAACCACCCAACTAGCCTGCTGCATCTGTGATCTGATCTCAGCACATAGGTGTAAACAAGAAAATGTCAAACTGGATGCCATGCTCTTCTCAGTTTAATCAATCATTAGTTTTTTCCCCTTGGTTTTTAAATTCAGAATGTTGAACTTGTAGAATTCATTGATTATAAGTACATGTCCCCCACAGATAGGTATATTGCAAGTTGGTTGTTATTGAATATTCACTCTTAACAATTTTAATGATGAAAGATTTCCACTTATTATTTTTTCCACATTTTTATGGGTACATTGTAGTTATACATATTGATGGGATTTGTTGTTACATATTTATACAAGCACACAATATAACAATATAATTTGGGCAATTCAATTATTATTTTGAGAAAAACCCTTCACCAGTTTTTCCACTTGCAGAAGAGAAAGGCGTATTTTTTGCCCCCAAAAGAACCTCTTGTAGTAGCCAAAATATCAGGAACTGGTAAATATTACAAAGGTGAAGCTGCAAAGGTCAAGATTAACACAAATAAAGACCACATAGATAATTTCCCTGGTGGTCTTGAGCTGTACTTGACAGTTCCCTGGAGGAATATTTTGTTTTAGTAAATTGACAGATAATGCCCTAAAATAATAACAAAATGATAAATAATTTTAAGGACATGTTTTCCATATATGATCACATTTAATACATGTTTAAAAGGTTTCTATGAAATAAATGTTACAGCCTGGTTTTCAAATAGAGAAAATGAGACTAAAAAAGGTTTGCTACTTTGCTCAAGCTCATAGAGTTAGTGAGTAACAGATTTAATATTTAACTCAAATTATCTGACTACAAATTTAAGTTTCCATTATACTGTGCTAACTGAATATGTAGATAAAAAAAAAAATCTCTTACAGTGAGTCTATAGCCCTTCTAGAGCATTAGAATTCTACTCAAATGTCTTCTCCCTGAAGGTTTCTGTAAGGCTACTCAGTTGATCACCCAATCTGCTTTCTGTGCTGAGTCTGTCTTTGATTACTTACTTCAGAGCTAGTATTGTAGGACATTAAGGAACACAGCTTTCAAGAGGGCTTCCTGTTGCCATGCAAAAACAGCCTTCCATTGACTCATTCACATTGCTGTCTTTGTGCTTCTCCTTCTTCTCTCTATATTTCTTTTTCTCCCTCTGTTTTCACAAATCCTTTTGATTGTTTTCTTCTAGGGATCTGTCCCTAGCAAAGTTTCCACTTGAAGTGTAGCTATTTCCTATAAGAAATTCCAGGATATGAACAGTCATACCCTCACCAAGTACCATATGCTGTAGCGCCAGCAAAAAGACCTCTTAAAAAAGAGTGTTTTCTGTTCCAACAATGTCTCTCTTGCTTGTGAAGCCCAACTCCTCCACATATAATTCTTTTGTTGTTCACTTTAGCCCTTTAAAACACTTATCTTTGCTTTGTCAATAGACTATTTTTTCCCCTCCCATTGGGGGGGAATAGTGTGAGGCAACAGCCCCTGGTGGAAAGAAGGGAAAAAGTGAGCCAAGTCACCAAACTAGGGGAAAGTTGAGGGGGAAAGTCTTTAAGAAAACATTCTTAGTATGGATGGTTAAGTAGCAACAGGGGATAAATGTAGGACACAGGTGGCCAGCATGTGTTTTGAGCAAAGGCAACATTATCCAACAGACAGCAGAATTCCTTTAGAATCTGGCCATTTGCTGTATAGGCTCAGGGAGCTAGTGGAGAGGTTTTCCTTCAGGCATTGTTTCTATTGTGTCAGGCTGCATTACACCAAGAAAAGCCTGACTAAAATTCTGCCCTGTAACAATAATGTATTCTCATTCTACCACCACATCAATGAATCCCTCCCTGCAACCATAACAGAGTCTGGAGAACAAAAACACTGTCTGGCAGAGTGCCTCCTGGCATACATAATCCACATCTTCCCTTATCTAAAATATGGCCTTTAAGCTAAAAGGGAACTCCATTGTGGATATCAGCTGCTAAATTATTCTAGCAAGTGAAGAAGTCCAATCGAATCCATTTTGGCCATTTCAGGAACTAAAGAGAATTACTAGTCTCTTCATCTTGTTCTGATATGTCATCAAAAGGGGTTGCTAAAATATCAACGGATGGTTATGGTAGAGAGGAATAGAGTGGTTTGGCTATTGACAAATCTCCAGATGAAGACCTTTGCTATTGATCATTCTGGTAATGACACAGCTGCCTCTTTACTCATATGACCCAGGCTCTGTCACCTAAATTAGAATGCAGAAATTCATTGTATTTCAACTTCTAACCAATTCACAGAGGCAAAAGCTTTCTGGTACAAATAAATGCTTTGCAGGCACATACTCATTTGCTCATCCTCTAACAATTGCTTATTAAATATATACCATCTGTTAGTACATAGTTCAAGGTGCAAACAGAGCAACATCTGGAATTTGAACATTCAGGTTTTCTTCTAAGTCTGAGTAGACACAGCCTGGGCAAGGACAGAGATACTATACCATTATTTCATCAATAAGCTTAACTCATTTCATTGAGCATGAAATGACCAACAAGCATGGCCAGTCCCTCTGAAGAATCCACTTCAGTGCATTTTTAGTTTTCCACATGATTCCTTGATCATGACTATTTGCTTAAGGGTGTTGAGATGGGATGGTGAGAGTTTGGAGAATTCTCTTGACCATAGATATTTTATACTGAGCCAGGGAAGGTGTTCTGGTGAAAGATGGTGACCTGAACACATGTATTTACTTCTTTTCTTTTCCACAGTCTCATTGAAATGATACAAAACACATTTTCAAAAATAATTAAACCATTACTGGGTTAGAAAACAAGAAAGGTTTTCAGCAAAAGCTCAGAAAGCTTGAGGAAATCCTTAAAAGATAGAAAGCAGATGGGATCTGATTCATGGAGGAAATAAAAGAAGGAAAATTGTAGCCTAAAACTAGGATAGGAAAAGTATTCTCTTCCAAGATAACACCAGAGAAGTAATAAACTTAAAGAAATACAAGTATAGAAGTGGACCACAGGACAGTTTTCAGCAGGAGGAACTGCATTCACAAACACCAGGCCAATAGAGCTCCTCTTTCTACCTACTACCCTCTCTCCCTCTTAGAGCCAACAGTGTTTGGCAGTTTAGACATGCTATCAGGATTAAACCTGAAAACTGCATCTGCATTCTAAAGTCAGCAAACTACCTGCCTGGAGGAGAGAGGCTCGGAGGATTTAGGGGCCTGAGTGTTCCTGAGAGAAGAGTTTGAGGTAACTTTAGATCCCCATAACGTTTATGTATGAGCCAATGATCCTCATTCCTGCTTGTCTATTAAAATTTCCTGGGAAGCAATGCTATTGAGAACCTCTGCTCTAAAGCATTTTCCCTAAACCTTTGTGAGTATTGAAATCACCTAGGGACCTTATTAAAATGCAGATTTTGCTTCAGCAAATCTGAGGTATCCTCTGAGATTCTACAATTGTACTGAAATCCTAGGCTCACAAGTTCCAAAGCTATTGATGAAAGGAGCATATTTTAAATATCAAGAACCTAAGAGAAACATAAAAGACATAATTATAGTCTCAAACCAAAAATAAATATTAACTAATTTGATCTTTTAGTTAATGGGAGGACCTAGGATTCTAATTTCAATAACTTCCATATCTCACGTTTCAGTATGAATAGATACTGTCTAAAGTTGAAGCAAGAAATGTAGATTTAATGTATTGTTGAAGTCAATTTTAAAAAAAAACCTATAAACAATATAACAAATGTGAGGGAGTAGAATGGAATAAAAATGAGCTACAATTTTAATCTTTCAAATAACAAAAATAACAATATTTACTAAACACATAATAGGTGCTAAACACTATTATAAACATTTTACACGTGTCAACTCATATAATCTTCAGGAAAACACCCTCAGATTAGGATCTCCATTGTTATTTATGAGAAAACCAAGGCCTACAGTGATTAAGGATTTGCATAAGGTCACAAAGCCAGCAAGTGGCAAAGCCAGGATTCAAATGTAAGCAGTCTGCTTTAGAGTTTATGCTGTTAACTGTTAAACCCTGCTGTCAACAGATGCAGTTTACAACACCAAGAAACAGCAGCATTATCAAATGCTAAATTGGAAACCACCTGGAAAGTAGAAACCAATGACTACTTAGGTGGTATTTAAATCTGAGGGATTCAAGAGCAGCTGGAGGTGGAAATAAAGATGTGAAATTTACCTTTTTTAATTTTTTTTTTAGTTTAGATGGACACAATATATTTACTTTTATTTGTTGATTTTTATGTAGTGCTGGGGCTCAAACCCCAGGTCTCACAGGTGCAAGGCAAGTGCTCTACCACTAAGCTACAACCCCAGCCCTGTGAAATTTACTTTTTATTTTAGAAGCTTCTGAGTAGTTTTAGAAGTGATTTGCCCTGTGCAAAAACACTTAATTTTTAAAAAACTAATACATCTAAATGCATTTTTAAAAGAACAGAAATATAACAAAATATTAATGGTAATTGTTTTATTTAGGTGGAGTAAGGCAGAAAACTATGGACATTTGTAATTCTTTTTTTCAACCTGTGTTTTCCAAATTTCCAGGAGTTACTTTTAACTTCTTAACAGTAGAACATATTTAAAAGGCGAAAGATTTATACGATCTGAAGAGAAACCAGAGTATAGTAGAACATATTTAAAATCTCAGTGCATAGGCCATATTGTCAAAAACAGTGGTGACTATGAATCTATGTATGAAAAACAACTGGTACCACATGTGATGGAGATGGTTCTGGGATGCCTTGGACATTTTGACAAGGAGCCCAAAACAAACAAACAAACAAAAAATGTCTTACCTTAGAATGGCCCTCCAAAATCAATATGGGTACTTATCTTAAGTCTTCTTGATCCTTTTGCTTCTCCATTCTCTACCACCCTCATGGAAAAGTAGGTGCCTTGTCACAGGCTGAACTCTTTTACAGTCTTTAAAATATCAAAATCATTTCCAGAACTTCAGAAATAGCTTTTATCTGAAGCTTTCATGCAAACAGATCCCAGATATGCTACATTTAGCGTATCCAAGATAACAAGAAAAGTACCTTCTTGAAAAATACCACAATTCCTCCATACAAGTCATTCTTTATGAACAGATAACTCATTTTGACAGCTTTGAAGGGCTTAAATTCCTTGGGTAGTTCTCTTATGGATACTCTCTGCTGGTCCATTTCAAGACCCAGGCTAATTTGAGATTTCTTGCAGTTAATTGTGCAATTTGATCAGGTAAAGTAAATCTGGAAGATCTTTCAGTATCATCATTTCAAATGTAGGTGATTCAGTGTAACCTAGAATTTGCAGGGACAGACATTTGAGATATATGTGTTCAATGGGTATAATCTTAAGAATTTAGCAAGAGACTCCATGGAGTTACTTGTGATATAATATCTTTTTTGTTGTATATATGATTTTTTATTTCTTCTTTTTAGACACACATGACAGTAGAGTACTTTGACATATTATACATACATGAAGTATTATTTATTACAATTAGGATCCCATTCTTGTGGTTGTACATGATGTGGAGTGCCACTAGTCATATATTCACATGTGAACAAAGGAAACTTATGTCCAATTTATTCTACCGTCTTTCCCATTCCCATTCCCTACCCTTCCCTTCATTCCCCTTTGTCTAATCATTGAACTTCTATTCTTCCCTCCCTTCTTATTGTATGTTAGCATCTAAATATCAGAAAGATCATTGGGCCTTTGGATTTTTGTATTGGCTTATTTCACTTAGCATGATAGTCTCCAGTTCCATCCATTTATGATATCTTGATTTGAAAATCAAAAATAATATTTCTTCTTGATTTGGAAAATAATCCTCATAAAGACTTGGAATAGTACAAATAATAAAAGACAAAAATATGGAGCTACCTGTGGTGGTTCTTCATTTCTGTTACAACAGGTTTGCCATGACAATTTGTACAGACTTATATATAGATTACTCTCATGTTATAGGCAAATCATAATGGGAGTGTGATCAGGCTTTCAAGGTTGCTATGATTTGGATTTGGAATGTCTCCTGAAAAGCTTATTTTGAAAGCATGGTCCCCAGTGCAGCAAAGTTCAGAGGTGAGGCTTTAGAAAAATGATTAGGGCTCTGATCTCATCAGTAGATCTATCCATTTGCTGGATGAATTTATCTATAGCTGAATGGATTACTGGGTGGTAACTATAGGTAGGTGGGCATGGATGGAGGACGTAGATCACTGGAGGAATACCCTTGAGGTCTATATTTTATACCTCTCATGTTCTCTCTTTCCCTCTCTCTCCTTCCCTCCCTCCCTCTCCTGCCCCTCCCCTTACCCTCATCTCTCTCCTTGCTCCTTCCTGGCTGCCATGTGCTGAGCAGCTTATCTCCACCAGGCCCTCTCACCATGATGTTCTGCCTCACCTTGGGTCCAGAGCAGTGGACTCAGTCAACCATGGACAGAGACTTCTCCAACTGTGGGCCAAATATGAAATTTCCTCCTCTAGGTAGTTCTTGTCAGGTATTTGGGTCATACTGACAAAAAGCTGACCAACACATGGGGCTAAGAGGAAGAATGAAGGATATGACTAATGTTCACTATTGTAGCACATATATAGAAAGCAGTTATTTCTCAACAGCTTGGAAAGTGTTCTTGTGCTGATAAGCGTCAAACTACAAGCTTTTTACTCGGTAAATAATGAAGTGACTCAGAACTTCTTGACTTTTGTGGAAGAAAAACAATGTAAAGATTGAGTTTCCCCAGGGAAACTTATAGATCTTGCTCTTTTAAGGGAGAGGACTTCCGAGCAACTCCTCTCGTTGCACATGAGTGGCAGTGAGGAGGGAGGTTGCTAGTTGCCTAAGAAAGTAATGTTGAAACAGTGGAAGCTTTATTTTTCCTGTTTTTATGTTTGATTTAATTAATCACAATTTAAACCCTCAAATATTATTGAAATATGTTATCAGACCTGGAATCATCAGGTTTCTAAGAAACACTGAAAATTTTTCAAAGAAGAAGGCAATTTGAATCCTTGACAGATACTTAATTCAGAAGACACATTACAGAGAATTCTTTTATAGGTATTTGCAGTAGTGTCATCTCTGGGTGATTAAAAAACTTGGACAAGATCATTTAGCTGATATTCTGCTGCTAGGAAGACTATCAAGCAATTCCTTGACTCCTAAACCTAGCTATAGGGAAGGAGGTGTAGGGTAAGTGCCTTGTTCACAGTATACTCATATTGTCTATAATATTACAGTACACTCACAGGATACACATTTGTTAGTGTTGTAAGAACTTGTTAAAATGCTCAGTTTCTTGCTTTTTCTAACACTTAAGGGTAAAAGGCATAGTGAATTGTGTTACAGCTAGAACTACACTGAGTAACAATGGATCCTTCGTGAAAATGCTCGGATACTCAGAGAATATGTTGAGAAATCTGTTTGACAGTTTACTCTAGTTTAAATGTTCTAAGTTTATAAATGTCTCCAACTGATTTCTATGAACACAGACCAATGCATTCTCAACAGGCCTCTGCATCATTCATCATTCTTGAAAAAAATATGAAGCAATAGTTTTTAAGCAGTTGATTGTGGATGTGTAAGTTTGAGATACTCAAGAGAAAAGAAGCACACAGTTTGAGGTTCACATATATCCTGGATTTCTGCCTGTGGTAATTTCTAAATTCCAGTTCAGGGAAGTGGAGCCCATGTAGAAAGCAGAAGTCTCATGGAATAAAAGGAACAGAGTCAGAATTATGAGTTCCTATCTTGACTGAAATTTATGGAGCAGTAACTGAAAACAAGGGGGTACTGGAATCTATGTAGGAATACCCTGTCTTAATCAGCTTTTTCGTTGCTGTGACTGAAATACCTGTCAAGAACAATGTCAGGAAGAAAAGTTTATTTGGGGGCTCACATTTCAGAGGTCTCAGTCCATAGATAGACGGCTCTATTCCTCAGGGCTTGAGGTGAGGCAGAACATCACGGCAGAATAATGTGACAGAGGAAAGCAGATTAGGACATGCCACCAAGAAGTAGAGAGAGAATGGAACCACTATTTGACCCAGCTATTGCCCTTCTGGGACTATTCCCTGAAGACCTTAAAAGAGCATACTACAGGGACACTGCTACATCGATGTTCATAGCAGCACAGTTCACAATAGCTAGACTGTGGAACCAACCTAGATGCCCTTCAATAGATGAATGAATTTTTAAAATGTGGCATTTATACACAATGGAGTATTACTCTGCACTAAAAAATGACAAAATCATAGAATTTGCAGGGAAATGGATGGCATTAGAGCAGATTATGCTAAGTGAAGCTAGCCAATACCTAAAAAACAAATGCCAAATGTCTTCTTTGATATAAGGAGAGCAACTAAGAACAGAGCAGGGAGGAAGAGCAGGAGGAAAAGACTAACATTAAACAGAGACATGAGGTGGGAGGGACAGGGAGAGAGAAGGAAAATTGCATGGAAATGGAAGGAGACCCTCATTGTTATACAAAATTACATATAAGAGGATGTGAGGGGAAAGGAAAAAACAAGAAAACAAAACAAGGGAGAGAAATGAATTACAGTAGATGGGGTAGAGAGAGAAGATGGGAGGGGAGGGAAGGGGAGGGGGGATAGTAGAGGATAGGAAAGGTAGCAGAATACAACAGTCACTAGTATGGCATTATATAAAAACATGGATGTGTAACTGATGTGATACTGCAATCTGTGTACAGGGTAAAAATGGGAGTTCATAACCCACTTGAATCAAATGTATGAAATATGATATGTCAAGAGCTTTGTAATGTTGTGAACAACCAATAATAAAAAAAAATGAGAGAGAGAGAGAGAGGACCTCTCAAAAAGAACAAAATGTAGGGCCAGAGTTGTGGCTCAGTGGTAAAGCACTTGCTGAGCATGCATGAGACACTGAGTTCAATCCCTGGCACCACATAAAAAAATAAACAAATAAAATAATGTGAGAATCAAGTCTGAGGCCACCAGATGGAGGGTGGCAGGTCATGCAGATTCTACTGTTCCAGCTCCCGGCATAAATATTTGTATGTCCATTGCCCCTCCCCAACCTTATAAGCATTCAGTGACACACTGCAACTCTGACCTTTGCACCAACTCTAGGATATGCAGCATAAAAGCCTCTTCTGCTGGACAGTGTGCATTCTGTGCCAGCTCATTCCCGTATGCAATGCAGCTCAGAGGAATTCCAACTAATTTCAGGACAGATCACTCATCCTAGTCACCTAGTCAACACCAAAAGTAAGAGAATGGGGAGCATGGATGGAAAACCCCTAGCTAGGGCTCTGTTCATGGGTCACACAGCGTAATAAGAGTGAGAAAAGCTTGGTTAATATGGGTCACAATCATCTGCCCTATGCCCCTCATCTGAATACCTTAGTGGGTAGGTAAATTTTTGTTTTTTTGTTTTACTTTTTTCTTTTATCCCTATTTTTGTTTTATTTTTCTCCATTTTCTTCTTTTTGTCATTCTTAAGTTTTTAATTTGTTATTTTGATTTATTTTACCCTTTTTATTGTCATTGGCATTCTATTTTTTTTAATCTTTTTACTTTTTTGTGGTACTGGGGATCAGGCCTCAGTAATGTTGGGTGGTTGTTCTGCCACTGACCTATACCATGAGCTTAGTCAAGAGGAATTGTACCCAACTCTAGCCACAATTTAGTCCTGCCCAACTTAAAGAATAAGAGGGAAGGACAAAAGCTCCCAGCCATAGATCCATTCCTAAGTGAGCACAACTGGAGGTTGTATTTTCCTGCTCCTGGAAAAACACCTCCACAGTAATAAGGAGAAATAATACAATTGTTTTGGACATGACAACTATGGTGGTCCTCTGCATTGGTCACACCAACACACTATCAGATTGCACATTGCTGACAAGACTGCATGTGAATACCATGGAAGGAAAATATGATTCCAGCTGCTGCTTGTTTCTCAAGAAACACCAGGAACTGCACCAATGTCTAAACAGAGGCTAAAAGCTATAGGCCATTCACCATAATTGAAGCAACCACTATTTGACTTGCTTTCAAGTAACTGCTATAGACAGTGCATGTGGAAAACCCCATTTCTTCATAGGGGCTTCCACTTCCATTTTAGGAGCACCCACAGAAGGTGCACCCCATATATTCTGCTGTCTATATAACACCTGCTTGAAGTAGCAGGAAGTCCCCATTCCTGGGTGACCTACAGAAACTGTGGGTTCCTCAGACTGCAACTCAATTATGCACTAATTTCAGATATAGATCATTTATCCTAGTTACCTATCCACTAATTACAACCAAGAAACCATAGGGAGATTACACTATAGGATACAATTAGAAATAAACTCAACACTACACAACAAACTGATACTTCAAGACACATCATCAAGAGAAAACCACTTACTTCCAGGTATGGTGGTACACATCTCTAATCCCAGAGGCTCAGGAGGCCAACTTCAGCAACTTAAGAAGGTCCTAAGCAACTTAGCGAGACCCTGTCTCAAAACAAAAAATAAATAAAAAGGACTGGGGATGTCACTCAGTGATTAAGCACCAATCCGAGGGCCGGGGGGGGGGGTAGAGAGAGAGAGAGAGAGAAGGAGAAAGGCACTTACTAAGCAGGCAGTCACATAAAAAGGTGGAAGAGATATCCATACTGATACAAAAATCTCAACACAGAAACACAAGAAATATGTAAAAACATGGTAACATGACACTTCTTAAAGTTCATAATTTTCCAGTAACAGATTCCAAAGATTTAAAAATGGATGAAATGCTGAATAAAGAATTCAAAAGAAGGGCTGGGGATGTGGCTCAAGCGGTAGCGCGCTCTCCTGGCATGCGTGAGGCCCGGGTTCGATCCTCAGCACCACATACCAACAAAGATGTTGTGTCCGCCGAGAACTAAAAAATAAATATTAAAAATTCTCTCTCTCTCTCCTCTCTCTCTCTCTCTTAAAAAAAAAAGAATTCAAAAGAATATTTTTAAAAAAACTTGATGAAATGCAAGAGAATACAGATAAATAATTGAATGAATTAAGGAAGACATTGCAGGATATGAATGAGAAATTTAGTAAGGAGATAGAGACTTTTTAAAGGAACCAAGCAAAAATTTTTGAAATTGAAAATTCAGTAAGTAAGATAAAATACTCAGTTGAAAGCCTCAATAACAGAATAGATCAAGGAGAAGAAAGAATATTTGATTTTGAAGACAAGTATTTAAAAATATTACATGCAGACAGAAATGAAGAAATAAAACTAAGTGAAAAAGCATACAAATTATCGAAGACATCATTAAAAGATCAAATATCTGGGTCAATGGTATATCTCAGTGAGAATATTTACAGATTGAAAACATAAAAAAAAATCAGTGAAATGACAGCACAAAAACTCATAAAACTTGGGAAAGATTTGAACATCTAGGTACAGGTGGCATTTACAACCCCAAATAGACATGACGAGAAAAGAACCTCTCCATGACATATTAGAGTTAAATTACCAAAAAATAAAGTATAATGAAAGAATATTAAAATATACAAGAAAAGGGGGAGCATGGGAGGAATAGACAAACTCTATATAGGGCAGAGAGGTAGGAGGGGAAGGGGGGGCAAGGGGTTACCAATGATGGTCCAATGTGATGGACATCATTATCCAAAGTACATGCATGAAGACATGAATTGATGTGAAGATACTTTATATACAAACAGAGATATGAAAAATTGTGCTCTATATGTGAAATAAGAATTGTAATGCATTCTGTCATATATGAACAAAAATTAATTTAAAAATATATGCAAGAGAAAAACACCAAGTCACATTTAAAGGCAAGCTCATTAAACTAAGAGCACATTTCTCAGCAGAAACTCTAAAAATCAGGAGGGAAGAGAAGAATGTATTTCAAGACCTGAAAAAAAAAAAAAACCTGCCAATCAAGAATACTATACCCATCAAGTTTATCCTTTAGAATACAGAAGAAATAAAGACCTTTAAAGATAAGCATAAAATAAAGGATTTCATAACCACTAGGCCAACATTACAAACAATCCTTAAGGGAATCCATTTTTAAACCTTTGGAACCTGTTACTGGAAAAGGAAGAAAGATAAACACGATCATGAGAGCACATGAATGAATAAATAAATACTACTACAATAATAGATACCCATATTAGAAATAAGAAAGGCTCAAATACTTTCAATACAGTAAACCATCAAATTTCAGATTAGTTAGAGAGGAAGAAATGAACACAGACTACTCAAAACAACTAGAAAAACTAAAATGATAGGAAAAGTACAAAGCCTTCAATACTAACCCTGAATGTAAATTATCTTAATTTTCCAATTAAAATACACATGTTGGCTGAATGGATTTTAAAAAAGACTCAACATTATGCTGCCTACCAGGAACTCAACTTCCCTGAAAAGATAAACAAATCAAAATTGAAAGGATGGAAAATTTTATTCAAAGAAAAGAGAATCAGAAAGGAAGTAAAAGTAGGTAGTCTTATATCTAATAAAATAGATTTTAAGAAAAAAATCAGAAGAGACAAAGAAGGTCACTATATATATTGATCAAGGGATGAACTTGTCAGGACAATATAATGATTATAAATTTGTATGCAAAGAATGTCAGAACATTCAATTTTATAAAACAAGCATTTCTAGACATAGAGAGATAGACTCCAACATTAACAGTGGTTGACTTCAATACCGCATTTTCACCAACATATAGAGCATCCAAACTCCCTCAAAAAAATCAACAAAGGAAACATCAGAGTTAAATTACATTATAGATCATTTGGACTTAATGTTAACAGAATGTTTATTCAACATCTTCAGAATAAACATTATTTTTATTAGCACATAAAACTTTTTCTAACATACACTATGTATTAGGCCACAAAGCTAATCTTAGCAAATTCAAAAAGGTAAAATAATATGTTGCATTTTCTCTGATCACAATGGAGTTCAACTGGAAATCAACTGTAAGTAAAATTACATGGAAAGTATAAGATTGAACAACACATCTTTAAGAAATAGTTGGCCATTAAATAAATCAGAAGGAAAATATAAAAATTCCTTGAATCAATAAAAAATAGAAATATAAAAATACAAAACCCATGAGATACAACAAAAGCAGTAGTGAGGGAAGTTTATAGTCATGAATGATTACATCAAAAAATAAATAAATAAAGAGATCTCTAATAAATAACATCCCAAGGTCTTAGAAAAAAAATGACAAACCAAACCCCAAATCAGTTGTTGGAAGGAAATAGTAAAGATCAGAGAGAAACAAATTAAATAGGAAATAAAAAACAATGAAAAGGATCAATGAAACAAAGTGGTGATTTTTTTGAAAAGATAAACAATTATGAGAAAACTTTAGCTAAACTAAAAAGAAAGAGAATACCCAAATAAATAAAATTATAGCTGAAAAAATAGGCATTACAAATGATACCACAGAAATTCAGAGAATCATTGGGAATATTTTGAAAAACTATATGCTGATAATTTGGAAAATCTAGAAAAAATGGACAAATTTCTGAACCCATAATCTGCCAAAACTGAACCAAGATGATATTAAAAACTGAAGTATATCAATAACAAGTAATGAGATTGAATCAGCAATTAAAATTCTCCCAACAACAACAACAAAAATTTCAGGACCAGGTTTCATTGTTGAATTTTAACAAACTTTTAAAGAAAATCGAGCACCAATGTTTTTCAAACTATTCCATAGAATAGAAAGGAAAGAACCCTTTCAAACTTATTTTATCCATATCACCAAAAACTGACAGAGATATGACAAAGAAGAAAATATAGACCAAATCCCTGATGTACATAAACACAAAAATCCTCAACAAAATATTTGCAAATTAAATTCAATAGTATATTAAAAAGATCATATACCAGAATCAAGCTGATTTCACTTTAGGCATGCAAGGATGATACAACATATGCAAATCAAAAAATGTACTGAAGCACATAAATATAATCAAGGATAAAAAAATCACATGATCATTCCATCAATATAGAAAAATCTTTCAGTAAAATTCAACACACTTTAATGATAAATACCCTGCATATAGTAAGTATAGGAAAATCATAACTCAGCATAATAAGAATATATATATGAAAAACATCATACTAAAGTGGAAAAGTAAAAGCATTTCCTCTAAAATCAGGATTCAGAAACGGATATCTATTTTCACCACTTTGTATTCAATGTAGAAATATAAATTTTAGTGAGAGCAATTTGGCAAGGAAAAGAAATAAAAAGCATACAAATAGAAAGGAGGAAGTAAAATATATCTATTTACAGATGATATTACTCTTTATATAAGAAAAAATTAAAACTCCAACAAAAGACTGTACAACTGATAAACAAATTCAGGACAAAAATACCATACAATATCAATAGCTTCTTTATGCTTCAATAATGAGCTTACTAGGAAATCAGAAAAAAGGTCTGTGGATATAGCTCAGTTGGTAGAGTGCTTACCTTGCATGCACAAGGTACTGGGTTCAATCCACAGCACCACAAACACACACAAAAAAAAGAAGAATTGGAAATCAGAAAAAGGATCCCTTTCACAATAGCCACACAAAAAAAACCTAACTAAAGATGTGGAAGACCTCTACAGTAAAATTTATAAAACATTTAAAGAAGAAAATTAAAGACTGTGGAAAGGTCTTCCATTCCATGTTCATGGGCTGGAATAATTAATATTTTTAAAATTGCCAAGCTAACATTGATCTACAGATTCAATGCAGTCATCAGCATTCTTCACAGAACTAGAAAAAAAGAATTCTAAAAGTCATATGGAAGCACAAAAGACCATAAATAGCCATAGCAATCCTAAGCAAAAGAACAATGCTGGAGGCATCATGATACCTGACTTCAAAAGATTGAAAAAAAAATGTCAGCATGATATTGGCATAAAAACAGATACACAGACAAATAGAGGATAGAGGATTAAGAAATAAATCTATGTATATTCAGCCAACTGATTTTTTACAAAGTTGCTAAAAATACACAGTGGTGAAAGGATAACCATCTGTAACAAATGGTAATTGGAAAAAACAGATATCATGTAGAAGAAACTTGATCAATATCTCCCATCCTGCATAAAAACAACTCACAATGGATCATAGATCTTAATATAAATTCTGAAACTATTACAGGAAAACATTGGGGGAAAACTTCAAGATATTGGCACAGGTGAAAATTTCTTGGAGAATATCCCCAAACACAGGAAACAAGAGCAACAATTGACAAATGTGATTCTCCATCAAATCAAAAAGCTTCTGCACATCAAAGGAAGCAATCAGGAGAATGAAAAGGCAACCTACAAAACTGGAGAGAATCACTGCTAGCTATTCACCTGGAAGAAGATTAATATCCAGAATTTATAATGAAAACTTAACAACAAAAAGACCAAAACAACAAAAAGACAAGTAATCCAATAAGAAAAAAATGTATGAATGTTATGAATAGTTGCTTCTCAAAAGAAGAAATAAAAATGTCTAGGAAATATATGAAAAAATACTCAATATCTTTAGCCATCAGAGAAATGTAACATCATTTCCACAATGAGATTCCATTTCACTGCAGTTAGAGTGGCAATTATGAAGAAAAAAAATGCTAGCAAGGGTGTGGAGAAAAAGCAATACTTACCCACTCTTAGTGGGAGTGTAAACTAGTAAAATCACTATGGAAAATAATATGGAGGTTGCTCAAAAATCTAAAAGGATATCTACCATATGATCCATTGATTCCACTCCTGGGAGTATAGCCAGAGGAAGTCAGTATAAAAAATACATACCTGTACACCCATGTTTATTGTAACACTAGTCACAATGGCTAAGATATGGAATAATCCTAGATGCCCATCAACAGATGAATGGTTAAAGAAATATGGAATATATACATATTGGAATATTACTCAGCCATAAAGAAAAAGGAAATCCTATAATCTGCAGACAAATGGATAAAATCAAAAAATGTCATGTTAAGCAAAATAAGCCAGACACAGAAATATAAGTATTGCATATGTTTTATGATCTGTGGAAACTAAAAACAACACACACAGACACACACACACACACACACACACACACACAAAAGAACTACAAGAAGATAACCTGAAAGTATAAGTGTACTATTGGTAGGGGGAAGAGTGGAAAGGAGAGAGGGAAGAAGGGTGGTTGGACACTATCAATTCATGATGCATGCATGAATGTGAGCGTTAAATGAATCCCATAAATTTATACAGCTGATATGTGTTAATAAGTACAATAAAAGGACTAATTAAATTGTAGAATTAAGATATAGAATCTCTAAAATAAAAATATTACTTCTGAAGCCCCAGCTACTTGGGAGGCTGACACAGGAGGATAACAAGTTCAAGGCCAGCCTGAGCAACTTAGTAAGATCCTGTCTCAAAATAATCAAAATAAAAATTAGAAGTCATTGTAATTGAAAAAGGTTGAACGTAATAGAAAAGAATTTTTAAACTCCAGGAGATATTCTGTCTCCTGATAGAAATAATCCATACTGAATCAAACACATGACAAAAATTAAATAAATACAACACTGGAGGAGGCCTATGGAGTTATCAAATGATCTAGCAGGTATGTAATTGGAATCTCAAGAGGAAAAGAGGAAATGAAGCATAAAAAAATATTTGAAGCAACAATGCAAAAAACATTTTAAACACTGAAAAAAGATACCAGAGCACAAAACCAAAAAGCTAAGCAAATATGAAGCAATATAAATACACAGAACATAATTTTAGACACATAATCACATTCTGAAGCCTAAAGGTAAATAGAAAATCTTAAAACTGGTCAGAGATTGAAGTAGCATTACATATAGGAGAATAATGATAAGGATGATAGTTAGCTTCTTATCCAAAGTAATGAAGATCAAAATACTATAAAAACATTTTTTTAAAAAATGAAGGTGGAGCCAGGAGCGGTGGTGCACACCTATAATCCATGTGACTTAGTAGCTGAGATGTCACCAGCCATCTGTGGGCTGTGTGTGGACTATGTCGTGCATAGTAGCCTGATGAGGGCATAAGTCTGGCATTGGGAACCTCCAATGGCACCCCCACAGAAATTGATCGCCTGATGCAGGTGGACATCCCCCTCAAGCTCTACCAGAGATCCCACACAGGCCTGAGATGCGTGTGACCTGCCAATATGTCAATCAACCTGCTGACTGCAAGATACCACAAAGCAAGACTCCACCCTTGAAACATCCCCTCCTTTGATGTCTCCCCCACCCCCGCCCCATTTAAATAAAGCAAGTGCGGGCTCCATTTTGCCAGAGTATAGAAGCTCAATCCTTATATATATAATATTTTGAAAATATTTTCTGTCCTGTGGTTCTTTTCCCGTTCTATGTTTCCTAGCTTTTATTTCGCAGCCAGCCCATTCCACCAAGAGGAACTCCATTCCCACCACCCATTCGGGACATGGTCATGACTGAGGCAGTAGTATTTTAAGTTCAAAGCAGCCTCAGCAACTTAGTGAGGCCCTAAGCAACTTAGTGAGACCCTGTCTCAGAATAAAAGAATAAAAGAGGCTGGGATGTGGCTCAGTGGTTAAGCACTCCTGAGTTTAATACCTGGTAGAGGAAGGGTAGGGAAGGGGAGGGGAGGGAAGGGGAGGGGAGGGGAAGGGAAGGGAAGGGAAAAAGAAAGAAAAACGAAGGTGATATACAGATATTTTAGATAGAGAAAGCTGAAAATTCATCTCCTACAAACCTGAATTGTTAAAACACACACACACACACACACACACACACACACACACACACACACATATTGAGAGAAAGTACATAGGCCACAGAGAAATAATATGAGAAATGTAGGTTCTACAAGAAGAAAGGGAAAAAATAAGGAAGACTATATTGGTCAACAAATTAAAATAGAATTATAAACACATTTATTCTTATTTTATATATCTACATTATTAAATCTCTTAAACACTATTGGCTATTAACATAAACACTATGACAAAGGAGGTTGTGATTTATTGTATGTGTGAAAATAGGATATATGATAATAGCTCAAATAGTCAGAATCTACTTAATACACATTGTCATAAAATTACCAGTTAATGAACTGATATATTTTGATTGTAGACCATGATAACTTAAAGATGTACTATAATATCTATAATAATTTCAAAAATAAAAAGAGGAATAAATAAAATATTAAAAATTATATAAAATATATAAAGTATACTCTAATCTGATTAACCCAGGAAAGCCTAGAAAAGTAGGGGGAGGGGCTGGGGTTGTAGCTCAGTGAAAGAGCACCTGCCTAGCTTGTATGAGGCGCTGGGTTACAATCCTCAGCACCACTTAAAAATAAATGAACAAAACAAAGGTAGTGTATCCATCTATAAAAAAAAAATGTTAAAAAAAAAGAAAACTAGGGCTGAAAAAATAATGAGCGGAGGATTGTAAAATTAGTCTAGGTATCTCAATAGAATTATAATAAACTGTGGTAATGTTCAAAATGCCATGGAATACTACTCAGCAATAAAATTAGTGACCTATATCATGGCTGAATCTAAATATTCTGAGTGAAATAATCTACATACAAAAAGTACATATAGCCTATGATGACAGAAATCAGATCAGAGGTGACTCAATTGTGGTAAGGTTGACTGAGGGAATTTTCTGGCATAATAAAAATATTCTATATCTTTTTTCTTTCTTTGGTTCAGGGGATTGAACTCAGGTAACTACTTGGCCACTGAATTACATTCCCAGTCCTTTTTAATTTTACTTGATACAGGGCTTTTCTAAGCTGCTGATGCTGGACACAAGCTTGTTATCCTCCTCCCAAGTCACTGGGATTATAGGTGTGTGCCACTGTGCCCAGCTAATGGTCTAGATCTTGATAGGGATAGGGGTAACATGAGCATCTACATTTTACAAAACTGGATGGCACACGTCAGATCTTACTGTTAACTAAATGTTAAACTATAACCTATATTATTTTCTTACTACATAAAAAATTACATTAAAACAACATGCATTTGTTATCTCACAATTTCTGTAGGTCAGAGGTACAGCACAGCATTACTGGGTTTTCCACTTATGATATCATGAGGCTGATGTTAGGGTATCAGCTATGTTGAGTTCTCACCTGGAAGACACTGGATAAAATACATTTCCAAACTTATTGTTATCAGAATTCAGTACCTTCAAGTTGTTGGACTAAAAACCTTCACTTTTCCCCCTGAAAATCTGACAAGGAGTAACCAATCTTAGTTCCTTGTCCTCTGGTTTCCTTTATCTCAGCAACAGAGAATCTCCCTTTCACACTTCAAATCTCTGACTTCCTTTTCTTCTATCTGGCAGAGAAAAACATCTGCTTTAAAAAGGGTTGTTGTTTTGTCAAACCCATCCACATATCTTAAAACCAACTGACTTGGTACTTAATTACATTTGCAAACTGCTTTCATAGGATAACTAGATTAGTGTTAAGTGAACAAGGAAGAGCCAAGTATCTTGGGGGTGATGTGTTTTAAAATGTTGTCTACCAAGTAACTGAATAAAAAACAAAGGCTGGGAAGAAAACATCTTCAGATAAACAACACTGAGGGAATGTGTTACCAATAGATTTTACTATAAGAAATACAAAGGGAAATTTTTCAGGGCAAAAGGAAATCATCTTGGGGTAAACCTGAATCTGCAGGAAGGAATGAATAACACTAGAAATGGTAAATATGCGTGTTAATGTAAATGACCATTTTTAAATGCCCTAGAAGATTACAGAAAGCCTAAAACAAAAATAGTAAATAAAATAAATTATGTAATATCTAAAAGAACAGAGAAAATAATAAGAATGTTTGGTGAGCTTTTAAAATACACATGGAAGTAAAGTATATGATGACAATAGCATCAAGCGCTAGATGGGCTGAAAATGGAATTATACTGTTGTGAGTTTTTTATAAAGTTGTAGAATAGTTATTTAAAGTAGACTGTGCTAAGTTAAGGGAACATACTGTGTATCTATAAAGCAACCACGAAAACTTGACTCAAAGACGTATAGCTTAAAACCCCAAAATGATACAAATTCAATTGCTAACAAATTATTAATAAAAAGAAGACAGAAAAGGAGGAAGAACAGAGGAAATGCAAAAAGGCAATTAAACTAGCATAATAGTAGACAATCATATTAATAATAATATTAAATATAAATAGATTAAGCAGTTCAGTGAAGAGATAGAAATTGCTAGATTGATTTATTAAAGACCCAATTATATGTTATTTAAAAAAACATACTTTAAACCTAAGTGTTAGGTAGATAAGCTGAGAACAGGTGGACAGGGGAAAGATAATAAAGGGCAATAATTTTCAGGAAAGACATCAGACATATACATCAAAATGAGAGCCCATAAGCCACAAGAGCGGAGGGAAGAGGAAACCTTATCAATATAAAAAAGTATTGGGAAGCTGTGGACTAATGTGTCCAACACTCTCAGCCACAGTTGATTGTGACACCTTGGGGAAACTAACATTTGAAAACCTATCTGTTGGGACCAGGCCATCAAGACCCTCCCCTTGTGACTAAATCAGCACAACCCCCACAAAACAAGTTTTCTGAGGGCTATTCAAAGGATAATAAAGCACTTAAGGGGGAATGCAAAAAGCTAGAGCAAGAACAAAGGAACCCAAATCCTTTAAAAATCCACAACAGCACCCATTCTCTCTGGAGAAAGTTCATACAGTTCCCTATACAGTGTGTCCTCATCTCACCTTCTCTCTAATAAACACCTGCCTATCATTCTTAGTGACTCTTTAGAAATTCTTCCTGTAGAGTAGCAAGAATGCTGTAAATTCCTGCTTTCCATGTTAGCTTCTGTGCTAGCTAGCACAGGTATCTTCCTGTGCAATGTAAGGAATAAATACATTGATAATAAAGTTTTAAAAAGACATATAATGCAATGCAAGCACTACTACTAGAATATAAATATTAGATAAGATAGACTTCAAAGAAAAGAAAATTAGCAGAACTAAGTAGGGTTATGTCATAATAACAAAGGTTCAATTCACCAGGAAGACACTAATCCTAAAGATTTGTGTACCTAATAACATATCTTAAAACTAACTAAATAAAAATTGACATAAATAAAAGAAATATTTGACAAATACACATTCATAGAGGAAAGTTTTTTTTTTTTAATTTCTTTTATTTTTGGTATTAGGGATTTAACCTAGGGCTTTACACATGCCAAGCATATGCTCTACCACTGAGGTTCACCCCAGCTCCAGAGAGTTGTAGATTTTAACATTCTTCTCATGGTAATTGATAAAACAAGGTAAGATGTTAGTAAGATTATGGAAGATTTAAATTACATTATAAAACATGACATCTAACTGCAATATACACATTCTCTACAGGTAAACATGGAATATTCACTTAAATAAACCATATGTTAGATTTTAGAACAATTATCAACAGAACACAAAAGATTGAAATACTAAAACGAATCACAGAAATGTATATTTAACTGAATGTTAACTGTTAATAAAAAACTAAGTAAATCACAGGGTAAACTAGAATGTCTGGCAATAGACTAACAGGCGTTCCAGAAATAAAGAACAGAAATGAAAGGTAAGAATTTATATTTAAAAATCATGGATGAAAACTTCTGAGAATTTCAGGACACTTATCATCAGTTACTTATTCCCAGTACAGCAAATAAAAAGAAAAGTACATACACACACACACACACACACACACACACACACTCAAATATTGAAGCACAAATATGCTGTCTTGTTATTGGAAAATTTTCTAATGAAAGGAATGAAGAAATAAATAAAAAATTTCAAATTAAAACCAAACAAGTCATTTAAAACAAATGAGAATAAAGTCAAATTTCGTGGGTTTTTTTTTTGTAGTTTTTGAATACTTGGAAAATAATGGCATGATGGTTTCAATGATGGTTTCAGAACTTGAAGGGATAATTATTTTTTACTAAAAATCCTCTTCCCAGTCAAACAATTAATCAAAGGAGACTTAGCTCCCCCATGCACCTTTTCATAGGAAGTTAGTTGAGGATGAGCTTTAGCAAAACAAAGGAATAAACAAAGAAACAGTAAGTGATGGTATTCAAGAAATGTTGTATCCAAACTAGGAGAGCAGCCAAGGATGACAGGCACAGAAACAGCAATTGCATAGCTTGAAGCAATTGGTCAGAGGATTAAGCAGGATTTCTCCTGGAAACAAGAGGGTCAGGATAGAAGACCTTTATGGTGAAACTTCTGGGAAAAAAACAAAAAACAAAACAAAAAATAAACCAGGAAGACATTTTAAGAAAGACATTGAAAAGTGAAAGAGAGAAAATTAATATAGCTATAGGAAAATAGCTGCTCTATATCCACCCCACTGCCCAACTTGGTTCTGAAGTGAGCAATATTTGTGTGTCTATGACAATATAAACACCATTTATTGGTTTAACAAAAAAGTATTTTATAACTATTACAAGAGGATTAGGGATCAAAAAGGCAGTGAATATGAGAATGAAATCCACAAATGTCATCTGGAAATAAATAGGTAAATCTAAATTGGAAATATTAAGATAATGGAATAAACATATGAAGTTCTTCTGTAACCAGTTCAAAAGTTAAAAGTGATTGAACCTGGGCTGGGGATGTGGCTCAAGCGGTAGCGCGCTCTCCTGGCATGCGTGCGGCCCGGGTTCTATCCTCAGCACCACATACCAACAAAGATGTTGTGTCTACCGAAAACTAAAAAATAAATATTAAAATTCTCTCTCTCTCTCTCTTTAAAAAAAAAAAGTGATTGAACCTGAGGAATGGGGAGTTAGGCATAATTGAGCAGAGAATAGTTAGTTTGCATTATATTTCTACAGTAATAGGTTTTTTAAAATTATGAGTAAGTATTATTTTGAAAAATAATGCATATTATACATTATTAAACAAGTACCACACACTAGTTTTACTACAAAGAAGGACAATTCCAGCAGATAAAGATAGCATCTCCGTTTAAAATTTGAAGAATATATGAAATAAAGATTTTAAAAAAAAAGATTTTGGTAAACTTCCTTTACTTCTTGTGATGTATGATAATATGTAACCCAAAACCAGGTGTCTGTCCACTGGTCCTTTATTTAAAAAAATATTATCTCAGCAAATCAATACCCCTGAACCTCCTGTTAAAGAGAGAAGACTGGCTGCATATATTTATCTTCACTTCCTCCAACAATAATTATGAACAACCATAATTAATAGTAGCTAATAGTTACATAGTGCTAACTATAAACCAGATATTATTCTAAATGCATTGCTATCTTAATTATATTAATTTTCACAGCAAATCTATCAGGTAGGTGCCATCATTATCTCTGTTTTATAGATGAGAAAATGGAAGCACCAAGAGATATTTTGTCTTATGATCTCATGGCTGGTTAATGGTAGAGCCAGTCATTTGTTCAAAAAGTCCACACTATTAACAACTACACAATACTGCCTGACATATTAAAATTCCATTAAAACAATCATGGGGCTCAGGTTGTAGCGCAGTGGTAGAGTGCTTGCCTAGCATGCATGAGGCATTTGGTTTGATCCTCAGTACCATATAAACAAATAAAATAAAGGCATTCTGTCCATCTACAACTACAAAAAATATTTTTAAAAAACATCATGAAAGAATAAAAAAATGTACAAATCAGGGGCTAGGGCTGGGGCTCAGTGGTTGAGCACTTGCCTCCTACATGTGAGGCACAGGGTTTGATCCACCTAAAAAAATAAATTAAATAAAGACATTTTTAAAAATAATGTATAAATTAAAAATCGATATCGTGTCATTATAGGGGCTGGGGATATATCAGTTGGTAGAGTGCTTGCCTTGTATGTGCAAGGCCCTAGGTTCGATCCCTAGCACCAAAAAAAAAAAAAAAAAAAAAAAAAAAAAAAAAAAAACCATTGTGTCATTATCCTTGGGAAAATCCTCAGTGGTCTTCCTTTACATTTGCAAGAAAATACAAATTTCTACCATACTTCCAAAACCTTATGCTTTAATCACCAACTTCATCTCCTACTATTTTATTATTCCTTCACTTAGCTATGGCTATTTCACCCTTCCTTTGGTCCCTTGGATTTGCCAGTTAATGGAATTGATTACAGATCATCAATATATAAGAGACTTCCAACAAATTTCTGGAAACCAAGAAAAAGCATCAAAAAATGGTCACTAGTGAAATTGAAAAGAGGTAGCCATAGCCTAGAAAACATTCAAAAGGGAGCTGCAGTAGATGGGTTGGGAAATCTTTCCACAAGAACTATAGAGTGGGAGTGAGAAGAGGCCTGAAAATGGAGGAATCTATGTATATTTTTGTAATATGGAAACGTTGATCTCCCATCCACACATTTCCCCACTCCCTCACAAAAAAATGCCTTGAAGAAAAGCATTTATCCTCAGGCTGCCTGGAAAGAAACTAAAAGTTGGTGTGAGAGTTAGTGTATCAGAATAAAGCCCTCCTAATTCTGGCATCTAGAGTACCCTAGGACTCCAGCTAATTCTCTGCTGACTCATCCTAAAGTTGAGCCTGCCAGACCATGATCCCTACTCATATGCATTGAGCTATTAGTTAGCTTTTCTATTTTTCATTCATAAATAATAATGGATAGTCACTGACCATAAGACAAGTAAACAAATTGATAAAAAATACTTTGATAAATAGCATATGTGAAGAAGAAGATAACTTCAAAATAACTACCATCAAAAGAAAAACAGAACAAAAATCCAACTAATTATACAGATATGCCAACAAAAATTTTAAAATATGAACAAATTTAAGAGTACCATCAAGAAAAAGCACCCAGAGCACAGAAAAGAGCTATTGGAAATTAAAAGGTGAATAAAATATAAAGTCATAAAGATTGATGGATAAAGAGACCGAAACCTCCTCTCTTTCTTTCATCTGTATAAAACCATAAAGATGAAAATTAGGAAAAACAATAAAGTTAAACCAGTAATCTATAATCTAGAATAAGAAAGCTATGTGGAGAAATAATAGAAGATAATTTCCCTGCACACAAAAGGGAACTTTCTGTAATTTAGAAGGTCTTATAAGCTACTTGTCACCATGAATTTTTAAAAACTATGTAAAGAGATACAAACATAAATTTCAAAGAATAAAACACCACTAATAAAAAGAATATCCTAAGAATTCCTACTGAAAAAACCCTTGAAAGAATCAGAATGGCAAAGAATTTATCAATATCAGACACTAGAAGATGATACAACAAAGCCTATAAAGTTCTGAGAGATAATTATTTTCAGCCTAGAATTTTAAACTAAGAAAATATATCAACTACATAATAGAATAAAGACATGAAAAGAAACTGAGCAAGTTTATCTCCTAGGCATTGTTTCTTACAAGTTACTTGAGAATTGTTACAGAAAAACAAAAAGGCAAACCAAAAAAAAAAAAAAATGGTAGGATCTGAGAAAAAAGCAGACCAAAATCCAAAGTATAAGAAGTGAAATCCTAAAATGGTCACTGTGCAACAGTAACTGCTATCCATTGGAAGATAGAAGAGGGATCTGGGAGAGTAGTCACTAGCATGGATAAGTATAGAGGACAAGGACAGTAGGAGTCATCTGCTACAGCATAGGCAAAAAGGATGCCCTTTAAGATAAAGAACTTAAAAATAATAATAAAACTGAGTAAACTGGCTGGCTTTTTATTGCCATCATGTTACTAGCAATTTTCAAAGAAATGTCAACAATAAAATATCCCTCCCTGAAAAAAAATATTTTGTTGATCTAATTTTAAGAACTGCTGCATTTACTGTTGAGTCATGGTGACTGATCCTATGGCCTTGGCCTTGATATACCAATGACATCTAGCAAAAAAAGAAAGGTAGGCAATTACATTAATGTTGTGGTTGAATGTTTAAAATAACTCAAGAGTATGATCAGGACAATCATAATATTAAAACAGTATAGTGTATTTTAATTTAATGTATCCTTGAAATATTCTCCATTGATTGCATTGGAGTATAACATTGCTTCAATAGAAAAACAATCATAATTCTAGCACACAATTTTCTCATACAATGAACACTATAGTTATAATCATATAAACACTGCTGATATTTAACCTTTAGAATCACTTTAATGACACATTACATGGCACTTAAATATGGTTACCTAATAGGATATAAATATTATCAACCTTAATACTGTAAAAACAAAGGTATAGCTAATAGAGATTAAGAGGTAGAAAATGATGAGGAGTAGTAAAAGGAAGAGGATAAACATTGAGATCTTCATCTTATAAAGTGGGAAATCAAGAGACATGGAACTGGAGGAAGGTTAAACTATATTTAACTTTTCAGAGGTGACAAGTGGTAGAACTGGGAGAAGAGGAGTTGAGGAAGAAATTTATGCAAATTCACCACTGTGTAACATGATATCAACAGTAAGTCATGTCAATTAAAAATAGTAACACAAACATATTATTTAGAGATCTGGAGAAAATATGAGAAAATGTTTTAAATATTTGAAAGGTCAATAGTGAGAAGCAAGATTGAGGGTAATGAGGTATGAGCATGGGATCTTTTCTATTTTAGTATAAATCTTTCTGTGTTGTTTAATTGCTTAGCTACATATGTAACTTGCAATGGTGCTAAAGTTAGTTAAAGGTCAAAAAGTAGCTTTGAAAAATTTGATAATTCTTTAAGATCGTCTAGGCAAGGGATATCACATAGTTCTGCAAATAATTATGACAAGACTTAATTCTGTTCATTTAAGTCACTCACCAAGATAGATGCTGAAGAGCAGTGATTCTCTATAGCCACCCAAGTTCATATCTTCATCTCAGGTCACAGATACAGAAGTCTATGACAAGTAGGGATAGCAATGAGAATAGCATATGCTGTGCCACCATCAATGTTTAGAAGGAAACCATGCTTTTTTTTTTAGAGCATTGAGGAAATGGATGTATCTTAGCATACAAATCTTACGGTGCAGGCTAAATGATGTAGAACTCTTTTTAAGATATTTCCTAGTATATATATCCTACATAAAGTGGTTATTTTATGTAAAAGATTTTTTGCTATAATATTGATAATTTATTATTTACGGGTCAATTAAAGAAAGGTTTTATATGATGTACTAATGCCCAGATTTTTTGACAGAATCCCACCCTCATAACCATAAAAATGTTGAGTATCATTAAGCCAGACAATGCACAAAACAATCTAAAACAAAACCAGAAGTGGTATTTTATAGCTACTATATTACAACTAACTTCACTCTAATTATATTATACAACCACTGTCACTAAAATAATGAAAGCAGTGATAACGTATATAATCATTTCATGGGTAAAGATTATACTCATAAAATATCTGAAATCTATTTTTTTAATTTGTTCTAATTAGTTAGACATGACAGTAGAATGCATTTTGACACACCATACGTAAATGGAGTATAACTTCTCACTTTTCTAGTTGTACATGATGTAGAATCACACTGGTCATTCAATCACATATGCACATAGTGTAATAATGTCCAATTCATTCTACTATCTGAAATCTAATTTTTAAAATGAATGATAACTTTATAAACAATGTTTTATTTTATCCCTATGTTTAAAACATACCACAGGCATAATTCATGGTCCTCTCCAAATATCAGAAAAAATGTTGCTGGCTACTCTGTCCATAAGTTTCTCTTTTCCTTCTTTCTTTTTCATCTTGTGTTATTGTCAACTGACCTACTTGCTTTCCTTTCTTTTTTTCCCTTCCTCCTACCCAACCCCTAGGCCTACCACTGGCACCCAGCAGTACCCCAAGGTATTGCTCATTACACTCAACTATTTTAAGTGGTTGCTGATCACCATCATTATTTCTTTGCTAACAAAAGTTATTTTTATATTTAGTTATATCATCACAATTCTTCCTTAATTTTCAGTTTTTTCTATTATAACACAACTGTCTTTGTAAATGCCACCACTTGAAATGCCTTTTTATTAGTACATTTTCCAATATAAAAATTCTACTTGCCTTCATTCAAAATTTCTTTAAGGTGGTTAAAAATGTCAGTTCACTTAACCTTTCCTGTCAAGTCAGAGTCACAAATGCTTGTGTTTCTTTGGCTGCCTTTCACAATACTTATAATTTTAGCAACTTATTTTTAAAACATGAGATTGAGAAATAATACAGTGGCTTAAGACAATAAACTTGAAAGTCTAACCAAGGCTTGGTTAAAAAAAAAAAAGTCCAAATGAGACACTTATTAGAAAAGCCCAGTCCATTAGAAGTGAGTTACCAACTAGATAAGGAAATGGGTTTGGAAAATGAAGGAGCCTACAAATGTAAGCTAATGCTAGTTTCTAGGTTGTGTTTGAAGAAGCAGATCACAGATATAGCTTGAGAGCTCTTAGACTTATGGAATATATATATATATAATTTGTGGTTGGACACAATGCCTTTATTTTATTTATTTATTTATTTTTATGTGGTGCTGGGGATCAAACCCAGGGCATCACACACATGCTAGCCAAGTGCTCTACCACTGAGCCACAACCCCAGCTCAGTCTTATGGAACTTCTGAAAGGCTACAAGACATTGTTTGGCCACTTCTCCAAAAAAGATAATTTGTAGACAGTTCAAGTCCAGCAGCTTTTTGTATATAAGGTTCCTCAAGCCTTCATTCATATTACATCTGGCAGAAGAATTGCTTGGACAGATGTTACTCTAAGTACATACTGCATTTCATTTTCTTTTCCAAAACTCAGTCATTGAAGATAATTTAAAAATAAGATTGGTCCTCTACTACTATGTTGATATTTATTTCCCTTTACTGAATATTTTCCTCAGAGAAATGGTTTCTGGGCTGATAAATACAGAAAGGTAATACAATACCCTCTTATGACAGCCACCTCTGTCAGGAAAGAACCCTGTGCAGTGCAGTCAATTCTTAATTAACCAGGGTCATGGGGAAAAGGCAAAGTATGGATTAAGTGTAATTCTACAGGTAAGCCCTACAATTCACTTTTATCCATTAATTTCTACCTATTTTCTAATCACAAGTTTTATCAGGGCTCTTGATAATTAAGTAAATGTAGAGATTTGTGTTTCACTTCCTTTCTTATCCCTGTCTAATGAGCAGGGAAATGGAGAGTGGGGAGAAAGGAGTGGCACTATTATCTACTAATATGATAATCAGTCACTGGATCTGAAAGAGAAGTCTATGTTGGCTAAATTTACAGCTTTTATTTCTTGTAGAAGTTTCTGAGTGTTTATTATTAAGACTGGACCACAAATCAGAAATCAAAAGAATAAAGCAGAAGTAATTGTTTTTAAAATCCAGAATTGTATCAGAAATTACAGGCACTAGATATGCAGCTCTGAGATCTATAAATACTAATGCAAGCAGTTTTAGTCTTAGTATTACTCATCTGTCTCAGCAATAGTTCTGTTCCCAAGCTTCATTTTTCCCATTTCTGAAATAAGAATGCCTCCAAATTATCCAAGGGTTACTTTGAAAAAAGAATGATCAACAACAAAGAGCATATTTTGTAAAAAGAAATGCATAAACAAAGCAATAGTCATTGAGCTGTGTACTATAGAGAATCCCTCCAGCAGGTTAACCTGGAAGAGTATGGATTCATACAGTCTCTGAATCTCATCCAAGTGAATATAAACATAGGCAAAGGTCACCCTGCAGTCTTATATGGCAGTTATTAGTGATCCCAGGCTTCAGTGCTGCTCTCCCATTCCTGACAGAAAGAAACAGTAAAAGCAATTATATATATGATCTGTGTGCTAATTAAACAATTAATTAATTATTACCTAGATTAGAATTTCCCTTTTCCTAGGCCCCATTCACCCTCCATCTGTAAAATGAAGGGTATGGACTAGATGATCTCTAATGTACTATTCAGGTCTGAATCTCAGATGCTGCTTGTAAAACATGCAACTTTATCTCTCTTCTTTGCTTTGAGCTTGTCCTCAGCTGAAAATCAAACAGTCTGAAGTCAGTTCTACTAGTATTGCTGAACACAGAAAAAAATACAAAAGACAAAGAAAGAAAGACAGCTTTTTGTCCTTTCTTTGGATACTTTTATTATGATCTAAAGACAAAAAAAGTGCAGAAATTGATGTGGATGCAAATTGTAATCCATACACTCCAGGCCAATTTCTATGTTTGGTGGTCTAAACAGAGTTTATCAAGGTGAGTTCATATGTTAGAGACTGGAAAGAATAAAATGCTACTTTGATGATTCAGTTTGGTCTTGGTAAGAAGTAAACAATATTTTTTTCAGTAAAATATATTAATGTTCTTCTTGTCTAAGGAGAGTCTGTTTGGAAAGAATGGATCACTATCATCAAGTATCCCAGAATAACATAGACATATGGACACCAATCAGCATTGATTTTCATAATGCAGTGTTTTAGTCAGCTCTTTTGTTGCTGTGGTTAAAAGACCTGACAAGAACAATTAAGGGATAAAAAGTTTATTTTGGCTTAATATTTCAGAGGTTCAATCCATGGACAGCTGACTCCATTGCTCTGGGCCTGAGATGAGACAACATGATGGCAAAAGTGTAGGACTGAGGAAACCAGCTCCAAACATGACCACCAAAAAGCAGAGAGACAGACTCTGATCACCAGATAAAATATAAACCTCAAAGTCATGACCTCAGAGACACACCACTTCCAGTCACATCCTACTGACCTGCATTTAGCACTCAGTTAATCCATATTGGTGCAATAATCCAATGAATAGTTTCAAGCTCTCACAATCAAATCATTTCACCACTGAACCTCCTTGCCTTGTCTCACAGCTAAAACATATCAGACAGTTTAGTAGGGACAAAAAGACAAGTAAACAGATAAGTGCAAAAAATTGTCTATATATCACACAGAGGGATCATGAAAAAGTTGATTATCAGTTTGAACTAGAGTGAAGCTGAGATGAAGAATCAGAGTACAAAAGACATCATTAATCACAGTAAAGAGTTTGGACTTGATTCCATGGTGTGTCACAAAGTATGTTGTATGTATGAGGGATGGTTTTGGTTGGTACATGGGTGAATATTCTTATTTTTAGTAGATTGGTATTTATTTTAATGTGTATTAGAAAAAAATAAATTAGACCTTCAATCCTGTTGTTTCACATGTGGTATTGCTCTGGGCAAAGCTAATTTTTTTTTTTTTCATTACTAGGGATTGAACCCAGGGGTGCTCTACCACCGAGCTTTAGACACAAAACTTTTTAAATTTTATTTTTGAGACAGGGTTTTGCCAAGTTGCTGAGGCTGGCCTTAAACTTGTGATTCTCCTCTCTCAACCTCCCATGTAACTGAGAATCCAGGTGTGCACCACTGTGCCTGGCCAAAATTAATTTTTAAATGACAAATTTAAAGAAAAATATTACCTAAATAGTAGTATATACAATACAAAAGTATGGCAAAAAATATGAGGGTGAAGTGCAAATGATCAATATTTGTGAAACATTTCTATATGTGGATTCTTGAAGGGTTTTAGTAGGATAAAATTATTAAATTTATGGTTTAGGAAGATCAATCTGCCTATGGCTTGGAGGACAGTCAAGAAGTTAAAGGGTGGCCTAATACAGAGTATTTATTGAACTCCCAAAGCCTGAACTAAGGTAGTGGCAGTGATAAGGGGAAGCATTAACAGATATAAAGGATATTAAGTGGATATTAAGTGGACATTATCTATAGTGCTTGGTGAATAGGCACACAATCCATGTTCCAACCAGTCAAACAGAAATGACTCAAAATGTCTAACACAAAGGCAATTAAATATCAATACCTGGTTACATTTGTGATGAAAGAATTGAGAAGACAAACAGACTGGTGAAGCTACACAGAGATTAATAGCTCTGCTGCTCCTAAGGCTAAAAGAATAACAGGAAACATGGTGTTACCAGAGACAAAAAGAAGAAGTCACCCAAGGAATGATGGAATCATAGAAAGCCTGTCCAACATTAGCAGAAGATATGGAAGAAATTCACCTGATACCAAGAGACACTGGATTATCTTTTCCTCCCTTTCTTCAACTTCTTCTGGAGCTTTTAAATTTTTTTTTAGTTGACAGTGGACCTTTATTTTATTTATTTATATGTGGTGCTGAGAACTGAACCCAGTACCTCACACATGACAGGCAAGTGCTGGACCCTGAGCCACAACCCCAGCCCTGGAGTTTCTTATTGTTAAATCCAAAAATCAGAGCCTCCTGACATGAAAATCTAGGAAACATCGCTCACAGGAATCAGCCCTTCTGAAAAAAAAAATAAACAAACATATTAGGGAAGGGTATGTAATGCATCCCAGGAGAAAACAAAAAACCCTAGAAATGGCACATTGCAGATGGAAACTGAAGACATATATCTGATACAAGACCTAGGTTTATGTCTTAAATAACTGAATTGTTTATATTATCACTCTCTAATATAAGAAATATTAGATTATAAATAAGTTTAGGGGCAAGATGAGTTCATTTTCTAACCATTTATCTTTGAAGTAGCTGTGTTATGTCCAACTGTAAAACACTAGTAGGGAATTAAAACATGGTGGGGAAAGCTAACTGATGATAGAAATTTAATCATTGTATGTATGGTAGTTAAAAACATGAACACAGCTGAATTCAGTGGCTCACATCTGTAATCCCAGTGGCTTGGGAAGCTGAGGCAGGAGGATCTCTAGTTCAAAGCCAGCCTCAGCAATGGCAAGGCACTAAGCAATTCAGCAAGACCCTGTCTCTAAATGAAATACAAAATAGGGCTGGGGATGTGTCTCAGTGGTTGAGTGCCCCTGAGTTCAATCCCCAGTACCCCCAATAAAGTAAAATAAAATAAAATAAAAAAGGGTTGGGGATGTTGCTCAGCAATTAAGCACCCTTTGGCTCAGTCCTTGGTAGCAAAGAAAAAAAAAGAAAAAAAAAACAGAACACAGTATTGAGGAATATTATCTATGTTAAGGAATATGAGAGAGACAAGAGCATGCTTTAGTTTTTGAAAACTACAAGTAAAATAATAGAGAAAGAGATATCTGAAAAAAGAAAAAAAAACTGAGAAGGATTTCTCAGAGTTAAGATTAAATGTAGTGTTTCGGGAGCCAATGTAGGAGTGTCCAGAAGGGAATTATCTACAATACAAATTTTTTCCAAAGGTATCAAGTAAGATAAGAATCAAAAAGGGGTTCATTGGCTCTGGTTATTAGGTGATCATCAGTGTCCTTCACAAGAGCAGTTTTGATAGAGATTTAGGATTAGATAGCACTTTATAGTGGTGCAAAGAGAGAATGGGAAGTGCAGAAGAAATTGGAGACAATGGTGTCAATCACTTTTTAAGAAGCTTGGGGTAAAGAGAGGGTAGTACCTTGAAGAGTATACAGAGTCCAGTGAGGGTTAATGAATTTTCAGCATGAGAACAGCTTGGACTTGTTTATAAGCCAATGGAAAAGAGGATATTTTGAAGATACAAAGGAAAGAAAGAATAGCTGATAGAATGAGGTTCCTGAAGAAATGCTAAGAGATAAGCACCAGAGACAGGTACAGATATTAGATTTGGACAGGAGAAGGAAAAACTTCTGAGACCAGAAGAAAGGAAATGAGAGTGGTTACAGATAAAGGTGATTTTTAGGTATGGAAAATTGAGAGAGTCTATCTGTAATAGCCTCAATTTTCTCTGTGAAATAAGAGTTAAAGTAAGCTTCTAAAGAGAGTGGAGAGTGGAGAGATGGTGAGGCAAAAAGCTTTGGAATTGTCACTCAGATTTGGATAAGGGCAGAAACCAGGGACATAGAGCTGAGAGTCAGCTGAGATTGGAGAACACAGATTTGCCACAACATTCATTTGTACAACTGTGATTTCCTCGAGAAGACTCATATAATTGGTTGTAGAAGTTAAGAAGTGGGTAACTGGTATGATCTTACATTAGAGTTTAGCAAATTAAATATGTCAGAAAGATAAGAATTGGAGAATATGGAAATGTTTTATCAATATGGTGAATTCAGTGAAGTATTATAGGATGAGGGAAGAGATTGAAGTAATTTTTAAAATGCCTATAGATGCCATTGTTGGCCAAATTCTTCCTCTGAAATTTATAAATGTGACATTGATGTGGTATTGGCTGCTTCTTGGTTGATTTCAATTTAGTTTTGTGGCCTAGAAAAAGAAAGTTTAAAAATGAGAGTGCTATGAATGAGTTATAACCTGGCTACAGAAAATGTATGATTTTAATTAACCTTCACAAGTATTCTATAGAGTAGATTCTATGTCCTAGAGGACACAACTGAGGCTCAGAGAGGTGGAGAAAACTTTCTAAAATTAATGACAGCTAGTTATTAGCACAGAAAGGGTTCAAATTTAGATCCATCTTACCTCAAATCTAGTGTTCTTTCCACTATTTCCTGGTGTCCCTCTAAGAAAAAGAGAAAATTTATATTTGAATCCACTATATGGTATAAATGGGCATGAAGTACTCTTGGAAAATGACACCTCCCAGAATGGAATCTCCAAATAGTAGCACTGTTGGTCTCCAAAGGTCATCTGAACAGGACTATAAACTAATATTTTGTATGTGTTAACATCTGCAGTATGGCAAAGACTATACTTTGGTTTCTGGCATGAATTAATAATTCACTTATGACATTTAAACCAGACATCATCTCATTGGTGTCTCATTTAAAGTAGTGCCAGGCTTCCCATTAGTTTTAAGGAGTTTGGGTTTTGTTTTTTTGCCTGTGGCAAATGAGAATTGGAGGTGCAGGTGCTCCACAGAGCTTTTACCCCTGGAACAGATCCCCAGACTGAAAAAGACAGAAAGTCACTACATCAGTGTCCTGGAACCTGTGTCCTGCCTGAAGAAGTGCCTGTGTATTTCAATGAGGTAATGCTTGACACTCAGCATCTTGACTAGACTCAGTAAAGGCCTAGAGTCAGAAGCAGATTAAAGTAGTGAAACAATCAAATTGGTGGTACAGAACCCAGCATTCTCTCTCTAGAAATATTTTTGGTTCCAGTCTTGAGCTGAGACAAATACAGGACAGCAGACTCTGCAAGACCTCAATGTTTGGTATTGAAAGCAGGAAAGGGCATCATTGTATCTTCTAACTTAGGAACTCCCCCTCAGGGGAAAAATAATAATTTTAATATGATGGATTTAGACTGTAGATACCCTGGAATGGGTCAACCATCCTCCCCCACACACACTGAGTATTGCAACAAAATGAGGTAAAAATTTATTGAACACCTGATGTGTGCCAGACAATCATTCTGTCTTCATCTTAAACCTTTGAGGAAAGTATCATTACTTCTGTATTACATTTGAAAAATAAGGCACAGAAGGCCAAGTTAACTTTCTTAAAGTCATGAAATCAATAAATAGCAAAAATGGTGTTTCCACTTACATCTACCAAATCCCTTATACCATAAGGCATCTAAGTAACAAGAAGGAAGTAAACATTTATGATAGTAATATAAACAAGGAGATTGTAGATTGTCCATCTGCCAATTATTTATAAACAATGATGTTACCTGTAATATTTTTTTAAAAATATTTATTTAGTTGTAGATGGACATGATATCTTTATTTATTTATTTTTATGTGGTGCTGAGGATTGAATCCAGCACCCCACATGTACCAGACAGACGCTCTACCACTGAGCTATAGTCCCAGCCCTTTACCTGTAATTTTTACAAGAGTTCCTAAAAAATTTTGTGTGCCAAGGACCCCTCTAGTATCTGGAGAAGCCTATAAAAACCCCTTTAAAAAACCTAAAATAAACAAGTTTGCAAAGAAAATGCATTAAAGTGAATTTTAGTTATCAAAATTTTAAAATTCATATGGCAATGTATTCTATATTAATAAGATCTAACAATGGATCTACCCACAATTTCAAAATACATTCATAATCAAAGGAAATCCTAAGAGGTTAATAAAAACATAGATGTAATTTTTTATATAAAATCAAACCTGAATTCTACCCATGGACCCATTCAGGGATCCACTAATGGTCTATACAGTGGTGTGTTGCAATTGCCATGAACTAGCTTGCAAGAGTTGATTGTTGAATTTTCCAGAAGTTCACAAACTGATTGTTAAATGCAACCAATGTTAAAAAGTGAATTGCATAATTTTACAATTCAATAAGGTATATTAAAAACAAAGGTAATAAAAACTCAAAACTCAACATTTCCTAATTACTTCATTGCACTTTATTATTGTCTATAATCTCAGGGTAATTCGTATCTATTGTATCTGCATGGTGCAAATACTATATGTTGGCACGTGACTATGCTATCTTTTCCCAAATTCATGATTCACTTACATCAACTTGGCAACTTAAAATCATCTATGGAAACTGACAAATGTTACAAACTTGGGCTTTCAATCTTGTAGAGCCACCTGTTAAACATTTAATGACACTCCATTGTGTCCTTGTACTCCAGGTTAAAAACATCCAGTAGGATGGGTAACACGTCTGAGAATCTATCTCTAAAGAACTCTTTAAATCAAGAATTCTAAGGTAGATCTAACAAATATTTTTTTAATATATTATACAAAAAGCATAATTCACAAAAGAACAAAATTAAAAAGTGGATTTCATCTAAATCAAGAACTTCTGCTCCTTAAAGATAATTTTAGGAGTTGGGCATAGTGGCATATACCTGTAATCCCAGCAGTTTAGGAGGCTGAGGCGGGAGGATTTCGAGTTCAAAGCCATCCTTAGAAATTTAGCAAGGCCCTATTCAACTGAGACCCTGCCTCTAAATACACACACACACACACACACACACACACACGCATATATATATATATATATATATATATATATATATATATATATATTTTTTTTTTTTAAGGGTTGGGGATGTGGCTCAGTGGTTCAGTGTCCCTGGGTTCAATTATTGTCTATGATCTCAGGGTAATACTATCTCATGGCAATACTAAAAAAAATACTCTTAGGAAAGTAAAAAGATAAACATCATACCAAGAGAAAATATTTGTAAATCACATATATAATAAACGTCTTACATCTAGAATACATAAAGAACTCTCAAAAGTCAATAATAATCAAACAACCAAATAAATAAATGAACAAAAATTTTAAACACTTCACTAAGGAAGATATATGGATCACAACATGAAAAAATGTCCAATAAGGAAAACAGGGAGACTTTTGGGAGTGATGGACATGTTCATTATCTACTAATTGTAGTGCTAGTTCCGTGGGTATATACATGTCAAAATATCAATTGTATACTTTAAACGTGTACAGTATATTGTATGTCAATTTTACCCAAAATCATCTTTAAAATAATAAGAATGGTCCTATTAGCAAAATTTTAAACAAATGCTGCAGCAAATATTCCCCCAAAGGAAATCACATATTTGATCCCATGTTCCTAATTATGTGAACACATATAGGAGTAAACAGAATTTTCCTTCAAGAGTGGAGAAGATGAGCCTTAATATTAAGCAAAGTGTCACTGGTCACACAATAGGTCAATGGCAGAAATGGAACTAGAATCCAGATCTCCATCTTCTCAGCCTAATTAAAGGTCTCTGTTGGAAGAAAGAGTCCTCTGTGTGGTTCTGCAGGGTGATCAGAATTCATAGCAGGTTACTGAAAGGTAAGCTTGCCGGTGTTCTGCTCAATTTTAACAAGGTTTTGGGAGAGATTTCAGTATAATCAAACAACCTTGGCATTTCTAAATGTTTAAGCATGTTTTAAGTTTGATAGTATCTTTGCTTCTTAATCAAAAGGTCTCTTATCAATATGCTATTGCTCGATACTGCTAATCTGTCCATTTAGTACAAAGAAAACTCACATTCATCCACAGATCCAGGAACAATATCTGAGCCAACATTTCATTAACTTGTATATTTTTCCCAAACCAATGATTGGTTGTGTCCCCCTCTCCCTGCACCACCCCTTTCCCCGTTAGATGTTGCTGGGGAGATTTTGGCACGGCCTAGAAAGAGGAGGAGGGAAATGGGTAGGAAGGGGGAGTTAAAGGGCGAGTTACCAGGGGCCACTGCTCTCAAAACAGACAAAAAGGAAGAAAGAAGAGTGGGAAAACCCAAGCCTCTGCACCCTTCTCTCAGAGTCAAGGCCTCCTTCTACAGGAATCCTGCCAGAAAATTTAAGGTAGCTCTGAGAAGGAGGGCAATGGGGATTGTAGATGTTCTTATACTCCTATTTAAGGAGTATTTGCAGAGTATAGGCAGCATATTAACACATACCCGTATTCTTTCATAGGAGACATATATAATCACCCACCCATGCATACACAATGGTAAACAGAGTCCTCAGCAGCTACAAAGACACGTGCACACTCTCAGGCAGAAACAAAAGGACAAAAGGATACATCCAGAAAAACACACATTTTTCAAGCCCTCAAAAGATTACTTAGGCACAAAGGGGAGGTATGGGAGGAAGAGTAGGGAAAGCCATAGGTGGTAGAAGAGGGGAGTGGGACTGGGGTAAGGAGGGGCAGAGGTGAGAGACTGGATTAGCATTTAAGTGTGAAAGAGAAAGGGTAAATGAGTTAGGGTGATTCCATAGAAACTCCACCTAAGTGTGGATTAGGGCAGAATAAGACACAAATGTCCCCAAATACTAGCATCTCAAAGGTAGAATTTTCTGTCAAACCTTTTCATTTTGCAACTAAAATAAATTCTAATCACTTTTTTCATGTTCCCTGGTAGATTCACTTTCCAGAACAATTGTGGAAGTACAAAATGATCATATTGGTATATATGCATGAACTTATTTTATTTAAATAATTCAAACCTATAGGAAATGTATTTCTAAGGAAATGAGCACATGCCTCAGGTAATAGAAAGGCAAAAAGCCAACTGTAAAAACAACTACAGCTCTATGAGAAGCACACACAAAAATCCATATAAAACTGAATCTTCTAACCACTAAAAAAGCAGAGATTAGACAAAGGGGATACAAAACTACCTTTTGGTTTTTGAATTGTTTTCAGTGTTGGCACACATTTGAAGGCACACATAGACTGCTAAATCAATGCCCAATATAGTCTCACTATTGTGAGTCACTGGAGGCAGGGCTAGGCTGAAGTAGTGGAAAATCTGAAATACACAATATTTTTAAAGACATGCATTTTTATTACTTTCAAGTGCAGACAGTTACTCCAACTATGTTAAGAAAATTTTGCCTAGTAAAGGACCTGTCTCCACAGAGTTCTGAATGGATTGTTTAGTACAATTGCAATTACCCTGAACCCAGCTATGAGAGTTTTTCTATGAAGCAGATTCTTCCTTAGCACTCCATCTTTCTGAGAATTAATGATAGCTGATCTTTATTGAGTACTTCTGTGTAGGAGGCAGACACTATTGTAAGCAGTTTGCATAAATTGTCACATTTATTTCTCAAAATTACCATATGAAATAGGTTCAATGATTCTCTCCATTTTATTGATGAGAAAACTGAGACTTGGAGAGGTTAGGTACCTTGCACAAAATCATACAATTAATAAAGGTAAAGCCCAGATTTGAACCCAAATAGGCTGACTCCAGAGCCTATGCTATTAACTAGAGCACTGTGCTGCTTCAGATAAACAAGCTTTTGCCTCAGGTAAAAAAAAAAAATAATAATCAGATATCAGGGATTTATTTTCAAAACGAAAGAAACTTTCAGAGTGTGTTTTGGCATCAGCACACACTGAGCCCTCTCTTCTACATTCTGCATCTCTGCAGCTACATATGTGGTTCCAAACAAAGATCACTGACTTGCAGAGCCATCAGCCTCAAGGACTGCAGAATTCTAAGGCATGGAAGAAAGAGCCGGTTATCTTCCGTGGTCTCTATTGCTAAACTAGGAATGTAAACTAGCACCATTCAGAGGAATTTGTAACACAGATTAAAAATATAAAGGTTTTCTGCTTAACTTTCAGTTAACCAGGAAAGTAAATCAGTTGCAACCTCCCATCCCTAAACTATTCAAGTAAACAAGGCTTTTCTGCAATGAGTCTAACAGCTGTTTATATGTGTATGAATGCAATGTCAATCGTATCTTGCTTTAAAAGGCTTTTTTTTTCTCTTCATTTTTTAGACATAGATGAGCTTTTGCCCAGCCTTGCCTAATCACAATGTTCAAAGATTGTTAATTACAGGAGTCTGGATTAATGAAGATTATCTATTTACCCTTGATAAAAAAAATACTAGTGACAATCTAATATGATCTTTCAACATTTTATTGTGTCATAAATAATAATGCTACATGAATCAGGAATGATTATGACTATAGACTGAAAAAGCAGAGAAAGAAAATTGAAGGAAAACCAAAGAAACCATCTTTTGATAGGTTGAAAAGTTAAAAAGCTGCTGGGCAAGTTGCCATGGATACCATGTCCTGAATATAATACTGGGCTTTTCCTCACAGTTAAACACTAAAGGCCTGACTCTCCAGCTGCACACCTCCTTTCTGCACATGCAATAGGAACTACTTGAAATGGAAATTCTGTATTTTGATGAATGAGAATGCAATGGAAAATTTCCTGTGCAAGAATCCTAACCTGCTCAAAAGACATTTCAATGAGCTTAATTCCAAAAGGATTTTTATCCTATTTCTATTTTACACAAGACTTCTAAATTAAGCGTCACTGCACAAGAACATTTATAAATCGAGTAAAGAATCATGAATTGATCAGAACAACAATAGACCTACATGGCTCTCTTTTATCATTGACACTAACCACCCAATAGCACACGTACTTACTGCCCATTTATTGAAGCTTTATGCGATCTGGGCAGAATAAATTCATATGGCACATTGGGAATTTCCTACATGCATCACAAAGACATACATACCAGAAACATTTATCAAAATAAATTGCTGTATCAAGAGTTCACTTCTCACTTCATATTCTTTGAATTTAACAAATTGACTAAGATATTTTGGTTGAATTACAAAAGAAAAACTGAGCACGTAAGAGGCTTCATAGTAAAAGGTAGAGAAGGTTCAGAAAAAGCTCTGTGTATAGCACATAGACTATTAGGCAAAACAGACTCAAATCACAGCTCTGTGACCTTGGAAAAATTATTCAATCTTATTAAGACTCATCTTATTCATACTCATTTTAAATTATTACATAAAGGTTATAATGCTACCTATACTATGGAGTTGTTCTATTGATAAAATAGACACAGTCATAAAATACTTAAAAATATTAATTCTTCACTAAATTTTAATGTTTAAATTATTCATGGACACCTCTGAATTACTGATTTCACTCTGACTATGGCAAAAATATAAGTTTATGGCAGTGTTAACCTGTACTTACCATACTCTTGGGGAGCACTGGCAAAATCCTCATTGTCTATCTGCTTCTTTATATACTTTCCAGGATGTGTCTTTTCCCCCCTCAATTTATTCATTAACTTATAAACCCTCAAGCACTCTGTACCTTCCCATCATCTGATCCCTGTTTCACCTAGCAGTGCCTTTTAGGTAGCTCATGCCTGCACTGTCCCCTCTGCTCCACTGGAAACAAAACCTGGCCTTTGTATAGTCCTGTCCACTTCTTACCCCTGAGTTAATGTGACTCAGTGATTTTCCACAGCCTTCAGGACTTTACCTTGTCCTAAAACTCTCAGCTCACTCTTTGCCTTTGTTTTTATTTTGCAAGCTGCCTGCATAATCCCAAATGATCCTCTTTCTACATCTCTGGGGGACATTCCTAACTCTGTTTTTGCTTATCTACTCTATTGTGCTTCTCGGAGCCCCACGAGTTGCTTCTTTCAAAAACTTCATGTTCTGTTAGCAAAAATCTTCCTCACAATTGAAAACATTGATGCAAAAATCTGAAATAAAACTAACTAAATTTTCAAAAGTATGGTCAAAAGAAAAAAAACAGAAGTCAGAAATTTAAAAAAAATAAAGCAAAAGAGAAAAACTACAAATACAGATGGAATTGTAAAATAAGACAAAACTATATATAATTTCATATAAATTAAATTGAAAATCTAGATGAAATGTAATATGAACAAAATGACATAAATCAGTCCAGAAAAAATCAAAATGTGAAAAGAACAATACCTATAAAAGAAATTTGAGCAAACAAACAAAAAATCCACCCAAAACATTCGAGGCCCAAGTGGTGTTATAGGCAAACATTCAAAGGAGAGAATTTCCATACAAACTGTTCCAGAGCATTAAAAAAGATGGGCGTTATCTATTGCATTTTTCTCATTTTGTATATCTGGAAGGAAAATGCAGCACAAGGAAAGAAAATTATAGACTAACAGCACATATGAATGTAGATGAAACAATCACAAATAAAATATTGACAAGTGAAATCAAGGAATTAAAAAGAATAGCATCTCCTGATAAAGAGTAGATACATTCTAGACAATTCAATAGTGAAACTTACACATTAACAAACTGTAAAAGAAAAAAAATGCCATATGACCATCAACATAATGAAAAATATAATATTGAACAAACATGCAGATTTTTATCAGAAAATTAATTTGACTTTCCATATCTTAACAGTGTCTTACAGAAACCTACATCAAGCATTTTACATAACTGAAAATCATTAGAACTCTCCCCTTTAAAATAAGAAACAAAGTAAAGATGTTGGGCATCACTACTATTTTTGAGCATAATAGCAGAGTCTAAATTAATGAAATTAAAACTAAAAGAAATGAAAGGTATAAAATTTGGCAAAGGGGAAATGAGTGCAAAACCCCATTAGAAAGAAGTTAAAAACATTACTTTCAATTTTTTTCATAAAAATTCCAAAAGATAAAAAACTGATAAATTAATATTGCTAACAAGAGAGCACAGAAATGAAAATATATTGATATACAGAAATAAATCTTTTATATATGCTAGAAATAACCTACTTAAAAAGAAATGCACATGCAATAATATGGAACTATTGTATGTGATTAGGTAGCACTTCAAATTAAGCATAAAGATGGGATTTATTTTTTAATATTTTTTTTTAGTTGTAGTTGGACACAATACCTTTATTTATTTATATGTGGTGCTGGGGATCAAACCCAGGGTCTCACACATGCTAGGCAAGCGCTCTACCACTGAGCCACAACCCCAGCCTTAAAGATTGGCTTTCTGATGAACACTATTAGGAAAACTGTATAAATATTTTTAAAAATTTAAAAAAATTAGTTGTATATGGACACAATTTTATTTATTTATTTTTATGTGGTGCTGAGGATCAAATTCGGCACCTCACATGTGCTAGGCAAGTGCTCTATCACTGAGCTTCAACCTCAGCCCCTATTTGGAAAACTTTTCTAAAATTGATTCACACCTCACAGCATAAAGAACAAACCCAGTTGGATGTGAGATATTCATTACCAAAAATGAAATTATACAAAGTGCATTATCGGGAAAGTCTTTCTACCTATGATTTAAAATCCATGTGTAATTACATATATACATAACATATGTGTTTTATATAATATATACATGTTATATATAATATATACATAATCCATGTATAATAATGTATATATGGAAAGAGAGACAGAGAGAGAGACTCAGAGAGACAAAGACAGAGACCGAGAGAGAGTCAGTTACTATGGCTCACATCTACAATCCCAGCTACTGGGAAGGCCAAGGCAGGAGGATCCCAAGTTAGGGGCCAGTCTGGGCAACTTAGCAAGATGCTGTCTTCAAAATAAATAAAATAAAATAAAATGTTCCAGATGGAGCTAAGTGTTAGAGAGAGTGCCTATGGGTTAAATCCTCAGTGCTAACATACAAAACTAGAGATATGGAAAGGAAATATTGATCAATTCATATATGTAATTTTGTAAAAATATACAATATATAAAAAACATAAAAAATCAAAATATAAATTGTAAGCAAAGGTTTTTACCATATATCACAGTATATTTACCACATAAGTAATTCAATCATTAAGAAAGAAAAAAGACCAAACCATAATTTAAAAAATAGGAAAAAGACAATCAATTTTTAAAGTGATATATAAATGGCCTTTAAAAATATGAAAAGATGTTCAACTTCACTCATAATATGAAATGTAAAATAAAATTAATCCAATAGATAATTTCCAATCTATCAGAGTGGCAAAAGTTCAAAGGCTTAATAAAATACTATTGGAGAGGCTGTTTTTAAAAATCATTCTCATATCAGGCTGTGGCTGTAGCTCAGTGGCAGAGCACTTGACTCGTACATGTGAGGCACTGCGTTCAATCCTCAGCACCACATAAATATAAAAAACAAACTAAAGATATTGTGTCCATGTATAACTAAAAAATAATTTAAAAATTATTCTCATATGTCTCTATATTGAATACAAAGTGGTACAACTCCTATGGCATGGAAGAGGGATTTTGCATTATTGGGCAATACTACATATACTTATTGCCTAAAATTTATACTTCTAGAATTTAATTCTGAAGATTATTCTCTAAAAGATACCCCCAAATGAATTTTTATGGTGGCATTATTTATAAATGTAAAACATTGGAAACAATAAAAAAGTCTATAAGGGAAATTTAATAAAATACAACACATTTTCACAGTGGAGTATTATGTAGCTGTAAAAAAGAATGAAAAATCTCTATAAACTGATATGTAATGAATGCAAGGGTGAATTTGGTTTTTTAAAAGGAAAGTGCAAGGGGCTGGGGTTGTGGCTCAGTGGTATTGCACTTGCCTAGCATGTGTGAGGCACTGGGTTCAATTCTCAGCACCACATACAAATAAATAAAATAAAGGTCCATTAACAACTAGAAAATTAAAAATTAAAAAGGGAAGTGCAAGCAAATGTGTATAGTGCCCTATCTTTAATGTAAGAAAGGAGAAAGAATATCCTTACCCATAAGTGCCCTGATTTTTACAAAAAAGAAAAAAGTAACAGAAACTAATAAGATGTTACCTACGGGGCTAGAGTTATGGCTCAGTGGCATAGCATTTGACTAGCACGTGTGAGGCACTGGGTTCCATCCTCAGCACTACATATAAATAAATAAAAAAATAAAAGTAATCAACAACTAAAAAATATTTTTTTAAAAGATGTTACCTACAGTCAATGAGTTGAAACTAGGTAGAATGGATATAGAAGATAGTGAGACTTCTTTCAATGCTTGCTTTATATCATTTTTAGTTTTAAAATATATTCTACAAATACATAAAATCAACAATAATGGCAAAGGAACTAAACTGAAGATAGTATCAAATTCTGTATACAATTTTTAACTGCACATGCCTACCTATAATAAAATTTAATGTGCAAATTAGGCACAGTAAGATTGACAATAACTAATAAGGAGATATTACAATTATAACAGTATGCTGTGATAAATATTTTGTGAATGTCATCTTCCTCTCTCTTAAAATAACTTATTGTACTGCTCTCACCCTTCTTTTTGTGATGATGTAAGATGATACAATGCTTATGTGATAAGATGAAGTGAAGTGAATGACATAGACATTGTGATGCAGTGTTAGGCTACCCTATAAAGGCTACTAAACACAAACTGGGATATTACAAAAGTCTGCCTGATGATAATAAGGCTATGAAATGACTAATGGGTGGGTAGCATATACAATTACCCACTAGATACACTAGACAAAGTGATGAGTCCCATCCTGGGTGACACAGAATAGAACAAGTGGTATGGTGGGAGATTTCATCATGCTACTCAGAACAAAGTACAATTTAAAATTTATTAATGGTTTATTTCTGGAACTTCTAAAATCTCTGACTGTGTTTAGATCACCTTTCATTGCAGGTGTCAAAAACCGCAGAAAGCAAAACACAGATAATGGAAAATATTGCATTTGTGTGTGTATTAGAATATATAAATATACATATATGCATATATGTACAAGTGGGACAGGTAGCTAGAATGCCCTGAAGTTGAATATTTCCTTCCTCCAGGTCAATTATGTTTTGCTTCAACCCCAGCAGCTTAGGCACTGGTTAAATAGTTTCTCCTGAGGGCAGACTTTGTGAAAAAGAACAGAATGCTCTGGCATATTTCAAAATGGTTCTTTTTATCCTGCCTCTGCTAGAAGTACAAGTAGATTTTTCTCCAACATTTTCTATGAGAATCTGGTAGAGCTCCAGGAAGTAAAATTCTCAAAAGTATAGGAAAACACCCAATGACTGGGTCCCCCTGAGGTTTTTCTCAGACTTGTCTGCACTGAGCCTCCAGCAATTAGTCAGTTATAATTCAGGTTTCCCTACTTCAGCACTCATTCCTGAGGAAGTTTGTGCTCCTGGGTTTCTGTTCCAGCAAGCTGTGCTTTTGTGCATTTGACAGTCCATTTCTCCAATTTCTAGGGGAGTGATTTGCTCAGTATCTAACCTCTTTGATAGATCTAAGAAACATTGTTGATTTTTTAAAGTTCATTCAGCGTTTTACTTGTTAAGGCAGAGTAGTGTCTTTGAGCTTCTTAAATGCCAGACTGGAAAACATAAGTCCCCAGTGTTTCTTGAGAATCATTTTTTTAATTCAACAAATATTTATTGAGTTTCTATGTGCTTAGAGATGGAGTAGGAACAACATAAGTACATTTATTGCCCTGGGATTGGGAAGCCACTGTTAATAGGTTTGTTAGTTTTGTTTTGTTTTGTTTTTGCCTTTCCTGTGTTGATTTTTTTTAAAAATGAGGCTATATATGTGCAGCATTTTTGTAATAAAACCATTACATTTAATTAAAGCAAAAGAAAAAGACTCCTAGCAAAACAGTGAGGTCAAGGTTGTTGGGGGGGCACATTTTGGGAATATCTATATGCCTATATGCCAGGTGCTATGTCTTTGAGGATAGCCTCAGGAATATGAACTTCACTGGAAGACAGCCAACTTTGGGAATCTAACAAAGTCTGTAAACACTGTGATGAAATAAATTAAAAGGGTGAAAGAGGGGTGCCAGGACATATGCTCAAAGTGGTTCATGCTATATTCTGAAGAACAATAGGAATTGTTTAGGCTTGAAAAGGTAGGGTTTATAAAGCACATGTTAAGCAGAGGAGCAAAGGTATGGAGCAATGAATAAGCAGTTTGGTTTAGTAGCATATGATAAAAGAATTGATAAAACTAATAATAATAGCAATAATAGACTGAACAAGAAGTGTCAGAGTTCTTACCTGCATATAGCAGAGCCCCCTTAAACTATTTAAAGCAAAAAAAAAAAATTAAAGTAAATGCATATTAGGTGGCTTAAAGTATCATTGGCAGGGCTGAAAAAACAGGTTTATGGCTAAGTTTCCAAGGATAATATCCAAAACCACACCATAGAAATGGCCTTATGAGGAAGATATTATAGTCTCTGCCACTGCCAAACGCTAAGTGCCAGGAACTCAACTTGACGATTACTGCCAGTACCAATGCCATATCTGTGCTGCTGCTGTGGCTCCTCCTAAAGTTTATATATGTCTACCACCACTTGCGGCAGAAAAATTAGATTTTCTCACAGAACCAGTTTCTTCATATTGCTCACTTGCAAATCAACATCTCACATGAATGTGCATGTTTGGCAGATCCTAGGTTACAAGCTTGCTGCCTAAATGCAGAGGAGGCTAGAAATTTGAGTTCCAATTCCTAGAGTTAAAGGGTGAGCCTCTATGTTCAGGAATTTTTGTAAATATGGAAAATCTATTCAAAAGTTGACGGAAATCTCAGTGATGACCACTGCAAATATGTTGGGGTTAGACTGAGCAACTTTACAGACTCAAATGCCTCTATAAAGAATTTAGACTATATTTAGGTAGACAAAGGGAAAAGGTTTTAAAATAGGGAAATGATTTCTATTTCATCTACTTTAAGGCATTTTTAAAATTTAGTAAAACTGGAGGAAACAAGATCAGTATGCAGTTTATAATGGTACACATAATAGAATATATAGAATTCTGCATCAAGACCATGGGAGTGCATAGGAAGGGACATGATGCAAGACATTCCAGGGATAAAGTGTGGAAGGATGAAGACATAAGGGATTCATGAGGCCTGGTTCTCATCATCTTGGATAACTACTCAAGATTGGCTATCTTAGGATCTTTTGTTTGTTTGTTTGCTTGCTTTAACAGAGATACAAGTGTTTCCTTCCACAAATAAGATTGCTCACCTGGATCAATGACATTTTCCTATTTGCATAATATTTATACTGGTATTTAAAAAGATGTTACAGTTGAGAATTTCAAAGGGTTTTGTGATCTTTATTAACCCTTTCAATATTCACCTCATTGATTACCTGGGGGGACAATAGCATTCAGCCAACCATCCATTCATTCACTCATTATTTTCAGCATTTTAATACATTCTACAGAACAGGTATGAGTTTTAAATATCAGTAGGCAGATTATCATAATTATTATATTAGATAATTAGTTATAATAAAATTATTATTATGTAATAGTAAAATGTTTTAAATGACATGATATCAAATTACAAAAATTTATGCAAAGGTGAAAAGAGGTAAATATTGAAAGATGTATCCAAATTAAGTATTTGGAATTTCAGAAGATTCAGAAATTTTTTTCCTGTTTTGAAGTTGAGAACTGAAAGAAAGGCTTACTAGACTGACATCTGAACTTAAAGGATAGGTAGGGTTTATACATGTAAAGATATGGGTTAGTCAGCATACATTAGAGATACCTGCAAGCACTTATACAGCGCTGCACTATTCATAATAGCCAAGTAATTGAATCAATTTAGAAGTCCATCAACAGATGAATGGATGAATAAAAATGTGGTATATATACACAATGGAGTATTATTCAGCCACAAAGAAGAATAAAATCATGATATTTGCAGGAAAATGGATGGAACTAGAGACCATTATGTTAATAAAAATGAGCCAGACTCAGCAATAAAAGAATTGCATGTTTTCTCTCATATGTAGAATCTAGAAGAAAAAGATTGTATGAAAGTTGAGAGGGATTATTAGGGAAGCAGCAAGGGATGGGGGCTTAAGAGAGTGCAATAGGGAGGGTGGATACAAAATGCATTATATGCTTTTATGAAATTGTCAAAATGAAACCCAATATTTTGTACAATCAACATGCACAATAATGGTATATGTACACAATGGAGTATTACTCAGCCATAAAGAATAATGATTTTATGACATTTGCCAGTAAATCAATGGAAAAGGAGACTATTATGCTAAGTGAAGTAAACCAACAAAGAACCAAAGACCAAATGTTTTCTCTCATAGGTGTAAGCTAACATCCAATAAAGGGGGTAAAGGAAATAATACAAGTGCAGTAGATTAGACAATGGGGGATGAAGGTAAGGGTGAGGGGATAGGCAAAGGAAAGATAGTGGAATGAATCTGACATAGTTTTTCAGGTACATATATGGAAACAGCACAGTGAATTCCACCACCATGTACATCCATAATAATGGGACTGTACGTAGAATAAGATGTAATCCATGCTTCTATAATCATATCAGAATGGATTCTGCTGTCATGTATAACTAAAAAGAACCAATAAATTTAAAAAATATACACAATGATAATAATTTTAAAAGAATATATACTTCAAAAACATGTGGGTTAAGGGGGAAGGAACAGCGGGAGCAACATTTAAGATATTGCTTTTGGCTCTGGTTCAGGATATAAAGGGATACATTTGAAAAGATACACTGGGCTCATACTGTGAAGGACCTTGAATGCCAAGGTTAGGGGTGTGGATTGTATCTTGAAGGTAATGGGGAGTCACTGCAGGATTGGAGATCTGGAGTGCAACAATCAGAGTTGTAATTTAGAATAACAAATATGACAACTGCAAGGAGAGTGGTCTCAGGATACAAAGGCAGGGAGATCAGACAGGAAAGTATTGCAGGGGTTCAGGTGAGAGATAATGAGTACTGGAGAGGTAATGGAGAGGAAGAAATGGAACTCAAGACTACTGTGGAGTGGAACTGATTAGATGTGGGCTATAATTGAAGGGACCAAAGGTGACAGTGAGGTTTTCAGCTTGAATGAATAAGAAAGGAGTTATTCACTCTTTAGACTAATTAGATAACTTCAAAGAGAAAAAAATAGTGATTATTACCTAGACAAAGACAAAGAGTTGAAACAATTCTTCAGATGATTTGAATGGAAAAACCTGCTGCTAAGAGAAAAGGAATGTCTTCATACTTAAATTGAAGAGTTCCATCATCTAAATCACTCAACACTCCTTTTTATCAAGATTATGTAAATAGAGGTGTGTGAACTCATGGTAAATGAGAAATCATAAAAATATGTTATTTGGGGCTGAGGTTGTGGCTCAGTAGTAGAGTGCTCACCTAGCATGCATGAGGCACATGGGTCAATCCTCAGCACCACATTTTTTTAAATGAAATGAAGATAATATGTATCTGCCTACAATTAAAATAAATATTTAAAAAATACATTATTTTTTTGGTATTTCAAAAATCCATCATTCTTCACCAATTACTAAAATATTAAATGATATCAAAATAGTTTTATGAGGACAAGAACTTTGTCTGTATTGTTTACTACCATAAGTTATGTACTCAGAACTGGGCTTATTGCAACAGTAGGCAATAAATGAATATATGTTGGCTGAATAATTATATATAAACTAACTGGGAAAATTTTACTATGCTATCATCTCTAATGCTATCTTTTTGTCACTTTGCTCTAAGGAGTATACTGTATGAATCCAATCAGAAATTGCAAAACAATGAAATTTTGGGGTTATAGACTGAAAATGACAATAAGAAGAAATAGTTGTTTTTGTTGTGCTATTTTTGAGCAGTGAAACATTAATCAGCTCACTTCTATTGAGTGAAAACAAACACCCTTCTCTATCCACTCATTCCCCCAAAATAGAAACATTATCAGATCTGAAAAGGACCATCTTCCTAATTTGCAAGGGCCAGTGAAAAGCAAGAATGTAGGCCTTCTTGTTTTTAAAAAGGCCATTAGTGGTATTAAAATATAAAGCTTGATGATACCTTTTCCTCTGTGACTTGCTTCCCCCTTCCCACTTAACTTTAAGTAGTGCTTTCTATTTGTCATTCAATGTCATTCCAAATGGTAAAAAATATTAATTACTATCTACATTTTGTCATTCATCATTATACTCTAAAATGCCAATTTCAGATGTAAAAACAACAGCATTAAACTCATATATGGAACCACTAAAATTACAATTCATGTTTCATAGCCCATACATTCTTATGCATTTTGTTCTTACTGCAACAGTGGAAACACTGTATAAATCTGAACTGTTTTTCTTTTAGTTACTGTTAAACTCATATTCTACCAACACTCTCTATCTTCAGCTTACTATAGAATATGGAAGGATTGAATGGGAAAGGAACCAGTGCTGTATATTATTTGTATCTTTCCTTTTTCTTATATGCATTGTTTTTAGATTAAATAGTTAAATGATGTGAGGAAGTAACAGGAGGAAGAATGATTACAATGGGTCTTTTTGTGCGTGTGTTTGTATTTTGGTTGTGCTAGGGATTGAACCCAGGGCCTTATGCATAGAAGGCAAGTGTTCTACCAATGAGCCACATGCCCAATTTGATAGTTCATGTTTTTTTTTTAGAACAATTTTGCCTTCTTTTTTTAAACTATTTTTTTAGTTGTTGACGGAACTCTATTTTCTTCATTTATTTTTATGTGGTGCTGAGAATTGAACCTAGTGCCTCACACATGCGCAGCAAGCGCTCTACCACTGAGCCACAACCCCAGCCCTCTTTTTTTTTTTTACACTATTGCCTTCTTTCTGTGTTAGAAAAAAAGTTTCATGGGCATAGAAAGCATTGTCTCTCTGACTAACAACATCTTTCTTACTCATATCTTGTTGGACTCCCACACTGAGTAGGTCTATGGGAATTCTGCGGTTTGGGACATTATAAATACTATACACATATCATGAAATGGTGGCCAACATACATGTCACATGTGTTTCTTATGCTCACCTGCATTTCTCTTTATCCCATCTGACTACAACTAACAAAACCCAATTTCAAAGAAAAGATGATTAAGAATATCAAGACGGCATAGGGTAGCATTAAATTAAGCTCTAGGTTCTTTTTTTGAATGTAGATCCCTGAGTGACTCCACAGGTCACATGCACATGAATCAGGTCCTTGATATTTTCCTCTGCATCTTAAACTCTCCATTATTAACAAAATATGCAGGTAGTGACATCAAACTGAGGAGGTATCAAATTCTCCTCATCAGCCCATGGGCAAGGAAAACCATGAAAGAGATCCTCCAAGTCACTTTGGTCAGAAAAAGAAAATTATAAAGTAGACAATTTTTTTCTGTCAGCTGGGGCAACTATGAGTATGCTTATTCACATATATACAAGCATCATCATGAAATATGTACCCGAGCCATACAGATCCTCCACACTAAAACAACCACAGTTGCTCATAATCTCCAACAATTCCCACATGAACACATTTTTAGAAAAACATATATAGCATGGATAAAGTCCATAGGAAGATGTGGACCATCATAGTTAAGAAAGATAACTAGAAATAAAGGAAGGGATAAAAGAGAGAAAGAAAGAAGGAGAGAGGGATGGTTGACGGAAGAGAAAAAGGCAGAAAATAGGTAGACAAGCAGGTGAAAGAAAGATGATGGCTGAGGGGCGAATAACAGAAAATAAGGACAAATAGAGGAGTGGATTGGGCAAGACAGACTGAGGTGAAATGAAGCACTTGCTGCCATTCTCTGTTGACAGAAAACAAAGTTGACAGATTAAAACTATGCCTTGATACAGATAAAGACCAATTTCTCTAAAGATTGGAAACACCCGCTATCCTATGAATAAACAGCTAGCTGAGAAATTATATGAAAGATTTGAAACTAATAACAGAATTAGACAAGGGTAATATCCTTATTCCACTAAGATACAGAGGAGAACTTATCCAGCTCCTGTCTCTGGCACGGTTTATTGAATTTCTTACATAGAATTTGAGTTTCTTACCTCATTAGTAGGGTCTAGATAATGCTAGTTTACTATTTCTTATTTGAAGATTCTGGAGACACCCATTGGTTTTAGCTACAACTAGGCATCTGTGCATACAGGGTCACAGCCAATAAGACTTTGAGTTTTTCCTCTTAGAAGTGCGAGGTCTCCAAGGAAACAACACAGGACAATTGTACCAGCTGCTCTTTGGGTTCTTAAAAAGCTTTTGGGAGTGAATTCTTTTAAAATTGAGACCTTATTGAACTTTATAGAACATTTTCCTCCAAGGACATCAGCAGGCACAGGATTTTATAAGCAAGTTCATTATTATCTGAGAGAAGGTCAAAGCACTACACATTTATTCGGTTCAATTTTAGCACTCCCTTTCTTCTCTACCACATTTTTTTAAGGGGTAGTTGTGGTCATCTTGTCTTTGTACAGCATGGCAAGTTTTACTGAATTTTTTAAAAAAGAATGATATTTGGGGGCTACGGATGTAGCTCAGTGGTAGAACACTTGCCTAGCATGCAGGAGGTCCTGGATTCAATCCCCAAAAGAAAGTACTGCTATAGAACCTTTCATGGATCTATTCACATAGCGTTTTTAAGGAAAAACTGACTGAACTTGCAATATTCAAAAAAAATATACAAGTTATTTTTCTTTTGTGTATGTTACATAGTTACTGTAAGCAATAAGGAACATGTGGAAAATAATGAGGATAGTTGAAAAGGACCCTAAACTGCATGCCAGTGGGAAAGAAGAAGAGCATGGCATGAAAGATTGTTCCTTTTCAAAAAAAAATATCTTTCAGTTTTATAGGAGAAAAATTGATAAGTAAAAATTGCATGGGTTTAAGGCATAAAATATAATCACATAAAAGCACATATGTTGGGTGAGTAACTGGAAGTATAACATTATAAAATAATTAACGCAATCAAGCTAATTAACATAGATATTATCTCAAACTATGATGAGATGAGAACATTTAAGATCTACTGTCCTAGCAGATTTCAAATATGCAATACAGTATTATTAGCTATAATAAGAAATTGCCTCTTGAGATATTTCAATGAAAATTATATTTTGTTTTAGAGACGTTCCCTTCATTAACTGACTTGACAATTTATTAATTAATTGAACCTCAAAGATTCTTACAAGATAGAGTAAGTACTAACCAATTTTCAGATTCTAAGCTAGACACAGAGAGATCAAATTATTGCCTAGTAGCAAACACCTAATCAATACCAGAGCCAACCAGGGAGCTCAGGGCCCTAATAAAACATGTCAGTTATTCTTTTTTAAAATTTTATTGAAGTGTCACATAAGTGCAGAGAAGTGAAGAAAACCTACACTTTCAGCTCAAGGAATTTTCCACAAATTGAACATTCCCATGCAACAGGACTCAAATGGAAAAACAGAACAAAATGAGCATCCCAAACCCACCCTCAAGCCTCCTTCAGCCATACCTTCATAAAGGATAACTATTATCCTGGTTCATAACATTAAATACTAGTGTTGCCTATGTTTGTATTTTACATAATGGCCTCATACTCTATATATTCTTTTGTATATTTTTTGGTTTACTATAATATATCTATCCATAGTGCTGATGGACATTTGAATCCTATGTTTAACTATTATGAATAGTGTTGCTATGAGCATTCTTGTACATGTCTTTTATTGATCACATAAAAGCACTTATGTTGAGTGAGTAACTGGAAGTGAAATTGCTGGGTTTTGCATATGCATATGTTCATGAGTTTTCTAGAATAATATTCCCATCAGTTCCAATTGATCTTGATATTTGCTATGTCTCATTTTAGCAATTCTGGGTCAACATATGGTAGTATCTAATTGTGCTTTTAATTAGCATTTCCCTAATGAATAATGAAATGGAGCATCATTTGTATATTTGCTAACATTTTAGATATCTTTTTTTGAGAAGTGTCTAAGTGAATCTTTTATCTGTTGTATTGGGTATGCTATCTTTTTAAAATTGATTCAAGGGTGTTCCTTATATAGTTTAGAAATAACATCGTTCATATATGTGGATTACAGCTAACTCAAATTCTGTGAGTTGGCTTTATAATGACAGTTATTTATTAAACATCAATAATGACTTTTTTAAGGGTACTATAAATACATCATTTAACCTTAGCCAGCCCCTTCAGATACACAGGGGAGAGTAATGCTGCCCATTTTACAGATAAGAACACCAATTAGTAAAGACATTTACATCTTGGAGCTGAGGATGCAGCTCAGTAGAAGTGCATTTATTATACTCAAACCTTCAATCCCCAGTACCACAAAAAGGAAAGGCATTAAGCCTAGATGAGGATCTCATAACTCTCACTGTTTTGGTGTCCATTAATAGCATATTATATTTTGGATTCCTCTCCACAGTACTATTCCCACCACAAGCAACTACTTCATGCCTACATACAATTTGACTACAAATTAATATTTGGTTTCCTCTTAGAAGAACATCGATCAATTTTGATGTCAACTGTAAACAAAATCTGTGCCTGCCTCTCAACTCCATTTTATGTTTCTAGAGAGATGGCACAATCATTAAACTAATCACCAGCTATACATGTTTATAGGAAAGTTAAATTGGAATATTGCTGAGAAGGTACCTCACACATTAAAAATGCAGTAATTCCTACTTAATAACAGAAAATCCACCCTAAAATATCAAGGTTACCTGAGGCTGAATAGTAAGAACTCAGAATATCTACTTATGGGGAAGATATGCTTTCAAATACTCACTGAATATTCATCAAACATTAGAAAAAAAAGGTTTGCTTTATCCCTGGACAAACTCTGAAAGCCTATAGGAGTTCAATTGGATACATTTACCCACTTAATAATAAAGAATAAAACTTTGCAGAAGGTTTTTGTTTTTGTTTTTGTTTTTAATCAGAGTGGGGAAAAGAGTATACCATACCAAACAGGTGAACTCAATGCTCTGAGGTCCATGTCCTTCACTTAGTGCAAGGCTAATCTATTAAATTAAGTTACAGTGTTGGTTTAGAAGGCAAAAGTTGGGTTAGAATGTAACAGTTACAATGGAGAGATTTCACAGATCTAAGGAGACTCATTTCCCTTTCCCAAGTGTCTCCCTAACATTTGGTTAAAGATATACCCTAAACTTTATTTTCTATGTATGGTTTTGATGTCTATTAAATTAAATTTGAGGATGTGGGACTATAGAATAAGAAACATTTGTTTTAAATTCTATCAAATGCTTTGCTGAGATAGATTTGAATGAGGGAAAATATGTGTGTAAGAGAAATATATTTATTGGAAACAATTAATATATTAGGTCTTAACTTTAAGAAAGGGATTTCAGTACATCTTTTGGCCTAAAAGTAGCTTGTTCTGGATCTATTCCCATTCTGAATGAACTATGGCTCAAATTCAGTTCTATGCTCTTTTCCTACTTTGAGTTCTTTCCCTACTAAGTGTCATGACTCTCAAGCACACATTTTAATTCAATATAAGCTAACAAAAAACTGTATCTTAAAATAAGTCTGCTTCATTAAAAGAATAAAAGTTTGGCATTGCAGGTAAATGGAGAATATCATGCTAAGCAAAATAAACCAACCCCTAAAACCAAAGGACAAATGTTTTCTCTGATAAGTGGATGCTAATTCACATCGAGGGAGGATGAAGGAAGTTTGGATTGAGCAGAGGGGAGTGAGGGGAGGGGAGGGGCATGGGGGTGGGAAAGATGGTGGAATGAGAAGGTCTTCATTACCCTAGGTACATATATGAAGACATGAATGGTGTGATTGTACTTTGTGTACAACCAGAGAAATGAAAACCTGTGCTCTCTTTGTAAATAATGAATAAAGTGCATTTTGCTGGCATGTATAACTAATTAGAACAAATAAAAAAAGAGAATCTGCTTCAATAGAAAAAGATAAGAATGATTAATTGTTGAACTGAGCATGTGGCTTAGTGTTAGATGCTTGTATAGCATGTGCAAGGCCCTTGATTCCCTTTCCAGCACTGAAAAACATTAATTAAAACATACATGCTTACACCAAAAAGAACAATTGTTAATTAGGATATAAATTACTTTACATAAAATAATTTCATGTTGTTTTAAGGCTCCTTGAATATAGTTGCCTTTATTTTGCAAAAATGAAAGAAGAATTTCTAAATAAAGGAATCTGGAGTTTGGTCAATCTGGATTTATCTCAAAATTTATGAGGTTTTTCATGTCTAGATTATATTAATCACTCATTTATAATTAATTCCTAATGCATTCTGTATAATATTCAATAGTAGATACTTATATATTTCTTAATTATTTATTTCAAGCATTATAATATAAGCAATACATTTATTAAATAACTAATTAATTACTCATGATGGACACCATTCTAGGAGGTGAGGATGAAAAATATATCATCCTTGAATATGGCAGATGACAATATACTGTGGAGGGAATTCATATAAATAAATCATTGAATGTAAATTGGGGAATGTTTTTATACTTTGTCAAAATATTAAGACATCAGAGAAGAAAAATTAACTATTTTAGGTACAGCATCAAAAAGGCTTCTCAGAGAAAGCAAAATTTAAAGTCATTGTTGAAGAAAGAGCAAAAGGTGGTGTTTTAGTTAGATTTTCATCACTGTGATTAAAATAACTGACAAGAGCAACTTAGAAGAGGAAAAGTTTATTTTGGCTTACAGTTTCAGAGGTTCAGACTATGGTCAACTAACGCCATAGCTTTGAGCTCAAGGTGAGACAGAACATTATAGGAGAATGGTGTGGCAGTGGAAAAGCAGCTTAGGACTTGGTAAACATGAAGGAGAAAAAGACAGAGGGAGAGAGAGAAAGAGAGGGGATGAGGGAGAGAAAAAAAGAAAGAGTGCTCTATTCATCAGAGACAAAATATCAATCCCAAAGGCAAAGCCCCAGTGACCTACTTCCTTCAGCCACACCCTACCTGCCTAAAGTTATCATTCAGTTAATCCATATCAATGGATTAATCCACCAATTAGATTATACCTCTCATAATCTAATCATTCCACCTCTGCAAATTCTTGCATTGTCTCACCCATGAACTTTTGGAGGATATCTCATAGGTAAACCACAATAGTTGGTCAGACTGCATGGGGGAATGAGGAATCATTATAAAAATAGAGATCACCATGGTTAAAGGCAGTCACATGTTCTGGCAGTTTTTACCGAAGGAATTTAGGATGATAATTTGGATGGTAGGAAGGTGTAGAGAACTTTTCTTAAAGTAGTAAAGCCACCTTCTCATAGAAGGCTCATCCTTGCTTCATAGCTTGGGTACTTATTTGGAATGGCTTTGAAGGGTTTATAGAAATTTTGGTAGCTCTAAAGCCAAGAGCTTCATCGACATTAAAGAATATGTTTAGGGCTGGGGATGTGGTTCAAGCGGTAGCGCGCTCGCCTGGCATGCGTCCGGCCCGGGTTCGATCCTCAGCACCACATACCAACAAAGATGTTGTGTCCGCCAAGAACTAAAAAATAAATAAAATTCTCTCTCTCTCTCTCTCTCTCTCTCTAAAAAGAATATGTTTATGAATGAGGAAAGGTTGGTTCAGTTTAGCAGAATCATTCAAATATGAGAAGTTAGGTAACCTTTCCTTTCCTAGTAGAAATGGCAAGGGATGTTTTCAAAGTAGCAAACTCCACTTCCTTTTGAAGAGTAATTAATAATTAAAAATAAGGATCTACCTTCCTTTTTACAGCTAAGACCATTAATTTGTTGAGCTTTAGTAAGACTAAATATATTTTTATTAAAGTCATTAATTCTCATGAATAAACAATAGTGTGTTTGAAATTTACAACAATATCTGAAGTCCATTTGTCTTGTGTTTGATGGTGGTAAGAGGTTCCATAAGTAATTGTATATATAGGTCATTAAAATCAAGGGACAAGAGCAAACTTTAGTTAACAGTTTTTTTAATACTATAAGTGTAAACTCTTCTCTAAATCATAAATTTACTATTTGTTCTTCCCTATAGAGGGCACTAACTATTTTTTCTGACTATCATCTTATTGTCGCCAGAGAAAATACACCTTAGACTAGACCACAATGAATACAAATTTTAAAACTATCAGTATATTACTAACTTCTGAATACACTACACAGAACATAAGCCAAATGAAAAAAATAAACAATATGAATAGAAAATAGGACCTTTGTTTTCAAATATAATTGTTTTCAATTAAATGCCAATATTAGCACAGAATATGATAACTACTTTGATTTTTTTTCTTCTCTTGAAAGGGGAAGATATAAACTTGGAAAGATTCTAAAAGACAAGCAGTGTAGCAGAATTGGCATAGAGTGTGATCTGAATGGTTATCAAGATTCACTATGGGGTAGACTATAGGCAAATAATTGGCATACCTGCTCAATTAGGGACAACAGGCAAATAATAAACAGAAAAATACCCTAAAAAACCAACAAATCAAAACAAAAAAATACAGAAGAGGGATAAAAACCTAAGTTGAGATTTGATAAGCAGGCAAAAGCAGAAACATAAGTGAAGAGACATTACTAGGCAGATGAAGTGGATAAGAGGGAAAATTGGATAGATGGAGATATAGTAGTTAAGTACGGGTTGTTACAGAAGAACACTGAGACAGAAGTTAGTGAGTTAGACAAGAATGGAAGTTCAAGAACTCAACAATAACAAAGGGTACAGGAATGAGTAGTGGCAATCAGACTGGGGAGGGAGCCCAGCAAGGCATGAAGAGAAATAATATGAGTGATGTGAGTGAAATCAGGGTAATTGAGTGTAACAATGAGATCAGAAATTTTAAGAAAATTAAAGTTTGAAATAGAGCTGGGTTGGAAGAAGGCCTATTATTTGTGTTTAGCAAATGTAAAAAGAAGACAAACTAAAACAATTTAGAAGAACTTTTATTTCTTTATCTCTGGCATCAGACTGGTCACAAATAGTAAATACTTATTGAAATACTGATGAACATAGACGTTACTGAGATGGCAAAGTAGAGAGGAAAAAAGTCATCTAGAGCTAGTTTCTCACAGTAATGAAGGCAATAAAAATGTGGCAAGGAGAGAAGCAAGTCTAGGATACCATATTTTATGATTAATGTATGAATAAACCTTCAGATATATGAAGTATAAGGAGAAACCACTAGGCTTCACATGTGGTCTTAAAGAATGTTCAGGGAGAGGAGATCTATTAGACTATTTTTTTCATTACTATAACAAAATTATTGAGGCTGGATAATTTATAAATAAGAGATTTATTTACCTTAAAGAGTTTTAAAGTCCAAAAAGCATTGCACTTTGTCTAGTGAGGGCCCTCCTGGTTGCATCACTTCATGGCAACTGGCATCATAATGGAGTCCATGTGAGAGGGAGAAATCACATCACCTGATAGAAAGCGAGATAGGCTTGGGAATGGCCAGGGTTGTTGTTTTTTATAACAATCCTCTTCTAAGAACTAACTCAAGGTTGCCATGATAACTATATTATCCCCCCCCCAAAGACTTAATAACCTAATCCTAGGTCTCCCACCAGCTCTTAATATCACCACACTGGAGACAAAGCTTCAAACATGTGAACCTTTGGGGGACACAATTAAACCATATTCAAACCATACTAGTGATTATTGGACAAGGGATTACTAGAGTATCTCTTCAGCAATGATCTTCTGTGGTTCACACTTTACGGTAAAGTTCTAAGTGCCACTGATGAACTTCATTTTCACTTGCATTGAGTTTAAGAGCCACCAATAAGCTCAAAGATACCTTTTGTCAATAGACAAACCTGTATTTGAATATGAGACCCAGGGTTCCATTTTGGTGAGATAAAGTAGAGAGGTAAGATGAAATGTGTTCTAATATTTGGTAGGAATTTGAGGTTGTCCTACATAATGGATTGGAATGAAGAGAAAGATGTTAAGGAACAAGAATGGTTTTAGGGGTGTAGTAAGAGAAAGCAGTGGAAGTGTTAGGTTTCAAGAAAGGATCACAGTGATGATAGATTTGAAATAGAATAAGTAATATATAGAAGAGGAACTAGGGATTTTACTGAATACTATAATAAAAATCAAGAGTCAGGCTGAGAGAAACAATAAATTCAGGGCCACAGGAGAGATATTAGTTTGAAATGAAACACATATCAAATGTTTTCTCTCATATGTGGAAGCTAGAAGGGGAAAAGGAGTTGGCACAAAAGTAGAAGGAAGGCTGTTAGAGTAGAGAAAGGGGGTCAGGAGGAGGGAAGAATGGAAGGTAAAAGGAGGTATCTGAGAGTGAAATTGATCAAATTGTTATGTGCATGTCCAAATATGCCACAATGAAACTCACTATTTTTTGCTATTATTGTGCACCAATAAAAATGATCTTTTAGTTGGGCACAGTAGTACATGCCTGTAATCCCAGAAGCACAGAAGGATGGGGAGTTCAAGCCAGCCACAGCAACAGTGAGGCACTAAGCAACTCAGAGAGACCCTGCATCTAAATAAAATACAAAATAAGGCTAGGGATGTGGCTCAGTGGTTAAGTGCCCCTGAGTTCAATCCGCAGTTAAAAAAAAAAAAAAAAGAGAACATTTTTTTCCTTTTTTTCTTTTCTTTACTTTTTTCCCCTTACTTCTTTTTAGTTGAAATTTTAATTCCAAATTATTGATTCATATAGGGTAATAAGAAATAATACAGAACTGGGAGTGGTGATACATGCCTGTTATCCCAACAGCTCAGGAGGCTGAGGCAGGAGGATTGTGAGTTCAAAGCTAGCTTCAGCAGCTTAGCAAGGCACTAAGCAACTCAGAGAGAACCTGTCTCAAAATAAAATACAAAAAAGGGGGAATTGGAAATGTGGCTCAGTGGTTGAGTGCCCCTGAGTCCAATTCCTGGTTCAAAAAAAAAAAAAAAAGATCTTTTATTCTCATCCCTCTCTTCTGGTTCTTCAACCTGTAAACACAGGGGGGCGTGGAACACAAACAAACAAAAACCACCTGACTTCTTTATTTCGATGGGACAATATGACATGAATCAAACACAGGAGTTTTAAAGCAAATATACTAGGTTGGATATAGCTATGTACTACTAGCTGAATGACATTGAATGAGTTACTTTAATGTTCTGTACTTCATTTTTCCTCAGATACAAAATGGATGGTAATAGTACTTACATCATAGGATTACTGTGAGGCTTCAGGAAATGAAAGTAAAGACCTTTGTCATCTCTTACGACCTACAGCCAACTAATACTCACCGTTGGCACCTCAACCCTGATGGTACTCTTATGTCCAAGGTAGGGTCCTAAAGGATAAAAGGTTGATGGGACACAAAATCCTGTTAAATAGTATGTGGCCAGACTCTTACAGTATAATGCACACAGCTTTTGGAATAAGACAGCAGTAGCATACGATTCAATTTTTGTCATTTATAAGCTATTTTTACCTTGTGTGTGTTACTTCTGTGAGCCTTTGGCTTTTTTTGCCTTCACTGAGGGAATAGAGATTTTGACAGTATAAATTGGCAGGTACATAGTAGGCATTAAAATATTTTCATTTTCTATTTTTTCATCGTCAAATATATGGAGTGAGTTGTTAATACACTGTATTAAAATCTTTGGATTTTCATACCCTGAACTTGGCTTGTTAGGATCACTGAAAAACAGTGCCACATCAAATCACAGTTTCTCTTTATTACAGCTACTTCTCTGCTACTGTTGATACCATGAATTTTTATGTAATCCTAAATACACTCCTCAGTCTGGGCCTCAGTATTATTAGTCTTCATCTAGTTTGCATTTCATATCTTTGGCTTCCTCTATAGTATCTGATTCTATACTTCCAGATTAAAGCATTTACCACAGGCCTTCAGACTCTCATTTGGACATTTTTATTACTATACAAATGAGGTCCTGTTTGTTCTTGGAGAAACTGTTAGAGCTCCCCAAATCTAAAGGTTATAGAGGTCCTCACTATGAGAAAAGGAGAAAAGTTATTTTTTTCTAGAAGCTGTCAACAAGAGAGATAGATGTACCTCTTCCTTGACCGAATTAATAAATCAGCCAAGCTAAAAGTGCTATCAAAAGAGATTAGCAGCTATGTGATGATTGCCCATAACATTGGCTTCTGCTGAAACTCTAAAACCACCAACTTGCACAGTTCCTAATGTGGTGGGTTTACTGTACCAGGGTCAATGCCACCTGTCTCTTGAATTCAATTATCATCTTCGTGGATGACACACAAATCTACTTGTCTGTGTTACACATAATCCCTGGGTTCAGTCCTGTATAACTAAGGCAACCATATTTTCTGCACCAAAAGTCAGGAGCCACATGCATGGCCTGACAAAGGATTGCTTTTTTTTCTAATCTGTGAATTATTCATACAAAGACTTGCAAAGATAGAAAATTCAATCACATTTAGTTGTACTTTTAATGAATTTACTTTACTGAAAAGATATCTAGCAGATGTCTATCAGTGTCACCATTAACATGAGCATATATTTATCCTCTGTAGCTTTCTCCAGGCTAAACTTTCCCATCATAAATAGGAAAATTGATAATTTTCTTATATCCTAAGAGAGGTAACATAGGGTAATGTTCAACTCACCTAACCCCTTTCTCCGCACATCTCATTTGTTTTTAAGTTATCACTTTTTTGAAGAATGCTTTTTCTCACTACTTTATTCTCCCCAACTCTGCTTCTATAGCCATCACACAGGCTAATGGTAGATCAATTTGTGTGTATGCCAAAAACTAGAGAAGCTAATTTTAATGACAGATTCCAGGGCCCCACCTCCTAGAGATTTATTTAATAGAATTGAGGCAGACCCCAGAGATGTACAATTTTAACAAGCTTCCAGTGATTTCTGGTACAGGTAATCCAAGTACCACACTTTGGTAACACTCTTTTGTGTGAACAATCTACTTTGGTATTTAATATTCAAATTAAATTGTTTTAGTAAAGGCTTCTATTTTCGGACATAAATGGATAGTGAGGGAAAACTAATAACTGTGATTCAACTTGAAGATAAAACATGAGCTAGGTATATTTAACCACAATACTGAATGAATCATGACAATGACTGGCCTCATCTGATGGCATGGCAATCTCATTGTGGGCAAAGTACCTGATAAAGAAAAAAAAATAGTCTTTTGAGGGCTTGAATCTGCATGCAGAGAATCACCACATAATAACAGTAATGGTGGGCTGGAGATATGGCTCAGTTGTAGAAAACTTGCATAGCATGTGTGAGGCACCGAGTTCGATTCTCAGCACCACATATAAATAAATAAAATAAATTGCCCATTAACAACTAAATTTTTTTAAATAATGGTAATGGCACCAACAAAACTTATAAAGAGGACAGAAGTTCACTGCAGCTTGTTTTCATTTCTATTTCAGGATTATTTATAATTTTTTTTCTATTACTAACAAATTGCTTATGTTTAACTAATAGAAACTTTGGGTGCCTGGGAATGTCCATCTTAGCATGGAAATTTGCAGACATGTCATAGTCTGATTTTACATCACACCCACTGTAACATCAAGTTACATTGATCTGTGATGGTGAGGGCATCACAAGCCAGGGGAGAAGTACATCTAATGTCAAAATAGGCCAGGATATTTGAAAACACCACTTATAGATGGAATATGAAGTGTCTATTGTCCTACCTATCTACCTCAAAAGATAGACAGGTGACATCCAATTACATATCCGTGGAATCACACCTTTAGAAACACTGGTCCGTGTTCTCCTGTATTGTCTCCTTAGAATAGGACCTATGCTTTTAGAGTGTTTTTTTCCCACCCAGCCTCAATGGCTCATCCAACATCCACCTAAATATCACTGCCTAGTTTTCTCCATTGTTCACATTTTACCTTGATTCCCAGATAACATTTTTTAGTCTTATATAGGCATCTATGCCAAAGTATTCCTTTACTATTATTGTACTTACAAATGTTTTATTGTAAGGTAAAAACTATTTTGATCTTTCTTGGCTGAGGTAAGCTATGTTTTCCAAGTCATAGGTGTACTGAGGCTATCTTGTATGAGATTAACTATGTTTGGTGAGTTCGCCATTCTGATCTTATTTGTTGGTTTGGGGATGAAGACTAAGGATTACTCTTTTTTACTTTTCTTTTTATAAATGGAAATACACTTTACACAATGTTCTCTATATTGCATATTTCATTTAATAATGTATCTTGGACATCTTTCCATGTCAGTAATATAGAGCCAATTCTTTCTTTTGAAATTCTGCTAAGTATTTTATTGTATGAATGGAGTGTACAAAAACTAATTTAGGCAGGTGGGGTTGTGGCTCAGTGGTAGAGTGCTTGCCTAGCATGTGTGAGGCCCTGGGTTCGATCCTCAGCACCACGTAAAAATAAATAAAATAAAGGTATTGTGTCCAACTACAACTAAAAATAAATATTAAAAAAACTAATTTAGCCACTTCATTCTTCTAATGAAGAATCTAAATTTTTTACAATCTTTTGCTATTATAACACTGTTGAAATAAGCATCCTAGTACCAAATGCTCCTTCCCCTAAAATACTGGCTTATAGTATGCTATATGTGGATATATATGACCAATTCATTCTCCACCAAGTATACATTCTATTGATGTCTTTAAACCCTGACACTAAAGAGCTATTTCTCCTCTGGTGTTGTAGTTCAATTGTAGAGCACATGTCTAGCATGTGCAAGATTTTAAGTTCAATATCTAGCATTGCAAATAAAACAAGAAATATTCCCTTAGGACAGTAGAAGTCTTCATACCTTTTATTATTTTTGCCTTTTTAAATTAATTTTATTTGAAATTAACATATTCTTTAAAATTCGTATGGTAGACCACTATTATATTTGAAATCAACATATTTAAAAATAAAAACATGTTATATTGGACTAAATTCCCTTTTACACTATTCTTAAATCAATTCTAAAGACCAAATCCTCAAAGTAATCACTGTTTTGAGTGTGAATTTTTTAAAGTTTTTTAAATGTTTTTTGTTGTTGTTGTTGTTGATGATGGACCTTTATTTTATTTATATGTGGTGCTGAGAATCGAACCCATATCCTTGAGTGTGTATGTTATGGTACCTATTCTTCTTTATTTTTTGTATGCATTGGACATACAGTAGAATAGTTATAAAAGATATATGATATTACATTGTGGTTTGAGACCCTATCTCAAAATAAAACATACAAAAAAGCTAGGAGGCTGGGGCTATAGCTCAGTGGTAGAGCACTTTCCTAGAACATGTGAGGCACTAGGTTCAATCCTCAGAGCCACATACAAATAAATAAATAAAATAAAGGCATTCTGTCCATCTACAGCTACAAAAAAAAAAAAATTAAAGGGCTGAGGATGTGGCTCATTTGGTTAAGCACTCCTGGGTTCAATCCCTGGTTCAAAAAAATCTTTTTTTGTATCAATCAGTGTAGAGAGATATTTCTATTAAGTGTTTCATTATCAACTTGTAGATGTTCTTCATGTATTCTGGATACAAATTCTTATCTGTTGTGTAGATTGCAATGTTGCACAGATCGTCACTATATTAAATGAAGTTCATTTTTTAATTATTCTCCATTGGGCATGGAAAATATTTCCTTTCAATCTCTCACATAATGTCTCCTGAAACATCTGAAAATACTCATCAAGTCATCCCCTAGTTTTCTTTTGTTTGGGCTAAATAGTCTCAGTTCCTTTAACTTTCCCTCATAAGACTAATATTTTGATTTCTTTAATCACATTTCCACATTGTCCACATTTTATTATAACAGTGGTCTACCATACAAAGCATACACTTCTAAACCATATAATTGGCTTGCTTTCTTTTTTACTCTTTTTATAATTAGTATTAAAAAGTTTAAAGCTAAGTTTACTTTACACCAATGGAAAGGACATATGTCATTTTAGTTTGAATTATTTGAGTCCCATTTGTAGTCCTTTCATGTCCTCATATTTCTATTCCCTTTCATTTACTTTTAATTTATATTATACTTTATTTTATGTGTCATTGTAAGAGGCTTAACTCTTTTTCTGGGTAAAGGCAAGATGTAAATAAATGGGTACAAAGGGGGAAGGAGGAGAAGGAGGAGGAGGAGGAGAGAGAGAGATCTGACAAATTTATGATATAAAGGACCATCTCCCAGAATTTTTTAACCTTAAATTTGCCCTGGTATTTGGTTGGATGCTTTTCCCACAATAGCTTTATGCTAAACCTTCTGCTAAATTCTGATCTTCTCCACTCTACTCATTCCTTTTATTTTACATAAGTGTTTAACTATCAGTCCACTCTAAATTTGTACTTTTTCCCTTTAAATTCCATTCTGTCTGTATGGGCTTTTTCCCTAATTAGTCAAGATCTTTCTGAATTGCATTCTGTCTTTGAGAATATTTAGCAGCCCCTGTGAAATTCAGCATCATCTGCAAACCTGACAAGTTTTTCCTCAAACACGTATTTCAGGCAAAACTGCATACAAAACAATCACCATACTGATATTTTTTCGGGGGAGCACCAGGGATTGAACCTAGGGGCACTTAACCACTGAGCCACATCCCCAGACCTATTTTATATTTTATCTTGCTAAGATACTTAGGACCTCACTTAATTGCTGAGGCTGGCTTTGAACTCAAGATCCTCCTGCCTCAGCTTCTCAAGCTGCTGGGATTACAGGTGTGTGCCACCACACCCATCTATCTTGATACTTTGATTACAACTTTAGTATTTTATGATTGCTGGAAAATTTCTAGTAGCACAGCTACTTACTTCAGTCCTAGGTTGCAACCTTGAGGAGAGTTCCTGTTAAGCAGAATTACCAGAATGACAGTACACCTTACAAAATCATGTACCCGGGCCTGCTGAGAAAAACTGGGAATCCCAGAAAGCTGGCTGAAGTGATTTTTCTATGAATTTGTAGCTCTTGTTCTAGGTAGTACCTGGGGCAAATCTCTTCACAGTTACCATGCCTTCTTTTCCAACACTATTGCTCCCTCTTGTCTATGTCCAAAACCCATACTTTGTGCCAGTTACTTTCCTCAGTTACCTTTCCACTATTGACATCACTACATAGTAGAATGCCATCCTGTTCAGTGTTGTTACAATGTGATTCTGCAACCTGTACACTCAGAAAAATGAGATATTATATCCCATCTGATTCAAATGTATGATATGTCAAGGTCTTTGTACTGTCATGTGTAACTAATTAAAACAAATAAAAAATAACAATTAAAAAAAAGGAAAATAGAGGCAAATAGATTCCAGCTTGCTATAAAAATATTCTTGCAATTGGGGCTTATCCCAACAATGGAACAGACTGTCATTTGAAGTAGATAGCTCTTGATTCCCAGAGGTATTCAAGCAGAGGTTTGGAAAGTTCCCATTTTCCCTCTAAATTATACCATCTGTCATCATTAAAACCAATTAATTAAATTTTTAAATGGAAATGTATTTTGTGAGTTTTTTGCTGAATGTACATGAATATTACAAAACATTAAAACAGTGCAGAGAGAATGAAAGCTTCACTTATTATCTCAACCCCCAGGGATCTTCAGTGTTAATGATTCCATGTATGTTCTTACAGATATTTAATTTGTCTGTATAAACATATTGGTTTTTACAGAAATGGGATCATACTGTATTATAATTTTTATAAGCTGTTTGGTTCACTTAAAAGATTGGATTTATTTCTATGTAAATAATAAATATTTTGTATTGCAACTTTATATTAATTCTGCTAATTTACAGAGAATATGCTAAAATCAAAATCATGGAGAATCAGAAAAGGAGAGTTGAAATGTGAGCATACTACCCACACCATTTTTCAAGATTTCATTATGAAAATTGTCATCCAGAAACAGTGAAAGAAGTATACAGTGTATCCTTGCATGCTTAGTATGTTCACTATATCATAGATCAGTCTATCTTAATTTTTGACCTCTTTCAAACTAAACTGCAGACATGGGCAAAATTTACCACTAAATACTTCTGTATGATTTACCACTAAATACTTCTGTATGTCTATTTTTAACGGGAGTCCAATATTTTTATGGCTTCTTAGTTAGAAAAAGCTCACATACAGTGAAATACATATATTTTAATGGTACCACTTAGTGAGATTTAACAAATGCATAACCTACACAACCTAAACCCTTACTAAGATAGACACTAATCTTGCTGACTACATAGGAGAGGTTTTAAGCCAGGCTTCTTGGCACATACCTGTAACCGCAGTGATTCAGGAGGCTGAGGCAGAAGGATCACAAGTTCATGGCCAGCATCAGCAATTCACTGAGACCCTAAGCAATTTATTAATCTACTGTCATGGATATGACAGTATTGTTCTTCTAAAAAGAACAAATAAAATTTTAAAAAATAAATGACATACATTCCAAAAAAAAAAAGATAGACCCTACTCCTGAAAGCTGTTTGCTGCATGCTGTTTTGTAATTATTTTTAGTTAAAGTCATATTTTTGTCAATAAATGCAGATCTCATTTTCTAAGTATAAATAAAAAACATATCTATTGAGTTGAAAACTCAAGGGGTAACTTTCCCCCAAGTGGTGAAATCATTATAAACAATACTGTTGTGCAACTTGGTCTTGCCTTTTCACTTTACATTATGTATCTTGGACACTTTTCCATACCAGTGCATACTGATACACTAAATTCTATTAACATATATCTAATATCTAATAACATATACATAAGAATTTATGCATCATCCCCTATTTATGAACATTTGAGCCATCCAGTGTTTCAATATTGAAAATAAAGTTCAGTGAAAAATTGTATAGATATTTATCTCCACACTTGTTTTATTGTATCCTAACAAATATCCAGAAATAGAATGAGACTTTTAGGTAAATTTCACTCTCACACACATTTAGTACACCGCCCCCAAAAAAACAGTGTATTGTGATTTTTATTGTTCAAGTGTGTGTTCTTTGGATTTCTAGAGTGGCAAGATGCAGTTTATATTCTAAAGCTGGGGAGCCAAAGTAGGAATCCAAGGATGGAAGAAGGACTTTGGGTTTCTTGGTTAAGAATCTATACATCACAAAAGCCCAGGGGCAAAGAGAGCTGAGATAGTACTCATAATAATAGTCAAAAACTGAAAACAGTACATAATCAACACCATGAATTTAAAAAATGAAGAAAAAATGTATACTTATCCATGGAATGCATAAAGTGCAGAAATGTAGAACAGTGGTCCTTAAGCTTGAATTGAAAGGATCACCTGCAGTGCTCATTGAAAGACATATCGTGGGCTCTACACTAAGAGTTTCTGATTCAACAGGTCTTTGAAGGGATCATAGTTTGAGTGTCTAATAAATTTTCAGGTGATGCTCTTGTTTATGGTCTGGAAACTGCATTTAGAAGCACTAATCCAGAAAATACAGAAAGGGAATGCTCATAGACTTCATCTTTTTAAATCTTATTTTTAGTTGTAGATGGACACTATGCCTTTATTTTATTTATTTATTTTTATATGGTGCTGAGGATCGAACCCAGTGCCTCACACATGCTAGGCAAGTGCTTTGCCACTGAGCTACAGCCCTAGTCCCCATATATTTAATCTTATATTGGCCAAAATATTTTTCTGACATTTCAATCAGCCTATATAGACAAATTCATATAGGCAGAGATCTAGTTGTAAGTATTTATTTCAACTTTTGTTTAAATTTCCCTTTTTTGTATTTATGAAACCAAGCCAATTTCCCTTTAAACTCTGCTCACTTAATGTTCTGTATCTCTCAATCTCCATCATAGGATCAATATTAGAAATTTAAAATCTAATGAAAAACATCTTGAATAAACTGGATAAACACATGTCTGCATACAGCCTATCTAGACAAAATGCAGATTTAATATGTGTAGTGGAAAGTCAAATTAACTATTTTTCTCTAGATGCAATGCATATTAATTCTGTTAATTTACAGAGATACATGCCCAAATAAAAATCATGCTGAATCAGAAAAAGCAAATTACAAGTATAAATGCTTGTGTATGCACACACACACTATTCCTCAGGGCTATTTAACTTCTGAGACATCAAATTTACTAGCCTTTTGGGAAAATACTTTGTCCATATGTCACAAAATTTCTTAAACCATCAATATAAAATAAATGCAAGATTACATGACAAATTCTACTATTTGTCATATTTTTACATTATTAACATTTTAAATAAAACCAAACTCCATTTCCACATAAAAAAGTTTAGCCAAGGGACTGGGGCTGTGGCTCAGCACTAGCACACTTGCCTGGCAAGTGTGAGGCACTGGGTTCGATTCTCAGCACTGCATATAAATAAATAAAATAAAGGTCCATCAACAACTAAACAGTATTTTTTTAAAAAGATTAGCCGAAATAATATCAGATTGTACAGTTCAAAAGTACATATGTTTTCTGAACACCCACCATGTATTATTCACTAGGTGCTAGAAATACAAAGAGTAAAGAGACAAGAGTTCCTGCCCTTGAGTGGTTCACAGTCAACTGGGAAAAACAGACATAAATAAACAACTATGAACTATGTGAGAAGTGCTCTCATACAAGCATGAAGAAAATACTATTGAATTACAAAGGAGTGAAAAACTTTTTTTTTTCCAGCAGGAATAAGTTCTTCATAAAGATTGTGACACTTTAAAAGGGTCTTGAAGGAACTGCCTGGTGAAAAAGAAAGGCCATTTTAACAAAAGAACTTGTGCTCAGGCAAAAGGAAAGTAATGTGAAAGAACGTAATGTGTTTAGAGAAGAGCAAAACATCTGGTGTGCCTGGATTCTAGGTGACAGGTATGGAATCAGTGGGAGATGAAAAAAAGAAATGTAGGCAGGGGCTAGATTATAAAGGACTTTGAAATCCATGCTAACGAGTTGGGATATTAGAGTGGTGAATCTTTGAAGGAAACAGATGATGTTTCTTAGAGATGAAATATTTCAATTCCACATATGTGTTTCAACCATTTATTTATTCATTCAACAAAAAAAATCTATCATGTGAAAAACACTATACCAAATCACTTTGAGAACTACAAAGTTAATTGGATATAGTCAAAAAACATTGTCTTAAATTGTGTTCTAGTGAATTGTTCCTTTATAAAAAAGAACTTCAGCAAGCATAGGGAGAGCACTTTGGACTCAATTGTGTCCTTCAAATTTCATATGTTGAAGCCCTAACCCCCAATGTGATTATAATTTCAGATAAGACTTTTAGGGAGGTAATTAAGGTTAAATGAGGTCTTAAGGATGGGGTCCTAATTTGATAGGATTGCTGGTTTTATTCTCTCTTTCTCTCTCTCAGAGACCATCTGAGTACCCAGTGAGAAGGAGGTTGATGTCCTAGCAGGGCCAATACACAGTTCTCCCCATCAACTATTACTACCTCAGAATAAGTAGAAACCATGGAGGAAATCCACATTTCCACCACTACTTTACTGCCTACTGAATGTTCCAGTTAAAATACCCTGTCTTTGAGGCCTGAAATTATGGTTTCTGTGTAATTTAATCTGTTGGTGACACTTTCAAGTGAAATTTTATTTAAATTATTATGTCTTTCATTTCCAGGAGTTCTTATTGGTTTCTTTTCAAAATCTCTCTTTTTTAAATATTTATTTTTTAGTTTTAGGTGAATACAATATTTATATTTTATTTTTATGTGGTGCTGAGGATCAAACCCAGTGCCTCACAGGTGCTAAGTGAGCACTCTACCACTTGAGCCACAACCCCAGCTCCCCAAATCTCTATCTCTTTATTGAAGTTATCTTTCACCTCCTGTATTTGCTCTCTGTTAGTTAATTTATTAAATCTTGTTTTAGCACATTACTCATTTTAATAATCAATTTTTAAGATTCTTTTTCTGGAATTTCATCCCCTTCAACTGTCTGTAAGTTCTTTTGTTTAGGGAATGTAAATTTTGGGGGAAGACTTGTTTGCCTGTTTCCTCATGTTTTCGAGGTCTTGGATTTGCACATCTGTTGAGATGGATTCCTCTTCCTCTTTTATGCGGATATCCTTTGGCTTGTAGTTTATTTATTTTATTATAACTCTTGTTTTGGTATCTCATCTTCAAAATGTAGGCTCAATGTAATCCAAGTATTAGTTTCCATTACCAATTCCTCTGAATTTGCTACTACAGAAATGTTGATTGAATTTACTCTTGGAGAGCTGCTATAATATTGTTTTGGAGTCTTTCCCTGACTTTTCTGTAGGAGCAACTCTCTAAGAGTGAAACCTGGTGTCTCCCTCTAGTCAATCCTACTTGGGGCATAATTGTTGGAGTTTTTGTCTTTCCTATGTGTTAAAAAAATTGTTGAAGCTTGAGCAGGGTTATTTTATGCATAAAGCAAGATGTCCTGTCATTTGACTGAGTCACGGATGTAGCTCTACAGCAGAGACTCTACTGTTTAAACTCATAGTGTACCAGTTGCTTCCCAGACCCTCTTCAAAAAAGGATGCAAGCAACAGCAACAAGTGTAGTGATCAATAAATGGCATTAAAATAGATGTCTGAGAGTTAGTATAATATGTACAATACTAATTATAGCTAAATGAGGAATGTCAGGGTATTTCAAAAGAGCAATACCAATAAACAACCATGAACTGGATCTAGCATTAAAGTATACTTCTGGTATTAATTAAGCCCTCCACAATACTGATAACTTCAATAACATGAATGGTGTGGGCAAGAATTGTATAAACTAAATAGTTCTGTAAAAGAGTAAAATTGAAGTTCATTAAGAGAAATAAAAAGAAGATAAGAGGGCAAAAGAGGTTTTACATTATTAAAAAATAATAAACCAAACTAAAGCATGAAAGAGGTAACAAGTGATGGCTATACAGAAGTGGGAGTAAAAAAATAACTGAAAAAGTTGTTGGCAGAGATGTGGGGGAAAAGGTACACTCTTACATTGCTGGTGGGACTGCAAATTGGTGCGCCAATCTGGAAAGCAGTATGGAGATTCCTCAGAAAACTTGGAATGGAACCACCATTTGACCCAGCTATCCCACTCCTCAGTTTTTATCCAAAGGACTTAAAATCAGCATACTACAGTAACACAGCCACATCAATGTTTATAACAGCTCAACTCAACAATAGCTAAACTGTGGAACCAACCTAGATGGCCTTCAATAGATGAATGGATAAAGAAACTGTGGTATACAAAACAATGGAATATTACTTAGCAATAAAAGAGAAGGAAATTATGGCATTAGCAGGTAAATGGATGGAGGTGGAGAATATCATGATAAGTGAAGTTAGCCAATCCAAAAAAACCAAAGGCCAAATGTTCTCTCTGATAAGTGGATGCTGCTCTATAATGGGGGGAGGGGCATGGGAAAAATGGAGGAACTTTGGGTTGGGCAAAGGGGAGTGGGGGAAGGGAGGAGTAATGGGGGTAGGAAAGATGGTAGAATGAGATGTATATCATTATCCTAGGTACATGTACAGCTGCACAAATAGTGTGACTGCATCATGTACAACCAGAGAAATGAAAAGTTGTACTCCATTTGTGTACAATGAAACAAAATGCATTCTGCTGTCATGTATAACTAATTAGAACAAATAAAAATGTCAATATAAAAATAATAACTTAAAAGTAAGATAAATAATGAGAGAGAGAAGAGAGAGGAGAGAGAGAGAGAGAGAGAGAGAGAGAGAGAGAGAGGGAGGGAGGGAGAGAGAGAGAAAACAAATTTGGCTATTAGGGAGTGAAGAAAGGAAAAAGAAGGAATAATAAGAAAAACAAAAACAAGAGCAAAGTCAAAGTCAAACCAAAGCAAAGAAACAAAAACCCCTAACCCTATAAAGTCAAAACAAGGCAGAATAACAAACAGATGAAGCTGGGAAAATGGCAATAAAAAGGAGAATAAAATGTATATATACATATATACAAATGTATATTTATATGAGCCAATCAATAGCAAGAATGCACACACACACACACACACACACACACACACGCACGCACACACTGAATCAGTAATTTAAAGGAAAAAAGTCTTTTTAAAATTTTTTTATTTGTTCTTTTTAAATATATATGACAGTAGAGTGTGTTCTGACATATTATACATACATGCAATATAACTTCCCATTCTTGTGGTTGTACATGATGTGGAGTTACACTGGCCATATATACATATATGAACATAGGAAATTTATGTCCAATTCATTTTACTGTCTTTCCTATTCCCATCCCCCTCACTTCCTTTCATTCCCCTTTGTCTAATCCAGTGAACTTCTATTCTTTCCCCTCCCCCTTTATTGTGTGTTAGCATCCGCATATCAGAGAGAACATTTGGCATTTGATTTTTGGGGGATTGGCTTATTTCACTTATCAAGATAGTCTCCAGTTCCATCCATTTAGTAGCAAATGCCATAATTTCATTCCTATGTATGGCTGAGTAATATTCCATTCTGTATATATGCCACATGTAAAGGGAGAAAACTCCTATTGAAAAATGAAGGAATTGTATCTGCTGAGGTGGTCAAAACTGTTGAGAAGGATGAATGTTTACTGCCTATGCCATCTGCCCTTTTTTTCATTACTTTTTTTGGCTGTGTACACCTTAGGGAAAGTAAGAACTGGGGATTGTTAAACCTATCCTTTTTAAGTTGAGTTGCTCACTAAGCTGCCAGCAAGAAGGGTTTGGAACTGAAACCAGTTGTAATAACTATCAGCTTTCCTTCTCACCACTGTAAGGCAGGACAAAATGGCAAGTAGTGATAATTGGAATTTTTTCCAGGCAAACTAGATAGAAGTGCACCTAGGTCAGGGCTGAAGTAGAGTTCTTTTTTTTAATAGTCAAGCCATTATTATGCCATTATTATTAGATTTATTTAAGACTAGTTCTTCACATTTAAATAGCTTAACACATAAATCTTTCAAGATTCAGTATAATATCAGGTGTGCCATATTTTATTTATATAATATAAAGTTAATCTATTTTATTGGTTTTGTATCCTTTTGTAATTGATACATTCTTTCACACTCCACTAGTTCAGAATTTGTGAAATTCAGACAATGGCTATGCTAATGTCTCTGGTATTAAAACAATACTTTGCTTAGAAAAATTAAATGTACAAACAAGAAATGTGTCATATGTGTGTGTGTGTATTAATGTGTGTATGAGTGCAGTGACATTAAAATACTTGGGATGGGGCTGGGGATGTGGCTCAAGCGGTAGCGCATTTGCCTGGCATGCACAAGGCGCTGGGTTCGATCCTCAGCACCACATAAAAAATAAAATAAAGATGTTGTATCCACCGAAAACTAAAAAATAAATATTAAGAAAGGTTTGGTAGAATTGGGGAAAATTCTGACCCACAAAATGAATTTTATGTTAGTGTTCTAATGCTTCCTTATATTTCTGGTACAGAGTAATATTCAATAAATATATGCTACATGAAGATGGTTCTAAATGTGAAGTTCTGATGGCTAGTGTTTAGCTCTAATCAACTTTTGGTGTTTGTCAGGTGGTATCTGCTCAAGAGAGCAGATTGCTGAGCAGATGCCAATATCTGCTGGGTTTCTGGATCTTTGGTGCGTCCCATGAGCTCCACTCCAAAGGACCAACATTTTGTAGTTTCAACCCAAGGCAACTAACACTCTGGTGGTCTCACATACTCCACTGTCCATGAAGGTTGGCTTTCCAGGACAAAAGCCCAAGTACAAATGAGACTACCTGTACAGAGAAAGTCAGTTGCACTCTTCTTGATATTCCTAACCTGAGTACCCCTGGACACAATCTTTTCTGTGCTCATTTCAGTCATGTCCTGCCAGTACACTCTATATCCCACAGTTGACACATACAAGGACAAGTCTGATAATGCTTGTTATGAACTCCCAGTATCTTTCAGTAGAAAGACACCAACTGGTTTCTTCAAGATGGCTCTCCACCTCTGCTCTCTGTCAGTGGAGCACCTTTTGTGCACCAGCTGGCTGCACTACCTCTGCTTAAGTTAAGATCAGAAAGTCTCTCCACAGGTTTAGCCATACCAAATGTTTTCGTAGGTTTTCTTCCTCTTTTTATCTGTATCACCTCTCCCCCACTGCAGCTAACTGGCACTGCCAACTTTACTGGCTAGATTCCTGTCCTATGTATGTTCAACACACCCAAATTTTTGTTTCTCTATGATTCTGATATTGAACTTTGGTGAATTCCCTGTCACCCATCTCCCTGGGAAGCAGTACTAATACTGCTTGTATTCCAAGTCACAGAGCAACAGGAAAGTCCACCCTTCCTCCTTCTGCCATCTTTTCTTCCTATAAATTATATTTTAAAACAAATGAAGTGCTAATAAATGCTGACACATGTATGAACCCTAAAAAATATACTAAGTGAAAAATGTTAGACACAGAAAGCCCCACAATGTACAATTCAATGTATGTAGTATATACACAAAAGGGAATTCAATAGAATCAAAAGTATATTGGTGGTTCCAGGGACTGGATAAAGGGAGGATTATGGATGTCTTTTTGATGGGTATAGAGTTTCTTTCCCTTTGGAGTAATGGAAAGTTTCTGGAACTAGATACTGATGATGGTTTTACAAAATTGTGAATATACCACTATAGGTAATTTTTATGTAGTGTATATTTTATCACAAATAAGGACAAGGAATCAAGTGGAAAATGTAAAACTAAAAAAATAAAATGCAACGGATATATAGGCACAAGAACAAAATGGAGGGGAATTTTTTAAATGTGGAAATTGAAGACACCTCGATAGAAATTACTCAGTTGTAGCAATACAGATAAAACATATTTTAAAATTGAACAGATCTTCAGGGACTTATGAGACAATAACAATAAATCTAACATTCATGTATAACACTGGAGTCCTAAAAAGCAAGAAAATCAGAGCAGTGCTGAAAAAAAAATGAAGAAAAAATGCTGAAAAATTGTCATACTTGGCAAAAGACATAAGCCTAAAGATTCAGAATTTTCAAGCCTAACACAAAATAAGCCCACAGAATCCATGCCAAAAAGCATGGTAAAATTTCTTAATACTAATGAAAAAATGCTTGAAAACAGAGAAAAATAATTTAGCTATACAGGACAAACAATTCCAATGACAGTGGATAAACAATTCCATTAAATTTAAAGGATTTATTGAAACTAATTAGATGGGAATAGAAAAAAATGGGTTTGAAAATGTTACCAAACTGTCTAAAAGAAATTTATATCAAAGATAAAGACAGTGAGAGATACAAAGTAAAATAATGAGAAAAGATATACAAAAGAAAAGCAGGAACTAATGTCAGATAAAGTAAATTTCAGAGCAAAGAAGACTACCCAAAGTAGAGAGGGACATTATATAATAATTAAAGGATCAATCCAACAAGAAGATATAGCAATATCTAATACATATGCACCATCCAAAACAGCTACAAAATATGTGAAGCAAAAACTGTAGAACTGAAAGAAGAAATATTTAAATTCACAGTTATTGTTAGAAATTTAAATAAACATCCCTCTGTTGACACTGACTGAACATCTGGACAGAAAATTATCAGCATAGAGAAGATAAAAACTCAACACCACCATCAAACTATAGGATATAATCGACACGTATAGAGCACTGCACCTAGCAACAGCAGAATATATACTCTTTCAAATTGCTGGTGAAATATACACCAAAGTGAACTATATCTACTGTGCTATAAAATCAAACCTCAACAAATGTGAAATAATTGAAATAATAAAAAATATTGAATCTGATCCAATGTAATCATATTGAAATTCATTCACAGAAAAATGACAAGAAAATCTTCAAAGAGAAATTGAACAATACAATTCTAAATAATCCAAGAGTCAAAAAGTAATTCTCAGGTGAAATAAAAATATGTTGGAGAATAAAAATTATATGTCAGTTTTTTTTGAGCTGCAGCTTAAGCAGCAATGAATGCAGTCTTATAGCACAAAATACTTACATTAGAAAAGCAGTAAAGACTTAAATCAATAGTCTAAGCCCACACCTAAAGAAATACGAAAAAGAAGAGCAAAAATACGCCTGAAATAAGCAGAAGGAAAGACAGTAAAAATAAGAGCAGAAATCAATGAAATTGACAACAACAACAAAAATCAATGAAACAAAGACCCAGTTCTTTGAACAAATGAATAAAATTGACAAACCTCTAACAAGACAAAGTAAAAAAGATGATACAAATTACCAATATAGGAATAAAACCAAGGATATCACTATGAACTCTGTAGACATCAAAAGAATTCAGAAATACTACAAACAACTGTACACATACCAATTTAACAACTTAAATCAGACCAACTCATTAAAAACAAAACTACCACAACACATTCAAAATGAAATAATTTTAGTAGGTCTGTATCTACAAAGAAATTTTAATCCAATGTAACATCTTACCCACCCCCACAAATTTTCACAGGAGAATTTCTATTTAAAAAAACAATTCCACAATCTATCTGCCAGAAAATAGATGAGGGAGGAAAGAAGGAGGGAATAAATTTTATAAAACTAATACTACCTTGATCTCAAAATGAGACAATGCCAGTACCCAAAATAGAAAATTACAGACCAATATCTCTTATGTATAAGCTATTTGTTGAAAATATTTATAATGAATTCCAAAAATAAAATAAAATATTAGCAATAGAATTCATCAATATATAAACATTGTTCTCCATTACCACATGGAGTGTATTACAAAATACAAGTCTGGTTTACTTATTGAAGACAAATTAGTGTCTTTCAACATATTTCCAAGCTAATAAGGAAAAAAATACACATGATAATATCAATCAATGCATAAAAAATTGATCAAATCCAATACCAATTCAATATTAAAACAATAACTCTAGGAAAAAATAAAAAGAAATTTCCCTCACTTCATAAGAAGAATCCATATAAAAAGTAAAACCAAACTTACACTTAATGGTAAAAGTCTATTTTCTCATTAAGATGGAAACAAAGCAAGGATATCAACTCTCACCATTCTTATTCAACATAGTTCTGGACATTGTAGCCAGTGAAAAAAATAAAAAGAAGGAAATGGGAAGAATACAGATTGGAAAGTAGAAATAAAATGGTCTTTATTTGTGGATCATTTGGTATTTGTAGAAAATTCCAAAGATTCTGCAAATAAGCTCCTACAAGTAATAAATGAGTCAGTAGATAACACAAAAATAAATCATACTCCAACTATTATGTATAATTGTAATGCACCAATAAGAAAATCAACCCTATTTCTCTATACTAACAAGGAACACACATGTGGTCACATATTTTTTTTTTAAAGAGAGAGTGAGAGAGGAGAGAGAGAGAGAGAGAGAGAGAGAGAATTTTAATATTTATTTTTTAGTTCTCGGCAGACACAACATCTTTGTATGTGGTGCTGAGGATCGAACCCGGGCCGCACGCATGCCAGGTGAGCGCGCTACCGCTTGAGCCACATCCCCAGCCCCACACATATTTAAAATTAGAGTATCATCATTTGAAAATAAATTAAATATAAGTGTAAAAACATGTATGGGACTGAAAAATAATAAAATAATATTTGAGAGGGAACCAGGGATTCAACTCAGGGGCACTTGGCCATTGAGCCACATCCCTAGCCCTATTTTGTATTTTATTCAGAGACAGAGTCTCACTGAGTTGCTTACCACCTCGCTTTTGCTGAGGTTGGCTTTGAACTCACGATCCTCCTGTGTCAGCCTCCTGAGCCACTGGGATTAACAGGAGTGTGCCCTGTACCCAGCTCAACAAGATTTTTTTATGTAGATATTATTATACCAAATTTATATGGTATGTTAATCCATTCAATGGACATAACAAAATACCTTAGAGTGGGTAATTTAGAAATAGCATTAATTTATTGTTCATAGTTTTAGATGTTAGAAAGTTCAAGATCAAGGCAACTACACATGTGGTGTCTGCTGAAGTCTTCTTTCTGCTTCAAAGATGGTGCCTTCTTGCTACATCCTTACATGGTGATAGGAGCAAATTCCTCCAGACCTCTTCTGTAAGGGCATTAATCCCATTTATGAGGGCAAAATCTTCATGACCTAATCAACTCCCCCAAGCACCACATCTTAATACTGAGACATATATAAGTTTCACATATGAATTTTCGGTGTGGGTGGGCAGAAATATTAAGATCATAGCATAGGAAAAGGCAAAGAAATTAGAAAAGACAAAATAATTTTGGAAAAAATAGAGGAAGGGTCTCAGATTCTATTTGATTTAAAGACTTGCACAATCACAATAATCAAGAGTGTATGGTTTTGACTGCAGAATAGTCACAGACAAATAGAACAGAATAAACAAAAAGAAAAAAGACAAAAATGTGGGACAGAAGTAATATTTGAGGAGATAATGGTTGAAATTTTTCCTAAACTAGTGAAAAAAGTCTAATTCATAAATTTTAAAAAACTAGAAATATAACCAAAATAAATATTAAGAAAACCACACCTGGAAACATCACAGTGCAATGGCTGTAAACAGAGAGACAATCCATCATAGTGAAATGGCAGTAAACAAAGAGGGAGACATCTTGAAAACAACCTGAATGAAAAATAGAAGATTACCATCAAAGGAGCTAATGAGACTGACAACTGTGTTTCAAAAGCAACAAAAGAAACCACAAAACAATGGGATACTAACTTCAATTAGCTTAAAGATAACTACCAACCTAGAAATTTTCAGTTGGTCACTTAAAAATAAAGATAAAGACTTCTTCAAACAAATAAAAGCTAAGATGTCCATTAGCAGATCTGAACTATAACTAAAGTAATTTTTAAAGGATGCACTCTAGGAAAAATGAAGAAATAAAGAGTAAAGAAAATAATAAATGAGAATTGGGGCTGTAGCTCAGTGGTAGAACACTTGCATGTTTGAGGCACTGGTTTCAATCCTCAGCACCACATAAAAATAAATAAATAAAATAAAGGTATTAAAAATAAATAATAAACAGTAAATCTTAATGGGCATTGAGCTATCTGGTTTAATAGTAATCCTTTATAGGATTTTAATAATATAGAATCAAAACCCAGCAGAGATATTGTAGCAATCTTGAAGTAGAGAAACAGTTAAAATTTTTCTAAGAAATAATGGAAGATAAATTTGGACAAGATTATTGGGGCCATGTTATTAAGAAGATTCAGTGCCAAACCAAAGAGTTAGGAGTTCATAAAAGAGATAATAGATTTAAGCATTTAATGACACAATATGAATAATTTATTGATAAGATGAGCCTGGCCTTTTGCTCAAGTGGTTTAGAGGATAGAAATATAGGAGGCAGAGGGACCAGTATAGTATACTACGCATAAATAGGGAACAGCATAATAGGTGTGAAATAATAAGGACCATGCACCATGGGGTTGGCAATGGGAAGTAAAAGGTAGGGATAAGGTAAGAATAATGGGGAAGGAAGAACAGCTAGAACTCTGTGATTAGGTGAGGAAAATTGACAGAAGTCAAATTTCACAGCTAAGAAATCGATCTGTTAATGAAACTAGTTAAGTTAAAATAGTCATTTTTACAGGAAAAGTAACAAAGTAGTGAACTTATTTCAACCAGTATTGAGTTTGAGTGAAACAAGTAAGTGGAAACAACCAGCAAGAAGTTAAAAAATGAGAAGAACTTAGAGACATATTAGGATCTGGAGAAGAAAAATAGAACTCATTCATACTTTGGTGGCATTTGAAGCAGCATGAAAATGTATACATAGAGAAAAGCAGAGAGCCAAATAATGAACTGAAGTATGTACATTTGGGAGATAAGATTATGAGAAGAGATACAATTAAGATAGAAAAAGAGAAAGAATGTGATGATGAGAGAGAGAAGACAAGATCAGGACCATGTACAGTTTCATTGAAACCAAAAGGAGAGGATGATCTACATTAAAAGTTACAGACAACTTCATGTGAAAAAGAGTTACATCAGAGAAGAGGTCCTTGAAGCATCACTAGTTCTCTTCTTATTTTCTAATTCTTAACGAAGGGGAAAAACTCCCTTTTGAAATCCAAAGAAACAGAAATTGCCTTAAAGATCATTTGCAGGTCATGTTTATTTACAATTTAAATCAAACCCTTTCCAAACATTTGATAGCAAGGCACTATTATGCTCCTCAGCAAAACCAGCAGGTACAGTTCCTGCTGAAAGAGGAGATGCAGAAGACTCCAAGAGTTCTGCAGAATCTACAAAGAAAAGGAGAAAAGCATGATATCAGCAGTTTGGGCAGGGAGTTGAGGTATAGGGCTGGCTGACTGGCCTACCTGCCTTCCCGCCTTCCTTTCTTCCTACTTTTCCTTCTTTCAACTGATAAAAATGATTCTGTTTGTCATGTTCATGATGTTCTAAATTACATATATGCTGTGGGAAGGCTAAATTGAGGTAAATAACATGCATTACTTCACATACTTATTTTGAGGGAGGAGAGAACAGACAGTAAAGGACCTTATTATTAATTAGAATAACAATGTTAGACAATAGATATCTTGAATTTATTGTTCTAATCCAACTGAATTTCTGTATACTTCAATCAACATCTCCCTTCAAACACCTCAGCCATCATTCTCTTCTCTTCTGTGGATTCAATTTTTCTAGAATACATATACAGATTCATCCATGTTGTCACAGATGTCAGAATTTCCTTCTGGTTTTTGTTTGTTTGTTTGTGTTTTGTTGTTGTTGTTGTTTTCCATGGATACCCAGGGGGACTTATCCATTGAACCACATCCCCAGCCCTTCTTATTTTTTATTTTGAGACAGGGCCTCCCTAAATTGCTTAGGGCCTCACAAAGTTGCTGACGTTGGCTTTGAACTTGTCATCCTCCTCCCTTAGCCTCCTGAGCCACTGGGATTACAGGTATTTGTCACCACACCTGCATTTCTTCTGTTTTGAAGACTAAATAATATTCTACTCCATAAGGATATTACATTTTTAAATTCATTCATCTGCTAACAAATACAACCTTAGCTAGTGTGAATTTTGCAACCATATATAGTAAAATGTAGGCATCTCTGCATCACTTTTGTTTTCTGACTTCATTTCCTTTGGATATATATCCAGGAGTGGGGTTGCTGGGACACGTAATAGTTGTATTTTGTATTTCTTTAGGAAATTCCATACTGGGTTTTTAAAATATATTTTCTTTAGAGACAGGGTATTGCTGAGTTGCTGAGGGTCTCACTAAGTTGCTGAGGATGGCTTTGAACTCATAATCCTCCTGCCTCAGCCTCCCAAGCTTCTGGAATTAGAGACCTGTGCCACTGTGCCCAGCTCCATACTATTTTGGAGGATGACTGCACCAAACTATATTCCCACCAACAGTGTATAAGGGTGCCTTCTTCTCCACACCCTTGCCAACACATGATATATCTTCTCATTATAATAGTATAAATCATTGTGGTTTTAATTAGCATTTTCCTGATGATTAGTGATCTTAAGCATTGTATCATATACCTGTTGACCATTTCTATTTGTATGTCTTCTTTTGAGAAATGTCTATGTAAGATAACCTTCTGATTTTTAAAATCAAGTTATTTTTCTGTTTTTTTCTTTTGCTATTGATTATCTGAGTTATAAATATTGGAAATAAATCCCTTATCATATGTATGTTTTGGAAATATTTTCTCCCATTGCATAGGTTGTCTCATTCTGTTCATTGTTTTATTTGCTGTGCAGAATTCTTCAGTTTTATCTAATCTCATTTATCCATTTTCATTTTTGTTTCCTGTGCCGTTGTGATCATATCCAAAATTCATTGCTCACATCAGTGGCATAGAGATTTTTTTCCAATAGTTTCTTGTGGTAATTTTATATTTTCTGGTCTTATACCTAATAATGTAATCCATTTTTTATTAATATTTATATTTGGTGTGAGATAAGACTCTCCTTTATTCTTCTTCCTATCTTTTATGAGCACCACTTATTGAGGAGACTGCCTTTCCAATTATGTGCACATTGGCTCATAGGATTTCTCTTATTTTCCATTGGTCCATGAGTCTGTTTTTATGCCAACAACATTCTATTTTTATTACTATAGCTTTTTAGTATATTTTGAAGTCAGGTAGTGTGATATCTCTGGCTTTGTTCTTCTTGCTCAAGAGAAGCTTGGCCATTCAGGGTTCTTTGTGGTTTCATATGAAATTTAAATTTTTTCTAATTCAGTGAAAAATGTTGTTGGAATTTAGATAGGTGTTGCATTTAATTGGAGATCACTTTAGGTAATGTGGACATCTTTTTTTTAAATCATTCAGTTGCTTTATTTTATTTTTTATATGACAGTAGAATTGATTTTGACATATCATACATACATGGGGTATAATTTCCCATTCTTGTGGTTGTACATGAAGTAGAGTTACACTGGTCGTGTATTCATATATGAACATAGGAAAGTTATGTCCAATTCATTCTACTGTCCTTCACATTCTCATCTCCCCCTCCCTTCCTCACATTCCCCTCTGTCCTAATCTAGTGTACATGAAAAGTTTAGAAGCAGATCTGACACATAAGTCCTCAATAAATATTAGATAATGATTATTATATTGTTTCTTTCATAGTATTTTTGATGGTTTTAAATTATGTCTACAAATTCTTTGACACTATCCCACAAATGGTAGTCTAGTTCTCCTCCAAATATGGTTTTATGTAGACATCTTAACAATACTAATTTTTCTAATCCATGAACATGTATTTTTTCCCATTTATTTTGTCTTCTTTAGTTTCTTTAATCAATGTTTTATAGTTTTAAGTGTATAGAGCTTTCATTTATTTGGTTAAATTTATTTCTAAGTATTATTGTAAAGGTGATTTTTCTTGATTTAATTTTTGGGTAATTTGTTGTTAGTTTATAGAAAGATTACTAATTTTGTATCTTGATTTCGTACTCTACATCATTATTGTATTCTTTTATTAACTAACAGTTTTTGATAGAGTCTTTAGAGGTCGTGTTCATGTAATTCAGAGATAATTTTGTTTCCTTCTTTCCATTCAGGCGCCTTTTATTTCGTTCTCTTATTTAATTTGAACTAAGGCTTCTAGTACAATTTTAATTTACTAATTTAGTCTAAGTTTCTTCATAGAAGAAAAGCTTGGAAACACAAAATATATGTATTTAAAAAGTACATTTATAAATTGGCGTGAGCATACTTTATATACAGAGATATGAAAAACTGTTCTCTATATATGTAATAAGAATTATAATGCATTCCACTGCTGTTGTGTATTTCAAAGAAAATAAAATCAATAAAAGATTAAAAAAAATGAACAGTATTTTTTAAAAGAAAATCTTGGAACTTTTCACCATTGAGTATGATGTTAGCTGTGTGTTTGTTGCATATGACCTTTATTTTGCGGAGGTACATTTTTTTTCATGCCTAATTTGTTAAAAGTTTGTGTAAAAAGAGTTGAATTTTATTGGTTGCTTTTTCTGAATCTATTGGAACAATCATACTGTTTTTGTCCTTCAGTGTGTTAATATTGTGTATCACATTTATTGATTTGCTTATGTTGAACCATCATGAATCCCACTGATAAATCCAACTCAATTATGGCAAATGATCCTTTAACTTTGCTTCCAAACTTGCATTTACTAGTATTTTGCTTATACGTTTTGCATATTGGTTCATCAGGGATAGTGGTTTGTCATTTTCTTTCCTCTTAGTGCACTTACCTGGCATTGGAGCCAGGGTGTTACTGGACTCATAAAATAAGTTTGGAAGTACCCCATCTTCTTTGATCCTAGAAAAGATTGAAAATAATTAGTATGAGTTATTCTTTAAAATGTTTGGTAGTATTCAGGAATAAAGCCATCAAGACCTGGGTTTTCTTTGATGGGGAGATTTTTTTTTTATTACTGATTAAATCTCCTTACTCTTTATTGGTCTATTCACATTTTCTATTTCCTCATGAGTCAGCTCTGGTATACTGTATATCTTCAGGAGTTTCTCTATTTCTTCTTGGTTATCCAATTTGTCATCTTATAATTCTCCATGGTAGTCTATTTTAATTTTTGACACTTTTGTAGAATCATTTGTAATGTCTTCCATTTCATTTCTGATTTTATATATTTGAGTCATCACACTTCATTTCTTAGTCTAGCTAAAGTTTTGTTGATTTGTTTATCATTTCATGAAGAACAACTTTTAGTATTATTCATCTTTTCTATTACTTCTCTAATGTAATTTCATTTATTTTTGCTTCTTTTCTTTATTATTTCTTTTTTCTGCTAATTTTGGGTTTATCTTATTTCTTTTTTAGTTCTTTGAGTGTAATGTTACATCATTTTTTGAGGTATTTCTTCTTTTGTTACAGTCTTTCCTGTTTAGAACTACTTTAGCTGCATTCTATGAATTTTTGTTTGTTGGCATGTTGTGGGTCCATTTTCAGTTTTCTCACATTATTTTATAATTTCTCTTTTAATTTCTTCTGAGATACATTGGTATGTTCCAGAGCATGTTGTTCAATATCCATATATTTGTGTATTTTCTGAAATTTCTCATAAAACTTCTAGTTTCATACCATTTTGTTTGGAGAAGATATTCAATACTATTTAAGTCTTCTTAAATTGGATAAGAAATATTCTGTGGCCTAACATGTTATCTATTCTAGAGAATATGCCATGCTCACTTGAAAAAAATGTGCATTTCACTGCTATTGGGTATAATGTTCTGTATATGTCTGGTAGGTCCATTTGGTTTAAGGTGTAGTTTCAATCTGATATTTCCTTATGGATTTTCTTTCTTGATAATCTTTCCATTGCCAAAAGAGGGGAATGATTAAGTCCCCTAGTATTATTGTACTATTTGCCATATTATAGCCTCCCCTCCTCTCCAGATATATGAATATTTGCTTTATATATTGAGGTGTCCCAATGGTGGATGCATAAATGTTTATAATTATTATATCCTCTTGATGAACTGACACCTTATCATTATATAATGACTTTATTTTTCATATTTTTACAGTTTTTAACTTAAATTCTGTTTTATCTGATGAAGTAGAACTACACCTGCTCTCTTTTGATCTCCATTGTCATTTGTTCCCCCCAAAAGTTGTGTTGGAAATTTAATCACACATGCAACAGTGTAGGGAGGTAGGGCCTAATGGGAATTGTTTGGGTTATAGTGACATCACCCTTATGAATGGATTAATGTTAATTATAAAAGAGAGAGAGACTGCATGTTTGATCACTTGCTCTCTCATTCACATGCTTCCTTACCTTTCTGCCATCCACCATCCAACACAACACAAAGGCCTCTCCAGATGTGTCTCTATTGACCATGGACTTCCCAGCTTCCAAAACTATAGAAAGTGAGTATATACTCTTTATAAGTTACAATTCTCCAGTCTTTTGCTAAATTAACACAAAACAGACAGCATGGAATATCTTTTCCCATCCTATCACTTTGAGTCTATGTGTGTCCTTACAGATGAGCAAGTCTCTTATAGGCCAAATGTAGTCAAGTCTCATATCTTTATTTACTAATACTGTCTTTTTAAAAATTTTTATTCGAAATTGTTGTATATGACAGCTGAATGCATTAGAATTCTTATTACATATGTAGAGCACAATTTTTCATATCTCTGGTTGTATGTAAAGTATATTCACACAATTTGTGTCTACATACATGTACTTAGGGTAATGATGTCCATCTCATTCCACAATCTGTTTTACCCCCTTACCCCCTCCCTTCCCCTCCCCCCGCTTTGCCCTATCTAGAATTTTTCTAATCTTCCCATGCTCCCCCTCCCAAACTCACTCTGAATCAGCCTCCTTATATCAGATAAAACATTTGGTGTTGTTTTTTGGGGGGGTATTGACTAACTTCACTTAACAATATATTCTCCAGCTCCATCCACTTATCTGCCAATGCCATGATTTTATTCTCTTTTATTACTGAGTAATATTCCATTGTGTATATATGCCACATTTCTTTTATCCATTCATCTACTAAAGGGCACCTAGGTTGGTTCCACAGTTTAGCTATTTTAAATTGTGCTACTATAAACATTGATGTGGCAGTGTCCCTGTAGTATGCTGTTTTTAGGTCAAAAGGTGGTTCCATTCCCAGTTTTCCAAGGATTCCAAGGAATCTCCATACTGCTTTCCATATTGGCTGCTCCAATTTGCAGTCCCACCAGCAATGTATGCCTTTTTCCCTACATCCTCGCCAATACTTATTTTTTTTGTATTCTTAATAGTTGCCATTTTGACTGGAGTGAAATGATAACTTAGAGTAGTTTTGATTTGCATTTCTCTAATTGCTAGAGATGTTAAACATTTTTTCATATATTTGTTGATTGATTGTATATCACCTCCTGAGAAGTGTCTGTTCAGTTCCTTGGCCCATTTATTGATTGGGTTATTTGTTTTTTGTTTGGTTGTTTGGTGTTTAGCTTTTTGAGTTTTTTATATACCCTAGAGATGAGTGCTCTATCCGATGTGCAAGTGGTAAAAATTTGCTCTGAAGCTGTAGGCTCTCTATTTACCTCATTGATTGTTTCTTTTGCCAAAAAAAGCTTGTTAATTTGAATCTATCCCATTTATTAATACTTGATTTTAATTCTTACACTATAGGAGTCTTATTAAGGAAGTAGGGGCCTAATACAATATGATGGAGATTTAGGCTACTTTTTCTTCTATTAGACTCAGCGTCTCTGGTTTAATTTCTAGATCCTTGATCCACTTTGAGTTGAGTTTTGTGCATGGTGAGAGATAGGGGTTTATTTTCATTTTGTTGAATATGGATTTCCACTTTTCCCTGTACCATTTGTTGAAGAGGCTATTTTTCTCCAAAGTATGTTTAAGATCACTGTAATTATGTGGATTAGTCTCTATGTTTTCTATTCTGTACCATTGGTCTACCATTTACTTTTGTGCCAATGCCATGTTTTCGTTACTATAGCTCTGTAGTATAGTTTAAGGTCTGCTATAGTGATGCCACTTGCTTCACTCCTCTTTCTAAGGATTGCTTTAGCTATTCTGGGTCTCTTATTTTTCCAGATGAATTTCATGACTGATTTTTCTATTTCTATGAGGAATGTCACTGGGATTTTGATTGGAATTGCTTTTGGTAGTGTGGTCATTTTGACAATATTAATTCTGCCTATCTAAGAACAAGGGAGATCTTTCCATCTTCTAAGGTCTTTAATTTCTTTCTTTAGTGTTCTGTAGTTTTCATTGTAATTTCTTTCACCTCTTTTGTTAGGTTGGTTCCCAAGAATTTTTTTTTTTAGGCTATTGTAAATGGAGTAGTTTTCCTTGTTTCCCTTTCTTGCACTGATTTGTCACTGATATAAAGAAATGCCTTTGATTTATGGGTGTTTATTTTGTATCCTGTGACTTTGCTGAATTCATTTATTAGTTCTAGAAGTTTTCTGGTGGAATGTTTTGGGTCTGTTAAGTATAGAATCATATAGTCTGCAAATGGCACTAATTTGAGTTCTTCTTTTCTTATCTGTATTCCTTTAAATTCTTTCATCTGTCTAATCGCTCTGGCCAATATTTCAAGAGCTATGTTAAATAGAAGTGGTGAAAGAGAGCATCCCTGTCTTGTTCCAGTTTTTACTGGGAATGCCTTCAATCTTCCTCCATTTAGAATGAATTTGGCCTGGGGCTTAGCATAGATAGCTTTTACAATGTTTAGATATGTTCCTGTTATTCCTAGTTTTTCTAGTGTTTTGAAGAAGAAGGGGTGCTGTGTTTTGTCAAATACTTTTTCTGTATCTATGGAGATGAGCATATCATTTTTATCTTAAGTCTATTGATGTGATGAATTACATTTATTGATTTCTGTATGTTGAACCAACCTTGCATCCTTGGGATGAACCCCACTTGATCGTGGTGCACTATCTTTTTTTTTTTTTAATTTATTTTTTTTTTTATTTTTTTTTTTATTGGTCGTTCATAACATTACATAGTTCTTAATACATCATATTACACGGTTTGATTCAAGTGGATTATGAACTCCCGCTTTTACCCCGTATACAAATTGCTGTATCACATCAGTTACCCTTCCATTGATTGACATATTGCCTTTCTAGTGTCTGATGTATTCTGCTGTCTGTCCTATTCTCTACTATCCCCCCTCCCCTCCCCTCCCCTCCCCTCCCCTCCCCTTTTCTCTCTCTACCCCTTCTACTGTAAATCATGTCTTCCATTTGTATTCTCTTGACTTACCCCTCCTTACCTCTTATATGACATTTTGTATAACCCTGAGGATCGCCTTCCATTTCCATGCAATTTCCCTTCTCACTCCCTTTCCCTCCCACCTCTCATCCCTGTTTACTGTAAATATTCTTCTCAAGCTCTTCGTCCCTACCCTGTCCTTGTTGACTCCCCTTATATCAAAGGAGTCATTTGGTATTTGTTTTTTAAAGATTGACTAGCTTCACTTAGCATAATCTGCTCTAATGCCATCCATTTCCCTCCAAATTCTATGATTTTGTCATTTTTTAATGCAGAGTAATACTCCATTGTGTATAAATGCCACATTTTTTTTTATCCATTCATCTATTGAAGGGCATCTAGGCTGATTCCACAATCTTGCTATCGTGAATTGTGCTGCTATGAACATCGATGTAGCAGTGTCCCTGTAGCATGCTCTTATTAGGTCTTTGGGGAATAGACCGAGAAGGGGAATAGCTGGGTCAAATGGTGGTTCCATTCCCAGCTTTCCAAGAAATCTCCATACTGCTTTCCAAATTGGCTGCACCAATTTGCAGTCCCACCAGCAATGAACAAGAGTGCCCTTTTCCCCGCATCCTCTCCAGCACTTATTGTTGTTTGACTTCCTAATGGCTGCCAGTCTTACTGGAGTGAGATGGTATCTTAGGGTGGTTTTGATTTGCATTTCTCTGACTGCTAGCGATGGTGAGCATTTTTTCATGTACTTGTTGAATTCAGCAAAGTGGCAGGATATAAGATCAACACGCATAAATCAAAGGCATTCCTGTATATCAGCGACAAATCCTCTGAAACGGAAATGAGGACAACTACTCCATTCACAATATCCCCCCAAAAAATAAAATACTTGGGAATCAACCTAACAAAAGAGGTGAAAGATTTATACAATGAAAATTACAGAACCCTAAAGAAAGACATAGAAGAAGACCTTAGAAGATGGAAAAACATACCCTGCTCATGGATAGGCAGAACTAACATCATCAAAATGGCGATATTACCAAAAGTTCTCTATAAGTTCAATGCAATGCCAATCAAAATCCCAACAGCATATCTTGTAGAAATAGATAAAAGAATCATGAAATTCATATGGAATAATAAAAGACCCAGAATAGCAAAAACAATACTAAGCAGGAAGTGTGAATCAGGCGGTATAGCGATACCAGACTTCAAACTATACTACAGAGCAATAGTAACAAAAACAGCATGGTACTGGTACCAAAACAGGCGGGTGGACCAATGGTACAGAATAGAGGACACAGTAACCAATCCACAAAACTACAACTATCTTATTTTTGATAAAGGGGCTAAAAGCATGCAATGGAGGAAGGATAGCATCTTCAACAAATGGTGCTGGGAAAACTGGAAATCCATTTGCACCAAAATGAATCTGAATCCCTATCTCTCGCCGTGCACAAAAGTTAACTCAAAATGGATCAAGGAGCTTGATATTAAATCAGAGACACGGCATCTGATAGAAGAAAAAGTTGGTTATGATCTACACGCTGTGGGATCGGGCTCCAAATTCCTCAATAGGACACCCATAGCGCTAGAGTTAACAAATAGAATCAACAAATGGGACTTACTCAAACTAAAAAGTTTTTTCTCAGCAAAAGAAACAATAAGAGAGATAAATAGGGAGCCTACATCCTGGGAACAAATCTTTACTCCACACACTTCAGATAGAGCCCTAATAACCAGAATATACAAAGAACTCAAAAAATTAGACAATAAGATAACAAATAACCCAATCAATAAATGGGCCAAGGACCTGAACAGACACTTCTCAGAGGAGGACATACAATCATGCACTATCTTTTTGACATGTTTTTATATTCGATTTGTCAGAATTTTATTGAGAACTTTTGCATCTGTGTTCATTAGAGATATTGGTCTGAAGTTTTCTTTCTTTGATGTGTCTTTGCCTGGTTTTGGAATCAGGGTGATCCTGGCCTGATAGAATGACTTTGGAAGTGCTCCCTATTTTTCTATTTCCTGAAATAAACTGAAGAATATTGGTATTAGTTCTTCTTTAAAGGTCTTGTAGAACTTAGCTGTGTATCCATCTGGTCCTGGGCTTTTTTTGGTTGGTAGGCTTCTGATGGCATCTTCTATTTCCTTACTTGAAATTGATCTATTTAAATTGTGTATATCATTCTGATTAAATTTGAGCAAATCATATGACTCTAGAAACTTATCAATGCCTTCAATATTTTCTATGTTATTGGAATGCAAGTTTTCAAAATAATTTCTAATTATCTTCTGTATATTTGTAGTGTTTGCTGTGATATTTCCTTTTTCATTATGTATGTCAATAATTTGAGTTTTCTCTCTCCTTCTCTTAATTAGCATGACTAAGGGTTTGTCAATTTTCTTTATTTTTTCAAAGAACCAACTTTTGTTCTGTCATTTTTTTTTCAATTGTTTCTGTTGTTTCAATTTCATTGATTTTAGTTCTGATTTTAATTATTTCCTCTCTTCTACTGCTTTTGGTGCTGATTTGTTCTTCTTCTAGAGCTTTGAAATGTAATGTTAAGTCATTTATTTGTTGACTTTTTCTTCTTTTAAGTTGAAGTCCATGCCATGAACTTTCTTCTTAGTACTGCCTTCATATGTCCCTGAGATTTCAATACATTGTATCTGTGTTCTCATTCACCTCTAAGAATTTTTTTTGTCTCCTCCTTGATGTTTTTTGCAACCCGTTGTTCATTCAATAGCATATTATTTAGTCTCCATGTGTTGGCATAGCTTTTATTTTTTAGTTTATCATTGATTTTCAATTTCATTCCATTATGACCTGATAGAATTCAGGGTAGCATCTCTACTTTTTTATATTTGCTAAGAGTTGCTTTGTGGCATAATATATGGTTTATTTTAGAGAAAGATCCATGTGCAGCTGAAAAGAAAGTGTATTCATTCATTGAAGGATGAAATATTCTATATATGTCAGTTAAGTCTAAGTTATTGATTGTATTATTGAGTTGTATGTTTTCTTTGTTCATCTTTTGTTTGGATGACCTATCCAGTGGTGAAAGAAGTGTGTTAAAGTCACCCAGAATTATTGTATTGTGGTCTATTTGACTCTTGCACTTGAGAAGATTTTCTTTGATGAATGTGAAGCTCCATCGTTTGGGGCAAATAAATCTGTTATTATTATGTGTTGTTGATGAATGGTTCCTTTAAGCAGTGAAGTGTCCTTCTTTATCCCTTTTGATTGACTTTAGCTTGAAGTCTACTTATTTGATATGAGGATGGAAACTCCTGCTTGCTTCCACAGTCCATGTGAGTGGTATGATTTTCTCCAACCTTTCACCTTCAGTCTCTGAATGTCTTTTCCTATAAGATGAGACTCTTGCAGGCAGCATATTGTTGGATCTTTTCTTAATCCAATCTGCCAGTCTATGTCTTCCACCCTCATATCCCTAACATATGTGAAACCAAGTACTTTGCATGAATTAGGTTTTTGAGGTCTGGGATGTCTGAATAGTATATTACAGTTGTGTTGTATATTCTTTTTTTCTCCAATTTTTACTATTTTAACATTTTTTTCTTTTTCTTAATATATATATATATATATATATATATATATATATATATATATATGTGTGTGTGTGTGTGTGTACTTGTTTTATGTACTCTACTATCTTCTCACTTACTTGTCTACCCAAAATTATATCCTCTCCCTTCTCCTGCTTCCTCTTTAGATTTCTCTTTCACACTTCCTAAGATATAACAATTTTATATCCTCACCTCCTACCTCGTCAGCATATCATCCTGCTCCTCACCCCTGGTTCTTTGTCCAACATCAGAAACTGTAAACCCTTTTACAAACCTACTGAGCATATTGTAGATAATAATTGCCTGCTTGGGGGAGGGGGGAATTAGAAACTGGGTACCTTGCCAGTAGGAGTTCCAAACTAGGAGTTGCCCCCCACTGAAGATGGTGATGAAGGTGACCCAAGATAGAGGCGCCTGCTTTCAGAGGTGGGCTATCAGGTCATGTGGGGGGAGCCCAGTGATGGCATTGGATAATGAGTTCAGAAACCAGCTCTGTGGCTGTTGGCTTTCTTCAGCGCCTGTGTGAAGTTCCCCAGGTGCAGGCAGGCTACCACGCATAGTGGACTATCACCACTGCTGCAGAGTCCCAAGATGGTGGCTACCTGGGGAGCCCCACATTGGTAGATGGGGTTCCACATGGGACTGGAGGCCAGAGTTCTTGTGTGTGGGAAGCTGCCAGGTGTCCCACCTAGGAGTGGCATCAGTGACTTCTGCTTGGATGGGTGGGGGAAAGTTCTGTGTGGGTATTGCTGGTGCCCGCTGGGACACCGGATAGTGCTGTGCAGGCGAGTAGTTGGGAGACCTACTCTGATGCTGAGGCCTGGAGCCCTGAATGGGCACAGTAGCCGTGGTAAGTGTTACCGCTGTTTACCTGTGAAGAGTCCTTGCTTCCCTGAATGCTGAAGTATAACACCAGAGAAGCAGCCGAGGCAAGTGTAGAGTGGAAAGTGGAAGGCTTTATTAAAGGACAGCAGAAAAGACTTCTCCCCAGAGGAAGAAGGAGACCCGAAAGAAGGGGGGAGGTCTTCCCTTTTTTATAGCTAAGGTCTTCTTTTAGTCTTCCCACATTTAAGCCTTTTGTTTCCCTTTATCTTGTAGGTGGGAAGGGCTAAAAGGTGGGAGATAGGTGGGCTGCAGGAGTAATCTGGGCAGGAAGGGCCTGAGGTGGCTTTTGATTAGCACCTCCCTGTTTGCTGTGAGCTGTTTCTTTAACAGTTTCTTAGAATGGGTTCCAGGCCTTGGGGACATTAACATTTCAATTTCCCCAAGTGCTGCTCTGCTTTCCTGGACTCCATTCTCTATAATGGCCTCCATTTTCTTTAACTTTCTTTAATTTACCTAACTACACTAACTACCTATCTATAAATCTGGCTTCAGCAGGAATATCACTTACAAAGAAGCAATATTCTCACTACTTGAGTCCCAGGTCATGGAGCAACACAGAATGCTGCCTTCCTCTGGCCTGCCATCTTGGATCGCTAATACCATCTTTTTATTGGAGAATTTGACCCACTTATTTCCAGCATAAACATTGATGGCTAAGGACTTATCAGCTTCATTTTGCTAAGAATTTTCTGGCTTTTTTTTTTTTAAGATTCTTTGTTCCTTTTTTTTTTTTTTCCTTTCTTGATGTTCTCTTTTGTGTCCACAGGGCAAGACTGGAGGCTGGGGATGCAGGATGTGGTCTGGGGTCAGGACAGAACTAAAGCCTCAGTCTGTGAGCACCAGATTGAAATCTGGGGCCAAGGGCACTGAGGTTGACCCAGTAGAGGTTGAGACAAAAATCTGTTGCTCATTGTCCTCTCCTTCCCACAAGCAAAGAGTCATGCCATTCTGCCTGGGGTTAGAGGAGGAATGATGAAGGTAATATAAAACAGCATTTCTCTCCCTCTTCAATGCATCTTTCTTTTCTAAAAACTTTTTTTAAGTTGTAGATGAACACAATACCTTTATTTTATTTATCTATTTATATGTGGTACAGAGAATCAAACCCAGTGCCTCACACATGCAAAGCGAGTACTCTACCACTGAGCCACAACCCCAGCCATTTAATGCATCTTTCTTTATTTCTGTACTATACCCAGTGTTGTAATCTTTCTGCTGGTTTTCTACACACTTATGGAGGTATTTTATCATACTCTCATTTCTGCAGTGGGATAAATGCTGAAAAGTCCTATCCTACCACCTGGTTGACTTTGAGATCAAAAATATGAGCTCATTGTCATCTATCATTGGCCAAATTGCATGTTGCAACAAGCCATATTGATTAAGTGACCAACAGAGATATTTTCAAAAGAAATTCATATGTGATTTTTTTCTCTGTTACAATTAAACCCCTACATTTGCACAACCCACTAAAAGCATCAACATTGTGTACAATAAAGTGTATGTCTCAATTTTATACAATTTTCTTTTGTCTTCTGTAGTTTCATTTTATTTTATTTTTTCTAATTGATCCAGTTAGGGCACAGTTAATGATTATGATTAAATGTTGCAATGACTTCTTAGGTTTAAGTATCAATTTTCAGCGTTACTTCTACCTAAATTTCATTTCATAAAATGAATGAATGGTCAATGTTATATTCATGACACCTCACTTCAATTTCATGTATTCTAAGTGCTTTAAGCATCTGTATATAATTTGGCTTAAGTACAAATATGAGCATTAAAAAAATCTCTACTTATCACTTGCCCTACTAAAAGAGAGGTGGCCAATTACAACTATTTATCTTCATTCTGGTCAATCACTCACCTTATTCAATCACGTGTTACCATTCCTACTCTCAGACAACTTCCTTCCACCTGGTATCAATCTAGTCTCAGATTCTTTCATCTACTTGGCAACTGCTACAGATTCCTGTTCATGGTATCATTATTATCTTTGTTTACTCTCATTCTGTATGAGGGCTGAAGCTATAGAAACTGGAAATATATGATGTTTGAAAGTTTTCTCTTCACAAAACTCAGGCTCAACTCTCAGTAAGTCTTTTTTTAAATTTATTTTATTTTGATTGACTTTTTTAGTTATACTGATATTATGATTAATTTTGACATATTATAAAGCATGGAATGTAATTTGCTCTAATTCAGTCCCCAATACTTCCCTTTCTTCTTGCACCCCCACCCCCAGCTTAAACCCCTTCGTCTATTCCACTGATCTTTCTTCTATTTTCATGGAATTTCCCTCCTACCAAGCACTCCCCCCACCCTCTCTTTCTCTCTCTTTCTCCCTCTCCTTTCTATCTCTATTTCCTTATTTTGGACTTGCTTCTGCATATCAGGAAAAACATTTGACTCTTTGGGTCTTGGCTTATTTCACTTAGCATGATATTTTCCAGTTTCATCCATTTACCAGCAAGTATAATTTCATTCTTCTTTATGGCTGGGTAACACTCCATTGTGTGTGTGTGTGTGTGTGTGTGTGTGTGTGTGCGTGCGATATTTTCTTTATCTATGTATCTCTTGACAAGCATCTGGAGTAATTCCATAATTTGGCTATTGTGAATTGTGCTGCTATAAACACTGATGTGTCTGCACCCCTATAGTATGCTGATTTTAAATCTTTTGGATATATACCAAGGAATGGGATAGCTAGATCATATGATGATGGTCCCACTCCTACTCTTTTAAGCAATCTCCATACTGCTTTCCAGAGTGGTTGCACTAATATGCAGTCCCACCAACAATGTATCAGTGAACCTTTTCCCCCACATCCTTGCCAATACATATAATTATTTGTATTCTTAATAATTGCTAAGGAAGTATTTCTTTTACCAGAACAGTCCATTGAAAAATTCTCACACCCAAATGGAAATTCTGTGTAGATTTGTAAGCATAGAGAAAGGACAACTAGACTTTCTGATTGATCTATTTAAGCCTTTAAATACTAAGCTATTTTATATGCAAAAGAAAGGAGTTAATGGATGATGTATGTGTGGATGAGGTATTTTTTTCAGGATGGAGGCCACAATGAAAACTCATTTTTCTAGACCTTTATTTTTATTTATTTATTTTTATGTGGTGCTGAGGATTGAACCTAGTGCCTCACATGTGCCAGGCAAGTGCTCTGCCACTGAGCTACAACCCCAACCCGAAAACTCATTTTTGGACTTGATGCAACTATCCTATTTCCCAGGTCAACAGACTTGCTGATTAATTTTATAATTGTTTTAAGGTCCTCCTGAGAAACAGAACCCATAGGACATTTATGTATATATATATCTCAGAGGTAAACATACAAATAGATTCTAGATATAGTTATGGTCACCAATAGTATTATTCTCAGTCCAGGTTTGAAGGGCTGAGAAACTGAAGTGCTGCTGTTCTAAGTCCCAGAGTCCAAAGCTCCAAGAACTAGGAACTCCACATTTGAGAGCAGGAGAAAATGGGTGTCCCCAATTCAAAGAGAGAGAATTCAATTCACCCTCTGCATTTTTATTCTCTTTAGGCCCTCTGTGAATAGATAATTCCCTCCAGATTGGTGAAGGCAGATCTTTGTTCAGTCTACCTATCCAAATATTAATTTATTTCAAAAACAGCCTTACAGACACACCTAGAAATAATGTTTTTTTATCATATACCTGTACATCCCTTAGCCCAGTCTAGTTGACATATAAAACTATCCATCACAATAATGGTGACAAAAATATAAATCATTCAAATTTATTGAGTACTGAGTATATTCAAGGCACTGTTCTTAGTGCTCTACTTGTGTGGTTCCAGGCATTCGTACATTTTATAAGTGACAAGTAAATATAGAACGAGGTAATGTGCAAAAGATAAGCTGAATTAAACATAATTCTTGTTCACTACAAGTAATTTAGCTTTGCAATATAAATTATAAATATAATATAAAATTCAAAGCTTCTATATTGCAAAAGACAAGTCAGGAGACAAGAAAAATAACCAATGAGGAAAAATATTTATTTATATGCATGACAAAGGGTTAATGACCTCAACATAAAATAGTTATTTTAAATAAATAAGAAAAACAACACCTTAGTGATGCCCAGATAAATGGTTAAATATTATTTCTGCTTGTGTCTGAGAGGTTATTCCAGAAGAGCTTAGAATTTGAATTGGTGGACTGGTAAAGCAGATCATCGTCCTCAATGTGGGTGGGCATCATTCAAACTATTGAGGGGCTGAGTACAACAAAAAGGCAGCTGAAGGTTGAATTAACTCTGCCTGACTGAACTGAGACATCCATCTTCTCTTGCCCTCAATGCTCCTCTTTCTCAGGTCAAAAGAAATGGACTAGAATTTACACCAGTGGCTCTCCAGCTCTCAAACCTTTGAACTACAACAAAAGTTTTCCTGGAACTCCAGCTTGCAGATGGCAGATCATGAGACTTCTCAGCCTCTATAATCACAGGAGCCAATACCTTACAATAAATCTTTATTGGTTCTTTTCTTTAGAGAACCCTAAATGATATATGTCCTCAATATTATTCAAACAGATGTAATGTAAAATAGCTACAAAATAGCCACTTCTCACACATCAGATTATCCAACAAAAATAGAAATATATAGTGATGACTGAATATGAAGAAGTAGGTACACTCATATATTTCTCATGGAAGGATAAGTTGCCATAACCCTTTCTAGTATTTATTTGACTGTATGTATCAAAACCTTCCCCAAAAATCCTTCAGTCTAGAAATAATTTATAATAATTTATTATAATAATATATTAAGACAACTTTACAAGGATACAAGTACAAGCATGTCCATCCCAGTTTTGTATATACTATTGAAATATTTAAGAACAAGTGTCATGGTTCAGGAGGTTGAGGCAGGAGGATCACAAGTTCAAAGCCAGCCTCAGCAATTTAGCAAGGCCCTAAGCAACTTAGGGAGACCCTAAGAATAATAAATAAATAAGTGCTGGGGATGTAGCTCAGTGGTTATGCACCCCTAGGTTCAATCCCTGGTGTCAAATATATATATATATATATATATATATATATATATATATATATATATCAACAATATGGAATAAATTAACTAGAGAACAATGTATAAGTCCAATGTAATGTTGTAAAACCATTAAAAATATCATGTCAATTTATATTTTTGACATAGATATATATTCTTAATGAATGAAGTGTGAAATCATATATATAGTCCAATGCCTTTAAAATAGTCTTAAATCTCCAAACATGTAAATAGAAACACACCAGAAAGTATACACCTAAATGTCAACAGTGGTTATTGGTTTTGTTTTTCCATATTTTATATTAAATAAACTTGATTGAAACAATATTCATAAAACAAAATGTACTTCAAAAAATAAATTTTAGCTATGCACAGTGGCACATGCCTGTAACCCCAGCAGCTTGGGAGGCTAAGGTAGAAGGATCATGAGTTCAAAACCAGCCTCAGCAACTTAATGAGGCCCTAAGTATCTTAGTGAGATAAAATATTTAAAAAGGGCTGGGGATGTGGCTCAGTAGTTATGTGCCTCTGGGCTCAAACCCTGGTATGTATAAATAAAAATAAGTAAATAAATATGTATATGTGTGTGTGTGTGTGTGTGTATATATATATATACACACACACAAATATATATATATATATACATATATATTTAGAGTATATAATACAATGGTATTAAATATATGTAAATAGTAACTGGTTACTATAGTAAAGCAAAGTAACATATTTGTCATCTCACATGTTTTTGTGTGCAGCAAGGGCAGTTTCAATTTGATCATTTAGCAAAAGTTATTTATATGACTCCTGTTAGCTATAGTCTTCATGTTGTACATTTGGTCTCTAAATTTGTTCATCCTTCATATATGCTGCTTAGTATCCTTTGATTTACATTTCCCATTTCCTTATCACAACCCACTCCTTACTCTCTAGTTCTGTATATTTGCGGGTTTTTTTTTCAGATTTCATATGTGAGATCATGCAATATTTTCCTTTCTGTGTCTGGTTTATTTCACTTAATATAGTGTCTCACAGCTTCATCTATACTGTGGCAAGTGGCAGAATCTCCTTTTTTTTAAGGTTAAATAATGTTCTACTGGGGGGCTACTGTAGATAATGTTTTCATAAGCATGGGAGTGCAAGGTTGTTTTTTTTTTTACAAGGTTGTGAATTTAATTTCCTTTGCTCTTTCCTCACTGTTGAGTTTTTTCTTTTTATAAATTTTTTATATTTACCCATTATCTTGTACACATTTGCAAGGATTTTTTCTCAACCTACAGTTTGCTTTTGCATTTTTGGTTGTTTCCTTTTATGTACAAATATGTTTTAATTTAATGTAGTCTCATTCATTTATTTTTGCTTTTGTAGCATAAGCCTTTAGTGTTATATACAAAAAAAATATATCAGTACTAAGTCCAAAGTCAAGGAGGATTCCCCATATTTCCTTCTAGGAGTTTTATAGTCTTGCATTTTTTGTTTATGTGTTTTATCCATGATGAGTTGAATTTTGTATGTGGTGTAAGATAAGGGTCCAATTTCATTTGCTTGCATGTGAAAATTCAGTTTTTCCAGAATCATTAATTAAAACGACTGTTTATTCTTCATTGTATCTTCTTGGTCCTTGTGTCAAAATTAGTTGACCATACATGTTTAGATTTATTACTGGGCCTATCATCTGTTCCTCTGGTCTCTGAGTCTGTTTTTATGTCACTACAATATTGTTTTGTTTGTTTGTTTGTTTGTTTACTGAGGTTGAACTCAAGAACCCTTGACCACTGAGCCACATCCCCACCCTATTTTGTATTTTATTTAGAAATAGGGTCTTACTGAGTTGCTTAGCACCTTGCAGTTGCTGAGGCTGGCTTTAAATTCGTGATCCTCCTGCCTCAGCCTCCTGAGCTGCTGGGATTACAGGAGTGCACCACCATGTCTGACTCCATATTGCTTTGATTACTATATCTTTGTAATATAATTTTAAATCAGAAAATCTCAGCCTCCTGTGAAACTGGGATTACACTGACCCTGGCTCCACATTCATATATGATTTTGGTTATTTGAGACTTCTCTCCTTTTTATTGGTCTATGTAGGGGCTTATTGGTTTTGTTTATTTTCTTATAAACTAAGTTTTATTGATTATTTTCTATGTTTTCTTTCCTATTTTCTATTTGATATATTTCTGCTTTGATCTTTATTATTTCCTTACTTCTGCTAATGTTGGATTTAGTGTGCTCTTTTCTAGTTCAAAAATACACAGATATCTTCTATCGGAACCTTGCTTCCAAGATGACAAAAAAAGAAAGAATAGTAGTCATGCTAAAAAGGGCCATGGCCAGGTGCAGCCTATTCACTACACAGACTATGCCCAGTACAGTGCCCAAGGACAAGGCCATTAAGAAGTTCGTCATTCTCCACTCAAAACATCACTGTAGAGGCTGAAGCCATCAAGGACATTTCCAGAGAGAGAGTGTTTCCGATGCTTATGTGCTTCCTAAGCTCTAAGTTAAACTGCATTACAGTTGTGCCATTCACAGCAAGGATCAGGAGTCCATCTTGTGAAGCCCGGAAGCACTGAACATTCCACCCCAATTTAGACCTGCTGGGGCTGTCCCATGACTTCCACCAAAGCCCATGTAAGGTCCTTTATTAGTGAGGAAAAGTTATACTGGCAGGGGGGGATAAATATGGGAATTACAATTTAAATATTCACAGATATATGTCCTTAAAACAGTTTTATTGAGCTATAATTAATATATCATAAAATCCACATATTTTAATTCTAACTAGATAAATTTTGACAGATAATATATACCCATGAAGCCATTACCAAAATCAAAAAGTTTTCTTGTGCCTCTTTGTAATCAATCCACCCTGTCTCTCCCTCTATCCCAACTACATATCAGCAACTTCAGCCTTGCTTCTTATCACTATAGATCAGATTTTCTACAATTTTATATGAATGAAATGTGCTCTTTTTAGTCTCCTTAACTGAGATTCATCTTAGCTGCTGGGATTTCAGTAGCTCATTCCTTTTCTTTTTTTTTTTTTAAGACTCTCATCTCACACAATGTATAAAAATCAGCTCAAAAAGGGCTAAAAACAAAAAGTTTCAAAAATGTAAAGTTATTAGAAGAAAACACAGAGGGAAAGTTCCAGGACATTGGCCTAGGTGATTGTTTTTAAATGTGATCTCCAAAGCACATGCAACAAAATAAAAAATAGACAAGTGTGTTCATATCAAATTTAAAAATAAATCTTTCTGCATAGCAAAGCAAATAATCAAAATAATGAAGAGAACACCAATGGAATTGGCGAAAATATTTGCAAATGATACCCCTGATAAAGAGGTACCATTCAAAACACAGAAAACTCAAACAACTCTATAGTGAAAAATAAAATTATACTGTATAGTGAGAAATTAAAATTGGCCAAGAATCTGAATAGACAATTCTCAAAACAAGATGTCAGAATGGTCAACACATATATGGTAAAGTGTCCAGCATAAAAAATGATAAGGGAAATGCAAATTGAAATCACATTCATATACTCTCTCACACCTGTTATAATGACTGTTATCAAAAAGCAAAAGACCAGAAGTGATAGTGAAAATGTAGAACAATTTCAACTAGTATGCAGGAACCCCTGCATACTAGTGGGTGGGAAGGTAAATTAATACAGCTCATTATAGAAAACAGTACAGAGATTTCTCAAAAAATTAAAAGTCTAACTATCAAATGAGCAAATCAGAGCCAATTTATTCTTCAATCAGAAGAAATGAAATCAGTATGTACTATTCATAGTAGTCAAGATGACTATTCATAGTAGTCAATCAATCTAAGTGTCCATCAAAGGATAAATGGATAAAGAAAATATGATATACAGACACAATTCTGTGTATATGGCATACACATGATTATCTAGCTTGTAAAAAGAAGGAAGTCTTATTACTCATGACAATATGGATAAACCTGGAAGACATTATGTTAAGTGAAACTAATCCAGGCATAGAAAGCAAATACTTGAAAAACTTGAATTTATAGAATCAGAGTAAAGTGGTACTCATCAGAAACTGTGAGATAGGAGGATTGGGGAGCTGTTTATCATATAACACAGAATTTAAGTTAGACAGGAAAAATAAGCTCAAGAGATCTGGTTATATATCATGGTGACTACAGTTAATACATTTTATATTAGAAAATTTCAGAGAGTAGATTTTAAGTATTCTCCCCATAAAAAAATATATGTGGTAACACATATGTTAAATAGCTTGATTCAGCTAGGCGTGGTGGTGCACACCTTTAATACCAGTGTCTTAGGAGGTTGAGGAAGGAGGATCTCGAGTTCAAAGCCAGCCTCAGTAATTTATGCAGGCACTAAGCAACTCAGTGAGACCCTGTCTCAAAATAAAATACAAAATAGGGCTAGGGATGTGGCTGTGTGGTCTAATACCCCTGAGTTCAATCCTTGGTACCCCCTCAAAAAAGTAAAGCTTGATTCAGCCATTCCACAGTGTATACATGTAACAAAACATCATGTCATACACCATAATATACACAAATTTTACTTGTCGATTTAAAAAAAATTTTTAGTTTTTATTTGTTTTAATTAGATACACGATAGTACAATGATCTTGACATATCATACATTTGAATAAGATGGGTATAATTTCTCATTTTTCTGAGTATACAGGTTGCAGAATCACATTGGTCATGCAGTCACATATATACATACAGCAATAATAATATCTATTTTATTCTGCTGTCCTTCCTTTCTCCCCTTCTCCTCCCCTCTTAAAAACATTTTAAAGACCTCTTCACCTAGTCCTTTGCCAAAAGATTCTCTCCCATATTTTTTCTTAAAATTTTAACTTTTATCTTTTAAATTGTGGTCTGATCCATTGTGAGTTAATTTTTGTATAAGGTATAACATAATAGGCCAAGATTCTTTTGTTGTTGTTCATTTTATTTTTTGGTATCCAATTGTTCTGGCATAATTTGTGGAAAAGACTGTCCTTTGCTTTTTCATCTTTCTTTTAATGAGTTGACCAAGTATTCATTAATTTCTTTCCAGACTCTATTCTCTTCCCTTGCACCAATACTCCACAGTATGGATTATTATAGTAAGATACTTCTTGAACTCAAGGATAGTGATTACTGTAACTTAATTGTCCTTTTTCAAAATTGCTTAAGCCCTTCTACTTCCTTTGTCTCGTCATGTAAGTTTTAGTATAAACTTGTCTACATCAACAAAATGTCTTTGTGGGATTTTGTTTGGAACTCTGTTAAGTTACTAGATCAAACTGGAAAATTAACATCTATACTGTGTTAAATCTTCCTGTCCCTGAACATTTATTTGATTTCTCTCATTTATGTTGTGTAGTTTTTAGCCTACAAATCTTGTATGTTTTGTTAGCTAAGTATTTCACTTATTTTCACTGATTAAAATGATACATTTTAAATATTTGTTTCCATGTGTTTATTACTATAATATATAAATAGAGCTGATATTTTATGCTGATCTTGTAGTCTGTGAAATTTCTGAATTTAATGATTAGTTCCAGGATTTTTTAAATAAATTTTTATTTTATTTACTTATTTATTTTAAATTTTTATGTGTGCTCAGGATTGAATCCAATGCCTCACACATGCTAGACAAGCACTGTGAGCCACAACCCAGCCCTTTACAATATTTTTTGTACACTCATAGGATTTTCTGTAAGACCAACATGTCATCTTTAAATAGGGGCATTCTTTTCTTATGATCCATGTACCTTTTATTTTCTTTTTTGTCTTATTGTACTGAACAAGACCTCCAGTACAGCATTGAATTGTGGTGGCAGAACACACATTCTTACATGCTTCCAGAAAGTAGGCAGAAAGCAATCGATATTTTGCCATTCACTGCAAATGTTAGCTGTAGAGTTTTATAGATGCATTTTATCAAAATGGGAAAGTTACTCTCTATTCAAGGTTTTCAAGGTCATCACATCATGATGTGTACTGAGTTTTGTCAAAGTTTTTTTCCTGCATCAGTTGATAGATTTGGATTTTTCTTCTTTAGCCTATTAAAATATTGGATTAATTAATTTATTTTTCAAATGTTGATCCACATTTATCTCTGGATTAAACCTTAACTTTTCATTGTATATAATTTTATATAATACTGAATTATATTTGGTAGTATTTTGTTAAAATGAGAGGTATTGGTGTTCAGTTTTGGTAGAAAGAATCATGGCCATACCAAAGCCAAAAACATTCTGACCCCCAAAACCTTTGAATATGTTACTTAACATGGCAAAAGAGACCTTGCAAATATAATTAAGTTGAAGAGCTCAAGATAGGGAGATTATGCTGGAATATCCAGCTGGACTCAGTTTAATCACATAGGTCCTTAAAAGCAGAGAACTTTTCCCAGATGTGGTCAGAGGCACATGTGACTATGAAAAATAAAACCAGATAAATGATGCATGAAAAGAAGCTAGCCTGCAGTTGCTAGCTTTAAAGATGGAGGAAGGGAACCATAAGTCAAAGAATGCAGATGGCCTCTGGAAGCAGGAAAATTCTAGGAAATTGATTTTCTTCCTAGAGTCCCCAGGAAGAAATGCAGGCTACTTTTATTTTTGCCTGGTGAGACCCATTTTGGGCTTCTGAAGCACTAAATTTTAAGATAATGCATGTTTAAGATAAGCATGTTTTTTAAAGCCACTAAATTGTGGTAATTTGCTACAGGAGCAATAGAAAACTAATACACTAGTTATATTTTTTATGCTATCCTTTTCTGATGGGAATCTGGCTAATACAAGGATCAAAAACTGATCTGGGACAGTCCCTCTCCTCTTCTGTTTTCTAAAAGGGATTATGTAGAATTGATGAAAATTCCTCTTTTAGCTTAGTAGTTTAAACTTTTAGTTTAGTAGGGTTCCCCAGTGAAACTAAATTGGCCTGGAATTTTCATTTTTAGAAACTGTTTAATTACAAATTCAATTTCCTTAATTCTTACAGGATTTGCTCCTCTCTTAATGTAACTTAGTACCCACTGATCAACATTTCTCCATCCCTCCCAGTTCCTATAGTTCCCAGCTTCTGGAAATCATTCTACTCCCAACTTCTACCAACTTTTTTAAGATTCCACATATGAATGAGATCATCCAATACTTGTGATTCTATGCCTGGTTTAATTTCACTTAACATAATGATCTTCAGTTACATTCATGTTGTCACAAATAGCAGAACTTCATTCTTTATATTTCTGAATAGTATTCCATTGTGTATATGTATTATACTTCATTCATTCACCATTTGATGGACACAGTTTGCTTCCATTTTTGGCTCTTGTGAATAATACTTCAATGAACATAGAAGTGCAATGTCTCTAACATACTGATTTTATTCCTTCTGAGTATATATCTAGTGGTGGGATAGCTGGATCTTATGATAGATCTTATGACACTTTTCATTTGGGGGGGGGAGCTCCATACTGTTTTCCACAATGGCTGTCCTAATTCACACTCCCACTAACAGTGTACAAATGTTCCCTTTTCCCTATATCCTCACCAATACTTGTCATGTTTCTTTCTTTATATAATATCCATTTGGACTGGGGCAAAGTGATAATTTTTCCTATGTTCTTTTTCTTTATGTTCATAGTTTCAGGTCTTGCATTTAAGTCTTTAATTAATTTTGAGTTGATATTTGTAACTGGTAAGAAGTAGCTTCATTCTTCTGTACAAGGATATGCGAGTTTTCTAATAACATGTATTAAAAAGACTGTTTTATTTATAATATGTGTTCTTAGCACCTTTATAAAAAATCAGTTGGTTGTTGGTATGTAGGTTTACTCCTAGTCTCTCTATTCTATTCCATTGTTCTAGATATCTATTTTATGCTGATACCATAATGTTTTGATTACTACATCTATTTTATACTTATTTCTTTTTTATTTATTTTTTGCTTTAATTTTAACATGTTTGCTTTCCATTTTATTTTTGTATTTTTATTGGTGCATTATAGTTGTCCATAATGTGGAATTTGTTGTTACATATTTGTATATGCACAGAACATAACAAGATAATTTGGCAATGTCATTCCCCAGTACTTTGCCCCTCCTTTTCCTCCTCTCTCCCCCAGTCCCTTTCTTCTATTCTACTAATCTTCCTGCAATTTTCCTGAAATCCCCCCATCTTTATTTCCCTTTTTACTCTCTAGCTTCCACATAGAAGACATATGACCCTTGACCTTCTGGGTTTGGCTTATTTTGCTTAACATAATGTTCTCAAATTCATCTGTTTCCCTACAAGTGTCCTAATTTCATTTTTATTTGTGACTGAATAAAATCCCATTGTGTATATATACCATATTTTCTTTGTCCATTACTCTGTTGAATGACACCTAGGCTGGTTCCATAGTTTAGATATTGTGAATTGTGCTACTATAAACATTTGTATGCATGTATCACATGCATGAAGTGCAAGTGATACATGCATACAAATAGTATGAATACTTTAATTCTTTAGGATAAATACTAAAGAGTGATATAGGTAGGTCATATGTCTCTTCTTTGAAGAACCTCCATTCCAATTTCCATAGCTATTATACTAATTTTTATAATCTCACCAACCATATGAATGTGTTCTTTTTTCTCCACGACCTCTCCAGCTATTATTATTGTTTGCAACCTTGATGGCTGCCATCCTGACTGGAATGAAATAAAATCTCAGTGTTGTTTTGATTTGCATTTCCCTAATTGCTGATAATGTTGAATTTTTTTTCAAATATTTGATGGCCATTTGTATTTCTTCTCTTGAGAAGTGTCTTTAGTTCATTTGCCCATTTATTAACTTTTGGTGTTTAGTGTTTTTGAGTTCTTTATATCTTTTAAATATTAATCCTCTGTCAGAATAGCTAGCAAAGATTTTTCTCCCATTCTATAGTTTATTTCTTCATATTTTTGTTTCCTTTGCTGCAAAGAAGCTTTTTAATTTGATGTCATCCCATCTATTAATTCTTGGCATTATTTCCTAAGCTTTAGGAGTCCTATGGAAAAAGTCATTGCCTATGCCTCTATGTTAGAATGTTGACCCTTTTCTTCTAGGAGTTGCACAATTTCTTATCTAATTCCTAGGTCTTTGGTCCATTTTGAGTTGACTTTCATGCACGGTGAGATATAAGAATCTAGTTGTCATTCTTCTACATATGGATAACTAGTTTTTCCAGTACCATTTGTTTAAAAGGCCATCTTTTCTCCCAATGTATCTTTTTGGCACCTTTGTCAAGGATCAGATGACTGTATCTGTGTGGGTTTGTCTCTGTGTCTTCTATTCTGTACTATTGGTTTATGTATTTGTTTTTATACCAGTACCATACAGTTTTTGTTACTATAGCTCTGTAGTATAATTTGAAGTCAGGTATTGTAGTACCTCCAGTATTTCTTTCTTGGCTTAGAATTGCTTTGGCTATTCTGGGTCTTTTATTCTTCCAAAAGAATTTCAGAACTGTCTTTTCTAGTTCTGTGAAAAATGTCATTCATGCTTTTGGTGGGGCTTGCATTGAATCTGTATATTGCTTTTGGTAATATGGTCATCTTAATCATATTAATTTTGCCAATCCAGAAACATGGGAAGTCATTCCATCTTCTTGTGTCTTCTTCAGTTTATTTCTTCAACAGTTTTCATTTTAGAGGTCTTTCACCTCCTTTGTTAGATATATTCTGAAGTTTTTTGTTTGTTTGTTTCAGGCTATTGTGAATGAATTGTTTTCCTGATGATTTCTGCATCTTTGTTTTATGCTTTGAAGTCAGGTAAAGTAATGCCTTTGTTTTGTTCTTTTTGCTCAAAATTACTTTTGATATTTGGAGATTTTGTGGTTCCATATAAAATTTAGAAGTGATTTTTTTCTTTAAAAGCGGTGTTATTATTTTGATAAGGATTGCATTGAATCTATAAATTGCTTTAGATAGCATGAACATATTAACAATATTGATCTTTTTCATCCATGAATAGAAGATGCCTTTCCACTTTTTATATTTTCTTCAATTTTTTTCATCAGTGTTTCATAATTTTCATGGTAGGGATCTTTTATCTTTTTGGTTAAATTTATTCCTAGTTATTTTTGTAGTTATTGTAGGTTGAATTGCTTTCTTGATTTCTATTTCAGATAATTCACTATAGGTACATAGCCATATTACTGATGTTTGTATGTTGATTTTGTTCCCTGCAATTTTAATGATTCATTTATTAATGCTAGTCACTTTTTGTCTATTTGTTTGGTGGAGTTTTGGAGGGTTTTCTATATATGACATCATGTCATCTGCGAACAGTGACTATTTGATCTTTATTTTCCATTTTGAATTTCTTTCTTTCTCTATGTATAAAACTTTTTAGTTTAATACAGTCTTACATGTCCATTTTTACTTTTTTGCCTACATTTGTGGTATCAAATAAAAAAACTTGTTGTCAAGACTAATTAAGGGATTTTTCCATGTTTTATTCCAGAATTTTTTTAAATTTCTGATCCTATATTTTAATCTTTAATCCATTTAAGTTAATTTTTGTAAATGATGTAACATAGAGGCCCAATTTCAGTCTTTTGCATGAGGATATCTGATTTTTCCAACATCATTTGTTAAAGAGATTATCCTTTCCTAATTGTGTATTCTTGGCACCTGTGTCAAACATTAGTCGAGCATATATGCGTGAGTTTATTTTGGACTCTCAATTCTCTATCTATGGTCTATGTGTCTGTTATTATGCCAGTATCATACTGTTTTGATCACCATAGCTTTTCAATATAATTTTAAATCAGAAAAGCGATCTAATTTCATCATTTCTTAGGATTGTTTTTGTTATTTGACATGTTTTGTGGTTCCATATGAAACTTTGTGTTTTAGTCAGCTTTTTCATCACTGTGACAAGAAAGACCTGACAAGAACAATTTTAGAGGAGGAAAAGTGTATTTTGGGGCTTACAGTTTCATTGGTTTCAGTTCATAGACATATGGCTCTATTCCTCAGGACCTAAAATGAGGCAGGACATAATGGCAGAAATGTGTGGCAGAGTAAAGCAGCTGGGAACATGGCGCCAGGAAGCAGAGAAAGACTTCTCTCACCACTGACAAAATATATATCCCAAAGGCATGTCTCCAATGCCCACTTCTTCCAGCCACACCCTGCCTGCCTACAGATACCCTTCAGTTAATCCCTACTGGGAGATTACTGCACTGATTATATTAACGCTCTCATAACCCAATCATTTCATCTCTAAACTTTCTTGCATTGTCTCACACATGAGCTTTTGGGGGACACCTTACATTCAAACCATAACATTTAGGATTGTTTTTCTATTTCTATGAAAAAATGTCTTTAGATTTTTATACCTAATCCGTAGACCTCTTTGAGTAATGTGGGCATTTTGAAAATATTGATTATTCTAATCAACAAATCTGTAATATCTTTCTATTTATTTGTGTTTTTTAATTTCTTTCATAATGTTTCATAGTTTTCGGTATAGACATATCCTTCTTGGTTTAATTTAATTCTAAGTAACTTACTTTTTGATGCTTTTTGGTTTTTGGTTTTCTTGGTTTCTCATAGAAATAGTTTGTTATTAGTTAAATATAAACACTCCTGATTTTTGTATCTTGGTTTTTTGTCTTTCAGCTTTAATGAATTTATTTGTTTCATTAATTTTTTTATTGTTATTCATTCATTCTTTAGGGTTTTCTATATTTATGAACATATATATATAAATAAAGATAATTTTATTTCCTCATTATCAATTTTTATTTCTTTTATCATTTTTGTTGCCTAACTTCTCTGGATGGTGAAGAATGAAGTCAAATAAAGATTATTCACAAACCTCAAGATTTAATATTGTTTGCTTTGTTGGATTTTAGATTTATATAAGACCAGTTATTCCTTTCTTCTTTCCTATTTATCCCTTTGGGGAAGGGATATGCTTATTCCACCATTATGTTTTGGAAGGGCATAACTTTTTTTATTTCACAGTATCCAAGCTGGAGGGCAACTTGCCTCAGGATGAATCATACTTAAAGTCTCACCCATGCCTGCCTTAGATGATTTTTAAATGAGACTTTTGAGTCAGATTTTAAGGTTAAAGCTGAAATGAATTAAGTATGCTGAGGCTATCAGGATGCAATAAATGCATTTTGTATATAAGAAAGACATGACTTTTGGGAGAGGAGGCCAAGGACAGAATGTTTGGATTTGAATGATGTGTGTCTTCCAAAATTCATGTTGAAACTTAATGTAAAATGCAATAGTATTAAGAACTAGAACTGTCAATAGATGATTAGTTCATGAAGGCTCCTTAAGGCCATTCATGAGGGTTTCACACAGGATTTGCCACTTTTTTCCCTTCCACTTTCCTCCATGTGAAGACACAGTTTTCAAGGCATAATCTTGGAAACTGAGAGACCAAGCCCTCAACTGACATTAAGCCCATGGGAATCTTGATCTTGGACTTCCCAGACTCCATAACTGCGAGACAATAAATTTCTGTTCATAAATTAGCAAGTTTGTGACATTTTGTTATAACTGCACAAAGTGGCTAAGACATTCTGTATGGAAGATCCCATTTTACTTCCACTTCTTTCAAGTTTTTATCTGATTTTCAAAAGATCAACCATGATGAACCTAGCTATGAATTTCTTTGTATATTTTTGTGCTTTGATTTTATTTTTTGTGCTTTTGAGTTTAGCCATATGTGTCTGTAAGTTGCTATTCATCATCATACTTGTCCTTGGCCTCCCATCCCAAAAGTCATGTCTTCCTTGTATACAAAATGCATTTACTGCATCCCAATAGCCTCAACATACTTAACTCATCTCAGCTACAACCTTAAAGTCTGACTCAAAAGTCTCATTTAAAAATCATCTAAGTCAGGCATGGGTGAGACTTTAAGTATGATTCATCCTGAGGCAAGTTGCCCTCCAGCTTGGATACTGTGAAATAAAAAAGTTATGCCCTTCCAAAACATAATGGTGGAATAAGCATATCCCTTCCCCAAAGGGATAAATAGGAAAGAAGAAAGGAATAACTGGTCCTATATAAATCTGAAACCCAACAAAGCAAACACCATTAAATCTTGAGGTTTGTGAATAATCTTCTTTGACTTCATAATCTTCTTTGACTTTCACCATTTCTTCTTCAACTATTCTTGTTCTCAAAAATAATAAATTTTTAATTTTGTAGAACTATATGAAGTAAAACATAATAATGGAGGAAAAACCTACTTCTGAAAAAATGCAGTATTAGGGCCTTGGGTTGTACACTTATTCACAAAATATTATTACAGATACAAAAATAGAAAATTATAAATTCTTATGTTGGATTACTATGACATTTACTTATCCTATTTTGAGTGTTGCCTGAATACTTAAGCTGGATAAAAGCATTAAAAACATGTGAATAAAGATTTTGTTTGGGAATGGAAGTGTAACTCAGTGGTAGAGTACCTGCTAGCATCACCAAGTCCTGGGTTTGATCTCCAGAACGATGGGAAAAAATTACTTTGTGTGCAAGTTAGTATGAAAATATTTTTGAGTCTTTGATAGGATTTATAGATTTATGTGCAACATAAGCCTTTGAAAGTAAGGCGGTGTGATTTGAAGGAAGGAAGGAAGGAAGGAAAGAAAGAAAGAAAGAAAGAAAGAAAGAAAGAAAGAAAGAAAGAAAAGACAGAAAGAACAGACAGAAGGAAGGAGGGAGAGAAGAAAAGAAAGAAAGGACAAATAGAGGCAAGGCATATGTTGAAGAGTGGATACTTTTAAAAATAGAAAAATAATGCATGTAAGTCTAGAAGATGTCAGTCACTCTCTTATTAATCATGTTATATATTAATTTACCTACATTATTCTCACTAATTAAAGGATTGAGAATGTATTAGTGGGATTGGGGTCATAGCTCAGTGGTAGAGCACTTGCCTAGCAAATGTGAGGCACTGGGTTCCATCCTCAGTACCACATAAAAATAAATAGATAAAATAAAAGTATCAAGTCCATCTAAAACTAAAAAACACAAAATTAAAGAATGCATTAGAGACATTATTTCATTCATTGTTTCTGAATAAATAAAGACTGATTAGCTATATTTACTCCTGCAGTTCATTCTATTGGGAAAGAAAGACCCTATACAATTGGATCCTAGTTTTGCAATATCACTTACCAAACCACTAAAGATAATATCTTTTGTATTTTTTTTTGCAAGTGACTACACTTGATCATACTAACTACCTACCTATGAAGGAAGGGTTAATAGCTGATGGATGCAGGGAAGCATGAATTGAGAGTGGTTTCGACAGTGGGAATAACAATTAGGCTCTGAGGCCCAGGAGGCCCAGCTAAACAATGAACAGAAAAAAAAGCTTGGGACCCAGGTGGGGGAGTGAAAGAGAGTGGGCACATAACCGAAGAGTCAGTCAGGGACTGATGAATTAGTGCAAAAGTCAGTAGGCTTCTGTCAGTGTTCCTCCTTTTGTGTTTTTTGATTTTTCTGTCTCTAGTTTCTCCAGCTTTCCTTCTTCCTCCCACTTATTCCCTCTGGCCATCTTCCAAAGTTTAGTTCTCGCCCCAATCTATTCCCTTTTGTCTTCATTCCTTCAGGGGAGTTCATCTATTTTCCTCATTTTGGATACTCTTTGTATATAAATAACTCTAATTCATTCAGTACCAGCACTAACTAATTCAAACTTCTTCTCATCTTTTCTGTATTCTAGTGCCAGTTGTCTACAAGGTATTATCCCTAGGGTCTCTTATTGTTCCCTAAAATTTAATCTGTCAAAATTTTAATCATTTTCCCTTCTCACTTGCCTGACCCTATTCAAAGTGAGAATTCCTCGTAACCTCACCATTAGCACCAACAGCACCATTAATTTTTCCAGTGTATCATTCTTGTAGCTATAGAACATTGTCAATGCCTCTCAAATCTTTACACTCTATTCAATATGGTGCCAAATCTTTCTTATCCTTTCTCTATAAAACTCCCTGGGTTTAACTTAGTTTTTTTCTTCCTAAAATTATATGAAGTAATAATTAATTATCACAGTATCTTCTTAAATGGCTTCTATACCCCAGCCTCTCATTGCTCTAGTGTATCCCTCATAAAGAAGCCAAATTCAGAGGCCTGGGACTGTGGCTCAATGGTAGGAGACTTGCCTAGCATGCGTGAGGCACTGGGTTTGATCCTGGGTTGTAGCTCAGTAGTACAGTGCTTTCTGAGGTGCTGCACTGGGTCCTCAGCACCACATAAAAATAAAGGTAGTGTGTCTATCTACAACTAAAAATATTTTCAAAAGAAACCAAATTCAAATTATGTTACTCCACTTGACTGAACTCCTTTTCTTCGGCTGTCTTTATCAAGCCAAAGTTCATAGCCTAGAATTTAGTACTTGACCTCATCTCTCTGTCCCATACCCTTCTCAAACTCTTCTCTCACTTATCCCCAAATGAGAATCACACACAGTACATATAATAGTGTCCCCTTATCCTAAAACCCCCAGCAGATGCCTGCAACCATACATAAAAACATTATACACTACATATGTATATTTTTAGTCAGAACCTTTCCCTGAATCCATGTAAGTTATTTGCAGTAAATTGTTTAGCATCATTTGTTTCAGGGGGATCCCTTTTTGAAGTATTCATATGGGTTCAGTGTTTTTTGGCAGAAACATATTGCCACATATTGGAACATGTTTTCTGTTCATGTCTTCCATCCATAAATTTAATGCCTTTTCCCTCTTAACAAAGCACTTACCATGCACTGTGGTTGTAACCTTTGCAGTTTAAAGTGAGGTGTCAAAGCTATCACAAGTTTCTTTTTCCTTCTTCTCTACTTTATAGATAGAAAATTCATTCTTCCAGTAGATCTTGGCAAACCTCAGCACATGATTTTTCCTCTTAAGTGGAGAACTTTCACCTTTTCACTTAAATGAACCACTTTACAGCTTCTCTTTGGAATATCTCAATTTTCAGCATCATTCCTCTTTTATTTTGGTGCCATTTAGTAAAATAAGTGTTAGCTAAACATAAGCACTGTGATAACATCGTAAGAGTAGATCTGATAACTGAGATGGCTACTAAATGACTAATAGGCTGGTAGCTTATACATCAGGATATGCTGGACAAAGGGATAATTCATACCCCAGGTGGGATGGAGTGGAACAACACAAAGCTTCATCTCACTTCTCAGAACATCACCCAAATTAAAACTTATGAACTGCTTACTTCTGGAAATTTCCACTTAGTATCTTCAGGCTGAGATTGGCTGTGGGTACCTGAAACTGTAGAAAGTGAAATAGTGGATGGGGGGGAGCTACTTTAATGGAATGGGTCTTTACACTGGAATTCACATCACAAGAGAGATGTTTCTAGATATCTAGGAACTAGATGCTAAATCCATTCAGACATATGTTATTAGTGAAGAGGTGGAAGTAGATAAAACACTGAGGAGGTACAATACAATGTGAGTGGAGATCCATGGGCAAAATCTTGAGGTATGCAAATCTTTTTAAGGAGGTAGGAAAAGAAAAATCACCCAAAGACATTTCAAGAAGCCATCAGAAAAGATAGAGAGAAACCATTTAATTAGTGCCTTTTATATCCTAGGTGCTTTACATTCTATTTTCTCTAATGTATACTAGCTCCTAACAAGGTGGATACTATCCGCCCCTTTTCTTATACATGTTCAATTTTTTCCAAGTTTATTGTTTAACCTTTGGCATTGCTTTACCATTTTTCTCTTTAAAAAAAGAGGAAAAATATGTGTCTCAAAAAAAGTCACACTATGGCAGGGCCAGAATTTTAATCTGAGTCCATATTAGTTTTGATCTAAAACCTGTGCTCATTTCATCAAAGCACACTGCACGGGGATCAAGAATAAGGAAGACTAAAAATATACTTTTGGATTGGTGAAGAAGACAACATAATTTCTATATAGAAAGGAAAGTGGAAGTCAAATTAGCTGTGAATTGAGACAAAAAAGTAATGTGACTCTCTTAAATTTGACAGGGAAGAGAGATGAAGCTGTAGCTTGAGTATGTAGTAGGGTTGAAAGAAGGCAGTTTATAGTAAGGGAGGCCTGTGCATACTTGTCTCCAGAAGGGAAGGAGCTAGTTGAAAGGGAGGGTTTGAAAATGCAGGCAAAAAAGGTGATGAAGAGTGGAAAGAGATGGGAATACAAAGCATAGGTAGAAAGAGTTAGCCTTGGCAAGAAGGCCAGAACAAATCCTTCTTACATACAGAATATAGTGAAAGAGAGAGGGGAGCGTTTTAGTTGGATTTTTCTTTGCTGTGGCTAAAAGACCTGATCAGAACAACTGTAGGGGAGGAAAAGTTTATTTGGGGACTCACAATTTTAGAGTCTCAGTCCATAGGCAGCTGACTCCATTCCTCCAGGTGAGGCTGAACATTTTGGCAGTAGAGTATGGCAGAGGGAAGTGGCTCTCATAATCAGGAAGGAGAAGGAGAAGGAGAGGGAGAGGGAGAAGGGGAGGGAGGGGGAGAGGGAGGAGGATGGAAAGGGAAAGAGATTCCACTTGCCAGATACAAATATATACCCCACAGCCATGTCCCAATGCCCCACCTCCTCTAACCACACCCTGCCTGCCTTATATTACTGCCCAGTTAAAATAATCAGGTGATTAATTCACTGATTGGGTTAAGGCTCTCATAACCCAATCATTTCTTCTCTTAACCTTCTTGCACTGTCTCACATGAGAAATTTTGGGGAACACCTCACATTCAAACCATAACAAGGAGAAAGTTAGAAAACATGGGTGTTCTCACCAAATCTCCCTGCACTTGGTGAAAGGGCTAGTCACAGGATACTTAAGGAGAGTGGGAAGGAGCTAAGGAAATTATCATTTCATAAGGCCTACAATATTCCAAGCTACTTATATATATTTTCTTTTGAAAACCTCACCATCCTGTTTATCAATCATTTCATATAGGAGGAAACTAAAATGAGGATGAACAGCATAGGAAAAGAAGTATATGACTAAATCTCCCACCTACTCTTGACCACTTCCTTTTAGATCACATTTCCTGCTAATGGCTCACTTTGTTCACTATGCCTCTTCTCCGTGCCTTGAAAAATGTCATGCATGCTCCCACCAGAGAGCTTTTGCACTAGCTATTCCCTCTGCTGCAAAGCTCCCTCCCAGAAATCTGCATAATCATTCTCTGGGCTCCTTCAAGCTTTGGCTCAAATGTTTATAGAAGTTGTCTCACAACTTGTCTATATAAAGACTCAGAGCTATATAAAGGCTCAGATATCAGACACACACACATGCTGATACAAATACATTTACTGAGACACCCAAACACAAGTACAGGTATATACCATGACCTTATGCACATATAGCCGGACTCCCTTATATATGCCACTCTACACACAATCCTCTTTCATCCTTCTCATTTCTGTAATTCTTCACAGAAAGTTGTCCATAGATCTGCACACAAAACACATATCCATTCACATAGTTCAGTTCCAGAATAATACATATCCACTTCCTTCTCCTGTTTACCAGCTGCAATGGAAAAGACCTCATAATCTTTATGGAGAAAAACTATGAAATAGATAGGGACCAAAGTATTTTTGTACATTTTTGTCAGTTATTTTAGTAACCAGATCAACAAAGTATTGTTATAGGGGACCATCTGCATCGCCATTACAGAGAAAGCTTATAGTGGAATTTTCACTTGTAGCTATGAAAGGAGAGTCTGCTAGTGGATTTAGTGTGTAAATAAGGGAAATATCAACTTATTTAAGAGTAAGAGGCTTAGCAGCTACATTTATGTTCAAATAATGCTAATTATAAATAATTCCTATTTCTTTGTTAAAGCATATAAGTCTCTCAAATCCTATTTCAGTTAGCAGTATTACTAGATGTATTCAAAAGTAATAAATCACATTTATTTCAAAATGCTCTATTGCTAAGATTTTTCATTAATTCAAACTGATCTCAACTTTTCCTTTTTTCTCACTCCAACCCCCACGCCACAATTAGGATTAATTAGGGCAGTTTTCAGTGTATGCAAAAACTTAAAGTTTTTTTTTTCTCTTTCTCTGTCTTGAACTAGAAGGAAGTAAGGGAGAGAGCTGAACGTCAACACTGAGGCCCCAGGGGGAGAAATCTGGGAGGTCTGAGCAGATGGATCAGAAAGAAGAAAAACAGGAGGGGGATTAAGAGGGAAGGGAGGAGAGAGTGGGAGAGAGGGGTACAGAGAAGGGGAGTACAGAGAGCTTGACTTGAGAGAGCAGCAGGGAGAAAGAAGCTGAGAGAGAAAAGGACCAGGGACCTGAAGTGCAGGGAGGCAGAGGAACAAAACAAGGGGGCAGGAGGGGGGGGCGGTAAATCCAGTCTGAGAGAGGATGAGCTGAGCAGAGCTGCAAAAGGAGAGGCTAGGGAATGCAGCAATGACAGGCATTCAAAACCAGTCTATGTGCTAAATCCTATGTGCCTCTAGGAATTCAACACACACACACACACACACACACACACACACCCCATATTTTACTTAAACTTGTAAAATTATTTTTGATCAACATATCGATACATAAAAGATAAATTATGCTACCCTTACCATTTTGTCCAAGACCAACTGTGCGTGTATATATACAACACACAAATTCTGCCCTACAGCTTCTTGAGAGGGTCCGAAACTGAGCAGACTTAAAATCATAGGAGCAGCGTTGCCTATGGTCATATGCACTCCATTTTAATTTTCCATCATTGTTGTAATTAGGCACTACCTTGCTGACTGACTTTTTTCTCTTCATTTCTTTGCCACAATCCCCCCCCCCTGACTTCCCCTCCGAATTCTTTCCAGCCACTCAACCCGATGAAGCAGCCAGATGATACTCCACCCCCATCCTGGCCTCACAGTAAAGGCGGCTGCTGTGTAGGCAGCTTGTGGGTGTGTCAGGGGCCAGCTGTGGAGCTGCTCTCAAATGGGGCAAATCCTTGGGGTCACTGTGGAGACAAAAGATGACAGGCTAGAACTACTCTCTCTGCTCCTGAGTTGAGGCTGGACTCACTTCACTAAAATTTGCAACTTTTCTTGTGGCTCCCAAAGGGTAATCTGCTTCTTTGAGCTCAGAGTCACCTCTGCTAAAGAGCTTGAACAAGCCATAAGAAAGATTTTTTAAATTAAAAAATTTTAACTGATACACAAAAACATATAGATTGTGCATATTATTAGGGTACCATGTGATGTTTCAATACATATATACATTAGTTAATGCTTAAATCAACTTAAACTTAACTATATCCTCAAAATTTATCATTTCTTTATGGTAAAAGAAAACATTTATAGTCCTTTCTTCTAGCTTTTTGAGATATACAATACATTATTGTTATCTATAGTCATCCTACTGTGCAACAGAACTTCTTATCCTATCTAACTACAACTTAGTACCCATTGATCAACCTATCACCATACTCTCTCTGGCCTCTGCATTTTATCTTCTTACTCATTCTATGCCTTATTCTAAAGTGCTCTTACTGAAAATGAACCAATGTCCAGAGCTATCAATTCTCATCTATGATTAACTTCTCCAGAAGAATAGCAATAGAGATCATCCTTATGTCCTTTCTTTTAAAGAAAATTATTCATCGTATTGTCCTATAGCCTTACCACTGGTCCTCAATTATTCTTCACCCTTTTACTGCCAAAGGTCTTGAAGCCCAGATGCAACTGTGCACTGGCAACAGTGGTTTGTGAAAGAATCAGGGTAGGAGATGAATACCTCACTTCCTGGGTGACAACTTGGACCCTCGAGTACATTCCTCTTTGGAAACCCTGCAAATCCTCCAGATAGATGAAGGGAAAATAAGGAGGTGTATAGTGTTCTTACCAGGGCAATCCAATACCAGGGCCCCAGGATACAGCAATCTTCTACCATACCAAGTGTGGATGGCACCTTCTCTTACCTAGCATACCAGAGATGTATACATAAGCCAAGCTACATGTAGGAGAAGTTTCCAACTGAACTTCACCACCAACATCACCAAACACACATCTAATTCCCTTTATCCTCAAGATGCTTTTTCCCTGTAATATTTCTCACTATCTCTCTAGTTTCTCTGAGCTCTTATAAAGGTATTCTGGTCATGGCTCACCAGGGTCTGGGTATCCCGATCTCAGATCCCAGGCATCTGGACAATGGAACCCACAAATTCAGTGCTGCATCTTCAGCTGCAGGTTAAGGGTGGGGAAAGAAAGGAGCCTTACAGGAGGATCATGAGTTCAAAGCCAGCCTCAGCAACAGTGAGGTGCTAAGCAACTCAGTGAGACCCTGTCTCTAAATAAAATACAAAATAGGGATAGGGATGTGGCTCAGTGGCTGAGTGCCCCTGAGTTCAATCCCCAGTGCCCCAAAAATAAATAAAGGAGACTTAGAGATGGTTGAAGAGATGAAAACTATGAAACCCTAGATTAGAAGCATCACTAGTGACAGAGACAAATGTGCACATTCCTACAGGGTGAGAGAAAAGCTATAAACATGTCTTTTTTAAAGTTTATTTTGGGGAGTGTTCCCCTGGAGACTTCCTCAGGACTGAGAGTATTTGCCAGGTGCAGAAGGCTGTGTACTCCATGTCCTGTCAGCACTAGCACCTGAGCAGCAGATGAACAAAGTAGAGCCCCTCCCAATCCTGGGAATAAAAGATGCCTGTAGCTCACCAGTCCCATGGGAAAATCAGGTTGGTGGGGTCACCATTAATAGTGAGAAAGATTCCTGATCCAAGACAGTTGCTGACACTGTTGTTGAAAGAACTACCAACAAACCCCACTCCTTACTGTCCAATCTCTGTGGGCCAGGACTATTGTGAAGCAAGAGAAACTTCTAAAGGACAAAATTTAAGAAGGCATCAGCTCTCAGGGATATGAAATTGCTGACCCTGCACTTTCATGACACTCAAAATGAGTGCCTCCTTAAATATTGCACCCTGGGTGCCTCTCTTGCCTCATTCTATTTATGTCCCTCTGTCTCAGCCTAAAAAGCAAATAGAAAAACAAACCCCACCCCTCCAAAAAAATGAATTCCCCAGGTTCTCAAGTCCTTCAGTTTTCTGCCTCAAATTTCACAATCTTTGAAGATAGGTACCTGATCTTCTGATAGGGTCATAAAAATCAGCAATAATGGGTAGTAAACAACAGTTTCACAGGCCTTATGGTACACCCTGGATAAATGCTCCTGGAAGTTAGCACATGTTCAAGTTGGTCACATTTGAGTTACTCACAATTTTATCTGTACCTCCTATGGGGAATCTTAATAAACACGACTTGGCTCTCTGCTCTCCTTAAGGTTTGTAACATATTTCATTGCTTGTAATAGTGTTCATGAATCTTCCATGTTATTTGCCATTTGTTAAATGCTCTGATTCACTCCATTGTTGTTAGGGTTTTGTATCTATTAAATCTATATATTTATAATAGTATAATAATATTTCTCTGTCTGTGTCTGTTCTCTCTCTCCCTCCCTCCCTTTCCAATAAAACTTTCTTCTATTCTTCCCATAATTGGTTTTGATATCTTTAACCATGACATCTTTATCTAATTGATCATAGGATGGTGCTACTTTCTCATAAGGTCAAGCATCACCCTCTGGTTAAAAGACCTTATATAAGTGGATATGTTTTATACATTACTGAATAAGAGTCCATTTTATTTATACTTTTCATTTTGATAAGAACTTTTCATTTTTCTTGTTTTAATATGTGACACATTTAAATAAAATTCAACTAGAAGTGGATACAAATCCATGTTTCCTAAAATCCAAGGGCTGGCGGTACTATCTTAGCTTTAAGTTCTTCCTATGTATTAGATAGAGCCTAAATGTGTTTGTTTTCTTTCAACAATAGTCTCAATTTTTGTGGAAGATTTTTAATCTTCCCTGATCAAGTGAAGTCCAAAGACATTTTATACAACTATGACCACCTATAAAGGATATTGTAGTTAAGATTTCCACATTGAGTTGGAGACTAGCTAATCTCTATTTTTTGACTATATGTTTTCATGCTCAAAGACTAACCCTCAGAGAGCCAGAGATGTAACCCTCAGTGTTAGAACAGTTGATTAGCTTGTGCAAGACCCTGGATTCAAACCCTGATGCTATAAATAAAAAGAAACTATCTCTCAGAGGTTTGACATTATGCTATGCTACTCAGAACTGAAGTCATAGACACTGGAAGCCCTCCATATAAATTGTGCTTGTTTAAACATTTTGGCAATCCTGGTGCATAGTTTGAGCTTTAGGTCCATTTCAGGGCTTTGTGATTACATTGAGGTAGGCAGCATTTTCATGTTCCCCATTATGTTTAGTTATGAACATATTAGTAACAGAATGAATGCTTGCTATATTTGAATTTTCAGATTTAGGTTGTAACAAAGTGCCTGCTTTCTGTCATTTCTAAAATTAAGAGCAGTATGAAGATGACACTCTTTGGCTTGGTTTCCACTGGTCTGGTAAATTTGCATTCTCTATCAGGACTTTCTTTGTGTGGCACTTCCACATGGAGGAAATCACACCATATGTTTCCATCCAATCTCTCTACATATTCCTAAAAATACTTATAGTAAAATAAAATACAAATGTGCATTTAAGGTAACATTAAAAGAGGAAAATACAGTTAAGTAGATATGATGGAAGTGCGAAGAAGTTGTCCAATTTTTTTCCCTTTGTAAATAATTAGAGATTTTAGGAGGTCATTTCTTTAATAAATGTCTCAAATAATTCAGTTTTTTTGCAAAGGGAATCACTTCTTCCTCACAACCTAGCCCCTTGGGCAATGAGGCCAAGACAATTTTTAATTTACTGTGCCTTAGGACAAACTCTACTTCAAATTTGTTATTGATTTTTATTTAGTTCCTAAGATGTTGCGTTATTTCAAGGTAAGATCAAAAGTTACACCATTTACCAGTAAACATAGTAACAACTGCTGTCCTTTCAGATAGCATATGACTTGGTGGGAACCACAGAAAGAGAATGGAACAGATAAATTGACAGGTAAATGCAAAAGTAGTTTCCATTGGAAAAAATGGCTTAGTAGGTGAAAAAAGGAGACTGGTATTGGCATCTTAGAAAGGTCACTCTTTACCTTAATTCTGAATCAAATGTGAGATAAGACAAAACAATGAGAGGATAGGTTGGAAGATGTAGCTATTATTGGTCAAGAGGATTTCCCAACAGAATTAACAGTGATATCCACCCAGTCACAGATACTGCCATATGGGAGCAGGCTTCTCCCCATGCAATGGGTAGAGAGTCCATCATTTGCAAGACCAAAATAAGATGCAGATCAGTCAGACACAGTGGTGCATGCCTGCAATTCCAGCAGCAAAGGAGTCTGAGGAAGGAGGATTGCAAGTTCAAAGTCAGCCTCAGCAACGGTAAGATGCTAAGCAACTCAGTGAGATCCTGTCTCTAAATAAAATACACACACAAAAAAAGGCTGGGTTTAATCCCCAGGACAAAAACAAACAACAATAACAACAAATAAAAAAAAAAGAACAATGATGCAGATCATTTCCAAGAAAGATGGTGGAGGCCTAACAAATACAGTTTTTGTTCTCAAATTCATTAACCTAACCATATCACTCCATCTCTCTTGGTGAGGAGTAGTGAAGGGTGAAGAGAGACCAAGTGTATTACACTGATAGCAATCCCCCGCCCCAAAATAGGAAAGATTAGGAGAGAAGAAGCATTTCACCCCAAAGTAGGCTTTTAGGGAAGAAAAGAAAGGATTAGAAAAGTGATTATATTTGCTGATTGAGAAACAACTAGCAAGATTCACAGTGTGCTATTACTTCAGTCTACTTATCTAAATCCAATTGGCCCAGTAAAATTTTCAGTTATGTTTGGCAGTGATGAAGAAATAAAGTTCCAATCACATTTGAATATTCCCTATGATATAGCCATGACCTTACCTTGATAATTTTAGCACATAAATATTGATTCCTTTTGCCCATCTTGTATAAGAGATCCAAGGCCTAGAGCAGAATTAAGACATCAACATATACTGAAAGAAGTAGCCAGTGGTATTATCCAAGAACTTTTACAAGTAACAGCTGAATTCCTCTCAGACAAATCCTTTACTAAAAACACATGGGTAAGGAAAGTTATCCCTTAGGTTTTATAACAGGCTCCTATTCTACAGGTTGATAGGAAATTAACACTTTTTATTATTCTAGAAGGCGGCCATTTCAACAGCACAAAATTTAATAACCTTGCCTATCAATCATTATTTATAGATGAACAAACCCACTATCAGTCTTGGAATCATGAAAGAGGAAGTTAGAAAGGATTACAAACAACACAACAAAATTTTAATAATATTGCAAGCATTATGAGCCAATCTCCATCAGCATTTTTAGGATGAATTCTGGCAGAAAGCTATTACTTTTAACATGGTTATTTTCAAATTCAAAATTAAAAACACATTTCCTTAATCACCACACACAATTATAATTTGCACTACTCCTCTGAAGATTTTTTAAAACCTGCATGCAATGTAAACATAATTTGGCCAGAGTCAAAATTGATATTGATACAGGCAGAGACTAGTTTATTAGAATATACATATAATGTGTCATGCCTCAATTTTGATTCTTCCACAGTGACTAGGCTCCTTCCCTCTTAGATTAGGTCAAAGTTCTACAAGGAACAAATGTCAAAGATGAATAGAAGCTTTCTTTTGATACTATACAAGCTATAATAAAGACAAAGCATTAATGAGATAAGTAATTAACAATACTGTTGTCAGTTGAAATGGAGTCCCCCCCCACCCCCGCACCCTCCAACACCTGTGAGAAAAGCCATCCGTTTAATGTTTGTAATTAACAGCTGGTCTTAACATCTTAAGAAATGAATTATCATCAAATTGATAATATCTACTTTACAGAGTCGAATGAGTAACAAAATCAAATTGAATTCAAAGTGTATTTACATTAGATCAAATGTTGCCCCTATATGCAGTTAGATATATCGTATTATGTAGGTTTTGATTTGTTTGTCCAATAAATATATTTTCCCTTCTGATGACTGAAATTCCATTCTTTCTTTGGTTTTAATAACTCCCTCTTTGGCTTTTTACTTCCCATTATTCTATAAAGACAACCAATATTTATTGAACACTGACAGTTCCAGACAGTGTACAGGTTGCTGGGGTTACAAAGATGAATAAGAGCCATTCCCCACCCCTCAGGTAGTAAAAATACTCCTCAGACGAGTATCATTAAATCCCTAACACCTAAGTGAGAATTAGCTTTATCGATCCCTTCCTGCAAGAGATACTGAGGGACAAAAAGGTAGTTGGAGGGTGATTGTGCTCTGCATTTGAAAAGACAGAGAAACGGAAGATTCTGAAAGGGGAATTTGGAATGCACTTCTGCTAGCATTCTGCTAGCATGGCTTTTCTCAGAGCCATTAATCCTTTTCAATTTTATCAAGAATGAATTCCAAACACAAGAAATAAAACAGTAATTATGTAAAATCTCCAGTTGTTCCAGTAATATAAAGTCCCATTTTTTTCCACTACCAAATGGAAGCAGGTTCTATTAATTATTAGTAAATATGGAGTCAGGGTACAAGAAAGCTAAAGCTCTAGCTTTAGAGGCAGAAGGTGTAGTTTTCAATTCTAATTCTGCCATTTACTACCAGTGTAAACTGAATCTCTCAATGGCCCTTAACATCTGTTTCCTCGTGTATAAAATGGGGATAATAATAGTGTATGCATAGCATTATGGACAGTACCAAGCTTGTAGTAGGTGTCTTCATAAATACTGTTTCCTTTCTCCTACATGGTACTATAGAACAGTTGTTCTCATTGTGTGCTTTGGAACTCTTGTAGGTGTCCAATACCCTCTCAGGGTATCCATAAGATCAAAACAGTTTTCACAATAATATTTTTTAAATTATTATAATTTTTAGTTTTTGATGGAACTTTATTTTATTTATTTGTATCAGCACTGAGGATCGATCCCAGTGCCTCACACAGGCTAGGCAAGTGCTCTACCACTGAGCTACAACCCCAGCACTTCATAATAATATTAAAATATTATTTTCTTTTTATTCTCATCTTCTTACAAGTTTACAGTAGAATGGGTTATCACAATAGATAAAATACAGGAACAGTTAGGAGAATCCAGCTGTATTCTACCAAGTCAGACATTACATTTTTTTCTGAAAATAGAGGGATTTTAAACAAATATATGTTATGTTGGTATATAAGTTACTACTCATTTGAAATGAATTAAGAAATAAATATTTTTAACATATCTCAGTTGTAATTTGTGATGTGGTAAACATTCAGAGAGATAATTCATGTGCACAAAAGCAATTTGGGCTCTCATGTTTCAGAACCATGGGGATAGACCATTGCAATCGTTGATATACCCCAAATATTATTTTAGACCTTCATTTTCCTATATTTACCTGTAAACTTTCCAAAATAAATATAACTGATTTAAAGTTTAGCCCATTCTCATTTTAGCTGCAGTCATTTTCTGGTAGAACCAGCCAAAATGTGGGTAAGAAGAGAAGCAAAGGCTTGGAAATTTCAACAAGTAGTTAATCTACTCTGAATAATTGTTATCTCTAATGGTTAAATAATACCTTACAATATGTTTTTAAATATGATTTATTTTGATACAGAAAAATTCAGTATTTTGGTGCAGAGTTCAGTGCATGTTAACAAATTCATGCAACATGTAACCACAACCATGTTCCCCCAAAATTCTCTTCTGCCCCTTTGTAGTGAAACTTTCCCGTCTTCCCCAGCGACTGGCAATCACTGGTCTGATTTATGTCCTATGACTGGCAATCACTGGTCTGATTTGTGTCCTATGGCTTTTCCTTTTCTAAAATGCCATATAAATGGAATCAAACAATATGTAGCCTTTTAATTTTTTCTATTGTTCTTTTTTGATATACATGACAGTAGAGTATATTTTGACTTAGTATACATACATGGAGTATAAATTTTTCTAATTAGGATCCCATGTAGCCTTTTTTAATATTTATATTTTAGTTGTAGTTGGACACAATACCTTTATTTTGTTTATTTTTATGTGGTGCTGAAGATTGAACCCAGGGCCTCGCATGGGCTAGGTGAGTGCTCTACCGCTCTACCCCAGCCCCCCATTTGCCTTTTGAGTCAGTTTTTTTTCACTAAGTAATACATATTTGCAATTCATCCACACTGTTGCATGTATCAATGTAATGTACCTCTCCTTTTTATTAATGAACTATATCCCATTATATGGATGGATGTATCAGAGTATGTTTATCCATTCACTAGTTGATGTACATTTGGTTTGGTTTTGCTTTTGGGAGATTATGAATAAAGCTTCTATAAACATTTATATCCAGATTTTTATGTATGAACATATATTTCCCATTTACTTAAGTAAATGCCTGCAAGAAATATTGAAACTTTTTTCAAAATGGCTATAACAATCACTTTTCCATCAGGCATGCCATTGATAAAGACTTTAATATTAAGAAAATCTATCACCTATTGGAAAGCTTTATCTATAAATAGTAAAATACAAACATTGGGAGGAGGTTGGGGTTGTGGCTCAGTGGTAGAGTGCTTGCCTAGCAAGTGCAAGGTCCTGGGTTCAATCCTCAGCACCACATAAAAATAAAAAATAAATAAAATAAAAGTAGTGTGTCCAACAACAACTATATATAGATATAGATATACACACACACACACATACATACACACACATATATAAAGACAAACATTGGGGAATATAAATGCATTCTGATTCTCAACATAGTTCTGATAAACCATTTTTTTAAAAAAAAAGAGACACATAATTGCCCAGTTTTTCAATTTTATTCATTACAGAAATGTTATTTGCATTTAGTTGCCCATTAGAAAATATGAGTTTATACATGTTGATTAGTGTTGTCATAATAAAATCCATAAAACGTTCAGTGAGCCTATTTTATCTGCCATCCACCATAAAATATAAAGAAAATCTGGGGAGAAAGATATCTTTTCCCTCTAAAAATGGGAGTGAACAGGAGAGTGGTTCCTTATTTAAAATCATGAACCTAGCAACGTGGTCTTATCCACTCTCACAATCACACAAACACAACAGAGATTATTCCTAGAATAGATCTGAGACCTGAAGAAAAGCAACATCTTTAGGATTCAGTTTTTCTAGTGATAGCTATAGTTGTGTCTTCTTGATATGCTTTTACCAGAGAGATTCTTCAATTCTCATAAGTTGCCTTGACTTACAGGTGCCTTTTTCACACACTTCAAGTTTCTGTATTAGAACACTAGATTGCAAGAGGCACTATACTACATACCACAGTCAATCATGTGGCTCTTTTGATTAATGATGGTTACAAATGTGACTTCAGAATCACCTGATGATGAATACCACATGTAAGAGAAATTGTTATTTGAATGTCTATAGTGAGGTTCTAATCACTTGGCTAGTAGGATAACTATCAGTGTTCAGAAGAATGCATTAGGTATGCTGAGCTCTGACAATATTTGTATAGAGGAAATTCCTGCTTTAAAACTGTTGATTGTAAGTCTGTTCTCCTTAGTTGCTTTGGCAAATGTAGGCATATCTCTTCAAAATTCTAAAAGCCCAGACAGTAGTCATTCCCAAGATAATGCTAAACTTTGAAAGATTTAAGCTAATAGTCAGATGGTTATCCTTATTCATTTTGTATGGCATATCAGCTCAGATGCCACTGGAAACCCAGGGAGGGGGAGTTGATGACCACTAGGACTATAGACAAAATTGAAGAGTTTCCTAAATTTTTTTTTTTATCTTTCTCATTTCTTTTCCTGATCCTCTCTCTTCACCATTATCCAGGCTGTTGTTGTGCCTCATGACCTCTCCAAGTTCAAAGCCACCCAGGATGCCTTCTACAAAATAGAGTAATACTAAAAGTAATCTCCCTCCTCACTTCTCCTCTCTTCAAGTTCTTATTCTCTCAGCTGATTAGCTAAGAGGAAATTATGCTGGTTGCTGCATGAAATAACTCATATTAAGGTGTGAATAACTGATTGACTCAAACTTCCTATGTTTGCTACTTTTTCTTAGTTTCTCAGATCCATTTCTGCTGTTCTTCATCCTGTTCCGTGGCCTTGGAAATGGCTTTATGGGCTGCATCGTCAGGTCATGTTGTTCTCTGGCTTCCTATTAGGTTTGGCCAATGAAAGGTTCTGAAATGATCAAAGGGCAGTAAAATGAGATCAGGATATTTATTTCCCAAGTTCCCTCTCTGCTCCATCAACGTGAGTTATCTGTCTTTCGAACAAAAAGCTATATCTTTCATCAGGCAGTCCTCTTATATAGATTTTGTGAATTCTGGTAACTGTGCAGTCCTCTTTTCCCTTTACGCTTATAGGCTCCCCACTATTTCTGGTCTTAGCATCTTGTACGATCTTTTGTTGGATACCCTTAACCCTGCCTATGGTTTGCTAATAGTACCTTTGATAAACTTTTCTCCATTTCTCCATTTAAGCATGCCATCGCTTTCCTGCTAGGACTGACTGGATGCCAGTTCTTTTCCTGCCCCACCTTTTTCTCACAAACAGAAACAGATCATTCAAATTCTGAAAGGTTATGGATCGTATACGAGATGTGGAAAGCCCCTGCTTCTGGACATATTGATATGAATAGACTTCCTAAATATTCAAGGATAATTTCTGAATGTCTCTCAAGACAATAAAAAAGCTCATAATGATCGATCACAATATTTCCTAGACGACTTTCTAAAGCCCAGGAAATTTCCATGAATCTTGCCATTCAATCCTACCAATGACCCAATGTTTAATTATCCCTATGTTTTTAGAAGTTTAATTGTGAAGTATCATTACATGAATTACTTTGGGTTTATCTTATTTAGAATTCACTTAGCTTCTTGAATATATAGGTTTATGTCTTTTACCAAACTTTGGAATTTTCAGGCATTATTTTTTAAATACTTTTAACCCATCTTTCTCTTCTTTTGAGACCCTGATGACACAAATATTGGATCTTTTGTCATTGTCCTATTGGTCCCTGAAGCTCTGTGCCTTATTTTTCAGTACATTTACCTCTATAATTCTGAATGGATGTTTTTATCAATCTGTCCTCAAGTTCACTGGTTACCTCCTCTATCTTCTCCACTCCACTAATGAGCTCATCTCATCCCTATAAGTAAAAGCGATCTCAAGACCAGGAGAGCTAAAGGGTCCAGGCATGTCTGACAAGAACACATTTCTGTATGGTGTTCCTTGCTGGTGTGACTTGTGTGACCAATTGTCTCTGGGCAGTGGAAAGAAGTCTGGCATGCAGGGACAAAAAGGCTTTCTGAGGCAGGTCACTTGTAGAGATGGGGACTTTCTTGCCAATGCCTGTTATTCCAGTATTTCTCAATGAAGAAGCAGAGTCTCAGGCCAATTCAGGAAGAAGAGTACTTTGTGTGGCTGCTTATTGTAAATAGGACTGCCAATTAATCAAATTATATTTCCTTAATTTTGAGGCTTACCTGGTCTTACAGGTGAGACTCTTGTTCAATCTAAGGAGGAATGTGCCTACCCAGGCTGCCCTCTTTTGGTGGGAGTCAGAAAATTCTGGGCCTGAGTCACGTTCTTCTGTTTGTTTAGGGGCACATAATATGCCTTCCTAGTCCTTGGGTTCCAAACCAGGTCACCTTCTTCTTATCACCATTCAGAATTCTCCTCCTGCATTATTTCTTGGGATTAAAGTTGTATTTAGCAGGAAGGAGCAGGGACATATATGTCTATCAATTCTAGTCTGCACTTTAAGTCCTCATTCCCATTTTATAGACAAGGAAACTATAGCATGGAAAAATTGAGGTACTTGGCAAAGGTCATACAGTTAATGATTTCAGAAGCAAGAGTTAAACCCAGGCAGCTTTTTTTCCAAAGCCTGTTCTCTCACTTTCAGACTTGGTGCCATTCATCAAATAACCAAGACATAGAAACTAAAATATCTCCTCTATTGGTACATAGACTGGATGGGCTCTGCATACAACTGGTTGTCCTACAATATAGTCTAGGAAACAGTTACAGTTTCTTCCAAGGGTATTTATTCTTCACATAAGAAAATAATTTAATCCCACTTAATTGAACCATATCTTTCCTTCCAAATTCCACACTGTGTGGAAAAGAATAAGATTCTAATAGTTGAATAATTAAGTCTGAATGAATAAACATGAGCTCTACTTTCCATCCAAGAATTTGGTAAACGAAAATCCTACCACTTTTCCTCACTCTGAACCAGAAGAGCACTTTGCTTGTAGCTTTCTGTATATCAGAGAAGACCACTTCCTATTTCTAGGAATATTTATTGATATTCACTAAAAGTCATCAAGAAAAAAATATTAGATATTTTACATAACAATCCAACAATCTATTTCATGATTCCTTATATAGGTTATACACCAAGAAAATAACTCTATCTCAGTCCTATTTACAAGAGTGCACTTCACATTATATAATTATAAATTACTGACTTCATAAACTATGAGATCAAATTCATACTCACCCAATTTTATCCATGTATTTATGTGAGAGTTCCCTGATATTAACTGATTTTAAGGTTATGTATCAGTCTCCTATCTCCTAACCATAGTGCTAGTATATTCTGGAGGAGGGATCAAGGAGAAAAATAGGTCTTTGGACTTCATACAGGTTCTAAACCACAAAGAATTGGGCAATTTCTAAACTAGACACACACCTTCACAAATAAAACAATTTTCATGGCATTCAAATTATGAGTCATTATCCCATAATTTAAACTTGATGATAATATTTCTGTATTGAAAACAACCCAAAAAAGTCCTTGTGATGTGCTCCCTTCAGTGAAATATAAAGTTTATGCTGAATGTATAATTTCTTCTTTATTCTTTTTAATATTACCAAATGTGAGGTCATGATATTTTGATTTGTATACAATATTCTCCAAATGAATCTCTTTTTCCATGATCTTTACCTTCTCCCACTCTCCACCCCTTTTCAACAAAAATTATTGGGCAATAACAGATTTTTTTTTAACCTCCAAGTAAGCCAGGTGTGGTAGGTTACGCCTATAATCCTAAGAACCCAGGAGTCTGAAGCAGAAGGACTGCAAGTTCAAGGGCAATCTGGGAAACTTAGTGAGAACATGTCTCAAAATAAAATAAAATTGGCTAAGGATGTAGCTCACTGGTAGAGTGCATACCTAGCAAACAGAAGGTCCCATGTCATTCCCCAGTACCGCAAAAAACGTATGTCAAGTCATGCAAATATCTCCCCTCAGCAGTATTTGATCTCACAAATGATTTCATAGAAATGGTTCCACAAACTACAATGAAATTTAGGAATAGATAGGGAATGCATCTGCATTCATAGTAATGGGGAAATAATGAGAATTCCAAAACCTAACCTGGACAAGGAGAAGACTTAAATAAATTATGCTATATGTACACAGCTCAATATATATAGTCTTTGGTGGTGGGGTCGGGGGATGGTAGTAAAAGGAAAGAGGGAAGAATGCCTGGTTACAAAGATGGAGCAGGGTAGATGCAAGAGAAATCTGGTGCATTTGTTAGAATGTTAGGAAGTTTCTAAAAAATACTGGAGTATACCAAAAGTACATAGAAGTCAACTTTAAAAGTCTCCTATGTACTAGAACAAATTGAGAATAAGCATATCTTAGCTTAAAATAATAAAAAAAATGGGGCTGGGGATATAGCCCAGTTGGTAGAGTGCTTGCCTCACATGTGCAAGGCCCTGGGTTCAATCCCAGCACCACTAAATAAATAAATTAATTAATTAAATAATTTAAAAAATTAATCAATGAATCCACATTGATAACAACTAGATAAATAAATAAACTGGAAAATAAGAAAGTATGTTGCTTACCTACAATGCTGAATATGATACATGCAAAGGGAGTAATATAATTGGAAATTTATCATCTCATAATCATTATGATAAAGATTAGTTCAGTCAGGAATCAATAGATGCTAAATCTAGGAGAAATTACTGATGAGGGCAAGGCTATTTTCATGCTCTAAAAGCATAAATTGTTTATTATTTTCCAATGGAAAATACAAATTACACAGTAGAGGCAAGTTTTAGCTATGCATTCCTGTGGAGTATACATTATGAACAGCTACTCTGCCTGTCCTCAGAGTGCGGATTGCAGCCTTGTAGTACTGCAGAACCATAGAATACGCTCTGCAAGCCAGCCTTAAGAGAGGTGAGTTAGTACCCAGCCAACAACCCCAACTGATTATGGTATTCTCACTAAACAACAGCCCTACCCAACCTCTGAATAAAAGCAACAACCCAATCAACTAGAAAACCCAACAGCAAGCTCTGCTACTGGAGTTGGTATGAACTGATTAGTCCAGAAGCATAGGAAGGACTAATTAGCCAAAGTCTGTGCCTGACAAAGACCACCTGTAAAAGCTAGAAGCAGTGGTATCCCATACATATGAAGACACCAACACAAGAATTACAAAGAATCAAGGAATTATGAAACCATTGAAAGAAATTAATAAAGCTCCAATAATGGACTCTAAAGAAACAGAGATCTATGGAATTACAAAAATAATTCAAAATAATCATTTTAAAGAAGTTCAGTGAATTATACAAACATATAGATAAAATTAATTAAATTTTGGAAAATAATACACAAATTAAAAAAGAAAGACAAAGAAATTGAAACAAAGAAAAATAGAAATCCTGGAGATGAATAATACAATAATTGAAGTGGAAAAGTAAATAAAAAGCTTTAATAGCAGACTTGGATCAAGCAGAAGAAAGAATCTGTGAGCTGAAAGACAGAACATTTGAAATTATCCAGTCAGAGGAAAATAAAGAAAAAAGAAGGAAAAATAAGTAAGATGATTATGGTATTTATAAAATCTTTTAATTGCATAATAAGAATTTTTAATGGGAATGGGGGTGGGGAGAGGAAAGGCCATAAAGCATATTTAAAAAAATAATAGCTGAAAACTTCCCAAATCTTGGTAACATCCAAGAACAGGAAGCACAGAAGACTCCAACCAAATTCAACCCAAAGGGGAGTACATCAAGCTAAATAATAATCAAACTATTAAAAATCAAAGAAAAAATACTGAGAAGAGCAAGAAATAAGAAACACATTACATAAAAGGGAGTCCTAATATGGTAGATTTCTTAAGAGAAGCCATACAAACCAGCAAGAGTTGGGATGATATGTTCAAAGTGTTGAAAAAACTGCCTACCAAGAATACTTTACTCAGGAAAACTGTCATTTGGAAATGAGGGAAAAACAAAAACTTTCCCGAACAAAAACTAAGAAGTCTCATCACCACTAGGCCTATCTCAAAGGAATTGCTGAAGGGAGTTCTTTAAGGTGAAAAAGAAGGTCACTAATTAACAACATAAAGCATAGGAAAGAATAAAACTTAACAATATAAGTAGTACATAGTCATATTCAGAATATTTTGAGACAAATGACAGTATCTAAACCAATTTTATCTGTAGTATAAAGGATAAAAGATAAAACTATCAAAACAAGCATAGCTAAAAATAAATTGTTAAGGAATATAAACCACAAAAGACATAAGTTTTAACATAAAATATATAGTTGCCAGGGAGTAAAAGTGCAGAGTTGTTATATGCAACCAAAGTTAAGTTCTTATCATCTTGAAATAACCTGCTATAAGATGTCCTATGTAGGGCTGGGGATATAGCTCAGTTGGTAGAGTGCTTGCCTCGGGTGCACAAGGCCCTGGGTTCAATCCCAGCAACACACACACACACACACACACACACACACACACACACACAAATGTCCTATGTAAACCTCATGGTAACTACAAAGCAAAAAAGATATAGTAGAGATAGAATAATGAAATAAAAATGATTTAAGGCATACCACATCAGAAAACCACCAAAACACAAAAGAAGGCAGGAAAAAAGGAAGAAGGAAATAAAGAACCAAAATAACAATCAAAAAAGAAATGTAAAAAATGTCAGTTGTAAGTCCTTAACTATAAATTATTACCTTAAAATAAGTGGATTAAATTCTCCAATAAAAAGACATAGAGTGACTGGCTGGACAAAAAAATAAGATCCAAGTATATAGAGCCTGTTGAGACTAACTTCATTTAAGGACTCACACTGAAAGTGAAGGGATTTAAAAAGAAATTTCATGTAATGGAGACAAAAAGAGCAGTGATATGTATACTTATACAATGCAAAATAAACTTTAATACAAAAATTGTAAAAAGAGATAAAGAAGGTTCTTATATATTGATAAAGAGATCGATTCCTCAAGAAGATATGACAATTGTAAATATTTATTCACCCTACATCAGAGCACCTTAATACACAAAGCAAATATTAAAGAACATGAAGGGAGAAATCGATTACCATACAATAATTGTGGGGGAACTTCAATATTCCAATTGCTTTTTTTAAAACTTTTTTTTATTTGTAAACGGATACAATATATTTATTTTATTTATTTATTATGTGGTGCTGAGAATTGAACCCAGTGCCTCACACGTGTGAGGCAAGTGTTCTACCACTGAGTTATATCCCCAGCCCCAATATTCCACTTTCAACAATGAAGAAATATCGGGCTGGGGATGTGGTTCAAGCGGTAGCGCGCTCGCCTGGCATGCGTGCGGCCTGGGTTCAATCCTCAGCACCACATACCAACAAAGATGTTGTGTCCGCCAAGAACTAAAAAATAATTAAAAAAAAGAACAATGAAGAAATAGTTCATCCAGACAAAACATCATTAAGAGAACACCAGACTTAACCTATATTTTAGACCAAATGAATCTAACATACATATACAGAGCATTCCATCAAAGAGCAACAAAACATTCATTGTACTTGAGTTCACATGAAACATTCATCTGATAGGCCAAACAATTCTAAAATTTAAGTCTCTAATCATATGAAAAATGTTTTCTGATCACAATGCATAAAACTGTAAATCAGTAACAGGAGAGATGTGGGAAAATTCACAAATATTTGACAATAAAACAACATCCTCAGGAACAATCAATGGGTCAAGGAAGAACTCAAAAAAGAAATTTTTAAAATCATGAGACTAAAATAAAATGGAAATGCAACTAACCAAAACTTGTGGGATGGAACAAAAACAGTTTGAAAAGTTTATTGCAACAAATGCTTATATACAAGAAAAAAATATTTCCAAAAAAATCTACCATATCTCAAGGAGCTAGAAAACAAAGAACAAATTAAGACCAAAGTGGGCAGAAAGAAGGAAAATAATTAGCAGAGCAAAAATAAATGAAGTGGAGACTGGAGAAACAACAGAAAAGTCAACAAAACTAAATGATCCAATAAAAGACATAGAGTGACTGTCTGGATAAAAAAAATAATAAGACCCAAGTATATAGAGCCTGTAAGAGACTAACTTTATGTAAGGACTCACCCTGAAAGTGAAGGGATTTAAAAAGAAATTCCATGAAATGGAGACAAAAAGAGCAGAGATATGTATACTTATATGAGGCAAAATAAACGTTTTTTTTTTTTAAAGAGAGAGAGAGAGAGAGAATTTTTTAATATTTATTTTTTTAGTTTTCGGTGGACACAACATCTTTATTTGTATGTGGTGCTGAGGATCGAATCCAGCACCCCGTGCATGCCAGGTGAGTATACTACCGCTTGAGCCACATCCCCAGCCCAGGCAAAATAAACTTTAATACAAAAATTGTAAAAAGACAAATGACAGTTGATAGAGTGCTTGCTATTTTATAAAGATTAACAAAATTGTCAAATCATTCACAAGACTAAGACAAAAATGAGGAACTGGGGTTGTAGCTCACTGATAGAGCACTTGCCTAGCATGTGTGAGGCACTGGGTTCCATCCTCAGCACCACAAAAAAATAAGTAAATGGACTCGGGGCGCAGGTACCTCTCAGGCTTAACGCTCTTCACGGTGTCTGCAGCACCCTCCGCTTCTTTCCTTGGACAGGGGATCCAGCAGCCAGAGATTCACCATGTCTATTCTGAAGATCCATGCCAGGGAGATCTTTGACTCTCGTGGGAATCTCACTGTTGAAGTGGACCTCTGCACCTTAAAAGGTCTCTTTAGAGCTGCTGTGCCCAGTGGGGCCTCAATTGGTATCTACGAAGCCCTAGAGCTTCAGGACAATGACAAAACTCGCTACATGGAGAAGGGTGTCTCAAAGGCTGTTGAGCACATCAATAAAACTATTGTACCTGCCCAGGTTAGCAAGAAACTGAATGTTGTGGAGCAGGTGAAGATTGACAAACTGATGATGGAGATGGATGGAACACAAAATAAATCTAAGTTTGGTGCGAATGCTATCCTGGGTGTGTCCCTTGCTGTCTGTAAAGTGCTGTAGAGAAGGGGGTGCCCCTATACTGCCACATCGCCGACTTGGCTGGCAACTCAGAAGTCATCCTGCCAGTTCTGGTAACAAGGTAACAAGCTGGTAACTGGTAACAAGCTGGCCATGCAGGAGTTCATGATCCTCCCTGTAGGCGCTGGGTGCTTCAAGGAGGCCACACGCATTGGAGAAGAGGTCTACCACAACCTGAAGAACGTCATCAAGGATAAATATGGGAAAGACGCCACCAATGTGGGCGACGAAGGCAGGTTTGCTCCTAACATTCTGGAGAATAAAGAAGCCCTGGAGCTGCTGAAGACCGCCATTGGGAAGGCTGGCTACACTGACAAGGTCGTCATCAGCATGGATGTGGCCGCCTCTGAGTTCTACAGATCTGGGAAGTAGGACCTGGATTTCAAGTCTCCTGATGACCCCAGCAGGTACATCACACCTGACCAGCTGGCTGATTTGTACAAGTCCTTTGTCAAGAACTACCCAGTGGTGTCTATCGAAGACCCCTTCGACCAGGACGACTGGAAAGCGTGGCAGAAGTTCACGAGTAGTGCAGGCATCCAGGTGGTGGGCAATGATCTCACTGTGACCAACCCCAAGCGCATTGCCAAGGCTGTGAGCGAGAAGCCCTGCAACTGCCTCCTGCTCAAAGTCAACCAGATCGGCTCAGTGACTGAGTCCCTCCAGGCGTGTAAGCTGGCCCAGTCCAACTGCTGGGGCGTCATGGGTGACAAGGCGAAGTTTGCCAGCAGGAAATTCAGAAACCCCCTGGCTAAGTAAGCTGGGGCAGGCGAGCCTGAGCCCTCGGCACCGTCTGGAGATTAGATCCTCAATTAGATTCTCCTCCTGACTTAGCGTGGACAGCTCAAGCCCCACCAGTGCTTGTGGGGCCTTTGGTGGTTACCTCCCCTCTCCCACCACTAGTTCCTTAGTGCTCCTGCAGAAGCCAAGGTGACCACCCAGAGCCCTGTTGGAAACCCTCACAGTGTAATCATGTGACTGGCCTGAATCATCGTTCTCAGCTTGCTTCCCACCAAGTGTCCAGAACTATGTGCTCCTCCAGTGTGGCTACAGGCAAGGTCCCCAGTGGTTTCATATGCAAAATAAATAGCCTCAGTGACCCATAAGAAAAAAAATAAGTAAATGTGTCCATCTACAATTTTAAAAAATTAAAAGACTCAAAGGAATAAAATCAGAAATGAAAAAGAATAGTACCATTTATATAATAGAAATACAAAGGATCATGAGAATTATTGTGAACAATTGCACATCAACAAATTGGACAAACTAGAGGAAAGGAATAAATTCCTAGACACATAAAACCTAGGAAGAGAAATATAAACTCTGAACAAATGAATAATGAGGAAGAAGATTAAATCAGTAATAAGTCTCCCATCATATAAAAGCAGAAACTGATGATTTTGCTGTTGAATTCTACCAAACATTTAAAGGATATCAATAATCTTCAAACTCTTCTAAAATTGCAGAAGAGGGAATACATTCAACCTCACTTTACAAGTACAACATTACCTTGATCTCAATGTTAAACAAGGGCACTACAACAATAGGAAATTATAGTCCAATGTCCCTGATGAACAACAGATAGAAAAATCCTAAACAAAACACTAGCAGACCAAAATCAAGAATTAAGTACAACATCATTCACTTTGACCAAGTGGTATTTATCCCTAAGATGGAAAGGTGGTTCAACATATGCAAATCAGTAACAGAATGAAGGACAAAAACCTTGCAATCATCTCAACAGATGCAGAAAATATATATTTCACAAAATTCAACATCCTTTCTTGATTAAAAAAAAACACTTAACAAATTAGATATAGAAGAAATGTACCTTAACATAATAAAAACCATATACACAATAAGCCTATAGCTATCACACTCGAATGTAAGAATTTGAAAGCTTTTCCTCACAGATCAGAAATAAAATAAAGATGCTCACTCTTACCACTTCTAGTCAACATACTACTGGCAGCCCTGACCAAAGCAATTAAACAAGAGAAAGATGAGGTATCCAAATAGGAAAGGAATCAGTGATTTATTTTTGTCTTTGCAGATAGCATCATCTTATCTGAAAAAAAACCCTGAAGACCTCACCAAAAACTATTCATACTAATAAGCAAGTACAGTAAAATTGTAGATAAAAATATCAAGACAAAAATTAATGACATTTCTATACAATACAGCACTGGAAAAAAATTAAAATCATTCAATTTATAATAGCTTCCAAAAAACAATACTTGGAAATAAAATAAACCAAGGAAGTGAAAACACTAAAACACTGGTGAAAGGCAAATAAATGGAAAGTTTTTCCATGTTCATGAATTGGAAGAATTAAAATTGTTACAAAGTCCATGCTACCCCCCAAATCTGCAGATTCAATATAATCCTTATAAAAATTCCAAAGACATTTTTCACAGAAGTTATAAACACAATACTAAAATTCATATGTAATTACAAAAAAAAACCCAAAGAACCAAGAAAATCTTGAGTAAAAAAAAAAAAAAAAAAACCAAAAAACAAAGACGGAGATCATACCTATCATATCATACTATTATTACTGGATGGCACAAGATCCCTCCCAGGGAGGAAAGAGGTTAGGTAGGCTACATTGCTCTCTGCTCCAGAGATATTCATAAGAAATTTGATAAGAAATTTTTTTTTTCCGAAAGCCAGCTTAAAAAAATGATGAAAGAAACTTGATTGTTCCAAAAGTTCCATCTGGAAAAGCTCTGAAAGGAGGAAAGCTTTTAATAGGAAAGGGGTTAACTATATGAAGACAAAAGAAGAGTTTTGCAGTTTTCGCCTCCTTGTTGGTGGAAAGGAGATTCCCAGGTGTTTCACAGGTTCTGGAGTCTCCTTTATCATATAAAAATGTGCTAGGACTTCCTGGGTTCAGTGTCTGTCTCCCTTTGAGATAAACATGTTTTTTTGTTGTTGTTGTTTTTAACTGAGGAGAAGAAAAGGTATCCCAAAGGATTTTCTTTAGAACTCAGAATACCTAAAGAGATGATGTTACAGATGCAGAAATAGATTGGAGAAACAGCTGGGAAGGGGTTTGGATTGCAGCCTTCCCAGGCTCCCCAACATGAGGAATCCATCCCCAATTTCAGAGGGGAGGCAAATTCAGTCTCTTTCAATACCTGATTTCCAACTAAATTAAAAAGATATAGCAATTAAAACTACATGGTACTGGCATTAAAAAAAAGACATATAGGCTAATGCAACAGGATTACAAACCCGGAAATAAATTGGGGTTTTATGGGTACTTAAATTTCAAAACAGAACCTGCAATGGGAAATGGAAAACCTCTTTATAAAGGGTGCTGGGAAAGATGGATGTCCTCCTTGAAAAGAATTAAATTGAACTCTTTTCTCACATCATATACAAAAATAAATTCAAAATGTTTAAAGACTGAAACATACATCTGAAGTCTGGTAAAACTAGTAGGAGAAAATACACAGGAAAAGCTACATGATCTGGGTGATAAGTTTTTATATGACCCCAAATCTCAAGCGACAAAAATAAAAATAGACTAAATAGGATTACATCAAACTAGAAAGCTCTTCCCCAGAAAGGACCAAAAGCAAATCAACAGAATGAAGAGAAAACCTATGGAATGGGAAAGAATATTTGCAAGTCATATATCTGATAAGGGATTAATATCCATAGTATATAAGGACTGAAGAAAACTAAATAGCAAGAAAACACATTAACTTGATTTTAAAATGGTCAAAATTCTGAATACATTTCTCAAAAAAAGATATAAATGACCAAAGATATATGACAAAATTCAATACTATGTCACCTCACACCTGACAGAGTGCCTATTATGAAAAAAGACAAAAGGTGAAAAGTATTAGCAATGATATGGGAAAAAGTGAACCCTTGTACACTGTTGTTTAAATTTTAAATTAGTACAGCTACTATGAAAAATTGTGGGGCATTTCCACAAAAATTCAAAATTAGAACTATTATATAATTCAACAGTCCCACTACCTGGTATATATGCAAAGGAAGTAAAATCAGTACATCAAAGAGACATCAGCATTCCCATTTTTATCGTAGCACTGTTCACAATAGGCAAGAAATGGAGTAAGTGTCTATCAATGGACAGATGGATAAAGAAAACAAAATCTTGTTCTTTTCACAACATGGACAGGACAGAATTAGAAATACCTCATAATTTTAATTATATATCAAATCTAAAACAACCCAACTCAGAAGTAGAGAGTAGAATGGTGGTTACCAGAGGTGGGGGAGCAGGGAGGGATGTTACTCAGTTCAGTTAGGAAGGAGTAAAATGTTTTTAAATATTTTTTTTAATTGTAGATGGACACAATATATTTGTTTAATTTATTTTTTATGTGATACTGAAGATCAAACCCAGTGCCTCAGATGTGCTCTGAGAAAGAACTGCAGCTCTGAGTAATATGTTTTTAGCATAGCATGGTGACCATAGTTAATAATGTATATATTCATATTTTAAGAGAGTAAATTTCAAATGTTCTAACCACAAAAAATAAGTACAAGTTCTTGAAATTTCAACTTAAGAAGTTTTTACATATGCTTATGCTACACTTAAACTGGAAATTTCAGCTAGGCATAGTGGCACACACCTGTAATCCCAGTGACTCTGCAGGCTGAGGAAGGAGGACCACAAATTTGAGGCCAGCCTGAGCAATTTAGCAAGATCCTGTCTCAACAAAAAATAAAACAAGCCAGGTGCAGTGGTGCATGCCTGTAATCCCAGCAGATTGGGAGGCTGAGGCAGGAAGATATCGAGTTCAAAGCCAGCTTCAGCAAAAGCAAGGTTTTAAGCAACGCAGTGAGACTATCTCTAAATAAAACACAAAAATGGGCTGGGGATGTGGCTCAGTGGTTAAGTTCCCTGAGTTTAATTTCTGGTACCAAAAAAAACCCATAAAACAAAATAAGTCAGGCACAGTGACAAACACCTGTAATCCAGCAACTCCACAGGGCAAGGAAAGAGGATGACAAGTTCAAAGTCAGTCTCAGCAATTTATTGAGGCCCTAGGCAACTTAGTGAGACCCTGTCCCAAAAAATAAAAAAGGCTGGGCATGTGGCTCAAGGGTTAAGCACCCTGGGTTCAATCTCTGCTCCTACTACTATTACTACTACTCTTTCTAATAATAATAATTACAGTAGTCAGACCTACCCACAGTTTTAATTTCCATAGTTTCTGTTACTTGTGATCAATTGCAGTCTGAGAATATTAAATGGATAATTCATTCAATCTGTTTTAATAGTGAGCCATTCTGAGTAATGTGTTGAAATTTCATGCCCAACCACCAGGGATATGAATTGTCCCTTTGTCCAGCTTATCCCACTTTATACACTACCTGCCCTTCGTCACTCAGTAGCCATCTCAGATGTCACATGTATTCTCACAGTACCATGGCATTTGTGGTATTCAAATAACACTTAATTATGGTCACAAAGTTGAAGAGCAGTGATGCTGACAATTTGAATACTCCAAAAGAGGACCAGTAAAATGCTTCTTTTAAGTGAAAAGTTGAAAGTTCAACAGCATATTTTGAGAGAGGGAGAGACCACATTCACATTACTTGTGTCACCATATATTGCTATAATTGTTGTATTATGTTCTTTATTATTACTCTCTTACTTGCATAACTCATATATTAAATTCTATCACAGTTAAGTATATATAGGAAAAGCATCATATATATGAGTTTATATAATATATGTATAATATTACGCGTTTAGTATTATCTGTGGCTTCAGGCATCCACCAGGGGTCTGGGATTGTATCCACCATATATAAGGGGGAAATACTGTTTGAAATGATAAATATGCAATTTGCTTGATTTGATGTATACATATAACAGCACTTTGTATGTCATAAATATATTTTAATTTGTTAATGAACAATAAAATAAAACTATAATAAAGTAAAAGCCAAATATTTTGAGTGTATTGAGAATACTTTGTGTGTTTCTCTGATAAAAATCATAAAACTGTACTAATAGACAGAAGAGACATAAGAAAATTGAAATAAATGAAGAGAAAGATCCTGTTTCTCAGTGTGAAGACAATAAAGATGTGTCCACTCTCTCCCTCTTCAAATGCTTTCTTCTCTTGGCATTTACAAAATAACTTTTCCATTGTGGCTTCTTCCTTCCTTCTTGCTCCTTTTCAAGCTCCTTTTCTGGATTCTCCTTCTCCCAGGAACTTCTGAAAGATTTGTTTTAACCATTCTCTCATTTCTATTTGTGTTGTCTCTAAGTGAACTTACCTTGTCTTATGATTTTAAGTATGAGCTATGTGTTGATGACTCCAATCCTGATCTCCCTTCAGACTGTCAGAGTTATATATCCAACTATCTACATGGCATGTCACTCTGATAAATCTTAGGCATATCAAATTTCATGTGTACAAAAACAGAACACTTAATTTTTAGCTCCAGCTTGGGATTCTTTTCCTTCAGATCTTCACTAAGGACCTTCTCATGATTCAATGCTCAGTTCAAGTGTCACCTCTTTGGACTGGCCACCTGATCTAAACTAACCCTACCCATTCAGGACAATAGGTAATCATTTCACATTACCATAGTTAAGTGTTTCCATGACATGCTATCTGAAATTATCCTGTTTGTGCACCTATTTAATGATTTATGACTTATCTCCCTACCACCACTACTTTCTATACTGTAAGCTCCTCAAGAGTAGTGTTAGTGTTTGACTTGTTCACTGGCTTACCTTATTTCCACCATGTGTATCAGTGCTTGGCACATAATGGGTGTTCCATAAATTCTTATGGAATGAATTTAAATTTTTTTTGTAGTTGTAGTTGGACAGAATGCCTTTATTTGTTTATTTTTATATGGTGCTGAGGATTAAACCCAGTGCCTCACACATGCTAGGCAAGCACTCTACCACTGAACCGTAGCCCAAGCCCTGGAATGAATTTAAAAAAAATAATTAAAAATTTACCTCATTTCAATCAAATTCCAGTAGTATTGGGGGAAAGGGGATCTATAATAAAAACATGAGTAACTCATATGGTAAAAATAAACCAAATAGAATACCAAGGAAATTTTTGAGAAAAAAAATTGTATGGATGGCAATCTGTCTTATTAAGTATTTTTAAATGTCAAAAATCAGATAATGTATAATAAAATAGGATAGTGCTAGAGAACAGTTGTAGTGGACGGTTCATAGAATAGGACATCCAACCAGGAATGGTGGTGCATGCCTGTAATCCCAGCAGCTCAGGAGGCTGAGGCAGGAGTATCTCTACTTCAGCAACTTAGCAAGATGCTAAGCAACTTATCAAGACAAAATAGGGCCAGGGATGGAGCTCAGTGGTAAACTTCCCCAGAGTTCTATCCACAGTACACACTCCCCCCCCACACCGAAAAAATAGAACATCGGGACCAGTATCAAAGTATCTAAGTACATAGAAGCATTTAATATATGATGAAGGCAACAATGCCAGTAGTAAAACGTATTCAAAAGATAAAGTAGATATAACTGACTAAATCTTTGCTTCTCCCATGGTACTACACCTTTCTGGATTCTTACCAGTTTCTGGTGCATCCTGCCAAGAAAATACCTACACTTTCAAGGATTGTATATCTTTGTATTCTTTTCTTCCCACACAAATTTTCGAATATCACACTGCTCTACAACTTATTTTTCACATAAATTCAAATTAAAACTCCACTGAGATTCCATCTCACTTCAATCAGAATGACAATTATCAAGAATATAAGTAGCAATAAGTGTTGGTGAGGATGTGAGGGAAAATGTGCATGCATACATTGCCAGTGGGACTACAAATTGGTGCAACCACTCTGGAATGCAGTGTGAAGCTTCTTCAGAAAACCTGGAATGGAACGACCATTTGACCCAGTTATCCCACTCCTCAACATATACCCAAAGGAGTTAAAATCAGCATACTACAGTGATACAGCCACATCCATGTTTACAGCAGCTCAATTCACAATAGCTAAGCTATAGAACCAACCTAGATGCTCTCCAACAGATGAATGATTTTTAAAAAATGTGGTGTATATATACACAATGGAATATTAATCACCATAAAGAAGAATGACTTCATGATATTTGCCAGTAAATGGAGGGACCTGGAGACTATCATACTAAGAGAAATAAGACAATCCCAAAAAGCCAAAAGTTTAATGTTTTCTGATATGTAGAAGCTAACCCACAATAAGCGGGAATAATAAAAGTTCATTGTATTAGATAATGTGGAATAGGGGGAAGGGAGACAGGATAGGAAATGTGAAAGACAGAAGAATGAATCTGACACAGTTTTCTTATGCCTGTATATAAAAACATCACAGTGAATCCTACCATAATTGGATCCTAACTAGAGTAAGCTATAATCCATAATTTTATAATTATATCAAAATGGATTCTACTGTCATGTATAACTAAAAAGAACCAATAAATAAATACAAATAAAAACAAATCCTGTCTTGGATATCCTTCCATATAACTACACGTTATGCCTCATTCTTTTTAAAATTGCATAGATTCCATTGTACAGGTGAATCATAATATATTTTTCAGATTTTGCTAGTACAAACAAGACTTCAATGATTATTTTACTCAACATGATTATATTTAAAGGATAAACACTCAGGAGTGAAATTTCTAAATCAGTTTGCCCCTTTTTAGTTTTGATGGTTATTTCCAAAATCCCATTCCTCCACAAAGAGTGTGCCAATGTAACCTCACAGTAGGAATGCATTCTTTTTTCTGATTCCCTTCACTGGTTTTAGTATATACTATTATAAGCTTTCTGATCCTTATTAATCCCATAGAGGAAAAACTTTATGTTGCAATTGTTTAACTTGCACTAATTTAACAAGTGAACTTGAATGTTTTCATATATGTAAGAGTTATTTTTCTTTTCCACAAACTGTCTAATGATATATTTTACCTATTTTTCCTAGCATATTCTTGTCTACTAGCTTATTGATATGTAGAGATTATTTATATAGGAAAAAAAGTTGGCTCACCCTTAGGGAAAAAATATAACCTAGCACAAATAGGTTTTATATATATATATATATATATATATATATATATATATATATATATAATCTTGTGATATGAAGGAAATTTTCCAATATTAAAAGCAGAATGGATAAAGGAAACTATTGGACTACATAACATTTTAATGTTTATCTATAAACATATTTAAGTGACAAACAATGACTAAATATGTGCATATATTAACAATAGAGGAGAAATTTTGAGAAAGGAAACCTAGTAAAAGTGCTAAAGAATATACATAAATGGTCATTATATTACTCTTACAACTTTTCTGTAGGCTTATCATTTTTAAAAATGAAACTGTTGAGTAAAAGTAATTTTAAAAAAGAATAAATGGCCTGAAACAGGCTTATAATCCCATCTACTCAGGAAGTTGAGGCTGGTGGATTGCAAATTTAAGACCTGTCTGGATATTTTATGGAGACATTGTCTCAAAACAAAATTAAAAGGGCCAGGGTTGTAGCTCAGTGGTAAAATGCCCCTGGGTTCAATCTCCAATACTGGAAAAATATAAATAAATAAATAAATAACAAAGAAATATTGTGCACAGTATCACACAGCTGTAATTCCAATGACTTAACAGGCTGAGGCAGGAGGATCACAAGTTCCAAGAAAGCCTCAGCAACTTAGAAAGATCCTATCTCAAAATTAAAAATAAATAAGGACTAGGATACAGCACAGTGACAAAACCCCTGGATTTAATCCCCAGTACCAAAAAGAAGGAATGAAGGAAGGAAAAAAAAGGTTAAGTTCAAATAACCAAAATTTAGAATTAAAAAAATTAAGCAATTACTACAGCAGAAGAGATTCTTTTTTCCAAAAGAAGTTATAGTTACATGTCATACATTGGAAAACGTTGATAAAATAAAAATGGCAAAAACCAAAATGAAAAAACAATATTTGAAATATATGACAGCCAAAAGAATGCTATCCTTAAAATAAAATGTGCTTTTATGGGGGCTGGAGTTGTGGCTCAGCAGTAGAGCACTCCCCTAGCATGTGTGAGGCCCTGAGTTCGATTCTCAACACCACATAAAAATGAATAAACAAAATAAAGTTATTCTGTTCAACTACAACTAAAAAATATTTTAAAATATGCTCTTATGAATTAATAAGAAGAAGTGCACATTTTAGCATGTAAAAATGATGGACAAAGAACATAAGCAGGCACACAAAACAAGAAATACAAATGACTAGTAAGTGATAAGAGAAAGTTGAAACGAATTCACCTTTGCTTGTAATCAAAAATGAAAATATGCTGAGGGTGTGGCTCTGTGGTAGAGCACACATTATCCATAATGAGGACCTAGCTTCAGTCCCAAGTACCAAAAATGCAAATTATGTAATGACACCATTTTCATGTTGGCAAAGTTTAGTAAAAATGAAAACAGTGTTGAGAAAGAAAATGAGCACCACTTTAAAGTATCATGGTGGGAAGGTAAATTGTAAATTTTCTGGAGGGCACCTTAGCAATTTGTATCAAAAGTACTCAAACATTGAAACTATTTTACTTCCTAGGGATTTATCTAATGAAAAAAATTGGATAATGTTAAGAAATTTGTGTAAAAGAGTGTTCTTCATGGCACCAGTTTCTTTTTCTTTTCTGTTATTATTTTTTTAATGGTACCTGGAATTGAACCCAGGGGTGCTTAACAACTGAGCCACATCCCCAGACATTATTTATTTTGAGACAAGGTCTCACTATTTGCTTAGGTCCTCACTAAGTTGCTTTTTAAAAAAAATATTTTAGGGTTCAGAAGCAGAAGTGCTTGTTGGGGCCAGTTCTTGTAACGGTCTCTTCAACAGCAAGCAGAAAATCAGTTGACGAGAAAGACAGTGAGCAGGAAATGGCTAAACCCCAGAGGTAAAAGCCAACAGAGCCTTCATAGGCAGTGGCCACAGGATTGAAACTGGGCTTGGGAGAGACAGTCAGGACCCACCCGTTGCATTGGTCACCCGGCAAAGGGAACGAACGGTCACCATTTGCATGGGATACCACCATGGCAGAGAACTGATGTCACAGGCGGAGGAGATAACTTCATTGAAACCAGCGGCGACAGTGACTTCTTCCCTTCCTTTCTAATATCTTTCCTCCCAAGCATCAAATAAATTTATAAGAGTAAACAGTAACTCAGCAGTCAAACAGAACAAGAAGTAACATGAGCAGCATAAAAAAGCAAGGAAGAAAAGGAGTACAAACAATGAAGGACAGCCTAAACATTCAGGAGGACCTAGAGTCATCAGAAAAATGGTCATATAAAGAACTCAAGGAATACCTTAGACAGATGGAATGGAACCTTAAAGAGGATATGAGACAGCAAATCCAAACAGTGAAAGAATACATTGAAAATGAATTACATAAACACATAAAAGAAGAAGTTAAGCATCTTTATCAGGAGATAGAGATTATAAAAAAAATCAAACAATAATTCTAGAAATGAAGGAAACGATAAACCAAATTAAAAACTCAATTGAGAGTATCACTAACAAATGGAGCAAGTAGAAGCCAGAATGTCAGATAATGAAGACAAAATATATCATCTTAAAAAGAGTCTAGCCAACTCAGAAAGGCTCGTAAAAACTCACGAGAAAAACATCCAAGAGATATGGGATAACATAAAAAAACCAAACTTACGAGTCATCGGGATAGAGGAAGGTACAGAGATTCAAACCAAGGGAATGAGTAACCTGCTGAATGAAATAATTACAGAAAACTTTCCAGAAATAAAAAAGGAAACGGATATATAAATTGTAGATGCACACAGGACACCGAGCACACAAAATCACAGTAGACCAACGCCAAGACACATTGTTATGAAGATAGCCAATATACAGAACAAAGAGAAAATATTAAAAGCTACAAGAGAAAGGAGGCAGATTACATTCAGGGGTAAACTAATAAGGTTAACAACGGATTTTTCATCACAGACACTGAAAGCGAGAAGATCCTGAAACAACGTATTTCAAACACTGAAAGACAATGGATGCCAACCAAGAATTCTGTATCCAGCAAAATTAAGCTTCAGGTACGACAACGAAATAAAAATCTTTCATGATAAACAAAAGCTAAAAGAATTTGCAGCCAGAAAACCAGCATTGCAAAGTGTCTTGAGCAAAACACTACACGAGGAAGAAATGAAAAACAACAACCAAAACCATCAGTGGGAAGTGCCTCGGTAATGACAGAAGCCCGGGGGGGGGGGGAACTAATCATGGAGAAACAAACTAAATTTTAAAAAAAGATAAATAATCAAATATGGCTGCCAGTACAAACCATATATCAATAGTAACTCTAAACGTTAATGGCTTAAACTCTCCAATAAAACGACATAGGCTGGTAACATGGATTAAAAAAAACCAAATCCAAAAATAATGTTGCCTCCAGGAGACACATCTGATTGGAAAAGACATGCACAGGCTGAAGGTGAAAGGTTGGGAAAAAATATACCACGCACACGGTCCTCGTAAGCAAGCAGGGGTGGCCATCCTCATATCAAATAAAATCGACTTCAAGACTAAGTAAATCAAAAGGGATAAGGAAGGACATTATATACTGTTAAAAGGAACCATTCACCAACAAGACATAACAATTATCAATATTTATGCACCAAATAATGGTGCTGCCATGTTCATAAAACAAATTCTCCTCAAGTTCAAGAATCAAATAGACCACAACACAATAATTATGGGTGACTTCAACACACCTCTCTCACCATTGGACAGGTCCTCCAAACAAAAGTTGAATAAAGAAACTATAGAACTCAATATCACAATCAATAACCTAGACTTAATTGACATATATAGAATATATCAACCATCATCAAGTGGATATACTTCTTTCTCAGCAGCACATGGATCCTTCTCAAATATAGACCATATATTATGCCATAGGGCAACCCTCACTAAATATAAAGGGGTGGAGATAACACCATGCATTTTATCTGATCATAATGGAATGAAATTGGAAATCAATGATAAAAGAAGGAAGGAAAAATCCTACATCACATGGAAAATGAACAATATGTTACTGAATGATCAATGGGTTACAGAAGACATAAAGGAGGAAATCAAAAAATTCTTAGAGATAAATGAAAATACAGACACAACATATAGGAATCTATGGGACACAATGAAAGCAGTTTTAAGAGGGAAATTCATCGCCTGGAGGTCATTCCTCAAAAAAAGCTCACACTTCATCTCAAAGCCCTAGAAAAGGAAGAGCAAAACAACAGCAAATGTAGCAGAAGGCAAGAAATAATTAAAATCAGAGCGGAAGTCAATGGAATTGAAACAAAAGAAATTATTGAAAAAATTAACAAAACTAAAAGTTGGTTCTTCGAAAAAATAAATAAGATCGACAGACCCTTCGCCATGCTGTTGAAGAGAAGAGAGAGAACTCAAATTACTAACATACGGGATGAAAAAGGCAATATCACAACGGATGCTACAGAAATACGGAAGACAATTAGAAATTATTTTGAAAACCTATATTCCAATAAAATAGAAGATAGTGAAGACATCGATAAATTTCTTAAGTCATATGATTTGCCCAGACTGAGTCAGGAGGATACACACAATTTGAACAGACCAATATCAATGGATGAATATGAAGAAGCAATCAAAAGACTACCAACCAAGAAAAGCCCAGGACCCGATGGGTATACAGCGGAGTTTTACAAAACCTTTAAAGAAGAATTAATACCAATACTTTTCAAGTTATTTCAGGAAATAGAAAAAGAGGGAGCTCTGCCAAATTCATTCTATGAGGCCAACATCACCCTGATTCTGAAACCAGACAAAGACACCTCAAAGAAAGAAAACTACAGACCAATATCTCTGATGAACCTAGTTGCAAAAATCCTCAATAAAATTTGGGCGAATCAGATACAAAGGCACATCAAAAAAATTGTGCACCATGATCAAGTAGGATTCATCCCTGGTATGCAAGGCTGGTTCAATATACGTAAATCAATAAATGTTATTCACCACATCAATAGACTTAAAAATAAGAACCATATGATCATCTCAATAGACGCAGAAAAAACATTCAACAAAGTACAGCATCCCTTTATGTTCAAAACATTAGAAAATCTAGGGATAACAGGAACTTTCCTTGACATTGTAAAAGCAATATATACTAAGCCTCAGGCTAGCATCATTCTGAATGGAGAAAAATTGAAGGCATTCCCTCTAAAATCTGGAACAAGACAGGGATGCCCTCTACCACCACTTCTATTCAATATAGTTCTCAAAACACTGGCCAGAGAAATTAGACAGATGAAAGAAATTAAAGGCATAAAAATAGGAAAAGAAGAACTTAAATTATCACTATTTGCGGATGACATGATTCTATACCTAGAAGACCCAAAAGGGTCTACGAAAAAAAACTACTAGAACTAATAAATGAATTCAGCAAAGTGGAAGGATATAAAATCAACACGCATAAATCAAAGGCATTTCTGTATATCAGCAACAAAACTTCTGAAACGGAAATGGGGAAAAACACTCCGTTCACAATATCCTCAAAAAAAATAAAATACTTGGGAATCAACCTAACAAAAGAGGTGAAATATTTATACAATGAAAACTACAGAACCCTAAAAAGAGAAGTAGAAGAATATCTTAGAAGATGGAAAAATATACCCTGTTCATGGATAGGCAGAACTAACATCACCAAAATGGCGATATTACCAAAAGCTCTCTATAGGTTTAATGCAATGCCAATCAAAATCCCAATGGCATTTCTTGTAGAAATAGATAAAGCAATCATGAAATTCATATGGAAAAATAAAAGACCCAGAATAGCAAAAGCAATTCTAAGCAGGAAGTGTGAATCAGGCGGTATAGCAATACCAGATTTCAAAGTATATTACAGAGCAATAGTAACAAAAACAGCATGGTACTGGTACCAAAACAGGCAGGTGGACCAATGGTACAGAACAGAGGACACAGAGACTAATCCACAAAGCTACAACTATCTTCTATTTGATAAAGGAGCTAAAAGCATGCAATGGAGGCAGGATAGCATCTTCAACAAATGGTGTTGGGAAAACTAGAAATCGATATGCAACAAAATGAAACTGAATCCCCTCCTCTTGCCATGCACAAAAGTTAACTCAAAGTGGATCAAGGAGCTAGATATCAAATCAGAGACTTTGTGTCTGATAGAAGAAAAAGTTGGCTCCGATCTACATATTGTAGGGTCGGGCTCCAAATTCCTTAATAGGACACCCATAGCACAAGAGTTAATAACAAGAATCAACAAATGGGACTTACTCAAACTAAAAAGTTTTTTTCTCAGCAAGAGAAACAGTAAGAGAGGTAAATAGGGAGCCTACATCCTGGGAACAAATTTTTACTCCTCACACTTCAGATAGAGCCCTAATATCCAGAGTATACAAAGAACTCAAAAAATTAGACAATAAGATAACAAATAACCTAATCAACAAATGGGCCAAGGACCTGAACAGACACTTCTCAGAGGAGGACATACAATCAATCAACAAGTACATGAAAAAATGCTCACCATCTCTAGCAGTCAGGGAAATGCAAATCAAAACCACTCTAAGATACCATCTCACTCCAGTAAGATTGGCAGCCATTATGAAGTCAAACAACAAGTGCTGGTGAGGATGTGGGGAAAAGGGTACTGGTGGGACTGCAAACTGGTGCGGCCAATTTGGAAAGCAGTATGGAGATTCCTGGGAAAGCTGGGAATGGAACCACCATTTGACCCAGCTATTGCCCTTCTCGGACTATTCCCTGAAGACCTTAAAAGAGCGTACTACAGGGATACTGCCACATCAATGTTCATAGCAGCACAATTCACAATAGCTAGACTGTGGAACCAACCCAGATGCCCTTCAATGGATGAATGGATTAAAAAAGTGGCATTCATACACCATGGAGTATTACACAGCACTAAAAAATGACAAAATCATGGAATTTGCAGGGAAATGGATGGCACTAGAGCAGATTATGCTTAATGAAGCTGGCCAATCCCTAAAAAACAAATACCAAATGTCTTCTTTGATATAATGAGAGCAACTAAGAACAGAGCAGGGAGGAAGAGCAGGAAGAAAGGTTAACATTAAACAGAGACATGAGGTGGGAGGGAAAGGAAGAGAAAAGGGAAATTGCATGGAAATGGAGGGAGACCCTCATTGTTATACAAAATTACATATAAGAGGTTGTGAGGGGAATGGGAAAATAAACAAGGAGAGAAATGAATTACAGTAGATGGGGTAGAGAGAGAAGATGGGAGGGGAGAGGAGGGGGGATAGTAGAGTATAGGAAAGGTAGCAGAATACAACAGTTACTAATAGGGAATTATGTAAAAATGTGGATATGTAACCGATGTGATTCTGCAATCTGCATTTGGGGTAAAAATGGGAGTTCATAACCCACTTGAATCTAATGTATGAAATATGATATGTCAAGAGCTTTGTAATGTTTTGAACAACCAATAAAAAAAGAAAAAATAAATAGAGGTCCATCAACAACTAATAAAAATATATTTAAAAAAAGAAAAAATAAAAAATATTTTATTAGTTGTTGATGGTCACTTATTTATTTGTTTGTTTGTTTATTTATTTATGTGTGGTGCTAAGAATTGAACCCGGTGCCTCACATAATGCCAGGCAAGCACTTCACCACTGAGCCACAACCTTAGCTGGAGGCTGGCTTTATACTAGAGAGCCCCATGGCTCAGCCTACAGAGTAGCTGGGATTACAGGAATGCACCTAGCAAAGAAATTTTCTTTAGACATGCTGGTATTTCATACAAGGGATGCCCATTCCACCATTTATAATTCAATTAGAAACAATCTAAATATTGTAAGAAGTTGGTTTAATATTTTACTCACTGCAATGAAATATTATGAGTGTATTAACACAAGCAGATATATATGTGTATGTTGATGCAGAAATAATCACAGCAAATTAAGTGAAAAATAGTTATTCATACTATGATCCCATATTTATGGAGAAATTCTTTAAGAATATATACCAAAAAGTCAGCAGTAGTTACCTCTAGGTGATGGAATTTTACTAGGTTTTCTTCTCATTTGTTCACTTATTTGTTATTTTTATAGAATAAAACTACACAATTAATTATATATTATTTAAATATATACTATATTTATATGAGAGTGTTTTCATAAATTAATTTGAAAAGGCAATAATACTAGGGAAGATGAGCAAGAAACATAAACAGGCAAGTTATTAAAGAAACCCTAAGATAATCAACAACAATAAAAAATGTTAAACATCCCTAATAATTAAATTAATTCAAACAAAAGTAAATTTTGTCCATCATATCAACAAAAATAATCAAATGGATGTGGATAACAACATTATTCTACCAAAGGTGGCTATCCTCCCTCATAAGAGCATTTTGAAGAGCTTTTTGTCACTAAGGATCAAATGCTTTTAAAATGTGCATATTCTGAAGGATTAAAATCAGAAATCAATTTCTACAAATAATCAGACCAAGGTGAAAAAATGCTGCTAGGTGCAGTGGTGCATGGCTCCAATTGTAGCAACTCAAGAAGCTGAGGGAAGAAGATTACAAGTGCAAAGCAAGCCTCAACTACTCAAGAGACCCTATCTCAAAATAAAAATTAAAATAAAACTGAAGACTGGGTGTGGTGGTGCATGCTTGTAGTCCCAATAGTTCTGGAGGCTGAGACAGGAGGATCATGAATTTAAACCCAGTCTCAGCAGTTTAGGCCCTATGCAACTTAGTGAGAGCCTGTCTCTAAATAAAATATTTTTAAAATGGCTGAGGATGTGGCTCAAGTGCTTAAGAGCCTCTGGGTTCAATCCCCAGTACCAGAAAAAAAAAAAAAAGAACACACAATGTAGTTCAGTGGTATAGTACTCCCCTGGGTTCAGTCCCCAGTGCCAAAATGTGAAAAAAAAAATTAAAAAAAATAAAAATGCCCACCAAAGTTTTGTTTATAACGCTAGATATTGCAAATAATTTCAGTGTCAGTTGATTAAATTATAATAAATCCATATTAGAAAGAAATGTTGTGCAGCCATCATTTCAACAGTAGACATATTCCACTTGACTAAGCACCACAATGTTAATTTGTGATTTTATTTTCCTTGTCTACATGCAACATGTGTGTAAAACCACATTTTTTAAAATCAAAAGTGATAAATATCTGATGGGTAAAAGTATAGAATTGGAAAGTAGAAATCTTTATATTTTCAGGAGAAATTTAAAAAAGAAATATAACTTTTAGTTAATTTTGTATTTCATGTTACTGACACAGAGCATAACTATATGTTTTTAAATAACAAAAAATAGATTGTATATATGCTACAACATGGATGAAACTTCAAAAAAATATGCTAAGTGAAATAAGCCAGAAACAAAAGGGCAGATATTGTGTGATTGCATTTGTACGAGGTACATAAAATAGGCAAGTTCATAGAGATATAAAATAATATAGATGTTGCAATGGTAGAGGGGGAAATGACAAGTTAGGGTTTAATGGGTATAAAATTTTTTGTTCCTTTTAATAGATATAGATATAGATATATTTTAGTTGTAGATGGACACAATACCTTTATTTTGTTTATTTATTTTATGTGGTGCTGAGGATCAAACCCAGGGCCTCATACATACAACGCAAACACTCTACCACTGAGCCACTACCCCCAACCCCAAATTTCTTGTTTCTTAAGAGGTCTTGATAATGGAAAATAGTGATGATAGCTCAATATTGCGAATGTACTTAATGCCACTGAGTTGTATACTTAAAAATTACTAATAAAGGGGCCTGGGGATATAGGTCAGTTGGTAGAGTGCTTGCCTCACATGTACAACTCCCTGGGTTCAATCCCCAGCACCATCAAAAAAGTGATTAATAGAGTAAAATTTTTCTTATGTATATTTTACCACAATAAAAAAATAACAGATTTGTTGCAATCCCAGAGACTCAGGAAGCTGAGACAGAAGAATCACAATTTAAATTCAGCCTCAACACCTTAGTGAGACCCTGTCTAAAAATAAAACAAAAAGGGATGGAAATGTAGCCAGTAGTAAAGCACCCATAGTTTCAGTCCCCAGTACAAAAAAAGAAAAGAAAGAAAATCACAAAGAATTCACATAATATAATCCCACTTTGCACCAATCCATAAGTATATGTGCTCACTAAACTGTCCAGTTGACTAAGCACCACAATGTCAATTTGTGATTTTATTTTCCTTGTCTACATGTAACACGTGTAAACCATATTTTTTAAAAAATCAAAAATGATAAATATTTGATGGGTAAAAGTACAGAATTAGAAAGTAGACATATTTGTATGTTCAGGAGAAATTAAAAAAGAAATATAACTCTTAGTTAACTCACATTTCTCAAATAATAATGATTACTCCGTACTAGCCTTTAGAAGAAAGTTCTCCATTCCACATTTATAGGCTCTTTATTAACATGTATAAATTGTTCAAAGTTAAGCCTTAAGGTTTTATTTCATTTAATCAAAAATTTTTAGAACAAGAAGCTTTCAATGTAGATCTTTATTGCTGCTTCAGTTTACTTCCACTTAACTTGAAGATTTCTATGTTTTGCTTTGAAATAGATGTCTCCAAAATCTTAAAATTACTTAGCAGAGAAGTATTTATGCCCCACTTGGTTTCTACCTAGACATTGCATTGACTTGAAAATGATTCTTTTATCAATATATTTCAAATTAAATTTTAGTGGAAATGAGAGTAAATAATGTGTCCTTCAGTCAGTCAATCAATAATATTTATTAAACACTTAACAAAACAGTGAACAAAACTTACTAAGTCTCTACTTTTCATAAATAAATGAAATTTCATTAGAGACCTGAGGAATAAGCAGGACTAATTATAGGTGAAGAACTGGGGAAAATACTACTCTACTAGCTTGCGCAAATTTCCAAAAGCAGAAAAAGCATTTGGCGACCTGGTAATGAGGAAGAATATGGCAGGGAGTGTGTAAGATCATGAAGGAGAATGAAGATGGAGAGACTGAAACTAGATCTTTCAGGCCTTGCAGATATCATAATACTCTTTATCTCAATAAGAACCCACAATAGGGGAGAACATAATCACTTTTACCTTTAAAGGGGTCACTTTCCAAAATTCCCCTTGCCATAATTATAACTAGTACATTTATGAAGATACTTGAAAATTTCCAAGACCTGTTTACACACAGCATCTTTCCACAACCTCTTGCATAGATGTAAATTTCTTCTCTTATTTGAAGTTTCCTCCTAAATGCTAAGTGAACTCTCTAGGATCATACATTTAAGGAGCACAATCCAGACTCTGGTTGAGATCTCCTAAGTTCAAATATTATATTTTTCCATTACTCTACTTTGTATACCAGTCATCTCATTGGTATTCAACTAACCACTCCATCTATCTCTTCAGTACCCTTTGAAACTTTCCTCTTATAAAAAAGGACAGGAGAACTCTTTGGGATCCACTTAATTTTTTAATAGAAAAAAATAGAAGTCCCATGGATTAGGAGAAAAAGTTGAGTGTTCCATTTAGAGGAAATCAGGCAAACAATGGATTATTTGTACAAGATGAACTGCACTCAATGTGGCTAATGCTCTTTTCCAGAAGTTTAATTATGGGACATGAAAAATATAATAAAACAAAATAGAAAAAGGTTTAAGGTAGACATACACCAAACAGGGCACAATAGTTAATACAAGTAAACACTGCAAAATGGAAAGCACTTACCAGTAACTCAAATGTAACCAATTACTAGAGAATGCTTTCCATAGAAATGGTTTTAATAATAGCTATAGCCAAACAAAAAGATAAGTCTTCAAAAACATACACAAAACTATGAAACATGTTTTGGGTACATACAGACAAATATTACTTATTGGCAAGGCTATACCTATCTATAAGTGTCCAATGAGTGGACTGATGCCTAACCAATCCATTTATTTTGTTATCCTCATGATTGCTGTGGCGAACCAAAAGATTGAGTGAACCAGAGAAATCAACATCCATCTTGATGATGACTAACACGAACAAAATGGCTGTACCTAATTCAACAACTCAAGAAGTCTAGCAAACAAGTGCTTGTATAGCACTAGCTACGTTCCCGGAAATGTTCTGGATACTATGGGGGCCATGAAAAGTTAGAAAACATAGTGTGTGCCTTATCATTTTGTGGAGTCACAAGTTCTAAACATGAAAACTATCAAAACAGAATAAGGACTGGGACTGTGGCTCAGTGGAAGGCACTGGGTTTGACCCTCAATACCACATAAAAATAAATAAAGAAATTGTGTTCACCTACAACTAAAATATGTGTGTGTAGAATCTACATATATATATATATATATATATATATATATATATATATATATACATTGTAACCAATTACTAGAGAATGCTTTCACATATATGTATGTATATATATATATATATATATATTATACACACACACACACACACATATATATATATATATTAGAAAACAGAATTAGCACAAAGCATATACAATAATAGTATGTGCTATTGTGTCTTCAGATATTGGTGTGAGCAAGAGTGAGTAAAATTAAGTTGGACATCAAAGAACAAGATTTGTATTTTCAAAGAGGAGAGGGGAACTATAGCACATATTTGCTGAGTACCTTACCTAAACACCTACTTTTCCCTTCTCCTGGCAATAGCACTTAATTCTTATTTGGGGAACCATTCCATCCATGATTCTCAGCCAAGGGCTTTAGGCACAGTTGACTCTACCTCCAGGTGTGCATTGTAATTGTCTGAAGTCAATCAGGATATTCTATCCTCCTGTTATTAGTGACTGACTTGGGGGTTGGCATGTAACCCAAGCCTAAACCAATTATTGCTTCTTATTCCTCTGGGCCCAGTAATTAATTTGAAGTAGATACTGAAAGGATCCTATTAGAGTAAACTTCAGTACACTTTCTGGGATATAGGTTTTTCTTTTCTCCTGGATAGTGTATTAAGAAGATTGAATTTACAACCATGTGTGTGGTAGAGAATACATGGATTAATGTGTAGTCCTTGAGGATTGGTATGGACACCAATGAAACAGAGTGGAAGTGATTCAGAGTGAATCTAGATCCTTGGTAACATCACTAAGCCACTAGACCAACCCTTGCCTGAAGGTATTATGTCTGAATTTTTCAGTTGAATGAGCTAGTAAATTTCCTATATTGTTAGAGACTATTTAAGTTGGTCTTTTCATCACTTGCTACACAGAATTCTATCTGACACAGAATATTTCATGAGCTAGTAAAAACATAAAGGTATGAATGAGTCATGTTTTGTCCAACCATTCATCTGAGTAGAGCAAAGGGTAAAGAGTGGACAGTCATATTAGATAATGAAGAGAGCTCAGATTCCAGAGAAATTTGAGTAAGAGAGACAGGATTTGGGACTTGATTTGTTACGCAATTTGGAAAATCGACTTGTTTCTGAAAAAGATTATGACATGAATGAAGTGGAACTCACAATTATTGATCAGACTAAAGTGGGATGAATAGATTGTAGGTAAAAGAGAACAAGAAGAGATGGAATCCTTTAGAAGGATTAGGGTTATGGTGGTAATGGTGAAAATACAGAGCAAAAAAAGAGAGGCAATGAAGTGTAGTATGCTGTTTAGTAACATGGGTTCTGAAGACAGTCTGAATTATGTTCTTGATTCTGCCATTGCTACTTATTCTATTATCCTACTATGGGCACGAATAGTATCACTTCCCTCCAATTGTTCACATTGCCTTTTCATATGGTTTCAAAACTTTAATTCTGATATTTTAAAATTAAAACAGAATGTTAAAATAAACAATGTGGCGGGGGGCTGGGGTTGTGGCTCACTGATAGAGCACTTCTTCAAATGCTTGGGACACTGGGTTCTATCCTCAGCAGCACCTAAATAAATAAAATAAAGGTATTGTGTTCATCTATAATTAAAAATTTTTTAAAAAACAATGTGGTGGTCAGAGAATAAAGTTCTGAGTTCAAGTCCTTGCTTCAACTATACCTTCTTAAAGAAATAATTTAAATCTTCTGAGCCTCAGTTTCTGTATCTGTAATGTAGTCTACCTCACAGTTGTTAAGATAATTAAATTAATGTATTAAAATAGTTTCATAAATTTTTACTCTATAACATTGCTTATATGTTACTCTATAACATTTGCAGCTAAATTGCATTAGTGACTCTTAAAATTTCCTTTCTTCTGATACTAGGTACCATAGAAGAATCTATGGTACCTAGTATCAGAAGAAAGGAAAAACATTTGCATAAAAGCTAACATTTTTAATATTATTTTGTGGTACACTCTCTTCTAAGCATTTTAAGTCTTTCCACATTTATTCATAATGATAATGTGGAGAGCTAGGTGCTATTCTTATTTCACATTTTTCAGGTGAGAAAACTTATGGACAGAAAAATTAAGTAATTCATCCCGATAGTGGTACAATGAAAATTGGGAGAAACCAAGGATAATAGTTTCTTAAATGAACAATTGACATAAATAGGGAATCATTCAAAATAACTAAGAATACAATATAAATAAATATTTTAAAGTTATTTCTCTAAAAGCTTTAAAACGAAAATAGCTGAATCCACATAGAAAGCAGCATATAAGGATATATAACCGAATGGTAAAACAATCTGGAGGAGAAAAACTAGCCATTTCTAATGCTAAATACAGTTGAACCTCCATATCATGGCTAACAAAATCTGTGAATGCTCAAGTTCCTTTTACAAAATTGTATAATATTTGCATATCATACATACACCTTCTACCATACACTTTGAATCATTTCTTGATTATTTACAATACCTAACACAATGCAAATGCTACTGTCTAGGGGACTAATGAGAAGAAAAAGTCTACATTCTCAGTACTGATGCAATTTTTAATTTTATTTATTTATGTATTTATTTATTTATTGGTACAGGGGATTGAACCCAAGGGTGCTTAGCCACTAAGCCACATCCCCAGCCCCCTTTTCTGTATTTAGAGTCAGGGTCTCACTGACTTGCTTAGGGCCTCTCTAAGTTGCTGAGGCTGGCTTTGAACTTGTGATCCTCCTGCCTCAGATTCCTGAGCCACTGGGATTACAGGCATGGGCCACCATACCCGGCTCAGATAACAATTTTAAAAAATGTTTTTATTATGTAGTTGGAATTGGCTGAATCCACTTATGTGGAACCTGCAGATATAGAGAGCCAACTTTATGTTTTTGTGTGTATAAGATTCAATATACCTACTATAAGTAGAGGATTGGACAAGGAAAGTGTAATAAAAATTTTGTGAGTGGAAAGATTTTTTTTATGTGTAACATGTGTTAATAAAATTAATAAACTACATCTCAGTGACTCAGGGGCTGAGGCAGGAAGACATACTTAGGAATAAAGAGTTATCATGTCACTAGACACAGTGGTGCATGCCTTAATCCCAGCAGTGCAGGAGGATTGCGAGTTCAAACCAGCCTCAGCAATTTAGCAAGGCCCTAAACAACCTAGAGTGACCCTGTCTCTAAATAAAAAATAATGAAAAGGGCTGGTGATGATGTGGCTCAGTGGTTAAATGCCCCTAGGTTCAATCCCTGATACAAAAAAGCCTGGTGTGCTGGCACACACCTGTAATCCCAGTGGCTAGGGAGGTTGAGGCAGGAGGATCACGAGTTCAAAGCCAGCCTCAGCAATGGGAGACACTAAGCAACTCAGTGAGACCCTGACTCTAAATAAAATACAAAATAGGACTGGGGATGTGCTTCAGTGGTAGAATGCCCTTGATTCAATTCCTGGTACCAAAAACAAAACAAAACAAAAACAAAAACAAATCCTACATTCATTACAGAAGACTTGAAAAGACTTGGTAAAAAGAAAATGGCTGTGTGAGAAAGTACAAGAGATTTTGGAAGGTGGTGTGCTAGTGGGCACATTAAAAAAAAAAAAATTGCCTACATGAAAAAACAAGCAATCTTAAATGTGTGGCCAGGGAAAGAAAAAATAACCATAATTTCAAGGATTACTCTGCAACACATTCCTAAATTGATAGTAAAATGTTTTTAAGACATATAGAACAGGAATTGAGTAGGGAATCTGATGATAAATGATATAGACCTAATGTACCATTTATTCAAGTATTTTGTGGACACTGAAGAGTGAAATGGTGGTACAGTGGCTTGAAGTCATAATCTGTTGCCAAAAACCAGAACTGGAAAATATTCTAGATCATTAATATCCACTGATTTAACCCCCCCTGCACATATACACAAAAGGTAATTTAGGGATTTACTCCCATAATTGGCCACCTAACAAGATAAATAACATCATGGTGAGTCCTGAAATAAATACAACATGTTGGGGAGTGAAAAACAATCTGGAATCTATGTTTAGGATGCTATGGAAGTCAAACATGTCTCCCTTCTCTTCCCAACGTCCTCTAACCATGTCTTAAACCCAGTGATACCTAGAAATATTTATCTTATAGAATTGACATTCTCTGGTAAACTTCTAAAGAAAAAAATATTCTGAAAAAAAAAATTATCCTGTCAGCTTTCTGCTCTTTCCAATTTTCTTTTCTGACAAACAAAAACCTGAAAAACAAAAACCTCCTCCCTCTACAAAATGGTTTCTAATTGAGCAGTAATTATGGCCCCAAAACAGGAGTGATCTTGACAACACAGACTGAAGTCCAGCAGGGATCTGGAAATCCACACCTTCCTGATAGTTTATTCCAGCATTACTTCACAAGATAAGCAGAGCAGCAAAATATCAATAAAATTATTTATTATAATTTAAGACAAAAATTTGGTGCTACTGCCAGAGGAGATATGAGCATGTCAATCTCATTGATATTCATATTTTGATTTTTTATTAATTCAAGTTCATTTTTAAAGCCATTTTCTATAAAATTATTTCTCATAATTTTGCTTCCCATTTTGAGTATCAAAATGCATCATTATTATGAATTTTAACAATCATATCTTGAATATTTAACTAGCTTCTAACTCTTTGTGTGCCAACATCATGCTTTTTCATTGACCTTTATTTTAAAGATCACTGTAGATTCACATGTATTTGCACTAAAAATAGGGTCTCACTAAATTTCCAAGGCCAGCCTCAAAGTTGTGATCCTCCTGTCTTAACCTCTAGGGTTTCTGTGTTCTCACAACTGCTAAAAGATAAGGAAACATATTTATATGGTGTTAATGTGATAAAATTTGGGGGCCTATTTTAATGCAGCCTGATCTACTACGGCCAACAGTGAAGTAATGACTGAGGTAATTAGATAAGGCAGAGCAGGAAGGTTTGAACTGGGCCTTGGCAATGAAAAAGAGTCTTTACATCAGTGAAGGAAAAGATACATATGACTAAAGCATGAGAAAATGACAACCAGGGATGAGAAATGATAGAGACAGAGATGAGACAGGGAAAGAAAGAGGAAAGGAGTCTAGAGAGATGATTAGCATGTACTAGGAAGGATTTTTTATGTATGAAGGCTATATCTGTTTTAATTAATTTTTTATTTATATATGACATCAGAATGCATTACAATTATTATTACACATATGTAGGGCTATATCTTTTATCTTTTGGGTATTGAGGAGACACTAAAGATTTTTAAGTTGGGAAGGAAAATAGTTAAGATAGTAGTTGAGAAATGTAACTGAAAGCAAGATTAGACTGGTTTCATCAGAGATGGGCCCCTTTGTTACTACCCTGTCTTCAAGTTCCAATATCATATTTGAGACCACAAATTTATTAGACTTAAACTCACTATGAGAAAAAATGCAAAAATTTTCAAAAAGATCTCAAAATGATAGGTTTATCATTGAAACAGAAGAATTAGAACTTCAGTTCAAGGAGTATATTTGTTCAAGTATATTTAAAATGATGTTCATATTTCACATTAGAAATGAACAAATTCATCTAAGTCTTTTTAAGAAGTTATTGATATTTTTAAATTTCATAATTATTGAATATTGTGTTTTTGATTCTTGGGGACATTAAAAGTCTTATCACTATAGTACAAGTGACAAAAAGGACAAAAAGGAATATAAAGTTTATTTCATCTTTGATATTGAATAAATTATAACAGATTATATACAGATTTGGAAACCCTAACACTGATATTTAGATCTTTCACAACAATAAATTATTTTTTGTTTGAAATTTAATTCACATATACTTAAAATGGTATTTAAATGAACATAGTAATTTCCACTTCTTTATAACATCATAACTATCCAGAAATGCCAAAAAATATATTGTTTCTTATCTGTAGATAGAAGTTTTTTATTCTTGGTATAAATGGGTAGAAATTTTAGATTGTAATTGTTCATAAAATACTTCTGTAGAGTATAACAGCAAAATGAAGGTTTTGATTAAGATTGAAGGAACTCAGTATATACAACATCAGGGAAATGTCATAAATTTGAAAATTATAAAGATTAACTGAAAGTAACTTCCAATTCAAATGATAAAATTGCTTGACAAGATTATGACAAATCAATTATTTACAGCAGAAATGTATGGCTTTTCAAATTATTTTATCACTAAAGAATATTATACTATCAAGAAAACTGCATAATACAGGACATTGTATATTTTTACTGTGTCACTAACCAAAAGAAAAAAGACTCAAAGAATGGTGAATTCTAAAGAAGTAATAGAGAGTTCACTCATCCAAATATACTTTCACATTTTGAAAGATTAATCCTTATAATCCATAGAAATTGTTAAGATTTTTTAATATACTTCTCATTCCAATTTATCTCAACTCTAAAGAAAAATAACACTAAAGATTTCAATAAAATGTTTTCAAATATAGCAGCATAAAAAGATACCTTTAAAGATTTTCTCTTAAAACATGAAGCAATGAATAATACCAAAATATTTTAAACTTATCTCCTGTAATCTTGTCTTCATGAAGAAAGGAAATAATGTTGATAATGGCAATATCAGACAACATAATTGTTTTTCATTAAATGACATATTTTCTCCAGTCCTTCTGGATCAACTCTATTATCAACCATGACTATCTCAAAATTAAAAATAGGTCCTCACACCAAAAATAGTGTGAAGATTTGTTCAATGCTAAAAAAATATAGGAAAACATAAAGCACAGTATGTCCTGTCTTCTCTAAAGTATGTTAGGTTGTATTTGTAATAATGTAACAGGATACAACCTCATACTAATCTCCCACCTGAAAAATAATGATAATCCAAATAATTTTTAAAAATATTCTAGTGCTTTTTATGATCTCACAAATACTGAAGAATTGTTAGATCAGGGATAAAGTAAACTGAAAAATACATGGTTACCCAGCAATCTAGGTAAAGCACTAAAATATTCATGTTAGTAACACTTGGCAAACTAGATAAAACTAAATGCAACTTTCTGGACATTTAATGGAAAAAAAGAACAAGACAAAGCTCTGGAACCTCTCAAAGTGAGAAATCAATTAGAATTCACTGAAGAGGGAAAGGGGAAATGCTGGGGAACTATATTGACCAAATTATATTGTTATATCATGTGCATGTATGAATGTGTAATGAATCTCAACATTATGTATAATTACAATGCACCATAAAATATGGAAAACAATTAAATATAAAAAAGCACACAGAAATATTAAAAATGTTTAAATATGCTTACAAAAAAAGAGTCCCTAATATGAATCTGGAACCTCAAACATTTGAGGTCAGTTTAAGAGTAACCAACACATAAATCCAACTGTCCAGTAGGCCAAAAGGAGAATTAATTGCCTTGAACCTAGGTGCTAAGGGTGATAGAAAAATCATCACTGAACTTCATAACCAGAAGAAATCAGCTGAGAAGCTTCTAATAGATATACATACTAGATATCTTTTACCAAGGATTTTCAAAAAGTCAAACAGAAAACTTAATAAAGTGGTTTCAGACTACTGGTACTCCCAGACATCTCAGATATGTAATCAAAACATTTTCTGTGGGCTTTCACTTAGGATCCAATGAATTTCCACTGATAAAATTGCAAAGCAAGTAAGCAATTGACAGTCAACAATCACTATGACCATATGATTAAAAAAATCAGAACAAATAAGAGCCAACAGAAGTAAGAGACAATGAAATCAAACTAAACTGAAGTTGAAATCTTGGAATTATAAAATCTATAATATAAAACAAATGCACCAAAGGTATTATAAGAAATGCTTGAAAATTATTAATGAATGTGGCAATTTGAAAAAAATAATATTATGGAACTCCAAAAAAATGAATAATATAATAATTAAAATTATAAACTCAATGGACAGATTTAACAGAAGATTAGACAAAACTAAAGACAGAATTAGATAAGTAGAAAAGTGGAAAAATGTTTTAAAGTGCCACTCACAGAAAGAGCAAGACAGAAAAAAATGAGAGATGGTAAAAAGTAAAAGAGTTAGAAGACAGTGTGAAAATATCTAACAACTGTCCAATTCGAGTTCAATAGGAGAGGAGAGAAATTATAGGTCAAAAACAACACATAGGATAGTGCCAGAAAACATTCTAGAACTAATCAAAGTTATGAATCCAAAGATTCAGGAAGCCTATTGATTCTCAAAGAAGATGAATAAAAATGAATTCACATCTTGACACATTAAACTATTAAAAACAAAAAGAAAACCTTAAAAAATCAGAATAGTCAAATTAATTTCAAAGGTATGATACAAGCTGTCTCAAGATCTGCAGTGGAAAACAGAAGATAATGCAATGATACATTTAATGTGTTGAAAGAGGGGGGAAACTTTCAACCTAGAATTTTACAAACTAAAAATACCTTGTAAGAACAACAATAGAATGATGAATTTTTTAAAAATAAATATCTCTTTTCTTTAGTTGTAGTTGGACACAATAACTTTATTTTATCTATTTTTTTAATGTGGTGATGAGGATCGAACCCAGGGCCTTGCACGTGTGAGGCAAGCACTCTACCGATGAGCCATAACCCCAGCCCCCAAATAATGAATTTTTAAAAAATTGGTCTATAGCCAGAAGTTCACTCATTAAAATGAATCTAAAATAAGTTCTACAGAAGATCTATTGAATATATATTATATGTCTATTGAACTGGAGGAATGAAAGAAACACAATATACAACTTACCAAAACTGAACAAAAAAGAAATAGAAAACCTGAATAGTTTCATAACCCTTAGGTAAATGAATCATTTTTACAAAATGTGTTTATGAAGTGAAGTCCAGATCCACCAGATTTTGTCATTGAGCAATACCTAATATTAAAAAACCAAACAATTTCATTTTTACGAGCCAACCTCATTCATGAACCAAGATATACAATTTATAAACAAAGTATTAATAAACTAAATCCAGAAATGTATTTAAAAATAATACTACTCTAAAAACATGCTTAGTCAAAGAATGTAAAGTTTTAAATTTTAATATCAAATAATGTAATGTATCATATTAAAGATTTATAAAGAAAAACCTGGGCTGGGGATGTAGCTCAGTGGTAGAGCACTTGCCTATCATGCATGAGATCCTAAGGTTGATCCCCAGCACCACAAAAAGAAAAACCAATTGAACATTTCAATAGGTGTAGAAAAAAAAATGATAAAATTCAAAGTCTATTCATGAGAAAAATTCATAGAAAACAAAGCATAAGGAACTTTCCTAATCTGATAAAGGACATCTGGAAAAATTCATTAGAACAGCTACATGTGGTGGTTCATATCTGTCACCCCAGCAACTTGGAAGCTGAAGCAGGAGGATCACAAGTTTGAGGATAGACTCAGCAACTTCATGGGACCCTCTTTCAAAATGAAAAAAATAAAAAGGGATAGCTACCCTGGGTTCAATCTCCTCCACTGGAAGGAAGGAAGGAAGGAAGGAAGGAAGGAAGGAAGGAAGGAAGGAAGGAAGGAAGGAAGGAAGGAGAAAAGAAAGAAAAAGGTATGCTTATTCATTAAAAAATTGAAAGCTTTCCCATTTAAGATCATGAAAAAACAAAATTGCTCATTATTATCACTTCTATTCATTATTGTACTAAAGAACATGACTAGAACAATAAGACAGAAAATGAAATTATATAAAAGACATAAGGATTTTAAGGGAAGAGGCAAAGCTATCATTATTCACTGATAATATACCAAAATATGCACAAGCAAATAGGGATAAATCATTTGAATAAATAAGATAGTTTAGCAAAGTAGATAGACACAAAATCAGTGTACAAAAACAATTGTATTTCTAAATTCCAGAGACAAAGTATTGAAAAATCTTTCAAATGCCATTTCTCATATACAGAACAAAAATTTCAAATAGCTAGGACTAAGTGAAAGATACAAAACCTCTACAACAAAACTACAAAACATTGTTACAAATAAATAAAAAGTGAGTGCTATATCATGCTGACGAATCAGAAGAAAATACTGTTAAGAAGCCAGTTCTCATGTAATTAAACTAGAGATTCAGTGCAATCAAAATCAAAATCCCAGGAAAAATGTTTGTGAAAACTGACAAACTGGGCTGGTGATGTGGCTCAAGCAGTAACGTGCTTGCCTGGCATGCACTGGGCGCTGGGTTCCATCCTCAGCACCACATAAAAATAAAATAAAGACGTTGTGTCCACTGAAAACTGAAAAATAAATATTAAAAATTTATCTCTCTTCTCTCTCTCTTTAAAAAATAAAAATTAAAAAAACTGGCAAACTAACTTTAAAATTCACATAAAATTGCAAATAATTTAGTATAAGCAATAAAATCTTGAATAAGAACAAAGAGGAGCTGGAGTTGTGGCTCAGCAGTAGAGTGCCCACCTCAGACGTGCAAGGTCCTGCGTTGGATCCTCAGCACCATATAAAAATAAATAAATAAAATAAAGGTATTGTTTACAACTAAAATATAATATTTAACAAAAAAAGAACAAAGAGCATTTATACTATTAGATTGCCATACTTAGAATAAAGCTATAATAATTAAGATGGGGCTGGGGATGTGGCTCAAGTGGTAGCGCACTCACCTGGCCCAGGTTCAATCCTCAGCACCACATACAAAGATGTTGTGGCCACCAAAAACTAAAAAATAAATATTAAAAATTCTCTTTCTCTCTCTCTCTCTCTCTCTCTCTCTCTCTCTCTCTCTCTCTCTCTCTCAAAAAAAAAGATGTTGTAGTTTTGGCAGAAAGATAAAAAAAAAAACAATTAAATAATATAGAACCCAGAAATAGACTGCCTTAATTAATCGAAAATATATCATACTTATAAATGTAAAACAAAACAAAATATCTCAAGAAAAAAACATAAGGTACAGACTTAATGGCCTTTGGATGGAAAAATTTCCTAAAATAGGACCCAAAAAAACTAATAATTTAAAAATGACACACTAGACTTTTATTGGCATTAAAAACTGTTCAAACTATCATCACAAACATCATCAAAATCAAAAACCTTTATGTGTAAAAGGATACCATGAAGAAAATGAAAAGACAATCACACAGGGCATGAGAAAATAGTCACATATCGTACACCTGGCAAGGGAGTTGTATCCAGAATATATAAACAATTCTTACAACTGAAAAATAAAAAGGAAAATAACCAAATTAAATATGGGCAAAATATTTGAATACACTTCTACCCCCAAAATATACAAAGGTCCAATAAATACAAAAACAGATACTCAGGCCAGGCAGAGTGGTTCATATGTGTAATCCTAATGACTCGAGAAGCCGAGACAGGAGGTTCACGAGTTTGAGACCAGCCTCAGCAAAGTAGGGAGGACCTAAGCAATCGAGCAAGACTTTGCCTCAAAATAAAAAATAAAAATGGTGGGGAAGGTAGCTCAATGATAAAGGGTCCCTGGGTTCAATTCCCACTACCAAAAAAAAAAAAAAAAGAGAGAGAGAGAAAGAATACTCAACAGTTTTAGCCTTCAGAGATATGAGAGGTATGCAAATCAAAATCAAAACAAGATATTGCTTTACACCTACTATGATAACTATACCCCCCCAAAATAAGAGACAATAAAAAGTTTTAGTGAAGTCATAGAAACACAAGAACTCTTAGGTATTGCTAGTAAGGATGTAAAATGGTACATCCACTTTGGAAAATGGTCCTGCACTTCTCAAACTGTTTATCATAGAATTAATATAAGGTTCTGCAATTCTTAGATATATTCCCAAGATAAATTAAAATATATGTCCCTAAAATCATGTCTAAGAAGTAAGAATGTTCACAGCAGCATTATTCCTAGTAACCAAAAGATGAAAGCATTCTTTTTTAAAATATTTTTTTAGTTGTAGATGGGAACAACGCTTTTATTTTATTTATTTATTTATTTATTTAATGTGATGCTGAAGAGTGAACTGAGTGCCTCACATGTGCCAGGAAGCACTCCACCACTGAGCTACAACTGCATCCCTGAAAGCACTCTCAATGTCCTTCAATGGATGAATGAATATGCAAAATGTGCTACATCCATATAAAGGAATATTATTTAGTCATAGAATGTAATGAAATACATTACTTGCTGTAACATAATACATTACATGTTATTACATAAATGAACCTTGTTTATTCAAAGTGAAAGAAGTGAGTCACAAAAAAATACATTTTGCGTGATTGCATTCACATTAAATTGTGGAATAGGCAAATCCACAGAGACAGAAAGCATAATAGGCATTAGGCAACAATGGAGAGGTACTGCTGGTGAGTTAGGGGTTTCTTTTGAGGGTAATGAAAATTTTCCAAAATTTATTGTGTTGATGATTGCACAACTCTAAAAGCTATTGAAACAAGTAAATTCTGTGAGATGTGAATTATGTCCTGGTTAGTCTGTTTAAAAATAAATCACATATATAATAAAAAGTATGTTATAGGATTGCAGAAGATATCTGCAATGCATATATCTGACAAATGACTAGCTATAAAGAAAAACTATGAAATAATGAGAAAACAAACTTAAAGAGATACTTTACAAAAGAAAATATATAAACGTCCATTAGCATATGAAAAGGTGTTTGCCATCAACCAGTAGTCTCAGGAGGGTGCTAATTAATGCCATAATGAAGCACTACCTGCCAAAATGGCTGTAATTAAAAATATCCACAGTACTAACTGTCAGAAAAGATGTGTAAGAAGAATTCTCATATGTTCCTTCCGGTAATGTAAAATTGTAGAGATACTTTGAAAATTTGTTTTAACAAAGTTAATTAAATATCTACCGTATGATTTAAAACTTAACTATTTCTCTTCTGTGTATATATATCCCAAAGAAATGAGTGCCTATGACCATTAAAAGACATATATAGAATGCTTAACCAAAACCTAAAACCAATCAAAGCACTCATCATCAAATAATTGACAAATAATCATAGTATGTTCATACGATGCAATATTACTTAATAAAATTATCAATAATAATAATAATAAAGGACACACTAGCAATACCACAACAATATGGATGAATTTCACAGATATGATGATGAGCAAAGGAAGCTGGACATCAAGGCTGGGCGTGTAACCAAGAAGCTAAGCATTTTTCATGGGCTTATTTGCCATCTGTGGATCTTCTTTTGTGAAATGTCTGCCGAAACATTTTCCACTTTTGAGTTATTTTCTTTTGAGTTTGAGAATTCATTATATATTCTAGATACAAGTGCTTTCTTAAGTACATGTTTTTCAAAAGTTTTGTCCAGGGCCCGGAGATGTGGTTTAATGATAGAATATTTGCCTAGCATGCATGAGGCCCTGAGTTCAATACTCCATACAATAAAAAAAAAATAGGGCTCAAATGCTTTGTCCCAGTCTATTTTGTCTTTCTTTTATTTTCCTAATAGTGTCTTTCACAGAACAGTTGATTAAATTTTGATGAAGTCAATTTCATCCATGCCTTTCTTTACATTTAGTGTCATATGTAAAAGGAAATTCTGTCTAACTGAAAGTTAACTGATATTTTCTTCTGGGATTTCTATACCTTTATATTTTTACATTTATATGTATGATTGATTTTGAATTAATTTTTGTATAGGATACAAGATAGGGATCAAATATCAAGGGGGGGGCTGGGGATGTGGCTCAAGCGGTAGCGCACTCGCCTGGCATGCATGTGGCCCGGGTTCGATCCTCAGCACCACATACAAACAAAGATGTTGTGTCCGCCGAAAACTAAAAAATAAATATTAAAAAAAATATCAAGGGGTTTGTGTTTGTTTATTATTTTTTTCCAATATTGGTATCTAATTTTTCTAGTATCATTTGTCAAAAAGATTTTCTGTTTCTCCATTGAATTGCCATTACATTTCTGTTTCTGGACCTTCTCTTTGTTCCTTTGATCCCTATGTCTGGTCTTTCATAAATAACGCATTCCATTGATTCATATAAGAAAAATGAATTTTAAATTCAGAAAGCATGAGTCCTTTTCTTTTGTTCTTTTTCAAAATTATTTTATCCAACCTAAATCTTTTGCTTTCTATATGAATTTTAGAAATTGGCTTATTGATATCTACAAAAGAATCTTTTAGGAATTTAGTTAAGTTTTCATTGACTCTATAGATCAGTTTAGAGAGTATGAATATTTTTATGATTATTGAGTTTTCCATCCCATGAACATCACACATTTTTCCACTTCTTTTGGTCTTTATTTCATCAGTCTTTTGTAGTTTTCAACATACAGATCCTGTACATATTTTTATTAGATTTGTAACTAGTACTTTACTGAGGTTTTAAAAAAAAAACGTTTTTAGTTGTAAATGGACACAATACCTTTATTTTATTTACTTAATTTTATGTGGTGCTGAGGATCAAACCCAGTGCCTCACATGTGCTAGGCAAGCGCTCTACCACTGAGCCACAACCCCAGTCCAGTCACTGAGTTTTTATGTCATTTTATTACAACTGCTTGCAGCTTTCCTTTGTGGCTTCTTTAGCAATCCGATATCCTTAAAAATTTACAGGCTTCTAGTCCAAGTCCAGTTACCTCTGGACAATCCCATGAGGGAGTAAACACATACAAAGATCTTTTCTGTACTAAGTTCTTTATCATGTGTTTGGTCTTTTATTTATTGGTTTCTGTGTTTTACCTGACCTTTTCTTTCTCAACCTACTCATCTCTACCTAGAGATCTAAAAATAATTTGAGTGAGAAGGAAATTTTCTTACTTTGATTTTTGCTAGATTCCATTATCAAGAATAAAACTCTTAACCAGAAATTCCTGAAAAATAATTGGAGCAAAATATTCTCTCCTGCTAATACTCTCTTATTGATTACCACTGTTCCTTTTGGAATGTTAACTGTTATTGATTTTTAAAACCATGTAAATAGGGCTGGGTGTGGCTCAATGGTAGAGCGCTTGCCTAGCACGTGTGAGGCACTGGGTTCAACTCTCAGCACCATATATAAATAAATAAAAATAAAGATCCACTAACAACTAAACAGTATTTTTAAAATATATTTTTTTAAAAAAAACATGTAAGTAAGCCAGGTACAGTGGCACACACCTGTAATCCCAGCTTCTCTGAAGGCTGAGGCAGAAGAATTGCAAATTTGAGACCAGCAACTAAGCAAGATCTTATCTCAAAATAAAAATTAAAAATTAAAAAAGGCAGTATATGTAGCTTTGTGATAGAACACTCTAGGTTCAATCTCCAGTACTATAAAGTAAATAAATAAATAACCCTGCAAGTTCTGCATGATATAGGCCCATCAGTAAAACTGGAATATAAACCACAAGCATTAGCATGCTTCCCTTTGGCTATCTTTGGACTGCACTGTCTCTCCTGTAAAACAACTCAGTAACTAAAAGCAGCACAAAGTAAAGATAGGCCATCATTATGAATTTTTAAAGCCATTTCCTCTAACACTGCAGGTTTAGCCAGCAGCATGTGGTCTGACTTCCAAGATATCCTAGGTGACTGTTTTACCTTTAACAAATGTTCACCAGCATTCCTGTATGAAACAAACAAAAAAATTTGTCCTTGCCACCTGCTGCCTAACCATTTACACTTTTCCAAGATATGTAGAAGGCAATAAATTTTCTCTGTCACATGCAGAGAGAATAATTATAATTAATCAATATCTCCAATAATATTAGAAAAGATATTGGAACAATAAAAAATATGCTAGGTCAAATGAAATATTTAGAAAATAGGAAAAATTTTAAAATGAAAGAAGAAATGGAATATCAATATGAACAAAGAGTAAAAACATGGAAAATAGGACAGCAAATAAATTTAAATTTAAATTCTCCTGTATCTGAATTGAAAACATACTTAGAAAAAAGGCAGAGGATATATGATTGAATTAGTACTAATATCAAGAGCAATGATTAATTCCAAGAACAGCAAAAAGTTGTAAAAGAAATGTAAAATATCATAGTATTCTAGCTAGCTCATCTGTTAATTGCATTTATGTACTCAAAATATTGTAGATATGGTATACATACAATGGGAAAATAAGAGATGGGAAGGATGGATTATGTGGAGTGGGTTTGGCTGTCTATGTGAAAAGAACAAAATGCTTCCATAGTGAGATACCTAAAACCAAATAGTCAAGACACAACAATTTAAGTATTTAGTTCAAAAATGATTTACATATCAAAGCCTCCCAATCCTGGAATTATAGACACACCACCACCTAGCTCAGTAATAAACTCTTGGTTAACTGTATTTTACTCAGATGCCAAGATAACTCAAAGGGGAAAGAAGAGTATATTCAATAAGTGACTTCAGGACACTTAGAAATCCACATGCAAGAGAAAGAAAAATGAAATAGTACTATGTATCAAAGGTAAATATATAAGAGTTGAATATAGTTGTTTTTGGAGGGGAGGAAATGGGGGAAGAAGCCTGCTGTTTTTATAACAAGTTTTGCAGAGCTACTTAATTTTTTAAACCATGTGCACAAACCCAACGATCACAATAACGTAAACATAATCCTGACAGTATGTTACACATAAGTGCAATTCCAGATTAAACAGAAGCACTAAGAGTTGTCACACCATCTTTGACATGGCTATCAATCCTAGGATACCCACAGACAGGCTGATGGCCTTTAGAAGTTTTCATTAATGTCTTCTATGAGTCCTTTCTAACTTTATTTTTTTTTTTAGAACTTTAAATGGCAAGGTAGAATCTTGACAATTTAAATGAAAAGGGTGGATGAAAGCAGGTACAGTGATCTTCAGAGAGGGAATAATAAGCAAGGAGAACAGAAGAAACATTTCAAGGGCATTCTGAATATAAAAACTTCAAACACTGTAGCATTCTATGTTCAGCTGAGAAAGATCAGCAGAAGGCACATCAGTTTACTTTGTGTAGTTATCTGAGATTGAATGATTACATTCAAAATTTCTGGGGTAGCACCACAATAATGTGAAAAAAAAGGGACTACCATAAAGCCATGAGTCATCTTCATATGTGTGAGTTCTATATCCCAACTAAACATGAAGATAGCTACAACCATCAGTTAATTCAGATTACATATGAGAACATTTGTCACAAAGGGAATTAATACTATATTTGAAACTAGGTATGGCAGAAGTTCCTCAGTTGTTTTAGGGTGCTCTATTCACCTACTCCCCTCCAATCTTAACTTTAGAGTTGCACTGGATTTTCTAATTTTTTTTTTTTAATTTCAAAGAAAAAGTTGGGGCTTGGCAGTCTGGAGAATCCTTGAAAAACTGGGAATGGATCCACCATTTGACCCAGCTATCCCTCACCTGGGTCTATACCCAAAGGACTTAAAAAAAGCATACTACAGGGACACATCTACATCAATGTTATAGCAGCAAAATTCACGATAGCTAAACTGTGGAACCAAACTAGATGCCCTTCAGTAGATGAATGGATAAAGAAATTGTGGTATATGTACACAATGGAATATTATTTAGCATTAAAAGATAATAAAATCATGACTTTTGCAGGTAAATGGATGGAATTGGAGAACATAATGCTTTAAATGAAGTTAGCCAAACCCATCAAACCGAATGCTGAATGTTTTCTCTGGTATAAGGATGTTGATTCATCATGGGGTTTTAAAGGGAGCATTGGAGGATTACATGAATACTAGATGGGGCAAAGGGGTGGGAAAGGGAGGAAGAGGGCATGAGAGTAGGAAAGACAGTGGAATGAGATGGACATCATTACCCTAAATACATGTATGAAGACACGGATGGTGTGACTCTTTGTGTACAACCAGAGACATGAAAAATTGTGCTCTACATATGTAGTATGAATTGTAATGCATTCTGCTGTCATATATAACAAAGTACAATTTTAAAAATTATTTGATTGTTTAAAAAATAGATGGGGCTTGGGATTTAATTTAGTAAAAGAGCACTTGCCTAGCTTATATGAGGCCTGGATTTAATCCCAGCACCCATTACAAAGATAATGCTTTCTCACTAGTAGATGAAGGTGCTTAATAATTTTTTTTGGTACCAGGGATTGAACCCAGGGACACTTAACAACTGAACCACATCTACAGCCGTGTGTGTGTGTGTGTGTGTGTGTGTGTGTGTGTGTGTGTGTACTTTGAGACAGGGTCTCACTAAGTTGCTCAGAGCCTCACTAAGTTCCTGAGGCTGGCTTTGAACTTTCAATCCTCCTACCTCAGCCTACTAAGCTTAATAAATATTTGAAAAAGATGAAAAACAGACCTGAGAATGACCAAAATTAAATTTTTAGTGTTTTTTAAAAATGTACACTTTAATATTGGGGTGATAATAGGAATAATAATAGGGGAGGAATGTATGAGAATAATATAGTCATGCTGAAAATAACAAGGGTTCGGGTTATGTTCATAAATAAACGTAACTGTGTAAAATAATATAAAATAGCATCACTGTGTTTAAATATCATGCTTTGATGACAACAGTTACACAAAAGAATATATGTCTACAATAAAGAAGGAGAAAATAAATGAAATCCTATAAAGTTTAATATTCAGGGGATTCCAGTATGTGTAAAAATGTTTAAATTCATAAGGACTCCAGTAAAGCTGTTCACTCCAAACAACTGAGGGTTCTTTAATTCACCCGCCACCCTCACACTCTAAATCCAATCCCTCTGCCAGTCATGTAGACTTTGTATTCCAAATACATCCCAAATTTGTCCACTTATCTCTAAATTCACCACTATTATCTTTGTCTAAGCTACCTAATCTGGAGCACAAGGTATTTTTCTAGTTGTTCTTCAAGCTTCCACTTTGGGCCACCTATAATCCAAGTGGCTATGAGAGTGTCCTTTTTTAAACATAAATCAGATCATGTCACTCTCCTCCTAAAATATTTTAAATGGTTGTCTCTTGCATTCCAAATAAATCCCAGACTCTCACCTTGACCTATAAACCCTTCCCTGATGTAACCCCCTCCATCTCTGACCCCATTATGCTCTAGAGCCCTGGCCTTCTTTTAATCCTGCCAACACTCCAATCTCACACCTGTTTCTATATATTAGTGATTTATATTCCTCTGCCTGGAATTCTTCCTCTGATCTTTGTATGGGTAATCTTTTCCCTCCTTTGGTATTTCTGAGAACAAAATCCTCTTGTTTGAGAAAAAATTTCCCTGATCACCCAATACAGTTATGTTACAGTTCCATTTTTCAACACACTTGACACTAATAATTTTTTGTGTTTATTCATGTGGCTACTCTGATTGCAATATAAACTCCACAAGAGTAAAAACCTTGTACATCATATTCACTGCTATAGTTGCAGCACCCTCTCTAGAACTCACCTTGACTTGTAATAAATATTTTTGAATGAATGAATAAATGAAAGAAAAAATGATGAAACCACATTTATGGTTTAATAATTTAAGAAGATCTTAAATTGTTAAAACATTTGCTCTGAAGGACAAAGAAAATTTTTCTCTTTGTGGATGGTTCAAAATAAGGAACAATCTGAATATATAGAAACTGGAGGGTACATGTCTGTCCTTTCTCTCCTCACCTCACAAACGAAAGATCATATGGCTAACCTGGGTGCTGTGGCGCATGTCTATAATCCCAGATGTTGGGTGTGTGGGAGACTCCCCCTTCTAGGAGAACATTATGGAATCCCTTACTCCTCCCCCTCCTCTCCAAAGGGCACCAAGTCTTGGCACCAAATTCAAAGGTTTCCTCCACCAATCCCTGGAGGACACAGTGTCTCCTGGCTGTTCCTGAGTCACCCTGCCAATCAGCACTCGCCACTTCCCCCATGCAACCCTTCTTAATCAGAAGCTTGTAAACACAGGCTCTCTTCTCTCCCCTCTTCCTCTTCTTTCTCTTTTTCTCTTCTCTCTCTCTGATCTCTTTTTCTCTCTTCCTCTCTGCCCTCCTCCTCTTCTTTCTCTCCTCTTTCTCTCTCTCTTTCTGCCCTCCTCCTCTTCTCTCTCTGCTCTCTGCCTCTCCTTCGGGCAACCCCCCAGTAAAATCTCTTAGTTGAATCTCCATCTTGGGTGAGTCACTCACCTTTCACCAGTAACTCAGAAGGCTGAGACAGGAGGATTGGGAGTTCAAAGCCAGCCTCAGTGACTTAGAGAGACCCTGTCTCAAAATGAGAAATAAAAAGGGCTGAGGATGTTGCTCATTGGATAAGCGCCCCTGGGTTCAATCCAGGTACAAAAAAACACCACCAACAACAAAAAAAAAGCTAATATGTGGAAGAAATGGTACTAAAACCCACCTCTCCTGAGTTACAGTACAGTCTTCTTTACACATCACTCTTTATCTATTGTTGTTTTGTTTTTGTTTTTGTGTAGTGGGGATTGAACCCAGTGTCACTCCCACTGAGCTACATCTCCAGACTGTTTCATTTTTGGTTTTGCTTGTGTTTGTATTTTTTTGAGATAGGGTCTTGCTAAATTGCCCAAACTTGCAATCCTCCTGCCTCAGATCCAGAGTTGCTGTAATTATACCATCATGGTCAGCTTTCACATCACTTTTGTACTAAAAATCAATATTGTGGTCACTATAATATATTGGTTCTATCACAGCATAAGAAAAGTCAAAAGGCAGGTAAAGTAGTTTGTGAGGTGGCATGAGGTAAAAGAAGACATAAGAAAGTTTTACTTTCCGGAGTTTGTATGTTATGGGTGAGTTCTTGGAATTGTAAAACAAAAGGAAATCACACATGTACAATCCTCATAAAATAGTAACTCAACCAATGTTGAATGATGCCATGTAGAAGTTAGAGATGTATTACAATGTAGTTTCTGAAAGTCATTTGTAATGTTGCAAAATGTTACAATATAATGATTAAATTTTAATATACTAGACTTTGAATTCACAGAAAGATTGTGCATAATAAATCAGTTTCTACTTAAGTACTGGAAATTTAAAGGAATATTTTTTCAAATATTGAGTCATTGGGCCATGATTTATTTTAGGCATAAACCTATTGTACTAGTAAATTGAGTGAGATTTTTGCAGGGGATGCATTTGTATGTCAGCACCAAATAGTCAACTTAACCTGAATGTCTGAAAATTTTCAAAATTGATTTGTAGATGAATAATATTTTAAAAGATTTCCAAATCACATCATGCTTTCAAATTTATATTTTAATCATTTTAATTGTATAAACACCCTGAAACTTAACAACTAATGATTATGACTGTCTCTGGAGCACATACAAGACAGTATATTCTTATATTGTCTAGCACATTCTTTTGGGCATAATATGGATGACACAAGGAGTCACAAGCTATCAGAAAATGACATGTATGCATTTGCAAATCAAGCAAAAGTATCAGGTAACTAACAAGAGTTAAGCCATGCAGGGAGCATGAAAGATGGACAATAGATCACCTCTATCCTCAGAAAATTTACAAATCTTTTTCATGAGAAAAAATTCAGAAAAGCCACAATTATATTGCATACACACATATACAAAGGGAGAAAATGGAAGAGAAATGAATGGATTCAAGGGGAAAAGTAAGTTTTTTCTTGAGAAATATCAGCTTGTACAAATAGGTACTGTGAATAAGGTTTCTCAACTTACACATTTCACTTTTTAGAGTGCTCTCAGCTTTGATTCTGTCACATCTTGTAAATTCCAGGGGAGTGCTGAACCATGTGACAAAAGTCTTTAGGGAAATCTGGAAACAATCTTTCAAGAAATCTTCTCAGGTAGGCAAAACATTTTTTAATTTTAATACTGAAAGCACTAATTTTATGTTCTAAGGAACAGTTAATTTTGGATGCAAACTTTATTTCTTTAAACACTATATCCAAATATTAATGCTATTCATTTCTAAATGTTAATTAGACAAATGAATGAATGACTTATACTTGGTTCCTTTTAAATTTTTTTTTTTGAATTTGTTCTTTTTAGTTATGCATGACAGTAGAATGTATTTTGACATATTATACTTGGTTATTGATTTTGAGTCAATGTGAAGTATTAATCTGCACCCTTCTTTGGATCAATTTTTCCATTTTCTTTGGTTGCAAAATGTATCATATCTACAGAAAAGTGTGTGAGATAAAGATGTTCAGTTTAGATAAGTACAAACTGAATGCCCATGTACCTATCATTCAGGTTAAGAAATATGATCCCAGGTATTTTGAATATATCATCAAAGATGAAAGGGAGCAGTTTGTTATGAGAGTAAATTTCCTTGTTCCTGGTCAAAGAATGAGTTTTTCTTCTTTGTTTCTCTTTTCATTCTTTAGTCTAAAATTGTCCCCCCAAAAATAATCACAAACATTTCACTTCTTAACTCCTTAATTCACATAACATTCTTTTTATAATAGTTCATGATCATCTCTGATGATGTATTTAAGGGGAAGAGGGAACATATAATTATTGAAGAATGAAATATTGTAAACCTCTGCTGCTGATATTTTTATAATTATGATTTATTGTCCTGTATTGTTGCTCTTTTTAAATAAACCTCATGTGAAAACTTTTGACAAGAAAGAATGATTAACAAGCCTAAACAAAATGTGATCTCTAATGATGACTTTCAACTACAGTGGCCCTAAATACTGAAGAGTACATTGAATGATATTTTACCCAGTGTAGTTTTGCCTTAGGTAATGTTTTGCATTTAGGTAAAATCCTTTCTTCAAATGTAATCACTGAATTCAATGCAGTACTATACACCATGAAGAGGCACACTCAACTAGAGAAATAGAATGTCTGCCCTGGGTATAACTTACAAAATACTTGGGAAGATAAAACACTCCCTCAGGAAACAACTTTAAAGTACTTATATCCATAACCAATCCTGATAGTAAGGGAAAGACTCAATGAAATTTCAGAAATGTCAAATGTTTGCATTTCAAAAGAAGTTTTGTAAGATGATTGTTTCAAACTTGGAAAACATTTTACTATCAGAAACACTACAAATAAATGCTGATTGGATATACAGATTTTTCAAAAGAAAATCAGGTTATTCATAATATATGGAAGTTCTATCTGTACATTTGCTATGAAAATGAAGTAGAAAGTAAGCAATCAGACAAAAATTGGAAAATAAAAATGACTGTAAATTAGGTTGGTGAAATTTCAAACACTGATGCTTGAGAAAGAGCATATTTAACAAAAACAGAGATGAGGGCCAGTTATGGCTCAGTGGTGGAGCACTTGCCTAGTGTGTGCAAGGCCCTGACTTTAGTCCCCAGTAGCACAAAAAATATAGATGAAGATTCCTGCAGAGTTTCTGAAGATGATTCTTCTCAAAAGCACTTTTGGCCCCTGAGATATCTCTGTTTTAATGTCAAAACATATATAATTCATCTTCATTCACTCACTCAGCAAGTATTTATTGTGTCAGGTGCTGTTCAAGGCTCTGAGAATACATGGTGAGTGTATATAGAGAATACAGGGAGCTTATATGCTAGTGTGGGAATTGAAAAGAGAAACAATGGTGTCATGAACTGGAGCTGGGTACACACCTGTAGTACCACCAGTTTGGGAGGCTAAGGCAGGAGGATCAAAGCCAGCCTCAGCAAAAGCAAGGGCAATTTAAGCGATTTAAGGGCAGCTAAACAACTCACTGAAATCCTGTCCGTAAATAAAATACAAAAGGGCTGGGGATGTGGCTTAGTGGTTGAGTGCCCCTGAGTTCAATCCCTGGTACAAAAAAAAAAAAAAAAAAAAACAACAACAACAACTTGGGTTGGGGTTGTAGCTCAGTGATAGAGTGCTCACCTAGCATGTGTGAAGCACTGAGTTCGATCCCTAGTACCACATAAAAATGAATTTTAAAAAGGATATTGTGTCCATCTACAACTAAAGAAAATATTTTTAAAAAGAACTGATAAGTATTTTTCCTTGATGAAGGTTTTATTTTTGATTGCTTCTTTTTGGTTATCATGACAGTGGAATATATTTTGATATATGTATACAAGCAGGCAATGTATCTTATTATGCACAATTCCTTTGAAGAGGAAAAGATGCTAAGTCAGTCTGAAGTCATGTGGCTTTGCCATCAGTCATGGAGAGCTTGGACACTGGCAGAAGTAGTTTATGGATAATGGAGAGGTGGGAGGTACTGAGGGAGGAATTGGAATGCCCAGGACAATTGGGTGGGCAAGAGGTCTTTTGGGACAGCAATTTAAGGGCAGAAGGTAGTTACCAAGTGGTAGCAAAGTGTGCCTCATGTAACAATGACTATCATTTAGTAATGATATAACTCTATCATGGATACTAACTAAATCCTTAGCTCTCCTTACATCCAGTGCTTAAGAAGATTAGGAAGCAGTTGTAGTAGGATTATGGGGGTGAGGGAAGCTCTCTCAAGTTAGTCTTGGTCCAACTCTTTTTTTTCCTTTTTTTTTTTTTGGTATCAGGGATTAAACCCAGGGATGCTTAACTACTGAGGCACATCCCCAGCCCTATTTTGTATTTTATTCAGAGACAATGTTTCACTGAGTTGCTTAGTGCCTTACTAAATTGCTGAGGCTGGCTTTGAATTCGCCATCCTCTTGCCTCAGCCTCCCAAGCCACTGGGATGACAGGCATGTGCCATGTACCCAGCTTGATCTGACTCTTGAGAAAGATGATTACATCAGTAGATGATGAGGACAGGGAGGAAATTTTATATATGAGCAATGGCCCAAGTAAAGAAATAAATGGATAAATTATATTCAGATACCACAAAGAAATTAATCTACCTGGAAAATGAGGGCAGTGAGAATGAGAATGTATTGTAATAGAATGAGGAGCAAATTTGGAAGAATAGGTTGCAATGCACCAACAGGGTAAGAAAGAGATTTGATTGTGGTGGCAATGGGAAGAGGGAATTTCAAATACTAGGATTAGAAGTTTAGTTCTGATATAGCAGAAGAAAAGGCAGGAGGATTCAGTATGTCATTGAGCATGTAATGGTATGATAAAAGTGAAATACTTAGGAAAATATTTTGTTGGCTATATGAAGAGACTGAAGAAGGAAGAAGCCAGTTTAAGAGGGTATTTCAGCCATCCAGGGAGAGCTGATTATGACATACACCAGGATGGTGACTACAAAAGTGAAAGGGTACATACAATCTAATAGATAATGCAGGAAGATGTGAGGATTGGAGAAAGAGGAGTCAATGATAAATATACACATATTATCTTAAAATCTGGTTTTCTAAATATTCAAAGGAAAATGCAAGTTTATAATACTAACTCCTCTAAAGGTAAAAGTAAAAATGGATAAATTATATACCAAATGCCACAAAGAAATCAACCTAACTGGAAGGGTGGGCAATGAGAATGAGAATGTCTTATAATAGAACAAGGGACAAATTTGGAAGAATGGTCTGTATGCAGCAAGAGGGTAAGAAAGAGGGTTTACAGTGGTGTCAGCAGGCCATGGGTTGTATGCATGTAGTCCTAGCTACTTGGGAGGCTGAAAGGAGAGTAATCATCTAAGCCCAGGAGTTCCAGGTCAGTGTGGGCAACATAACAAGAAAATGAAGAGAAAAAAAAAACCCTTAGAGTTGGGTGTGGTGGTGCACACTTATAATTCCAGTGACTCAAGAAGCTGAGGAAAGAGAATTTCAAGCATAAAGTCAGCCTTAGGAACTTAATGAGACCCTAAGCAATTTAGTAAGACCTTGTCTCAAGGTGAAAAAAAGGGATGGGAATGTAGCTCATTGGTAAATTGCCCCTGGCTAAATCCACAATACCCACCCCACCAAAAAAGAGAAAATCTTAATCTTGTAATGACTTCATGAGCACATATAATTTACAAAGTAAAGACTCTAACCTTTGAAGATATGGGATTGAGAATTGATAATCGTTTGACACTCAGAAACAGCTGCTACATGATACCCACAAGAAACAGTAGTAGAAACATTTTCTATTGTTCGTTTATATTAGCACTTACAATGTATATGGTTGAAATCATGACATTAACATGAAATTTACCAGATTCCATTGTTAAAAGTCATTTTCAAGTGAAACTTTTCTTTTGGAAGAGGGAAAGAATGTGTGATTTTCAGTTGACTCTTCAGATAACCGGGAAGCTTCAGGAGCCTAATTAAACCACATATTTGCTCTAACTACTTTAGCTGGAAACTGCTAGGAAACAAAAGCAGCAAACAGACCTGATCTACATGCAGCAATCAGGCATTTGACCATTGCTTTCTCCAGCAGAGGTTTTGAGTAGCACAGAAGTGAAAAATCTGAGAAGCAAATGGTGCTACAGCCACATATCACAGGGCAGCTCTTATTCCTGCATAGCATAGAAAGCATAATTCATTGTACATGATTTTTATTTATGCCCAAACACAGAAAAAACGACTATTATTACAAGCATTATTTTTGAATATTGAGTGGCACCATATTTTGATCAGCATAATTGGACGTTAGCTCACAAAGATTATAGAGTTAATATTTAAAGGATAATTTATACATTGAGCAAGAATAATAGCTCTTTTATACTGGTTACTTTTCCTCGTAGGTTTATTCTCTTGAATAAAGTCATCCATATTTAATGCAACCGTTCAATTTTTCACCTAAGTAAATCCACATTTCAATTATCCATTTTGATTTTAGTATAAGTTGAATTTAGATACTAATGATACTATGGATAAGTGAAGGAGCAGATGAGTCTTTATTATCACTGACTCGTCAATTCAATCAAACAATTGCTTTCTTAAAACAAGGTTCACAGGAAATTCCTTTTAAAAGCATAAAACCCCATAAAAGGCATATTTCTTCATTAAGTGGAATCTCTTTTAACAGTATCATAGCTGTTTATCCATTTACCTTAGTTTCCAGATGTAAAATAACAGCTGCAATGCTTGTAAGTTTTTTTTTATCCTCAGCTAAATTGGCAAACTAAGGTAAAAATATTGTAGGTTTTATTACTTTTCATTTATTGTTTTAAAAATCTGTATTTCAGACTTTTGGTTCAGAATCCAAATTTACAGGCATTATAATGGAATATGTAAGGCAACGGTAGCATTTTGACGTACTGTATCCTCAAAATAAAAACAAAATTTAAGAGACAGACCCTATAATCAAAGAAGAGAACTCATATTAAAGCAACCATCTGGTGAGTTCTGGACAAAGTCTCCATTTTTTGCCTGAACCATTGAGATTTCTGTACCACCCCTCTGCTTTATTTTGCCTATTGAAACCTGACCTAAACTAAACAACTATCCTGTATCATTAAGTTGTCCAGGAAGATGAAAGTTTAAATACATATCAGACAAGCTGCAGCATCTGGTGAATTCAGTAACGATGGTCTCTTTTAAGAACTTCAGTGTTGGAACAACTTTAGGACTAAGAAAATTTGCTTGACCTATGGGGAAAAATAATGTTCTTGTAGTCAGATGTTATTCCTGTTCACCAGTACTAACACTTACCAAACCTTCTCCTATTTTCAGACACTCATAAAGTAAAACTCCTTTATGAAATAGCTCACTATATCTCTAATTCTACTTTGCTGTAGCCCAATAATATACTTTGGCTTCACAGTGATCAGCAAGTTCATCTTTCACTATGATTGTTCAAAAATTATTTCCACACTTTTTAAACACATTGATTACTCCTAGGTTTCCCCCCTACAGAATAGCACCATACAGTATTTTTTAACAGTAATATGTAACTAGTTTAGATGCTCTCTTATAGTTTGTTGATATGAAAACAAAGTTAGCTTTCTCTTTAAGCATATGAACTTAGATATATGATATCTTTAAAAATATTAGAAGAGCTCAGGATATTCATGTGTATTTGCAGCTCCCTTTTAAACTGTGCTACAAACCACACTAAATCAAATTTACACATCTTCAAAAATAGAAGAGAATCATTTTTAAATGTGAGTTTAAAAAATTAGTAGGTGGGAAGAAGCTTGTAACAAATATGAAAAAGTTTTAATATTTTTATTGTTAAAACAAATCACACACATAAGTACAAAAAAACCCCACTAGGAATCCAATAAATAGGGCAAATGACTTTATATAAGACAATATATTGTCAGTAAATATAGATACAAACATTTTATCTTACTAGAAAACAAAAATGTATGCTAAAAGTACAGTGGAAAAACATGTCACTCATTAGATCAGTAATATTTTTAAAATTAAAATGTCCAATGCTGGCAATCAGTTTGGTGACAGGGAAAACTGATGTAATATTTCTGAAAAATAATGTTCTAAATCTTCATATATTTTAACCCAGTAATTCCAGTCCACCCCCAATGGAATAATTTAAACATACTTTAAAAGCCACAGGTACAAGATATTTGTTGCAGTATTATTTGCAATAATGAAAAACTTTGAAAACAACCTAAATGCCCCTAAAGCAAAATGATAATTAAGTACATTAATATGCCTTAGAACTGACAAGATATAATACTACAACTGTGTGGGATATTATACTACATTTTAAATGATGTTTAGGCGGATTCATAATGCTATCATGTAGTGTTAAGTGAAAAGAACAGGATGCAAAATTATATACATCAAAAGCCTACTGTTCTATGTAAAAACTCTATATACATAGGAGAAATAAAGAAACATAGGGATTTTTAAATCTCTTTGATACTTTCCAAATTTTATTTAACATGCATTTAATGTTTTAAATATATTTTAAAATGTCATGTTACTACTCAAAGCACTTTTCAATGCATTGCCTTGTTTTCACATTTCTATCTAAAGCAAAACCTTGGGCTTGGAAATACAGAAAACATCTTAACACCTATTGTATAAAACTCAAATGAGAGTATTCATTATCATTTTGGTTATAAGTATAGTGAATCTTGAAAATATATGACAAGGCAGCTGAAATGTAGTATGGTTCATCCACACCCATTCTACCTCCGGGTACGGGGCTCTTTCAGTAACCACCTTTGCTTCTAGCACCTGTGAATATACTATATTTATAAGTCACTGGCAGCAAAGGAAATGGTAATGATTGTTTCTAATGTTTTGAGGACAATCAAAACCAATTTTTCCCTCCAAATCAGAGCATTAAAATGGTGCCATCTATTCAAATGTTTATGTCGTTTCTAAGAGAATGAATTCTTAAGACAGCAAGAGATGGTGTCTATTTTCATTACGTATATACATAGCCTGGTTTACTGTTAGACTATAAATAAGACCCTTGGCCATACTATCCTAGAGCAAGGGTGAATTGACATTACATTGTTTTGGAAAGAAATACCATGTCTTTCCACAAATCACTCATGGCAAATGTGGTCACTCCGTTGACACTTTAATGTGATCTCAACCCATCTTCACCCTTAAGAGTCTGAAACCTTATTCAAAGACAGAGAGAGAGATGGGGAGAGGGGGAGAGAGGGAGAGAGGGAAGGGAGGGAGGGAGGGGAGGGAGAGAGGGAAGGGAGGGAGGGGGAGAGAGAGAGAGAGAGAGAGAGAGAGAGAGAGAGAGAGAGAGAGAGACTGAGACTTCAGGTGGTTGCACTTACACTCTAGCAGTTTTTGCAGAAACAAGGAAGGCAGTAGCTCTTATTTTTGTGATGTCAACTTGAAAGTAAAATGCAGTAAAGACCTTCTTTTCTTGACTCGAGGGATGTGAAATTTATTCTAGGATGTGTATTCGGTAGGGTCCTTTGTTCTAGGGACGAGCTTTCTTTTTCTAAAGTTTTTTGGTCTCATTCGAAGAAAGAGAAACTTAATATTTTGAGATTCTTTTAAAGGCATCTTTCAAAGCATCCCCCCCACACACACACACACAAAAAATCAAGACAGCTCAACACTTGCATATTAAGAATCCAGTCTGATTTTTTTCAACATGGCTGTATACTTCGCAGGCCCCCAAATTTGTGCTTTCATAGTCATTATCAAATAATCAGCAACACCATCTCTAACGAACCTGTATTTCCTGGACTAGAAATGCGCTCTGTTTAAAGATTGTGTTCATTTTGAAGGCATCGCTGCTATTCGAGTGTCCTATTCATGTCAGGGATGGAGCAGACTCTGGAGCTCCTGCAGCACGGTGGGCGGCAGGGCTGAGCGCCCTGGTGGCTGACACGTTTTCAGGGGTTGTGGACACTTTCTCCTGAGAAGTAGGGCCGGCCGCGTGCAGCAGGAGGAAATGGACCAGACTGTGATAGGAACAGAGAATGTATGTGAGCGACAGGAAGAAAGAGAGAGGGCGCCCGACTCGGTCCCCAGGTCACTGTGGCTCTGGGATTTGCACGAATTTATCACCACCATTAACAGCTACTTGCAGAGAGAGGGTTGTTTACCGCCTGAGCGCGAGACAACCAGACAGCGAAGCCCACTTTGGGACCCCAGCCACGCCCCCTAGCCCTGCAGCTCCCCTCCCTTCCCCCAAACTAATGAATTCAGGGCCGCCTTCCTGTCGGACCCTCCCATTGGCTCCTATCCCAACCAATCAGAGTCTTGCAACAGTTTCACCTGGCTCCCGCTTCCCAAATAAACAAACAAACGCTCCCGCAACAGTGCCAGCTCTGCTCCCTGGCGCCTCTGGCGTTCCTCCCCCTCCTACCACTTCTTGCCCCCTCCAGCCAATAAAGCCCTAACTGTGGCGCCCACACCCAGCCCTGATAGCTAGCCGCTCTCTCCTCCACCCCCCTGGCCTCCTCCCGCCTCCTCCTGCCTTTTTGGGCTCCCGTTTAGGACCAAGGTGGCCAAAGAACCCCGCCTCCTCCTATGGGTCCTCCGGTGGCCCACAGGTCCTAAGATTCACCCAGGGGGTCTTGGCCCAGCTGGAGGTGGACCCGCCTCCTGGGCTCAATGCCCCCTCCCTTGCACACCTCTACTGGTGGCCGCTTGCGCCCCTCCACTGCGCCGGTAGCTGGATCCGCAGCGGCCGCCGCGTGAGGCGGCAGTCACGTGTTGTTTTGCCCGCTGCCGCGCGCCCAGAGTGAAGTGGGCGGGGGCGCGGGCCAAGGCGGGAGGGGGCTGGGGCGGGCCGATGGGGGTAGACGGCCTCTTCCACCAACCCTCCCTTCCCCGAGTGCCCCCTCCCCCTTTCCGCTCACCTTAAAACCATCGTGCATCACCATGGCGAGTAGCTCCTTCGCTCGCGACCAAGCGACAAGGAGACTGAGAGCTGCAGCAGCGGCAGCAGCGGCAGCTCTAGCAGCGGTGACCACCACCCCGCTTCTTTCTTCGGGAACCCCGACCGCACTCATTGGGACCGGGTCGTCTTGTCCGGGAGCCATGTGGCTCTCCACGGCCACTGGCTCCCGGTCAGACTCCGAGTCTGAAGAGGAGGACCTCCCCGTCGGGGACGAAGTCTGCAAACGCGGCTACCTGAGGAAACAGAAGCATGGGCATAGGCGTTACTTCGTGCTCAAACTCGAGACCGCTGACGCCCCAGCTCGGCTAGAATACTACGAAAATGCCAGGAAGTTCCGACACAGTGTCCGTGCTGCGGCGGCTGCAGCAGCGGCTGCCGCCTCTGGTGCAGCGGTCCCCGCGCTCATCCCTCCGCGGCGCGTTATCACCCTATACCAGTGCTTCTCCGTGAGCCAGCGAGCTGATGCAAGGTACCGACACCTCATTGCCCTTTTCACGCAGGACGAGTACTTCGCTATGGTGGCCGAGAACGAGTCGGAGCAAGAAAGCTGGTACTTGCTGCTCAGCCGCCTCATCCTCGAGAGCAAGCGCCGCCGCTGCGGCACGCTGGGCGCACAGCCGGACGGAGAGCCGGCCGCGCTAGCGGCGGCAGCGGCGGCGGAGCCACCCTTCTACAAAGATGTGTGGCAGGTAGTAGTCAAACCCAGGGGGCTGGGGCATAGAAAAGAGCTGAGCGGCGTGTTCCGGCTGTGTCTTACCGACGAGGAGGTTGTGTTTGTGAGGCTGAACACCGAAGTGGCCAGCGTGGTCGTCCAGCTCCTGAGCATCCGTCGCTGCGGGCACTCAGAGCAGTACTTCTTCTTAGAAGTCGGCAGGTCCACCGTTATCGGTCCAGGGGAGTTGTGGATGCAGGTCGATGATTGTGTAGTGGCACAAAACATGCATGAGCTGTTTTTGGAGAAAATGAGGGCCTTGTGTGCAGATGAATACCGAGCCCGCTGCCGCAGTTACAGCATCAGTATTGGCGCCCACCTGTTAACCCTGCTGTCCGCTAGGAGGCACCTGGGCTTGCTGCCGCTCGAGCCCGGCGGCTGGCTCCGAAGGTCCCGCTTTGAGCAGTTTTGCCACCTTAGGTCCATCGGTGATGGAGAAGATGAGATGCTTTTCACCAGGCGCTACGTAACACCCAGCGAGCCTCTGCATCCCTCCAGGCAAGGAAGGCTGCACCTGCCCAGAGGGCGCAGGTCCAGGAGAGCGGTTTCAGTGCCAGCCAGCTTTTTACGCCGCTTAGCGCCCAGCCCGGTACGTGCCCCTCACCCTGAAGAAGACCCCAATAACAGAGCTTGTGAAGCCTCTGGCTCTGACTCCGGCAACTCTGGGAGAAAAGGGAAAGAGGTCAAAGAGAGTCAGGAAGGAAGTGAAGGCGACTACATGCCCATGAACAACTGGGGTTCAGGAAATGGCCGGGGCTCAGGAGGTGGCCAGGGCTCAAGTGGCCAAGGCTCCAGTAGCCAGAGCTCAAGAGGAAACCAGTGCTCAGGTGGGAGGCAGGGATCTGGAGGCGGCCAGGGCTCAAGTGGCGGCCAGGGCTCAGGAGGCCAGAGTGGTGGAGGAAACCAGTGTTCAGGAGATGGTCAGGGCACCGCAGGTGGTCATGGTTCAGGTGGTGGCCAGAGACCTGGAGGCGGGCCTGGCTCAGGTGGTGGCCAGGGACCGGGAGATGGCCATGGCACAGGTGGTGGCAAGAACTCTGGAGGTGGCAAAGGCTCAGGAAGTGGGAAAAGCTCAGATGGTGATAGTGACCGTGGAAAATCTCTGAAGAAAAGATCCTACTTTGGCAAATTAACTCAAAGCAAGCAACAGCAAATTCCGCCCCCACCCCCACCCCCACCTCCACCTCCACCAGCTGGAACAACTAGTGGAAAAGGGAAGTCTGGGGGAAGATTCCGCCTTTATTTTTGTGCTGACAGAGGAGCCACAAAAGAACGCAAAGAAGCCAAAGAGGTGAGAGACACAGAGACTTTAGAAGGTGCAGCTCGTGGTCCCCACAGAGCCAGAGCTTTTGATGAAGATGAAGATGACCCATATGTGCCAATGAGGCCAGGGGTAGCTGCTCCTCTTGCAAGCTCCAGTGATTATATGCCAATGGCTCCTCAAAATGTCTCTGCTTCAAAAAAGCGCCACTCTCAATCACCTTTTGAAGATTCAAGAGGATACATGATGATGTTTCCTAGAGTGAGCCCACCACCTGCCCCTAGTCCTCCCAAAGCACCTGATCCTAACAAAGAGGATGACTCAAAGGACAATGACAGTGACAGTGACTACATGTTTATGGCGCCTGGTGCTGGTGCAATTCCAAAAAACCCCAGAAATCCTCAGGGTGGCTCTTCATCCAAAAGTTGGAGCTCCTACTTCTCGCTGCCAAATCCTTTTCAGAGCTCACCCTTGGGACAGAGTGACCACAGTGAGTATGTACCAATGTTACCTGGAAAGTTCCTGGGGAGGGGCCTTGACAAGGAAGCCTCATCTAACTGGGGCCCCAAAGATGCACCTGCAAAGCCTTCAGCTGAGGGGTCATTCTCAAAGCCTAGAGATGGGGAGTCACCTTCAAAGCCTTTAGACGATGGCCCCCCAAAGGATAAGGCTAAGAGACCTAACCGGCTCTCTTTCATGATAAAAGGAAATAAAATCAAGCCCAAACCACAAAAGCCCACACAGGAGCAGAGAGAAGCTGACAGCTCTAGTGACAACGTCAACATTGACTTCATTAAAAGAGATAGCAATATGTCAGCCCCCTGTGCTCAAGGACTGCCAGATTCATGGGGCATAATCGCCAACCCCAGACGGCCAGCCTTTTCTAATTATGTGAATATTGAATTCGGAGTGCCATTTCCAAATCCAGCAAGCCGCCTCTCGGATCTCTTAAGAGCTATACCAGGTGCCAACCCCCTATCTCTGGATGGTGCTAGGTGGCCACTTCGTCCTCTTCCTCCCAATGCTACAGGTAGCAATGCTAATATGCCAGAGGGCGAATACATTGAAGTGATTTTCAACCCAGCAATGACACCAGCCGTGCCTTTTGCTGACAGAGCCATTCGCTATGATGCTGAAACAGGTCGAATCTACGTGGTCGACCCATTTTCTGAGTGCTGTATGGACGTTTCTCTCTCTCCTAGCCGATCCTCTGAACCACCACCTGTAGCTAGGCTGCTGCAGGAGGAGGAGCAAGGAAGAAGACGCTCACAAAGCCCTACACCAAGTTTCTTTGCAGCCGCCAGGGCCGTTGTCTCGGCCTTCCCGACTGACAGCTTCGAAAGAGACCTTTCTGCTGCCCCCTCCTTGGCTGCTGCTCCGGCAGCGGCGCCAACCTTAGCCGTGGGCCGCGCGTTAGCCGCGGCCTCCGCGCTAGCTGCGGTCCCGGGCATCGGCGCAGCCGCCGCAGGCTTAGAGGCCGCAGCTGGATTTGACTCCGCCTCCACCCGCTGGTTCCAACCTGTTGCTAATGCTGCTGCTGCCGAGCCGGTGAGGGGGGCCCAGGACATTGCTGAAGGCGCGAATCCGGGAGTCCCGGACCCAGCAGCCGACCTTGCCGGAGGTGTGAACGCGGCGGGCGGGGCCGCTTCCGCAGCTGTAGCAGCTGCTGCTGCTCCCCCACCACCACCTTGCCATCGCCTGGGGCCGAGACCCCCGGAGAGAGAAAATTCTGAGGATGAGGATGAGGATGACACTTACGTGAGAATGGACTTTGCCAGACCTGACAACAAGAAGTTCGACTCTCCAAAAAGAGGTTGGTAATTTTATAATTAATTCCCATAAAGTTAATGGTCATTGCTTAATGAGTGAGCTGAAGTGCTACGGTCTGCAGCCTTAAGGATAAGGGAGGTAGCATTTCATTATTGGTGCTATTTAACGTGGTGGGTAGAATTCGGTTTTAAATTTTCACACGAAACCATTTTGATCTTTGTAAAACCTTAAGCTTTCATCTAATCCTAAATTTAGACAAAGCGGGTTATCATTGAAACATTGATTCTACTTTTTAGAATTAGTTAAAACTAAAGGTCAAGAGGATGCTTTCAAACATCCTCCATTTCTAAATGATAAGACAAAGCAGGACATGGTAAATTGAGTGCCACCAACCCATCACTTCATTTTCAAGTCAACAACTAAAAGATGCTTTTCCACAAACGCCTATATTTAAGTGCAGGAATTAAATAAGCGCACAGGATATTAAGCAGTAACAATCAAGTATTGATGATGCTTTTTGAAATGCAGTCATTGTTTTGCTGGTTTGCTGTGATTGACCAAAAAGGCTAAATCTCATTTGTTAGCATGAATGAAGGGGGGAGCGGGTAACAACGCATAATTAATCCAAAACAGGAGATGATTAAAAGAAGATAGTATTTGGCTCTGGAATGTGTTTTTGTGTTGATCTTTTTTTGCTTTGTTTTTACACAGGATAAATTGTGAGAAACCGTGTCTCTTTTCTCTGTCACTGGTAGGGACAGGCAAGTCATCTTTGCTGTGCTTCATTTTCTTCTTTTAACCTGCCACCCTTTCAGAAGAGGGTGTGGTGACAACTTGATAATGGATAGGAATATTGTTTCAAAGGTTTAAAAGGCATTTAAAACATCTAATTGGTGCGTCTTCTGGGAAATCAAGGAAAGCAAGATAACTAGGCTGAAGTAAAAGCTGACCCCAGGGGCAGCCTACCCTGGAACAGTGGGAGGTTTTTAAAGGGCTAATTTTCCAAAGAAGTAAGAGTAGGATCTGTTGCTCTTAGAAACAAAACTTAGAGTAAATCTACTATGTACAACTTGCACAAAGTTGTCTTGAGACGTTTTCAAGGAATGGTTGCAAAAGAGGCTGTCCTCATAATCACCACTGCCTTCCGTTTTTAGTAAAACATGCTTCTTCTTTTCCAGTGAAGGGAAGGGATGGACCCCAGCAGCTTTCATTCCAGTAGTCAGTTAGTGAAGATTTTTGCTTTGCTTGCTTTGTGGAATGCTTTTGTGATTGGATCTCTGCCCACTGTGCTTGATCAGGCAGAACAAGTCCGGGACTGATCACAACAGTCACCTAACAAGCTCCCCATTTAGTGCAGGTGTAGCCCCCCCCACCTCCCCTTTCTCCCCATGCTATAGAAAACCTGCCATACAAAAACTCACATTTGCAGCACAGACACACTAAAAGAGTGATCATTAAAACGACAAAAGGATGCTTTGGCTTGCCAAAGAATTCAATTCAGATGTCCTTTAAATTGTAAGCCTCCTTCCCAACACACACACACACACACACACACTTACACACACACACACACACACAATAGCACCACTACTCCATTTAAAATTTATAATTCCATTTCTAAGAAATTAATTCATAAATCAGCTTTTCAGAAACCACTCTATTTCATTCGGTAAAGTGCACCTGAAAATTGATTTCAAGCTATTGTTGGAGCCTAACTGCTGAAGACAAGGTTTACAATTTTGATGTAAAATGCACATCAAAATAGTCATACATCAAAATAGCTGCTTATGTCCCTATGGTACTTTGAAAGGGATGAGTTTTCATGCGGGTTTGCCTATACTTTCCAATAATCTTTGCTTAGGTAAAAATTAAAAATAGTGAAATCTGAGCGTTCTTCAAATAAACCTTGCCTTCACAGAAACTACTGAGATCCAATGATCATTGTAATAGTAACTACTTTGGAGATCTGACATTTTCTAAATGTATTGTATATTGAGGGGATTCCTAACTTTATTGAGTGACTACAGCAAGGAGGCAGTATCTCACAGGAAGGCAGACACTTAAATTAAAGAGATTGAATGTGGTAGCAATTTGGGAGGTTACAGCACTTTATAAATGGAAGATTTTTTTTATTGTGTCATTGGATTAGCAGTGAAGTGACGTTTCGGCCATTTAAATTTAGGATTAAGTTTTTGAAAAATGCCTGGTGTTGAGGGTGATTCTTGCACATTATTTGCTGATACATAGAGAAGGAATGGGGGTTTGTGAATGGGGTGGGGGTGTGGTAAAATACCCATTGCAAGAGATGACTTTGGTTAGCATTTTAATGTGAATTGATATAGTAGAGTGATGTCTTCAAGTGTTTTGAACAGGCTGAATGAATCTGATCATTTCTCAGTATAAAGTTGTAGAATACCTTTTGCCTATTTCTTTTTTCTCTTCATTTTCTTATTTAATGTTTAAAAAATAAAAAGACCTTGTTAGGAAACAAAAAAGTGCCCTGATAGAGAAGCAAGTCATACATAGTGTTAGGAGTTATGTGTTTTAAAAGTATTTTTGATTTTATGGAAAGTGCTTAGAACAATACGTGGATCATAGTAAGTTCTATACATGAATTATTATGTAGCTATTATCAGTGTTGTTGTTACTCTTATTACATTTAGATATATAAAGCAAAATTAAAATTCTCTGATCACAAATTTCTTTTTTCAGTTAGTCTTATTTAAAATACTCCATGGAGTTTTTCATAGTCAGGCTCTTCACAGTTGAGAGCTGATTATCAATGAGACTGCTTTTTTCATGAAACACAATTAATAATCTCACTTATCTACAGTCACTCTGCATATGAGAAAGTACTTTAAGGGCATTTGTTCAAGTCAGAAAGAAACACTCAGAAATATAACTTGGATATCACTTTTTAAAAAATAAGTGAAATCTTTTAAAACATTTGTTGAAGATGAAGTGTTCACATTTTGGATTGTAGTATGTGTTAGCATTTAAGAGGAAAATGTAGTTTCTTGTGTGGTTTAGTCTGACTCCTAATCAATGTATGACCCTTTGCTTCTATTACTACTTTACCTGATACAGAATCCATAGGTTGAAATAACTTGAGGTGAAAAATTCCCTAGTTTTTCATTTAAGAGATAGGAGAATGAAAAGGACAGCTCTAGAAGGTATGAGATAATGGGTCAGCCATTAGTTATTTTATGATAGTATCTGGTATTTAAAAGCAAAAATAATTAATTAACTTCTGAAATTTTATGCACTGCTATCACCTATAGGATGCCCAAATTTCTTTTGAGTGTATATATCCCTGCCAAATCTCATTGCCATAAATTATAGGAGTAGGAGCAAATTATTTTTATTGTATTTAACTTATTTATTACAAATTGCTAGAATAAAACCTGGATATCCCGGAGATTTCTCAGCCACCATTGATGGGTCACTTATTTTAGGCAACATTCAACGGCCTCTCCCCACAATTTGGAAAGTTGTTTGGAGTAATGAGGTATTTGACCTACAATAATTAAATAGGACCTCGCTCAATTAAAGTTAGCTAAAGTTGTTGGCAATCATGATTCATTTGCATTCATTCTATTTTAAGAGAGAAGCTTCCAGGATAAAACTCTCAAGACACTAGCAAAACATCTCCATCAAACAAGGACCAGGGCTTTAATTAAGCACGCCAGAATATCACACACGCATAAAAGCTCAAACAGGATCTCTTGCTTTCTTTTCCTGTCCCTAATCGCCAAACATGAACCAAAATACTTCCGAGTCATTGGCAGGGAGCTAGTTGTTTTGGGAACTAACTCAGGCTTCCAAAAAACTTCATGTTGAAACAGATGTGCCTGGCCAGTGTAGGAAGAAGTAAGGAGTACTGTGTGTGATTTGAAATGGACTGTTGTTAAATTGTCAATTTGTTGTTGATTGAGGGAATGCTTTCCAGTTGCAGATTGCCTTATAATTTGCAAAGCACATTCACATTCATTATTTTACTGATGAACGGTAAGTACTGGAAATGAAGCTGGTGTTAAGAATTTTCCTGTGATCAAAAAGGTAAGTGGCAAAGCTGCAAATTTAAATCATACATCTGATTTCAAATCCAATGCCCCACCTAGAACAGCGCAGTTCCATTTTTAATCAGGTGTTCAATCAGTTATTTTCATATCAATGAAAAATTGTCATATAGGCAAGGACTGGGAAAAGTTATATTTTTGCTTGAATTTGATAGTAGCAAATTTTGTTGTAACTCATTTGGAGTGTTTTAACTGTGGACCATTTGCCAGGGTTTGGGTAATTTTCATTACATTGAACTGTTTGCCAGGGCCTTAGAATAAAAGAATTTGACCTGGGCTGGAAGTGAATGTTTTAAATTTGATCTGGGGAGGAGCTAGCTAATCTTTACCTCCCAAGCACAAATAATGTGTGTATCTATTTAGTTCCTACAGAAACATTGAAAGCAATGAAAATGAATTGAGGGTGTATTCAGTAAATGTCCATTAATAAATGGTCATTTCCTTAACTGAAATTAGATTTTTATGATTTTCCTAATAATCCAGTGACATCTGCCAGCTATATCAAAAAGTCTTTTCATTTAATTTCTTTCTGTATAAAATCTGATATTGTAATCTAAATTACCACAGTGGGCAAACAGGATAAAGTACGGTAGGTAGAAGAAAACATGCTGTAGAAATAGATGTTCATTTGTTTAAAAAGTAAACTTACTTTTGGCAGTCAGGCAAGTAGATTTTAGAAGCCTTGAAAATCAAATCCTCTCCTGAGGACATAAAAATCCTTGTTTAAAATTAAGTTCATTTTGTTTAGCACCTTTTTAAGTCTTTAAGACTATGTAAAAATAGCCCAGACATTTTATTGGCAGTATTGGAAAATAGCTTTTGTAAAATGCTTAATTAAAGTCTGCAGTATGTTTTGTCTAAGAGGTGCTGCCGGCTCTTAGGTGTTGAGGATCATTTACTGGAAAACATTGCTTGGTCCTGAGTGAGAAATGTGAGATTTAAAAAAAAAAAAAAACAAAAACAACTTTTTTAAGGGCTAGAAGGTAACTCAGTGGTAGAGCACTTGCATAGCATGCACAAGGACCTGGGATCCATCCCCATACCAAAAAAACAAACAAACAAAAACTACTTTCTAATGAAATGAATACATTACAGCACACTCCATTATTAGCAGAACTATCAGATTTCTAATTTTAAAGTATTTATTATTGTTTATGTAGCTATGGGGCTCACATTTCTGTCCTTTGGGAAAGTAGGCTCAACACTTGAGAAATAGGATTTTTTAAGGATCTATATATGTAGATATATGATTTGCATTTTTTTACCTAAGGAATTAATTCCTTTTTGAATGAAAAATTTGTGCTTAAATATTTATTTAGTGAGATATGAAAGTTACTGCTATTTTGTCCCCTAGCTTCCTGATACTCCTTCCTTATTAGGATTGCATTGATTGTATTCTGTGAGTTGTGCCCTCATGTGCCCTTTGCCAGACTTGTGCCCTTTTTCTCAGAAAACCATGCCTTTCCTGGTTTCTGAAAGGGTGAGAGGGCCATCCTGGGAGTCCCACGGGGCCCACAGTGGACCTCCCTAGATGTTTTTAGTTCCTAGTTCACAGCCTTCCTGTGCTTAGCTTGTAGGAACAGCCTCCCTTGAAAGGGATCCTTGTACAGTTTCAAGCCTGGGCTGCCTACTGTACTCTGACTTGTTGGCAAAAGCAGCTGTCCTGGTGTTTAAAGCTATTTTCATGGTTGGATTGACCACCATATGTTTGATGCTAGCCAGATCTTCTGGATTTACTGAATATCCAATTCCCCACAAACTGTAGGCACTTTAGCTAGTTTTCACAATTTATATAATTTGCCTCTCTATGATTACTGATTTTCTACTTGTAGACTTGAAACAGAATATCAGTGAAATCTTTCTCTTTAATTTCATCTTGAAAATTGCTCGCACGTGCCCCTATGGTGCCCGTGAAAGGGTGACCAGCAAATGTAATTTTAACCCCTGCTTTTTAATAAGTTATTCCTTCACCTTAAAAGCATACTAACCTTGTCCTTAACCTCAGTCTCTGCTTTAAAGGAATCATTATTATGGCTGCAGCTCTTCTCAAAGTCTCCCTTCTACTGTCACCCTGGCTCCAAATATATTTCAGCATTTTGAGTGCAGGGGACACTATTTCTATTGTTACGTGTGTATTTCCCTGGAGTCTCAAATTGAAAATTCCAATACATCTTCTCAGAGAAATGATGATTGGATGTAGTCAAAGTAGTTTCTCTATTAGTTCAGGAACTGCACAGGTTAAATATAGGCATGTGTAGACAAAGCTACCAACTTATTCACCATTTATTTATGACAGTGTTCTATGAGATAATTTATTCTGAGTTTCAACTCAACAATGAAGCTTGGAATATGTCTCTTTTGTAAATTGGAGACTGCCTATATTAGAATTCTAGTAACTTGCATTCTTTGAGTCGGCAGTAACTAGGCAGCAGAGTGAAGTGGACCAAGTGTGGGTTGGGAGGTAGTGGAGAAACTGACCTGGGTTGAAAATCCTGTAGCTGATCTCCAGTTTGTATCCAGATCATTGCGACTGGAGTTAACATGTATAGGTGGTCCAGGGTTGTTTAGTGAAGGGCAGGCTTGGAATGATTTAGTTGACTTTGAGAATATGGAGGTATACAAGTGTCATTATTTTCCCTTATTTGACTATTCTGTCACAACTGTTGCTATTATAGGGAGAAACATGTTTTATCATCTGATCTAAGACTTTTTTATAAAGTTTTAGAGAATTATCCTCCTATACATTCACAGGGCCCCAAAAAGTGTGATGACTATTCTTACTGAAGAGAAAAACACTAATAATCCAAACACAATGTGAAGCTAAATAATAAAATTGCATTATTATATATTCATCTCTAGGGTATACATTTTCATTTCCCTTCACTTCCTTTTGTTTTTATGCCTTTGACGTTTTACTTGGTTGCCTCTTGCTTATGTGATCACCAGTTGATTGTAGGGATAGCAATGCGGACTAACGGACAGAGTGAGGATTTTCAATAGAACATGACAAAACATTTTTTAGTTCTAGGAAAACGGGAGTTGAAAAGAGAACTTAGACAAAAAGATTGGAGAGGATGAAAAGAGAATAAGAGAATAACTGAATACATTGTTCCAGTCTCACCTCTGTCTGGGCAGGGGAACCATTGCTGTTTTGGACTTCAAACAGTAATAGAGGCGAGTTTATGATTCATATAAAGAGGTCTGGAACACCCTGGAGGAACTGCCTTCTTGGCTCGCCCTACAAATTTCCAGGGATATTGAAGTCATATGTGCTTTATTAGTATATTATAGGTTAATGTTAAAGTTTATATCATTATAGAAATTGAAACAGAAAAGTTTACCTCTTTCATTTTTTAGAAGAAAATGATACCTGCTGGATTTGGAGGAAGTAGAAGGGAAATATTTTGACCCATCAGAGTCTATTAATTTTCCTCTCTTATAGAGAGAAATTACTTCAAGACCTTGCCACCTATTAAAAAGGTGTGGAATTAACTTAAAAGATCTTTGATTAACTGGAAAATAAGAATATTCAACAAGGTAATTTTTTATAACCTGTCAGTATCAAATAGGAATAATACCTCAAAAACAGACCACATTATTTAAAGCATGGCCATTTACTCTTCTCATGGTGAAATGATATAAAAATTAACGGGAGACAGTATTCATTCTGTAGACTGTTTATGATTTGGGTTTAATCCCGAATTGCTTTCTTTTGCCACCCAGGAAGCATCGAAGTCGCTTCCTTTTGCTGTTCTTTGGAATATGCTCAGGGAATGTAAACTAATTTTAATATTGGCCTAAGTAAAACAGGATTATAAAGGCAAATCCGAAGCTCAAATTCCCACAATGCATTTCAGAAGCAAGTTAAATTATTTGGGGATTATCCTGTTTTGGAAAGCATTATTCCTTTCTACTAGGATAGTTAATCAGGAATCAACAAACATATTTTGTAAACTTGAAATTACACAATTATGTGCCAGGTCTCAGTAAGTCATCAAGCATTCACCCAACACTGGTGTAGGTGTTATAGGAAAGCAATGTAAATATAAGTCAAATTTACAGAAGAGGACTGGGGTTGTAACTTAGTGGTAGAGTGCTTGCCTAGCACATGTGAGGCACTGGGTTTGATCCTCAGCACTACATAAAAATGAATAAATAAAATAAAATAAAGGTATTGTCTCAATCTATAACTAAAATATATATTTTTAAATTTTATATAGTAGAGCCTCTAATTTAGAGTAAGGAAAGAAGAAAGAAAAACTACTCCAATAGCAACAAATGCCCCATATTTCAGGCTTAATATAATGCCAATGACATAGTTTTTGGAGCTTAATTTGTATTTCATATTAAATCCTCTGTATCATAGAAGAGAGTAAGAAAGCCCCCTTAAAGCACATTCAGTGTGGTATGTATGAACATAGGAAGATTTTTTTAAAGTAAATAATGTTGTTTCTTTTTTTCACCTTTATTTTATTTATTTATATGTGGTGCTGAGAATCAAACCTGGTGCCTTACATATGCCAGGCAAGCACTCTACCACTAAGCCACAACCCCAACCCAGGAAGATATTTTTATATTAAAACAAAACAGTAAATTAAATGAGGTGAGACACCTTTCTAACCTCAACATTAGGTAAAAAAAACTCATTTCTGATATCTGAAAAAATTCCATGATACTAGTATGGCCTAATTTTATGCAAATAAATAAAGGACTGTGTTGCTAACAAGTACTCACAGTTAACCTATGGCTGTCTCAGGCACATTTCATCCTGTAGAATCTAAAATATCCTAGAAATAAGTAGAATCTAAAATATCCTAGAAAAAATAAATATCCTAGAAAAAATAGACTCATTTTTTTTCCTTTTTAATATGAGAAGAGGATCCAAACAATGAATTGAGACCAGTAGCCCCAGTAGGTAGGAGGGGAATGGAGACCTGAATGCTTCATATAGCTGCGAAGTTTGTTGCATTCATCAAAACATCTGATGAAAAAATGAATAAAGTGTATAATTCCAGTTTAATTCAAAATATTGTACTTGAAGCCTACTCTGGAGGGTGCTTCTTATGGATTCTTGAAGTTGTCTCAAATGCATTAGAATAATTGGTACTTTGATGTGACTCAGTCTTCAGGTAACACTGGTATCCCATGTCCAATGAACAAAAAGCCAATAGAGTAACACTGTAACCTCTTTTTATTAGACAGATGGAAATTTCAATCAAATCTCCTTTACAGGTCTGATTTTGTTCTTTTAGAAGAAATTCTGTATTTGGGTCAGGAGACTATCACCATGGCTGTGCTTAAATCCTTTGATTGGTGCCACATATCCTGGTGAAGGCATAATCAAGCATATAGGAGAAAGAAAACATTCTCTTTGTCTGCCTGATGCCTTTCTCACTTGTGGGTGCTACTATGCACCAGAAATGTCATAGGGGTAGCCTGGGGCAAGAGGAGTAAATGTTCTGTGTCTTTGCCCAGCTTGTGCTAGTACCTCATAGGCAGCCAGCAGAGTTGATTAACCATGTCTATGCCAAGGAAATCTCAAAAATGTCTCACAAATTTCTAGTTAGATTTTGTTTTGTTTTGTTTTGTCTTAGAACATGGTGGGGGTAAAAGCTCTTTGTACTAATCTTGAAAATAATTTTTCTTTTATCATCTTTTTTTTTGTAGAGTGACTACATTACCACAGAAACACATTAGAAGAAAAGTGACACTTAAGGATTTCCATCTTTGTCTACTCCAGATCTGCCTATAAGAAAGGAAATTCAGAGGCTTCTGAATAGAAAGCAATCTAAATTTCTACAATCCTACATGTGGACTCTGGCAGTTGAATGATCCTACACAGAGATCATCTTTACTACTGCCTTCTGGATCCATTGATTTTGAGTTAAGAATATTCACACTATGCTTTGTTTTTTGTTGTCTAGTTTCCCTCCATGATCTATGTCTTTGAAAGGAAACGAATGTTGTAAAAGTTAGCATCTTGTAACTGTTTCCTTTTCTCTTAAAACCATTATTTCCCTGTAAAATGAGCCAATACCAATTTTGATGATGCATAATATGTAGATTAATTTTGAAGGTACAAAACCTTTAAACAAGGGCAGATGAGAAAAAAACAACTTATACTAATAAGAAGGTAGGTATGATCTGGAATATTCTTTCTCTGAATAGTACATACACAGAACATTTCTTGATCAAGGATTTAAACGACAACTGAACTGATATCTTGATGGGGAATTTTCAATATTTTAAAGGCAGGACTAAAGGACAGATATCTCAGTTTTTGCTCATTAAGAAAACTACAATTATCTGTCCATATTAAATGTCAATGAAACATCTTGAATGAACATTTCCAACATTTTAAAGACAGAACTGAGGAGCAGGTCTAGCTACCTGTTTATATATAACACGGTGAAGTTCTGTCTGCAAATCAATTGAGCATTTCCAAACCAGTTAAGACCTACATTTTCTCCCCAAAGAAGCAATGTTCCCCAAAATTTGCTTCTCATAGGCCCCTCTCTACATCCCTGGGCCTTTCTCTCTTCCCTTCCACCCCCCACCCCCGCTCTTTCTGGCCCTCTCCCCAACATACACACTCCCTCCTATGCCCAGGACTCCTATAAAGAAATCAGTTTCCCATATTCAAGAAAGTAGTGTGTACTTATCAATTGATATTCTGACTAAACTTAAGCCAAAAGGAACCTCTTATAAGGCCTTGCTTCCTTTGGACAAGGATCTGATATAAGATGTACTAAATTAAAAAAAAAAAGTCAGAGCAAGCTTTCCCCCTCCTATTTTTGCTTGCCTCTGATGGAAACTGAATTAAGATTTTAGGAACCTGGACCTTTGAGAACATGACACCAACAGGTGGTGACCACAGAGGATAGGCACAAAGGTCTTGAAGCTTGCTTAGAGCTTTGTTATGTGGTGGCACACAAATCTTGGCTTGTACCATCACTGGCAAACCTCATCATATCACAGATGGGTGTGAGTGTTTGAGTGTCTTAAGTGTGTGAGTGCTAGTGTGTATGCACATTTGTGTGTATGCATACCTTTGTGTACCTGTGAACATGTGATTATAGATGTACCTGTTGTGTGTAACTCTGTTAAAAAAATTGCTTCGCATTTCATGTGCAACTTTGAAGTAGCATAATATTTAAAGTGTTTTGCCACTCGGTTTTGATGTCTTTGAACGTGTACTTCTATCTTTGAGCAGGCTTATAGTACATGTTGCTAACTTTTCTTGAATAACCGAGTTGACTTCTATTTTTTTCCCTTGCCTACCAACCAAAGGGATGGGGGGGGGCTTTTTTTTTCCCCTTGTGAAGGGTGCTGAGGAGAGGGTGTGGCTACAGGGCCAGTCACTGCTGTAGTTCCTGGTCGTTAGTAGTGCATCAGCTTTATCAGTCCCTTTAGACTCCTCTTTTTCAACCTGCTCAAATAACGCAGTGTGGCTTTTGTTCATTATGGTAACAATGTGCTCTTCAGGCAGCCTCTTTTCAAGCTTTCTGTCACCAATTATATTCAAGTAAGTTCAGGCATTATCATTCAGAAATGTGGGAAGAAAAGTTTTTTTTTTCCTAGGGGGAAATGCTGTGTCATTTATTTACATGTTAGGTTTGGGGGCTGCCAGCAGACAGGGTACTGAGGGTACAGCACAGAGGTAACACTTGCTGAATAAATGAATGGAAACCTCATACACAACAGTACATACAAATAGTAACAGGTACAAATAGTCACAGGTACAGCATAACAAATATGCAATCTTTTTGACACTACTTCTTAGTTTACAGACACAATTAATTTATTCAGTATTGTGCTGGGAGAATCTCTATAGAGTATGTGTACCAACATATCACTTACCTTCCAGCTATCAGTTTATGCTGCTGTTAAGAAAAACCAATGATGGAACGATTTTTTTGTGACCTCTACATTAATTTGGTATCACACATAGTTACTTGGTCAGTAAAAACTAAAACCTTACAGTTCCAACAGCTCATTACATTTGCTATTTCTGCTTCACAGATCTGCTTTGAGTTGCTTTGGCTTTGTCTTCCTTTGTAAATACTCTTATACTCTCTTCTTTGTAAACATCTCATTTGCAGTTTTGGGAGACAACCTTGCGACTCTGTATAGTGTTTATATATATATCTGACTTGCCTTTCCATAGAGCTACTTGCAATAAATGTGTTCATGTAAGTTATTCGTGTGAAGAGTCATCTTCTTTTCTTTTTTTTGTAGTTGTAGATGAACAGTATGATTTTATTTTATTTTATTTGCTTTTTTTGTATGTAGTACTGAGGATCCACCCCAGTGCCTCACATGTGCCAGGCAAGCACTCTGCCACTGAACCCCAGCCCCAGCCCTTATCTTTTCTTAATACTGCTGTTTATACTCCCCTATAATATGTTTTCCTGTTCTGTGGTATAATTGGCTTCATTTTTCAAAATGAAACTATAGGGGTAATCCAAAGTTTATATTAAAATTACTTTAAAAAATTTTTGTTTTAGTTGTAACAGGACACAATATGTTTATTTATTTATTTTTATGTGGTGTTGAGGATCAAACCCAGCGCCTCACATGTGATAGACAAGTGTTGTATCACTGAGCTACAGCACCAGCCCCTGTTAAAGTTTCTCTGCCTAGAAACATAAGTCAACTAACTATTGAGTCTGCCAGTATGGAGGTGATAGTAGTGCAGAACAACTTAGGAAATGACTTACCTGAATTTTCATGTGAATCCTACATTGATGCACATATGCAACTAGGTTGAAGCGATCATTTATAAATTGTCTCCTTCATTGCCACTCAGTAATATCCTTTAAATTACTCCCTTTTCATTTCCTTTTGTCTTTTTGTAGTACTGTGGATTGAACTCAGGGGCCTTCTACCATTGAACTTCATAATCACTTCTTTTTATTTATTTATTTTTAAAATTTTGAAATAGGGACTAACAAAGTTGCCAAGGCTGGCCTTGAACTTACAATCCTCCTGCCTCAGCCTTCCAAGTAGCTGGGATAACAGGCATTTGCACTTCCAAACATGCCCTTCCTTATTTTTAACCTCTGGGAAGAAAAATATAAGTATATGAAAATTAAACAATGGTAAGACAGCAGTTTTGCATTCTGGAATGTAGAAAAAATGGATTTAATAACAACAATTATTAGCAAATTATGTCACCCTTATTAGAAACCAAAAGTTTAAAGAAATGCTAGAAAAATAATTGCCCCTCCCCCATTTTTTCTTTACCAAGTTATCCTTGCCACATAGAAGAGCAGTGAGACCAAATTTGAGACCAATGCCTACCCAAGAATCAGTAGCGGGAGAGAGGCATCCATGGAAGCATCTGGACAACAAGATAGGAAGGCAGGTCTCAGATCATGTGAAAAATCTATAAGTCACATGAGTTGTGTATATGCAAAGAACTGAATTGGTTGTGCAGCTTGAGCTTAACTGATACACCTGAGAAGATGTCTGCAAAGCAGTATCACAATGGGAAGTTATAATTAGAATGCCTTTATTATTAGAAACTGTCAACAACATCATTTAGCTTCTGTGTCATTTTATAAATGTATAAACATCTTCATATAATTTTATTAATATACATATGTATATATATATATATATATATATATATATATATATTAAACATAAACTCTTAGTCCCTACATCATGGGGATAATCTATATTTGTCAGAGCATAGCCCAAATGTTTTTATTCATCCCCAACAGACACTTAAAATAATAACAATAATAACAAATAAAATTAAAAAAATATGAATAGGCACTTCCATGCCCATCAGTTCAAGTGATATTTGTATATTCATTTTGGTGTTCATAGGACTTGAATTCCTGGAACAGTAGGCACAGACTAGCTGCTTCAATAATCAGTAGAACTCACTAGAAAGAATGATCTATATCCAAGAATGCATAACCAGAGCTTCCATTTCTTTACTCTCATAGTCTCATACATAGTAACCAATGTTCTCTGTAGAATCTGAAAGGGTCCTGTTTCTTTAAAACATAAAACCTTTCAGAAGACTTGTCAGGTAAAAGATGCCTAAGTATACACTAGTTAAGCACCTCCCAGAGACAGCTTAAAAAAATATTACTAGGTGCTAATTGACCCCAAAAGGCATCTTGGAAATGTTCCAAAATGCTTTCTAAAAATGTTTTGAAAACAAAACTGACAAAAGGCCCAACCAGGAAAATGTGTGCATGTGAATTTGTATGGGTAAACCAGATCATGGCCCCCAATTTATAAAATGTGCAAAGGAGAAATTATGCAAAATTAATGCACAGAATTAGGTTGGACTGTATTCTGTTTTAGAAAATCCAATTCATTTTCCCTCCTAGACATGCATGTAAATGGATGCTGGTTTTCAGGCAGCTACCTTAAGTCCCGTTTGCTGCTTAAGTGTACTTCAGAGATAAGAAATGCAACTGAGCTGTACAAAATGAGACAACTTCCCTCCTGTCTCCTGTGCATGATAAATGCTAAAGCAATTAGGAACCACTGTTGCATGCTACATTGGAATTTGTCAGCAACATCAGTGCTGTGCTATGTAAATGGGGAAACTTATTTAGAATAAAGTCCTGAGAATTTAAGAGGAAGCCATTGATTTTACTTAATATTAAACATTTGGGTCCACAGAACTGAACTAGAAGCAATCTACTCCTTGACGTTTCAACCTCAGAATATCCATTATAGGGTCTTCTATTTTCACTGGTAGTAATCTGAATTAGCATTTCAATAACAAAAGGAGCAAGGAAATATTGAAATGGAAAGCAGATTCTTAAGTGTCTACAGAAAAATGTGAAGCTTTCAGTTCATTCTGTATTTCCACACTTGCAACCCCAAGGAAGGTTTTCAACATTTTTGCATTTTCTGCATCATTTTCAGGGATTTGAAAGTATATATAAAATATATTAAATATATTAAAATACATTCTTGCTCCGAATTCTGTTATTGTAGTTTTAACATTTTCAGAAACAACTTAGGAACCATCTGTCTGACCTTGTTTATTTATTGTTTGTCCCCCCTTAAATTAAAATTATGGTCATTCCAGGAAGACCAGAGATATTGGTAGTTGTGCTTAGTTCTTAGAATAATAGCTAAATATTTTAGTTACCGTAGATATAAGTCATGGAAGATAGATAGTTGAAAAATCTTTGCAAGGTAACCATGTCTTCTTGTGGAAGTATGTAAAGAAATAATAATAATAAAGGGGACACAGAGACAAGGTGCAGAGGCAGGAAAGTGGCAGAGTGTCATGTAACTCCAGACTAAGAATAAATCTTTTAAACATTTCATCCTACTCCTTTACTAGACCTTTGATCAGGACATGGATAGCTAGGAAAGATGATTGCAATAACCTCTCCAAAGAAGAGAAGGCATGAAGAGAGAAGTAGTTGAATGCTGATAGGGCTTCTTCTATATCATATCTAAGATTTCTTGTAGTTCTAAAGCCAACTCCAGAGTATCAACACTTTAGAAAATGATAGTTGACTCTTTGTGTGGAGTTGATAGTCTGGAGTTTTGTGAATCAGGATAGTCCATGCAAGATGAGAGTTTGCCATATAAGATTTGAAAGGACATCTTTCTCTTCTCCCTCCCTGTTTTGACACTCCCCATCCTCACCAAGGAATGTCTTCATTAAACCTGGTGCTCACAATAGTTCTTTTTGTGAATTCAGAGACTTTAAAACAAAATTTTCCACTTTCCTCAGAAAAAGAGAAAATAGAACTTCATCTTGCTAGAGTGAATGAGAAAAAAATATCTTAATTGAAACTCTCAATTACTAAATCACAACTGAGACAAAAGACTAGGCCATTCTAATACAAATATTCATATTACAAGAGACATAACAGATGACCCTACATTGAAAGCCAAATGTGCCCCACAGTAAACAATATCCTCTAGAACGATGTGGTCATGAATATATACTGTGCTGGTATCAAGTCATTGTTAAATAACGGGAAATGAGAGCTTCAGGAAGACTTCCACTTCTGACCAAGAAAACCCCGATTTATTCTGCCACCTGAAAAAGCAAAAAGTGAAACAAAACAAAACAAAAGATCAACTGACAATCCCTACCCCCCCAAAAATTCTAAACATGAAACAAGGGTTTTCAAGATATTGGGCATCAAGCGATTAATGACTGGGATCCGTGAGAGATGAGAAACCTGGTGATCCCTACAACTTTCCTGGCTGACTGCAGGGAGAACCATTTCAGGCCATGGGGCAGGGTAGGGGAACCCAAGTCACCTTCCTGAACTGAGGAAGCAGAATGGCAGTCATAAATTTTACATTTTCATTAACTGCATTAAATGTAAATGGCTTGAACAATCCATTCAAAAGGGAGAGATTGGCAGAAATGATATAAACAACATGATGCAAGCATATGCTACCTAGCAGATAAACATTTAAGATGTGAAGACCTAAGCAGATTGAAATTAAATGGACAAAAGAAGATGTATCATGAAAACAGACAAAAATGGAGCTAGAATGGCTATATGAATAACAAATAGAGTTTGGAGACAGAAAGTGCTAGTGGAAATAAGACTTTTTATAAGGATGAAAGGCTGACTTCAAGCCTGATTCAGTGGTACATGCCTATAATCTCAGCAGCTAAGAAGGCTGAGGCAGGAGGATCATATATTCAAAAATCAGCCTCAGCAATTCAGGGAGGTCCTGAGCAACTTAGCGAGACCCTGTCTCAAAAAAAATTTTTTAAAGAAAAAGAAAAGGGCTGGGGATGTGGCTCATTGGTTAAGTTTCCTAGGTTCAATCTCCAGTATAAAAAAAAAGATTAAAAAAGTGAATCCATTAAGAAGATAGAATAATTATATATATATATATATATATATATATATATATATATATATATATAATCCATGAATACATAAAGCAACTGGGCATTAAATCAATGAGAAAATAGAAGACTTAAGCAATACTATAAATTAACTCGACCCTATGATGACAGAATATACCTTGTTTTCAAATTACATTGGGATAGAACATATTTTAGTCCATAAAATAAGTCTCAATAAATTTTAAAGCACTGAAATCATACAATGTAAGTTCTCTAACATTGGAATGAAATTAGCCCCAGAAACTTGGAAAATTCACGAATATGTGGAAAATAGCTAACACTCCTTTAAGTAAACAGTGAATAAGTGAAGAAGTTGCAAAGTAAATTAGAAAATACTTTGAAATGAATGAAAACAAACTACAACTTACCAGAACTTGTGGGGTATGGCTAAAACAATGTTTAGAGAGAAATGTAGCTTTGCAAATGCCTATATTAAAAAGCAGAAAGATAGCCAAGCATGGTTCATGAGGCTGAGGCCGGAGGTTTGCGAGTTCAAGTCAATCTTAGCAACAGCTAGGTGCTCAGCCACTCAGTGAGACACTGAGTAAAATACAAAATAGGGCTGGGGATGAAGTTCAGTGGTCAAATGTCCCTGAGTTCAATCCCTGGTAACAAAAACAACAAAAAGCAGAACAACCTTAAATCAGTAACCTAAAATTCTACCTGAAGAAACTAGAAAAAGTAAAACAAACCAAATACAAAGCAAGTGGAAGAAAATAATAAAACTAGAGTAGAAACCAATGACATGGAGAATTGAGAATAGAAAAACAATACAGAAGTTTAACACAATGAAAAGTTGGTTCTTTGAAAAAATTAACAAAATTGATAAGCCATAGTTAGGCCAAGAGAAAATAAAAGACTCCCATTATGAAAATCAGGAAAGAAAGAGGGAACATTACTACTGATATTACAGAAATAAAAATGACTACATAATACTATGAAGGATTATATTCAAACTTATTAGATATAGTAGATGGAATAGATGAATTTTTTGGAGGATATGAACAACTAAAACTGACAAGAAGAAATGGAAAACTGAATGAATATAACAAATACTGAGATTGAATTTATTAACTTTTTAAAAGCCTCTTACAAATAAAAGCTCAGGACACATAACTTTAGTGGTGGGTTCTATCAAATGTTAAAAGAAGAATTAACACCAATCCCTCTCAAATTTTACAGAAAAGGAGGCAAAGTGTCCCAACTCATTCCATGAGGGCAAAACCTCATAAATAGCAAAACTTTGATTCTAAAACCAAAGATACCACAAGGAAAGAAAACCCAGAACAATATTCCTTAATAATAGAAACACAAAATCTTTTTAAAAATATTTATCAACCCAATACAACAACATATAAAAAGCCTAGGACCACATATTTTCACTGATGAATTCTATGAAAAAGGTTTTTTTTTTGTTGTTTTTTTGTTTTGTTTTGTTTTTAAATCAGACCGGTCTCTCAGTGTTGTCCAGGCTGCTCTTGAAATTGTGGTTTCAAGTTATCCTTCCACCTTATCTTCCCTAGTGGCTAGTATTACAGCACACACCATAATATTTGACATTTGGCTTTATTACACATTTAATGATGAATTATCATCAATCCTGTTCAAACTCTTCCAAAAAATTAAAGTTAAGGCAATACATTCCAAGTCACCCTAAGAGGCCAGTAATATACTCTGATACCAAAGCCAGATAAAAAACTTACAAGAAAACTAAAGAGCCATATCCCTTATGAATAAAGAAAGATGAAAAAAATCCTCAAAAATATCAGCAAATGAAATTCAGCATCATGTTAGCATGATTATATACCAGAAGTAAGTGATATTTACATTTAAATTAATCAATGTAATACATCTAAATAATAGAATAAAAGAAAAATCCCCATATGATTATCTCAATTGATGCAGAAAAAAAGCATTTCACAGTATCCAATACCTTTTTTTTTGGGCTTACTGGGGATTGGACCCAGGGGTGCTCAGCCACTGAGCCACATCTTCAGCCCTTTTTATATTTCATTTAGAGGCAGGGGCTCACTGAGTTGCTCAGGGCCTCACTAAGTTGAGTATCCAATACCTTTTCATGATTAAAAGCAGCCAACACTAGGAATACAAGGGAACTTTCTCAACCTGATAAAAAGCATATATGAAAAACCCACAGCTAACATCATACTTAATAGTGAAGGAGTGAAACTTTCCTCCTTGGATCAACAACTAGAAAAAAATCCAATTTCTTTTTTTTTCTTTTTTTTTTTAAATTGGTGCTGGAGATCTGAACCCAGGGCTTTGCACTTTCTATGCATATGCTCTGAGCTATGTACATCTCTTGCCCTTATTATTTCCATTTTTATATTTATTCTATTTTAGGTGCTTAACTAGCACTTTCTACATCTATTTTTAGTATTTATTTTTTAGTTGTAGTTGAACTCAATACCTTTATTTTATTTATTTATTTTTATGTGATGCTGAGAATTGAACCCAGCGCCTCATGCATGCTAGGTGTTCTACTGCTGAGCCACAACTCCAGCCCCTGTACATTTTTTTTTTAATTTTGAGACAGTGTCTCACTAAGTTGCTTAGGACCTCACTAAGTTGCTTAGGGCCTCAAACTGCTGAGGCTGGCCTCAACCTTGCAATCCTCCTGTGTCAGCCTCCCCAGTTGCTGGAATTATAGGCACACACCACCATATGTGGCTTAGGTTTTCTATTTACTATCATACTGAAGTCTCTAGCCTGATTCAATCAGATGAAAATAAATACATAAAAACATAAAGATTATAAAAGGAAGAAATTATGTTTATTTGTGAATAACATGACCTTATATAGAGAAAATGTCAAGGCATTCACTAAAATACTATTAGAGCTAATAAATGCATCAGCAAACTTTCAGGATATAAGATCAAATATATCTTTTTAAAAAAGGAGCCAGGTATAGAAGGTAGCAATGTCAGCTACTCTGGAGGCTGAAACAGGAAGATTGTGAGTTGGAGGCTAGTGGAGGCAATTTAGCAAGACCCTGTCCAAGAATAAAATAATAAGGACTGGGGATATAGCTTGGTGGTAGAGAGCTTGACTAGAATGAATGGAGGCTCTGAGTTTGATTTGAGCAAAAAAGAAAAAGAAAAACAAACAACAAACTAACAAAAACAAAAACAAAAAAAAACGAAGCAGTTATATTTCTATATACTGGAAATGAACACTCTAAAAAGATGGAAATTAAGAGCAATTTCATTTACAGTAAAATAAAAAAGAACAAACTAAACAAAAGAAGTGTAAGACTTACTACTAAAAACTACAAAACACTGAAAGAAATTTTAAAAGACCAATATAAAAGGGAAAACATTGTGTGGTCATGGAATGAAAGACTTAATAGTGTTAAAATATAATATTTCCCAAAACAATGTACAGATTCAATAAAATCTATCAGAATCCTAGTTAGCCACCCCCTGCTAATTGATTCTAAAATTCATACAGAATTACAAAGGAGCCTGACCAGTGAAAACAATCTTGAAAAAGAAGAACAAAAGTGTAATACTCAAACCCAGTTATTTCAGAACTTACTATGAAGTTACAATAATCAAGATTGTGTGGTACTGGAATAAAGACAGACAAGTATTTCAATGCAATATAATTTAATATCCAGAAATAAATGCATAGCATCCACAGTCAATTGTTTTTTAATTAATTAATTTTAATTAGGTATGTATTCAATTATTTTTTGATAAGGGTATCAAGACAATTTAGCCCAGAGGGAAAGAATAGGTTTATTTTTGGGGGGAGGGGATACTGTGGATTGAATTCAGGGGCACTTGACCACTGAGCCACATCCCCAGCCCTATTTTGTATTTTATTTAGAGACAGGGTCTCACTGAGTTGCTTAGAACCTTGCTTTTGAATTCTGGATCCTCCTGCCTCAGCCTCCCAAGCCACTGGGATTACAGAAGTGTATGCCACTGCACCCGGCTAATTGTTTCTTTAACATGGTGCTGGAATGACTGAATAGCCACATGCAAAAATTTAATTTGCATTCTTATCTCACTTCATGTGTAAAAGCTAATTTAAAATGGATAAAGGCTTAAATGTAAGACCCAAAATAATACAATTTTGGGAAAAAAAAAAAAACAGAGGGTCACTCTTCATGCCTCCGACTAGGAAAGGGTGTCTTAGATATGACACGAAACAAGAAGAAATAAAAGGAAGAAAAAAATAAATAAGATTTCATCAAAATTAATACATTTTGTGATTTAATGGATACCACCAAGAAAATACAAAAGCAACCTTCCAAATGAGAGAAAGCTTTGGAAGTTGAATATCTGATAAGGGGCTACCATCCATAATCTATAACATACTCTTACAAGTCAACAATAAAAAGACAACCCAGTTTAAAAATGGGCAAAGCTTAAAAGTAGACATTTCTTCAAAGAAGTATACAGATGGCTAATAATCATCAGTAGTCATTAGGGAAATGCAAATCAAAAGTACAATGAGATGCTACTTTACATTCATCGGGGTGGCCATAATTAAAAACAGACAAAGAACAAGTTTAAGCAGGATGTGGAAAAAATTGGAACCCTCGTGTGTTGCTGGTAGGAATAGAAGTTAGAGCAACTACAGTAGGAAATGGTTTGGCAGTTCCTCTGGAAACCAAATATAGAACTATAATATATCTGCCAGGCGCAGTGGCGCACACCTGTAATCTCAGTGGTTCAGGAGGCTGAGGCAAAAGGATCTCAAGTTCAAAGCCAGCCTCATCATCTTAATAAAGTACTGAGAATCTCAGTGAGATCCTGACTCTAGATAGAATAGTTTTATAAAAGGGGAACTGGGGATGTGGGTCAGTAGTTAAGCACCCCTGGTTTCAAACATGTGTACCAAAAAAAAAAAAAAAAGAAAAGAAAAAAAAAAGAAAAACAAAAACAAAAAACCAAAACTACTATATAACCCAGATAATCTACTCCTAGGTATATGTCTGAATGAATGGAAATAAGTACTCAAATAAATACTTCTACATGAATGGTCACAGCAGCATTATTCACAATTACCAAAAGGTTGCAGGATTCAATTCAGCATCAACGTTGATGGTTGATGGATAAGTGGATAAAGAAAATGTGGTCTATCCATACAATAGATTATTATGCCACATACAAAACAATGAATTACTCATACATACTATAATGCAAATAAATCTTGAAAACATTATGCTAACTGATAGAAACCCAGCAAAAAAAAAAGGGGGGGCCACAAGTTGTATGATTCCATCTATATGAAACATCCAGAATTAGTAAATTCACAGAGACAGAAAGCAGACAGGTGGCTGTCAGGGATTGGGTGGAGAAGAAATGAGGATGTACTGCTTAATGAACATGAAATTTCTTTTGGGATGAGGAAAATATTTTGCAACTAGATAGAGGTGGTGGTTGCACAACATTGGGGACATATTCAATGTCGCTTGAATTGTTTACTTGAAAATAGTTAGTTTTGGGATTGGGGTGTAGCTCAGTGGCAGAGCACTTGCCTAACAACACACAAAGCCCTGTATTTGATTCTCAGTCCTGAAAAAAATAGTTGATTTTGCCAGGCATGGTGTCCCACACCTGAAGTAGGAGGATCACAAGTTTGAGGGCAGCCTCTGCAACTTAGCAAGACTCAATCTGAAAAAAGTTAAAAAAAAAATAAAGGGACTGGGGTGTAATTCAGTGATAGAACATCTGTGAATTCAATCCTCTGTATGTTAAAAAAATTAGTTTTATGTAATAAAAAATCTCACCTCATTTAAGTAATGAAGAAATGAAGAACTGAAATTAAGATTTTTCAATATGGTAGAATTCTTCTCTTACACCCTCCTTCCTCAAAGCAATGTATAGAAAAATCATTCAGATTAATAATGTCCTATAATGAGAAAAAGCAAGAAGGGATGTCCAGGACACCAAACCTTGGCCCTCCTTGATAAATTTTTGAAAATTAAGTCATATTTTCTCCTAAACCCTTTTACTTACTCAAATAATGAATTGTTCTGTCTTTCAAACTTCCTTTTTTTGAGCTTAAAAAATTACTCCTGTTGTTGTCATTCTAAACTGATGAATAAAGCTCACTTCCTGTGGGTTTTCCATTGGGAAAAAAAAGAAATGAAGTACTGGCATATGGTACAACATGGATGCTAGAGTCTTGAGTACATAACTGTAAGTTCAAGAAGCCAGAAGCAAAAGGCCATACACGGTATGACTGCAATTCTATGAAGTGCCTGGAATAGGCAAAACTATAGAGACAGAAAGGACATTGTGGATTGCCTAGGGCTGAGGGCAGGAGGGATAGGGAAATAGGGAGAAACTGCTAATGGGCATGGGGTTACTTTTTGGGGTGATAAAAATGTTCTGGATTTATATCATGATGATGATTGAACTATTTTATAAATATGCTAAAGCCCATTAAATTGTACCTTTTAAGAGGGCAAATTTTATAGTATGAGTTATATCTAATAAAAAAGAGAATGTACTGTTCAAAGAAAAATAATAATATAGTATGAGGATTCTAACACATAAGGGTAAACTGTATGAAAATAATAACACAAAGCTCATGAGGGGAGAACTGAAAGTATACCATTGTAACATTTTTATAGCATATAGGAAGAGGTACTATGTGACTTGAATATAGACTATGATAAGTTAAAGATGAATATCAAACTCTAAAATTAATGATGAATATCATTGATGAATATCAAACTCTAGCCACTAAATTAACCAAATTAACTCATATGCTATAAAGGGGGTTAGTTGAATCAGAAAAAAAAAATAACTAATATAAAACAAGGCAGAAAAATAGACAAAGTACAAATGGGACAAAGAGAAAACAACAAGATGATAGATTCAAATTGAACCTTAGCAATAACCACACTAAATGCACTCTATTATAAAGCAAAGACTGCCCAGTTTTATAAAAAATTAAGATCCAACTACATGCACTCCCAGAAATGTATTTCAAATAGAAAGGTTTGGAATTGGTGGGCACAGTGGCCCATACCTATAATTCAAGCAAATTGGGAGGCTGAGGCAGGATGATTGCAAGTTTGAGGCCAGCCTCAGCAATTTAGGGAGGGCCTAAGCAACTGTCTCAGAATAAAAAAAAATTAAAAGGACTGGGGACGTAGCTCAGTGTTAAAATGCCTCTGTGTTCATTTCCCAGTACCAAAAAAGAAAAGAAAAAAAAAGATTTACAGTAAAATAATGGGAAGGAAAACCAAGTATCATGTTGACATACACATACACACACACACAAAAAAAAAAAACTGAAAAAGTATATGGACAAATTGCCATCTTTGTAAATTTCAGTGTGAAGAATATTAGCATTTTCTTTACCATATTGCCAATATCCTAATGAAAAAATGAATAGTTTCACTAAAAGGACATGGCAAATGCAAATATTTATACATCTATCTACAGATTATTAAAATAGATGAAGCAAAAACAGAGCTTCAAGGTGAAAAGCCTTAGCGCATTTTTATGCACCCAAGGCCACTTCTGCTTGCTTAGAGGATGAAAGAAACAGAAGGTTTCCTAGGGTAGAAGGTAGTGATGGTGAGAATGGCTTCAGGCTGTTATCACTTCACACTCCATGGGGGGTGGAGCTCTATTCTGTGTCTGGTCTTAAGGTGGGCAAGAGCTGCTACATCTGAAAGTGCTAGTCAATTTAAGAACACTCTTAAAACCGAGCTTTAATTTTTTTTAGTTGTAGGTGGACACAATACCTTTATTTATTTTTTTAAATGTGATGCTGAGGATCGAACCCAGGGCCTTACCCAGGGCCTCACATATGCTAGGTAAGCATTCCATGCTGAGCCACAGGCCCAGCCTTTAATCCCCACTTTAAACCCGGTAACCTCAAAGCCAGGCTTATTTCCTGAGTATTGTTAAACTAAGCAGGGCCTAATTTTGGCGTAGAGGGTTCTCAACTTTAACATTTCCTGCCTCTGTAATCTGATAAATAATGCTTTACTATTTGGTCTGTTTGGCTTGCTGTTTATTCATCTGATCCACATCCTAAATTTCTGCTGAAAGGAGCCAAATTAGAAAAACAACTACATATGAAATATCACTAATGGTGGATATAGTTAGCAAACTCATGTTGTTTCTGTGTGTTTATGTATATTAAATGTAAATAAGATTTAATTTCCCCTCCCCAGAGTACTATCTGTAATTAAGTGAATTGAGAAGCTGAGACAAGAGGATTGCAAGTTTGAGACCAGCCTCAGCAATTTAGGGAGGCCCTAAGCAACTGTCTCGGAACAAAAAATTAAAAGGACTGGGATGTATGGTCTCAGATTTATATCATTAGTCCGTAGAAGAGTTTGCAGACCAGACAATTCAATTTGCAAGAGCCCATCTTGATTCAAAAGTCCTGAGGAAGCTCACATGAGGTGAGCATCAGGCTGGACCCATAAGGTTTTCTTTTTTGTGGGGGGTACCAGGGACTGAACTTGGGGACACTTGACCACTGAGCCACACTCCAGCCCTATTTCACATTTTCTTTAGAGAAGAGTCTCATCAAGTTGCTAGTGCCTCACTTTTCCTGAACTTAAGATCCTCCTGCCTCAGCCATGCACCACCAGGTTTTCTTTAGCTACAGAGGCTTACACCAGACAGATAGGAATACCCCCAAGGTACAGCAAATTCATTACAAGTTTCCTGTGTCCAAGGGCTAATTCCAAAGGGTCTCAGGTGCCACAGTGGTACTATGAAAAGCACTCATTCTTACCTGGGAACCAAGATTTCTAAAACACGCAGTATAGCACTTCTCAGAAGGCAGAAAGCCTTGTACTTGAACCCTATGAATCACTATCATAATGGATCTGATTTTCTTGAAACACACATCTTCATGGCTAGAAGATGAGTAGATTTTGAGAGAAGAATTTAGTAACTTGTCCTGTGGTTTTGGGAAAGTCATTGAACATTCCAAGGCTCAACTTTTCATTTCTAAATTGAAGTCCAATCCTTGTATTGTTTGACTGCATCAGGTGTTGAGGCTTAACTGAAATATGTAAAGAATGGCATTTTAATGAAAACTACATAAAGTTTTACACTTATTGCTACTGAGGCATTCAAGGTAGTCTTCTTTAAAGCCCAAGTAAGGGTCAGATTATTGTCAGAGAAAGATACACAGATATGACATCTGAGTTAAAGGCAGAGTAGCATATTTCTTCTCCAGAGTATATACTAAGGTGACCACATCATTCTAATTGACTTTGGACTGCTATCTATCATGGTACCTTACAGCTAATAAGCATTCAATAAATGTTTGTAAATGTAGAACTTGGGAGACAGGCTTATCTGGATTTGATTCCTTCAAAGTCTCAGTTTGTGAGTATTTCCACCATACAAATCTTCAAAGCACACTGAATATATTTTTTAAAAAACACAACTAAAAAAACCCCACTGCTCTTAAGATGGGAATGACATATGACTTACAAATATTATTCAGTTTATTTTGGAGCTGCCTAGGAATGAAGATGTTTGCATAGCCCAGCCTGAGAAAAGAGCTTCTCTTCCAAAGAAGTATTGGCCAAACAAAAGCAATTTCTTTGCTTTTGTATTGAAAGGCCTGGAAGTGCTACCAGAGCCAATTCCTAGCCATAGCCTCTTAGGGCTGGGAATATAGCTCAGTCGGTAGGGTGTTGTCTCACATGTACAAGGCACTGAGTTCAATCCCCAACACCACCAAAAAAAAAAAAAAAAAAAAAAAAAGGCCTAATTAGGCTTTTAGGAGGAGAACCTTTGAGAGCTAAACTGCCCCTTAGTTTTGGATACAGAAATGGGGAATCTGGGTCATCTTTTAGAATATTTGCCATTGAGTTTTATGAAGTTGAAAGAATTCATGAAACTTAAAACAAGGACTCTGGAGGTAAGGCTTTAGATAAAACCCACCTCCACCATCAACAATGAACTCAATGAATCATTACAAATGCTCATTTATTTTTATAGGCAATAGTGCCCTCTTGTGTTAACTTCTGAATAAACTTTTGATGGCTTGGCATAACCAGTGAGTTTTCAATTAATGATGCTAATTGAGGCAAAGAACCTCCTAGGCACCATAAGAACTAGAAAGGGGTTTTCAAATTCCATTGGATGGGAAAAAACTCTATAAAATTACAAAGTGTCCAACAGAACCACCATAGAACCTCCTTTGGAAGTGAGTACAATACCAACATGGCATTAGCTTGCAGATCAAGCCAACATGCTATAAAAGAAAAAGGAATGTATGAAAGTAAAAGGAATTACATATACAATTCCTACAGTGGAAATGGTGTTACCAGGAGTTATCTTCCAAATAAGAAGTATATACCAGGAGTAGAGGTTTCCACAGACCAACTCTTCCATATAACTGTGGAACATTAGGATTTTATTCCTGCATAACATTGGAATCAAGATATATTTATTAACGGGTAAAACCACATTTGGTTAACATTCCTATTTGGTAGTCAAACTAGCTGATTAAGCAGAGCATCTCATTTACTGCTTGTCCATGTTGGAAACCATTGATTGCAGATTACTGAAAACTTACCAAGGCAACTACTAGAACAGCTGGCTCAAGAGTAACTTTGGGATAATCAGTGGTAAAGAATGGTCAATAATATTAAGGTCTTGGAAGGGATTGGGTCTATGTACTTCAAACAACCAAGCTGGGCTGGGGAATGTTAAAGGATTTAAGAACAATTTGAAAGTCAGGAGGTTCTTTTTGAGCCAAGTCTTCAACCACTATATATAAGAGGGAATGCTACAAACAGCAAAACCTGTAGAATTAGTATTTGCATCTCGAACTCAAGGGGCAATCTTTGAATGTACACCATGTTGAAAAATCCATGGAATGTAATATGGCATTTTCAGTTAGTTTCTATCACCCATCACTGTTTTCATGCATGGGGCTACATGGGAAAAATGCTAAAATTTACAACTGATAAGCCAAAATCAACAAAATTATTCATTACCATTGGTGAGATCCCAAATTTTACCACCACAGAAGTCTAGGTTTTGATTTTACAAGGGTTCATATTAGGATCATTTTGATTGTTTTATACTTTAGCTATAACATACAATTTTGTTATAAAGGCTTTTAATGCCTTTTATTTTTAGCAAGTCCTCAACTATTTTAGAGAGCTACATGTGATTCAACCTTAATCATTAGGAATATTAACTCACTAATCTGCTTTAAACATTATTAATAATTCTTCCAAATAGAAACTAGTTCTGCCCCCTTTCTCAACAACACAATGTTAAGATATTTGTTGTCTCAAAAATACCTTCTAATAGGTTGATTTCTTCATTGGTAAAAGTTTACATTACTATGTTTTCTATCAGCTATCAGAATGATCCAAGTCTCCAGAAGCTGATTCCCTGAGAAAGGAATAATTGTTGATGTTCAGATATGTAGCCTATCTGGAAATGAGCAGGTTTTTACACATAGGCTGAAGAGACACACAGCAAACAATCCTTACAACATATATCTTTAATTAAATTGATATTGGTGAGTTAAAAAACATTCAGTGAGAAGATGACAGCTAGGGCAATAAGGTATCCTATGACTATTTATAATAAAATGTTTAAAATAAAAAGAGTAAAAAACATTGATTGGCTTTTTGTAATTGAAGAGGGAAGTCTAAATAAGTATTGTCTTCCCAGTTCTTGTAAATGTGAGACCACAGGAGACTAATTCTTACATAAGAAGCACCAGGAAAAAAAAAGTTAAGTTTGTGTGGTAAATTTGTTTCTCAAAATTGTTGGGGAGTTTGCCCAGTAAGGGATGAACAGAAAAAAGATGTCAAAAGCATCAAAACAGGGGGCATTTGTCTTGGAGAATATAGCAAAAAAAGAAACTACTCCATTGGATATTATAATTTGATATGTAATATGAACCTTTAAAATTCTGATTAAAGTGGCTAAAATGACCTATATTTTTTAAAAAATCAAATAAGAACTTAGGGGATAAAACTCAAAATAAATTTACTCTCAGTAGTAATGATGTAAGAGTATAAATTCTCTCACATATAAAATCTTGCTGTCTGTATTCTAGGCATTCTTACATTTTCTGTTAAGAGTGATTCATTCCAGGTCACATCTAAATGACTCAACATTTTGAGCAAAAAGGCTGTTTACATAATATACACATTCTTTACTTACAGAGCAAAATAAGCTTAACACTTTTATATTAAAAACCTGGGATACAGTAGGATTAGTAGCACCATGAAAAATAATTCTTCTCCCAAACTGCAGTCTTTTATTTTACTCAGTGTGATTCTTCTCTTAATTGAATTTTTAATGTGCTGTTTTACTAACTGGGCAAAATATATAATCTTCATCTTGTAATCCTTGGAGAAATCATTCTGGACCCATAAAGTAAATTCACTTCCTGATTTCTTTCATAAAAAAATGAGAGGCCTTGCTCTGACACATTGCTGAGGTACATCTGAATCTTCATGGTTACCAGTCAGCATGCTCTCTTGGTCATATATAGTAGCACCATTGGTGATAGCAGTGGTAAAGTTGGGGAGAGTGAGACAATGAATCCTGGGAATTTTATATATATGTCACATTTAAAAACACAACAAATTCTTCAAAATGTTATGTCCTCTTCATGCACACTTGGCATCGGCTAATACGTGTTCTCAAGTCTCCTGCTTTCAGTGTTTCTGACTGAGGTTTACTGAGAAGTAAGAAAAAAGACAATTAGAATTACCTTTTCTGACTTCAAGTCTTTAACATTTTGATATTTCAATTGTATTATTGATTTAAATCCACACCCAAACATTCTCTTTGTGTTAAGTGGCTCAACTGATTGATTCAATGGTTTACTTCTGAGCAATGTGACCTAATGAGTGACTCGCATGGACCAAAAGCCACTATTGGACAAAGGCATTTTTGTGACTGTTTTCCCAATCAGTTATCTTGTATATTTGTTTCTCCTTCTCTTTCTCTGATACATTTTCTGGTGTTCCTTGAATTAAAAAGATCCAGGTAACTGATGATCAGTATTTGATAAGGACCATAAAAATAGTATCAGGGAGGGAAAAGGAAGGTACTGGAGAATGACAGTGATCAAGTTATATTATGTGCATGTTCAAATATGGCATAATGAATTCCATTCTGTATAATCACAATGCTTCAATAGAAAAGAAAACCTCTGACAAATGATAAAAAAAGAAAAGTATCAAGTAAAGATAACTCAAAAGAACTATCACATAAAAACAATAAAGGTATACTAAAAACAAATTTCAGTAGATTGAAGTATCCTGAGGTGCAAGTATTATGTGTGATCTTATGCATTCAAACACTTGGATGAGAGCCTTTAAAACATTCTTGGGCCAGGCATGGAGGCACATGCCTATAATCCCAGCAGCTCAGGAAGCTGAGGCAGGAGGATCCCAAGTTTGAGAAAATCTTCAGCAACTTACCAAGGCAACTTAGTGAGACCCTGTCTCAAAATAAAAAATAAAATGGGCTCGGGATGTGGCTCAATAGCTAAGCATCCTTGGGATGAAGATCTGGTACCAAAAATAAACAAACAAAAAATGAAAAACATTCTGGGAAAGGAGATCATTGAATTGGAGTAGAAAACACAGATCACAGCTTCCATTCCTGGGTTGATCTCATTCTAGTAGATGAGCTGCTGCCTTTTTATTAAACAGGTCACAAACAGTTCCTTGTCTCTGTTTTGTTATTGAAAGAAGACTAGTGAGCCATCTCTAACCATACTCATCAACACTGGTCAGGTTTGTTTTCTTGAACTGAGTCAGAGAGATGAGGAAAACAAGCAAGAAAAAAGGACACAGTCCAATAAATTCCCAACATTTGTTAGGGATAAACCACCCATGAATTTTCTCTTTCTTCCCTGTCATCTCTGAAGGAAGCTTTGGACCTGAATTAAAGCCATAAGTACCTTACCTGAACATGTCTGATACATCTACAGTTGCCAGCCAAAAGCTATAGGAGTTGGCATAGTAGTTACACGTTCCCCGCCCATGACATTCGATGAAGGGAGCTGAACGAAACTCTTCCAAACAGGATCCAGGGGAAGCCAGGGCTTGACCTGAGCCCTCTGCTCCTGCACTTGTATGCTAAAAAATACAAGAAAAACAATGTGCCACAATACTATGTGCCATAACATCTTAGTGAATATCCAGTGAGGTGTAACTAGCTTAGTTTCACAAATACAGGACCAGAGGTAACAATAGTCTCCACATCAAGGGCGGTCTAAAAAAGCAAATAGGTAAATTATTAAAATATATTATAGAAAATGTGTAAGGGAGAACACAGTGCTTCAACAGAAGCTATTTGAGGTTCAAGCTTCTTACTGTGCAAGTTATAGGGATTCCTCAAAGTGGTGAGAAATAAACATAGGATGGACAGTGAATTATAATGACAAAAGCAAGGAAGAGTGTTTTATACCATCATGAAGGAATAACCAATCCACAGAGAATCCCATCCTTGAGGACAATGTGGAATCTGGATGGTCTGACTATGAACTGCAATTACCACAGCTGGAGCTTCACATACTGCACATCTGGTAAAGAAAAGGGAGAGAGAACATAATTTACAGAGTGAGTATATGGTAAGTAGCAACACTGCTTCTTTGGAAGCCTTCCTGATAGGGAGGCCCATTAAGGTATCTTTAGGGCTGGAGAAAAAGAGGAAACAGCACTTTGAGAATTGGGTTTGCATAAGCACTATCTTCTAATATACAAAAAAAATTATAAACTGAAACTGTAAACATTTTTCAGGAAACTAGGAACCACTGCTATAACATTTCACTTTATATTCTGCCTTGATTTTTAGTATTCATACTCCTATAGTCCATACCATAAGTGTTCTAAGAGTCTGATTAAGTGTATTTCATATATTAATTGCTATCAAAGTGCCCAGTGAGAGAGTAGACATTCAGTGACGTTACAACTATGGTTAAGAATAATGTCTGGTAAGCTGAATAAAACACAAATAGACAGTTGCTTAACCTCTGCTCATTATTCTTAGTCCAAAGCATACTTATTAACAATAGTATTTGGCCATATCCAAATAACTACAACATATCCAGAATGGTGGGCAGGTGTTCAGGCACTTGAAGATGTGGCTGAAAAATTCAAAATCAAGTAAAACAGCAACACATTAAATACAAATGAGTCTACCAGATTGTTAATAGGGGACCTCTTGAAGTATGACTTAGACCAATTAGCCCATTTTGCCTACATATTACATTTAGAGAACTTTTTACTCCTCAAAGTTAAGACTGATAAAACTATTGCTCACATATGCAAGCACACACACATTCTCTAAGGATTTAGACAAATATATTTAAAAGGGCATCTTGAGTTTGTTACAAAGACTAAATGAGGTTTAATCTTTGTATTCACTGTTACAGGAACTATACTTTCCAGTGATTCATCCTTTATAGTTATTGGAACCCTAGATCATGATCAGAATAAAAGTGCCAATATCCAATATTCCTGGGAGATTGAGTTAAATAGGGTTCCAAGGCTCCAAAACCCCAGGAAATCACTATTTAAAGTACCATTCTCCTCTTCGTTACTCATGGGCCAAATCTTAGCTATCACTTTCTCTTTCCCACAGCTAATCAACTGCCAAATCCTATCTATCCTAATGTCCCCCACTGGAAGATCTAATCCATTCACATCAGGACTAAGGCAATTCTATCCAATCTAACTGGTCTCTACCTCATGACTATCCCTTCTGGAATCCATGTTATAAACTGATGGCTTTTTAAATCTTCCCTGAGGTGTAGCTCAAAAATTTGGTAGTCTCCTCATAATATACCAAATAAATTCCGAGCTATGATTTGGTACTGAAAGTATCCTACCATCTGAGCCCAAGCTAACTTTCTAATAATTTCTCCACATGCAATTGTTAAATACTATGTTCTAGCTACAGTAATGTATTACTCATTTTCATTTTCTCTGCCTAGCATGTCTTTTCCTTTTATATTGGTCTATGCCTCAAATTCTTTCAATCCATCATGGACAGATCAGTTTAAATACATTTTTTTCCATACAGCTAACTAGATTTTGCCAGTTGAAATTAAATCCATTTCCCTATGATTTTTAATGTTTCTATTTAATCCATCATAGCATTTAGCCCAAACCTGTCATATATCAGACTGGTTTATGTATATTTATCTAATGATTAGACTATAGTTTTTGTATACTACACTATGTGTATCATAGGACCTGGTGGCAATCAGATCCCCAATAAATACAGATCAAACTAAAACCACTGAATTGAATATTAAAAAGCACAACTGTTTACTTAACTGGGAGGAATATCATCAGATTATTAGCTGTAGACTAATTTCTGACTACCTAAATTAACTGGGGGTTGGTAAAAGTCAAAAGATAAATCAATGCCTCACCGACTAATGAATGGCTGGATGCTCTGGCCCTTCAGGGGTTCCATGCTCATTGGCATGGGCTCTGGGGTGGAAAGCCAGTAAGAATAGTCATTTCTTGAAGCAAAGTTGCAAACATTATTGATGTTGCAGAACATGAAAGGCATCGTACTAAAGCGACGAAGGCAGCTGCCAGCTGTCCCTAGGAAGAATTGGAAAGAGAAAGAAGAAAGACTGCATTATGATAACACCTTAGTTTCTTCTAAAACAGTAACAAACAATCTTTCAAAAAAGAAGATGACATTTTTAAGATAATACCTGCACTTTATTTCTTATATTCTAAGATTTACTCATATCTTAACATTTCTAAAATCAGGATATATTTTTTTAAGAAATATTTTTAGTTGTAGATGGACACAATAACTTTATTGTTTTTTAGTTTTTTTATGTGGTGCTAGGGATTGAACCCAGTACCTCACACATGCTAGGCAAGTGCTCTACCACTGAGCCATAACCCATGCCCATAAAATCAGGATATAATTTACAATTTATGAGACATTTTTTGTTCTATCTCATTACGTATTTCCCAGTGCTACTTTTTAACTGGTAATGCATCTTATTAACAATAATATATTATGGAAAATATTTGGTAATTTACTATGTAAAAGTGAAGGATGTACACTGAATCCTAATATTAATATTTTTTTACTCTGGGATGCCCTCTCTTCTAAGATATCCCCAATCTCTTTAAACTTGGAGACAATAATAGTGCTGACCAATATGTACAGCAACCACAAATAGGTTTGGAGGTGAATAAGTAAGAAGGCAAAAACTAAGAGAGGATGGAGGAGAAAACAAAGAAAAGGAACTAGACGTTGAAGTACAGAGTGGGTAGAAACAATAAGATTATCTTCACTAGTAAATGAGCCTTTCTAGATCCAACATGGCGGCCGGCGAGGAAGCAGCGACTCCAACGTCTCCACTTTAACGGGATATGAAAGACTCATCGAAACAGCTGCAGCCTAGCTACGGAGGAACTTCTAGCATAACTTCCTTAAGAGGAGAGCTGCCGTGAACTGGTAGGTTTACTCGAAGTGACAGGTTGCCCCAGAGAAGTGGATCTTGGAAGGCCACGCGGGCACAGAGGTCTAGTCCCCCAACCATCAGCCGCTCCGGCAGGCGGCTCCCCCTGGAGGCCTAGCTCTCGCCCTGGGAGAAGCGGCCCCACCCGCCCGCTTCCTAACCTGGCGGCCACAGCTACTCAGTGATAAAGGTGCCCACGTGGCGGGTGCAGAAGTTAAGTCCTGCAGACGCCAGCCACCTTTGCAACCCCCGGGAACCCTGAGTGGCTTGGCCCGCCCCGCCCGAACCGGCAGTCCTCCGCCATACGGGCTCCCCCGGGAGGCCTAGCTCTCGCCCTGGGAGAAGCGGCCCCACCCGCCCGCTTCCTAACCAGGCGGCCACAGCTACTCAGCGATAAAGGTGCCCACGTGGCGGGTGCAGAAGTTAAGTCCTGCAGACGCCAGCCGCCTTTGCAACCCGCGGGATCCCTGGGCGGCTTGGCCCGCCCCGCCCGAACCCGCGGGTGCAGAAGTTAAGTCCTGCAGACGCCAACCACCTTTGCAACCCGCGGGATCCCTGGGCGGCTTGGCCCGCCCCGCCCGAACCGGCAGTCCTCCACCATACCATACGGGCTCCCCCGGGAGGCCTAGCTCTCGCCCTGGGAAAAGCGGCCCCACCCACCCGGTTCCTAACCAGGTAGCCACAGCTACTCGGCAATAAAGGTGCCCACGTGGCGGGTGCAGAAGTTAAGTCCTGCAGACGCCAGCCACCTTTGCAACCCGCGGGAACCCTGAGCGGCTTGGCCCGCCCCGCCCGAACCGGCAGGCAGTCCTCCGCCATACGGGATCCCCCAGGAGGCCTAGCTCTCGCCCTGGGAGAAGCGGCCCCACCCGCCCGGTTTCTAACCAGGTGGCCTCAGCTACTTGGAGATAAAGGTGCCCTCGTGGTGGGTGCAGAAGTTAAGTCCTGCAGACGCCAGCCGCCTTTGCAACCCGCGGGAACCCTGAGCGGCTTGGCCCGCCCCGCCTGAACCGGCAGTCCTCCGCCATCCGGGCTCCCCCGGGAGGCCCAGCTCTCGCCCTGGGAGAAGCGGCCCCACCCGCCCGGGTCCCAACCACGCGACCGCAGCTACTCGGCGATAAAGGTGCCCCCGCAGCGGGTGCAGGAGTTAAGTCCTGCTGATACCAGCCGCGTTTGCAAGCCGCCGGCACCCAGTGCGGCTTGGCCCACCCCGCCTGAACCGGCAGTCGGCCTCCACCATCCGGGCTCCCCCGGGAGGCCTAGCTCTCGCTCCGGGAGCAGCCCCCTGCAAGCTAGGGGAACCTTTGACCCATCGGGAGGTTAGGCCCAGCAACCTGCGGAGTGATAGAGGTGCCCCTCGTGCCTGCTGGGTAGGCGGACCTTTGACCGACCAGCAGAGCAGACCTAGGGCCTCCCAGCGTGGTAGACGGATCACACCAATTGGAGGAGGATCACAGCCACTACATGCCCTGCAAGGGTGATTATTCAACTATACAAGAGCAATATAAATAAATAGAGGGAAAATTTCAAAACACAACAGTTTCACCAAGCAGAAAGAAACGCCAGCAGTATGAAAAGACAAGGAAAGAAAGGACCACAGGCAATGCAGGTCAACTCAACTTTAGAAGAGGTAATAGGTGCAACAGATGGAATGTCAGATAGAGAGATCAGGATATACATGCTTCAGATGATCTGGAGTCTCAAGGAAGACATGAGACAGCAAAATCAGATAATGAAAGATCACATTGACAAACAAATCCAGGAAGTAAAAGATCAATTTCACAGGGAGATAGAGGAAATAAAAAACAAACAAATAGAAATACTAGAATTGCAGGAAAAAATAAACCAACTTAAAAACTCAATTGAGAATACTACCAGCAGAGTAGATCACTTAGAAGAGAGAACATCAGACAATGAAGACAAAGTATTTCAACTGGAAAAGAACATAGACAGCTCAGCAAGTCTGCTAAGAAACCATGAACAGAACATCCAAGAAATATGGGACAATATCAAAAGACCAAATTTAAGAGTCATTGGGATACAGGAAGGCACAGAGCTCCAAACCAGAGGAATACACAGCCTATTCAATGAAATAATACGAAAAAACTTCCCAGACTTGAAGAATGAGACAGAATCCCAAATCCTAGAAGCCTACAGGACGCCGAATGTACAAAACCATAAGAGATCCACACCTAGACACATTATAGTGAAGATGTCCAACATACAGAATAAGGAAAGAATTTTAAAAGCTACAAGGGAAAGGAAGCAGATTACATTTAGGGGTAAACCAATCAGGATAACAGCTGATCTCTCAACACAGACTCTGAAAGCTAGAAGATCCTGGAATAACATATTTCAAACACTGAAAGAAAATGGGTTCCAACCAAGAATCGTGTATCCGGCAAAATTAAGCTTCAGGTTAGAAGATGAAATTAAAACCTTCCATGATAAACAAAAGTTAAAAGAATTCGCAGCTAGAAAACCATCTCTTCAAAAAATCCTTGGCAAAACATTGCAGGAAGAGGAAATGGAAAATAACATTGAAAACCAACAATGGGAGGTAGGACAGTAAAGGGGGGAAAGTAGTCAAAGAGGATAACAAATCAGGTTTAGTAACATCAACAAACAAATATGGATAGAAGTACAAACCATATCTCAATAATAACCCTAAATGTCAATGGCTTAAACTCACCAATTAAGAGACACAGGCTAGTAGAATGGATCACAAAACAAGACCCAACAATATGCTGTCTACAGGAGACGCATCTGATAGAAAAAGATATCCATAGACTGAAGGTGAAAGGTTGGGAAAAATCATACCACTCATATGGACAGCGGAAACAAGCAGGCGTGTCCATACTCATATCTAATAAAATAGATTTCAAGCCAAAGCTAATCAAAAGGGATAAAGAAGGACACTTCATACTGCTCAAGGGAACCATAAACCAACAAGACATAACAATCATAAATATATATGCCCCAAATAATGGTGCAGCGGTGTTCATCAAGCAAACTCTTCTCAAGTTCAAGAGTCTGATAGACCACCATACAATCATCATGGGAGACTTCAACACACCTCTCTCACCACTGGACAGATCTTCCAAACAAAAGTTAAATAAGGAAACTATAGAACTCAATAACACAATTAACAACCTAGACTTAATTGACATATATAGACTTTACCACCCAACATCAAGTAGTTACACTTTTTTTTCAGCAGCACATGGAACCTTCTCAAAAATAGACCATATACTATGTCACAGGGCAACTCTTAGACAATATAAAGGGGTAGAGATAATACCATGCATCTTATCTGATCATAATGGAATGAAACTGAAAATCAATGATAAAAGAAGAAAGGAAAAATCAAGCATCACTTGGAGAATGAACAACAGGTTGCTGAGTGACATATGGGTTATTGAAGACATCAAGGAGGAAATTAAAAAATTCCTAGAGTTAAATGAAAACACGGACACAACATATCGGAATCTATGGGACACATTGAAAGCAGTCCTAAGAGGAAAATTCATTGCTTGGAGTTCATTCCTCAAAAAAAGAAAAAACCAACAAATAAATGATCTCATACTTCATCTCAAAATCCTAGAAAAAGAGGAGCAAAACAACAGCAAAAGAAGTAGAAGGCAAGAAATAATCAAAATCAGAGCTGAAATTAATGAAATTGAAACAAAAGAAACAATTGAAAAAATTGACAAAACTAAAAGCTGGTTCTTTGAAAAAATAAATAAAATTGACAGACCCTTAGCCATGCTAACGAAGAGAAGAAGAGAGAGAACCCAGACTACTAGCATACGGGATGAAAATGGCAATATCACAACAGACACTTCAGAAATACAGAAGATAATCAGAGACTATTTTGAAGCCTTATACTCCAATAAAATAGAAGATAGTGAAGGCATAGATAAATTCCTTGAGTCCTATGATCTGCCCAGATTGAGTCAGGAGGATATAGACAACCTAAACAGACCAATATCAATTGAGGAAATAGAAGAAGCCATCAAAAGACAACCAACTAAGAAAAGCCCAGGACCGGATGGGTATACAGCAGAGTTTTACAAAACCTTTAAAGAGGAACTAACACCAATACTTTTCAAGCTATTTCAGGAAATAGAAAAAGAGGGAGAACTTCCAAATTCATTCTACGAGGCCAACATCACCCTGATTCCGAAACCAGACAAAGACACTTCAAAGAAAGAAAACTACAGACCAATATCTCTAATGAACCTTGACGCAAAAATTCTCAATAAAATTCTGGCGAACCGGATTCAAATACATATCAAAAAAATTATACACCATGATCAAGTAGGATTCATCCATGGGATGCAAGGCTGGTTCAATATACGGAAATCAATAAATGTTATCCACCACATCAATAGACTAAAAAATAAGAACCATATGATAGTCTCGATAGACGCAGAAAAAGCATTCGACAAAGTACAGCATCCCTTTATGTTCAAAACTCTAGAAAAATTAGGGATAACAGGATCATACCTCAACATTGTAAAAGCAATATATGATAAGCCACAGGCCAGCATCATTCTGAATGGAGAAAAATTGAAGGCATTCCCTCTAAGATCTGGTACAAGACAGGGATGCCCTCTCTCACCACTTCTGTTCAACATAGTCCTCGAAACACTGGCAAGAGCAATTAGACAGACGAAAGAAATTAAAGGGATAAAAATTGGAAAAGAAGAACTTAAATTATCACTATTTGCAGATGATATGATTCTATACCTAGCAGACCCAAAAGGGTCTACAGAGAAGCTATTAGAGCTAATAAATGAATTCAGCAAAGTGGCAGGATATAAAATCAACACGCATAAATCAAAGGCATTCCTGTATATCAGCGACAAATCCTCTGAAACGGAAATGAGGACAACTACTCCATTCACAATATCCCCCAAAAAAATAAAATACTTGGGAATCAACCTAACAAAAGAGGTGAAAGATTTATACAATGAAAATTACAAAACCCTAAAGAAAGACATAGAAGAAGACCTTAGAAGATGGAAAAATATACCCTGCTCATGGATAGGCAGATCCAACATCATCAAAATGGCGATATTACCAAAAGTTCTCTATAAGTTCAATGCAATGCCAATCAAAATCCCAGCTGCATTTCTTGTAGAAATAGATAAAAGAATCATGAAATTCATATGGAATAATAAAAGACCCAGAATAGCAAAAACAATACTAAGCAGGAAGTGTGAATCAGGCGGTATAGCGATACCAGACTTCAAACTATACTACAGAGCAATAGTAACGAAAACAGCATGGTACTGGTACCAAAACAGGCGGGTGGACCAATGGTATAGAATAGAGGACACAGTAATCAATCCACAAAACTACAACTATCTTATATTTGATAAAGGGGCTAAAAGCATGCAATGGAGGAAGGATAGCATCTTCAACAAATGGTGCTGGGAAAACTGGAAATCCATTTGCATCAAAATGAATCTGAATCCCTATCTCTCGCCTTGCACAAAAGTTAACTCAAAATGGATCAAGGAGCTTGATATTAAATCAGAGACACGGCATCTGATAGAAGAAAAAGTTGGTTATGATCTACATACTGTGGGAGCAGGCTCCAAATTCCTCAATAGGACACCCATAGTGCAAGAGTTAACAACTAGAATCAACAAATGGGACTTACTCAAACTAAAAAGTTTTTTCTCAGCAAAAGAAACAATAAGAGAGATAAACAGGGAGCCTACATCCTGGGAACAAATCTTTACTCCACACACTTCAGATAGAGCCCTAATAACCAGAATATATAAAGAACTCAAAAAATTAGACAATAAGACATCAAGTAACCCAATCAATAAATGGGCAAAGGGCCTGAACAGACACTTCTCAGAAGAGGACATACAATCAATCAATAAGTACATGAAAAAATGCTCACCATCGCTAGCAGTCAGAGAAATGCAAATCAAAACTACCCTAAGATACCATCTCACTCCAGTAAGATTGGCAGCCATTAGGAAGTCAAACAACAATAAGTGCTGGAGAGGATGTGGGGAAAAGGGCACTCTTGTTCATTGCTGGTGGGACTGCAAATTGGTGCAGCCAATTTGGAAAGCAGTATGGAGATTTCTTGGAAAGCTGGGAATGGAACCACCATTTGACCCAGCTATTCCCCTTCTCGGTCTATTCCCTAAAGACCTAATAAGAGCATGCTACAGGGACACTGCTACATCGATGTTCATAGCAGCACAATTCACGATAGCAAGATTGTGGAATCAGCCTAGATGCCCTTCAATAGATGAATGGATTAAAAAAATGTGGCATTTATACACAATGGAGTATTACTCTGCATTTAAAAATGACAAAATCATAGAATTTGGAGGGAAATGGATGGCATTAGAGCAGATTATGCTAAGTGAAGCTAGTCAATCTTTAAAAAACAAATACCAAATGACTCCTCTGATATAAGGGGAGGAAACAAGGATAGGGTAGGGACGAAGAGCTTGAGACGAAGATTTTCATTAACAGGGTTGAGAGGTGGGAGGGAAAGGAAACGAGAAGGGGAATCGCATGGAAATGGAAGGCGATCCTCAGGGTTATACAAAATGACATATAAGAGGAAAGGAGGGGTAAGACAAGATAATTCAAATGGAAGAAGTGATTTACAGTAGAAGGGGTAGAGAGAGAAAAGGGGAGGGGAGGGGAGGGGAGGGGAGGGGGGATAGTAGAGAATAATATAGACAGCAGAATACATCAGACACTAGAAAGGCAATATGTCAATCAATGGAAGGGTAACTGATGTGATGCAGCAATCTGTATACGGGATAAAATTGGGAGTTCATAACTCATTTGAATCAAACTGTGAAATATGATGTATGAGGAACTATGTAATGTTTTGAACGACCAACAATAAAAAAAAAAAAATGAGCCTTTCTGTTTCCATTCACTCACAAAAAGTTGATAAAAATTAGGTTCCCTCTCACATATGATATCTATTTTTTTCATCAGAAGTGAAACTGATACCATGCAAGTATTAAGCTATTAGTTATTGTGTCTCAGCTCCAAATCCACCTTTTATAGTCTACTTAATAATATCAGGGTCTAGGACTTTACAAAGAACATTTCTACATTGCCAGTTGTCATTGCTGGTGTTTTGTGAATGCTGATATTTAAAAGCAAATTTTTGCATCACTGTTTTAAATACTGCAAATGTAATAATTTGAAATTTAACATTACCATTTAAAAATGTGTGAAATTATTTTTAATAGTTAAAAATTATACATTGTTCCATTTGTATTTGGAAATTATATTTCAATTCCATTACTTTCACATAGTTTAATCCTAATTCATTTTTTTTTTATTTTGGGGAATCTTTTATTAATCATCTTATTATATTTTATTGAAGCAAAAATTTAAATAAAATAACTTTGTTAAACATTCTATGACCATAAGTCTTTATGGGTTGATTATTTTATTTTTTATTTACTTATATGTTTATTTTGCAGTACTGGGGATTGAACCCAGGTGTGCCTTACCACTGAGCTATATCACTAGTCCTTTTTGTTTCTGAGACAGGGTCTTACTACTTTCAGGGTCTTACTTACTTACAGGGTCTTTCCTTTCTGAGGCTGTCTGCAAACTTGCCATCTTCCTGTCTCAGCCTCCCAAGTTGTTGGAATGACAGGCATGCACCACCATGCCCAATTTTAAATATTTTATTTTCATTGTAAGCTAGACTCTGTCAGTGAAGTGAGTACAAAAAGGAGGAAAATTTTGTGGGAGAAAGACTAGATAAAATTATCTAAAGACATTAAATTAAATTAATTTCACTAACTAGAAATTTGATATTTAATACAGACCCCTCTTTGCATTACATATTTTTTCCAGTGCTGGGGATTGAATCCAGGGCCTCAAGCATGCTAGGCAAGCACTCTACTACTGAGCCACATTTCAGTCTTGAATTACTTTTTATAATTTCATAGTGCTTGAAAATTTCTAATGGTGTTCTATGGATCTGATCGATCATGATTATTATTAATTTACAACTGATTAAAAATAAAGACACTGTAAATTTTGACAATTACTAAACAAAAAGGTAAACTTTTATTACAAATAGATTTGTTTTCTCTCCCTTTCTTTCTTTCTTTCTTTGAGGTGCTGGGGATTAAACTCAGGGCTTCATGCATGCTAGACATGCTACCACTAAGCAACACCACTAGCCCCATAAATAAATAAATAAATAAATAAATATTGCTACCAGGGATAAAACTCAGGATGTCCAAGTATAGACATCCCAGAAACTAAAAACCCAGACTATCTTTAAATGTCTTTATACAAATAAAATAGTAAATTCTAAATAGGAGCCCGGGGTCAAATAATGAGATCACAATATCCAACATCAAAATTCCAGGAAAAGAAATGTTGGGAATGAGAAAGTCCTTGAAAGTCATCCAATCCAGCTTCATTTCATCAACCAAGATGCCCATACCAGTATAGAAAAGATACATGGAAACACATGAAATGAACTAGATTCTACATGGAAATATGATGTTTTATATAACTTTAAGTTACTCTGATAATATTTTGTAAAACTAAGGCATTGTTTTAGGAACTACAAACTAGCTTAATTAAGCAATGACCTTACTTTCTTGGATCTAGGAACTAAGTCTTTTCAGAATTTATCTTTCAACTTGATGAAGACCAGTCTCAGAGAAGAGGAAACTATCCTCCATGAATTATTAACATTGCCCACTCAGGCAGCTGCTATACTACAGAGAACAGTTTAATTTTCCTTAATAACTAAGCTAACTGAATGTAAATGTGGCCCTTTTGAAAAATACTTTTCTTTAGGCCAAGGAATATACCTCACACTAGCTAATTAATGCCTTTATTTTATGTTTAAATATTACTTATTTAAAAATCACAGGATATATATTCAGTTGACCTTGACGTGGTCTTCAATTTCAAATCTACAAAAGAAAAGGGTGATCTACTTTGTCCAAGGTTACCCTAGAATCCAACAGGAATTTCAAAACAAAAATGCACAATAAGAATAATTTGCCAATTATCTTACCTAAGTCTTGACCATGGGCTCTTTTATTTCCTTGAACATATAGGAGAGAAAAGCCTTCATAGACCTGGACTGTTCCCTCTGGGCACTGGGGTGCATCAGTTGTTTGGCTGTGGCGTGTGATGAGGAATCCATGAGCAATAGAGGAGGATCCTGGAGGACCTGGGGGACCTTGCAATCCATCTGGTCCTGGGGGCCCATCCAAACCACGAGTACCTATTTCCATGAAATCATCAGTATACAAGACTAAGTAAGATCTGACCCACTCTATGGCTATTGACAAAACATGGTGACCTCATTTAATTAGTTAATTTATTCAATATTTACAGTGTCTATAAAGCCATCATAATATTTCATGAGCACCAATTACAAGTAATAAACATATGGTTTCTGTTTTCAAGGAGATCTAAGTGTATTTGTTTTTCCTCTAGCATTGCTTGAAGACATCAGGCCCTAAAATAGTAGGTTAATGAAACTATGGATGGGAAGAAGTGATACGATTGGGAGCCTATATGTAATTTATTCTCTTGCTATACTAAAGTAGTCTGATTCCCATGACCAAATTTCAGCCTGCTGTTTTGTTCATCAAGGAAAAAGGAAGGGTGTTGTTTCTACAGGTCTGCCAGATTCAGTGCTAAAAAAAACCACTTTCCTTTGAATCTGTCTGATAAATTATTCTCAGGAATACCTTGATGTTTAGAAAATAGGGAGAGTGTCCTGTAGAAGCCTTTTCAAAACGCCTATATATATATATTTTTTAAAGTTTCTCTTTGTTTATTTATTGGTACTGGGGATTGAAGCCAGGGGCCCTTTACACAGACCTTTTTATTTATTTATTTTTTTAATTTTGAGACAGGGTGTTATTGATTAGCTGTGGCTGGCCTTGAACTTGGGATCCTCCTGCCTTAGCATCCACAGGTGCTAGAATTATATGTGTGTGCCACCGTGCCTGGCCCCAATTGCCTATTTCAATCTATTATTGGCTTCCCTTAACCATTCAGTCTCTTAATTTGAGCTTACTTAAAAGTTTTCTTTGTATATAGGTGTTTAACCACTATGTACGTGTAGTCTTGGATTTTTAAAAAATTTCATAGCAATACTTGTGATGAGGTTGACACCTACTTGTTTCTTTCCTGGAAATATGAAATTAATGAATTGGAAGGGTGTTGATTCTAGGAAGGCCATATGTATTACAACTCTGCCTTGTTGCCACTGATATTTTTTGCCAATACAAATTATTTATGCTTATATTATTTAAAGTTATCTTTATATTATCTAGAGTTGCTAACATATATCAAGAGTCTACTGAGTTTATGATCTTCTATTCCTATTTTAGCAATCTTACATGAGTGTTTTTTTAAATTACAAGTTGACTCAAATTCTTTTTGGAAGTAGGTTGACTATAGATGGAAATTTAGTGGATACCAGAGTCAATATTATCAGGAGCAGTTTATTATTGAGTGACCTCTAGAGCTCTAGATTAACTAGCCAGCTCTGTTTCTCAAAAGGAAGATCTCAGAGCTCTAAGTGGAGGCCTATATCCTGAGGCCTCCCAGTCTTAAAGACCACCATCAGAAGCACTGTTTTAGTTGTCTTACCTGGTTGACCTGGCAGACCTGGGTCTCCTTTGCGCCCTCCAGCACCATCAAAGCCAGGGAGTCCATTGCGTCCAGGATCTCCTGGAGGGCCAATTGGACCTACAGGAAAAGAAATGGGATTTTCAAATGTGAATAGAATAAGCCTACATCCAGATAGATTTAGCATATGTAAGGTTCTTTTTTATTCCTTTATTTTATTTATTTATTTTTATGTGGTGCTGAGGATTGAACCCAGTGCCTCATATGTGCTAGTCAAGCACTCTAGCATTGAACTACACAGCCCTAGCCAATACTTAAGGCTCTTCAGACACTACATTCAAATTCTGGTTTTATGCTAAATCCAGAGAAGTGAAGAAATAGCTCAGACAAAAGAAGCAGACAAGAATGCAGCCTTAGTTTAAACATTTCATTTGCCTCTGAGGAGATCCCCTTAATATGGTAGTTATACTCTCCTCATCTTGAGAACCAGATAGGAATGCAGGTCCCCACTTTTGTTATCTATTCCACCACATGGAGGGCTGTAACTGCCAGGTACACTTAATTTATGGATAGACTGACACTCATTTAATAAAGGGGAAAAGATTGAAGTTAGTTGTATAATCAAAGTTGGCTGTAAGCATACAGTCAAATGGCCAAGTAGAACAAAGTTAGTTTTAAATCAGAGGGTAAAGTGGTGCAGGTCTATAATCCCAGGGACTCAGGAGGCTGAGACAAGAGGATCACAAATCTGAGGACAGCATGGGTGATTTATAAATATGCTATCTCAAAAAATAAAATAAAATAGAAAGGGCTGGGCATGTAGCTCAGCGGTAGAGCACCCAGGGTTCAGTCCCCAGTACTGCCAAAAAAGAAAAGGGAAAGTAGTCTGGGAAAGTAGTAGGTAAGTGGTCCAGCACAGGCATGAGGCCCTGTGTTTGATCCCAAGTTCCATCCCAATTGCCACATCTTTCTATTGGGTGAGGTGGAGAAAGCACTAGACCATAAGTGCATGTCCATTTCATTACAGTGTTTTTAACATTAGTCTTTCAAATTAGAATGACCAGACAAGCTAAATGGAATACTAGTAGGCCTAAAAGAAATTCTAGCATATGAAATTAACATTTTTAAGAAAAAAGGAAATGGGCCCTGTGGTGATCTGGTAGTTTACTAGTTGCTGAGACTCCAATTATCACAGACAAGCTGACATGGAAAAGGGAAACGTTTAAAATGTTTTTTTTTAATATTTATTATTTAGTTGTAGTTGGAAACAATACCTTTATTTTATTTATTTTTACGTGGTGCTGAGGATTGAACCCAGGGACTCGCATGTGCTAGGTGAGCACTCCACCACTGAGCCACAACCCCAGCCCTGTAAAATGTTTTAAGTAGACATGCCTAAAGACATGATTGACAAAGGTACCTGGTAAACCTTGAGGGCCTGGTAGTCCTGGTGGGCCTTTTAGTCCAGGTTGGCCAGGGACCCCTGGAGGACCAGCATCTCCTTTGATTATAATACTTTGTCCTGAAGGACCAGGTAACCCAGGAGGACCTATGAGGCATAACATACAAATGTGAAGGTGGGGAAAAGAAAAGTCAGAAGAAATGAATGCCAAAGTGACCTAAGTTCGGTATAAGAATTGGTATGAAAGAAACAGGCATTTGACTGCTGCCATATCCAACATAAATATGTTGGGAACACTACCATTATCTCAACCAGAAGACAGAAAAATAATTCTCTTAGGGCCAATAGAAAAAATGGGCACATCATCTTTATTTTTGAGCCTTGAACATAACTCAGTTACTACAAAATCTAATCTAGTATGAAGCAGCAAACACTTCTGTCAGGGGAAGACAATCTCATTCCCTGACAAGCCCATTCTGCTTCTAACATTATTTGCAATTCACTATTTGTTGTACTTGTCAAGGGACCCACTGAACTAGTAGGGAACTGTAGCAGATGCCTTCTTTTATGGTTTAAAGGAAACCTCCATAAGCCTCTTAGCAAAACAAACTGTTTAAATATAAAAATGAACAAACATACATATGTGATTGTTCTTGTGATCTACTCAGCTAAAAGTATAAAAGCCAATAAAATCTCAATTAAAGCATTCTTGTTGATCCTGTATCTAAAATTTAAAAGGTCTGCTATCAACGTTACATTAATAAAATGGTTTATGACATTAGTGAACTGTGGATTTAGATGCATGACAGTTTGGATGAATGATAGAATGCAAACTTTCAAGTTCTTTAATGTGTCTAAGCATCAGTTGTAACTAGCTTCAGGAATAATTCTTACCTGGGGGCCCTATAAGACCTCGTTCCCCTTCAGGGCCAGTTGAACCAGGCACTCCAATGGGTCCTTTCATGCCTGAAAAGAAGGTACATATAATTGCACATTGCATCCAACACATCAAAGCAGCAGAGCCACAGCCTTTACTCAGACAAACCAGAAAACGGGTATTTTGTCCCAAAAGAGTTTCACTTAAAGGGAAACCTCAAAACATCCTTTCAAATACCTGGGAATCCCGGAACACCAGGGAGACCAGGATCTCCTTTCATTCCATTGAGACCTGGTCGGCCAGGATTACCCTAAATAAATAAAATCATCAATATCAATGTTAGGAAAAAAATGAGGGGAGGAAGGGGAATGAGGGTAGAGATAATGGAGAATGATTTATAGCACTGTTTATAGAGTGCTTCTAGGATTCAAATCCCACCTTCACCTGTTATTACATTGTGGGATTATTTAACTTCTTCAACTCATAGTTTTCTCAACTTTAACATGGAGAAAAAATAGTTCAATTACTTTGTGCAGTGGCAGTGATATATTTAAATGAGATAGTTCATATTAACTGTTCAGAAAATTGGTTGGATATGGAGCATGTTTTTAATAATTAGTTAATTATTATTTTATTATTAACAATACTCTTCCTTTGTAGTTTAGATCTCAGGTGGTGAATGCTTGTGTTAGAATCACATGTAGACAAGACAAAGTTTGAAAGACAATAGCAAACACACTGTAGGGCCTGTTATTTAATTGGGTTTGAGACCATGAAAAGTGTGGAGAGAAGAAGAGTAGAAAATAGCTTTAGAATGAGTCTAAAGAAAGAATTTAGAATGGCAAGTTCATTTAAGAGGCGATTGCAGTTGGGTCTGGGGACATATTACTGTAATCATAGAAACTTGGGAGGCTGATGTGGGAGGATTCCAAGTTTGAGGCCAGCCTCAGACCGTCTCAGAATAAAAAATAAAAAGGGCCAGGGATGGAGCTCAATGGCAGAGTGCCCCTGGGTTCAATCTCTAGCACTAGAAAAACAAGAGTATGTACAGGAGGTCTTCTCCTGGTGAAAGATGCTCCTGGGTATTACGTTCTAGAGGCTTCTACAGTAGTTTAAATGTAGAACAATGAACCTCGTAATAGTAGGAATGAAAAGGGGTAAGTCAAGAATGTCCTGTTATGCAAAATATAAGATAATGCCAAATAAAAAGTGGGGAGAAGCATGATAGAAAGTCACAGGATCCACTTCAAAGGGTCTTTCAAATCTGGGACAATGGGAACATGAAAATAAGTAACAATGGTTTAAAAATCTATAAATCATTGAAAAAAAGCAAGAAATGTTGAGTCCCTACTGATCCAAAGTTTGTAAATAAATAGGAGAGCAGGGAGGGCTCTTGCTTACAGTAGGGTTGACTGGTGGTATATGTGGAGGGAATGCTAGAGTTGGGAAAAATTATGATATTGCCACTATCCCAGTAGAAATTGGTTGAGGCAAAATTCACTGATAGATATTCAATGCAGGGAAAATTTTCAAAAGGAACAGCATATTTGCATGATCTTAATGTCCTTTTCCCCAGTTTTGCTTGTTAGTTCCAAGGGGAAAAATAACAACCATAAAGAGAAGAAACTGGACAACAGCTTGACTAGATTATCAAAATTAAAATCACAAATAAGGAGCAAAGGGACATCAGGGGGCCCCTTCTCTTTTACCCTGAGATAGACACAATATCACCCATGTAGTATTCCAATTGATGATGCATAAACTGAATCTAATTATGAATAAAAATCAGACAAAAGAAATTATATTCCATTTTTTAGATGGGATGAGGTTACAATTTTTTGAATTATTAATTTATTTATTGGTACTTGACATTGAACCCAGAGGCAATTTACCATTGAGCTACATCCCAAGTACTTTTATTTTCATTTTTTAAAAAGTTTTGATACAGGGTCTCCCTAAGTTGCCTAGGACCTTGATAATACTGAGGCTGGGATGTAGCTATAGCTACAAGGGCTATAGCTCAGTGGCAGAGCATTTGCCTAGCACATGTGAGGCATTGGGTGCAATCCTCAGCACCACATGAAAATAAATAAATAAAATAAAGGCATGCTGCCCATCTATAACTACAAAAAATATTTTTAAAAATAAATAAATTACTGAGGTTGACTTTGAACTTGTGATCCTCCTTCTTTAGCCTCCAAGTAGCTGGGATTACAGGCATGCACAAGGCACCTGGCTGAATTTTTTTTTTTTTTTATGTTAAGGTCATGAAAGAAAAAAAAAACATAGGCTTAAGAACCATTCCAGATTGAAAGAGACTAAGGAGACATGACAATTACATGATTTGGTATAGACCCTGTACTAGAAGAAGAAGTGCTAAAAAGGACATTACCAGGTCAACTGAAACAATTGGGATATTAAAGGTAGAAATTAAAATACTATTTTGATGAACAATTTTTTGAAATTGACAACTATACTATACAGTTACTTAAGATGGCATTTTTAATGAATATTTTTTAGTTGTAGTCGGACCTTTATTTTTTTTTATTTATATGTGGTGCTGAGGATCGAACCCAGGGCCTCACACATGTTAGGCAAGCACTCCACCACTGAGCCACAACCCCATCCCCTAAATTTTTAAGTCTAGGTAACTAGAAGAAGAGTTTCGATGCCATGGGGAAAAGGTTAGATACTGGAAAACTTTAAGAGCCACTATTTTCTAGATGATATATTTTTTTCCTGCTATAAAGTAACCTTCACAGTTAGAAGACAGCCCAGACTGTCTGTGAAATCTACCAATAATCTGATTGAATAAATGAAAGCAGTTTCAAGGATTCATAAAGAAGTATATGACCCTCTGGATCATTCTAACCAAGGTAGAAAGGACAGGAGTGGATATGCTATTGTTCTGTTTTTATAGGTGCAGACAAAAACTCAGAGTGTCTGTTATACTCATAGTCACAAAGCATAGGTGTGCAGTGGAACTGAAATTTGACCCTAACTGTATAATTTAAAGTCTAAAATATTTCCACTTACCATAATTACTTCCCTATGGATGGACTCATGCACATGCAATGTTCTGATATACATGTCTCCTTTGCATAAATTTGCTTTCACTGAGAGTGAAAGAACCCTTTAGTTGGAAGACTATAGGAAACTTTCCTTCACCATTTTTTTAGTTCACCAGTGAGCAATACTTAGAGCTTTTCAGGTGAACACTAATTAAAATGTTATAGCTTAGAATTCTCATTTTGAATGCAAACACCCATATTCCTCTCTCAAATATCTATTTCCATTTCCTACCGGAAGTCCTGGTGGTCCTTGATCTCCTTTCAAACCAGGCAAGCCAGGTGGCCCAGGTGGGCCTGGGTTTCCCCTCTCTCCTTTAATACCTCCATTTCCAGGAAGACCTCTGGGACCTTCTGGACCTGGTAGACCTTGATAATGCACAACAAATGACCACATTTCAGTATAGTATACAAGTAGCATAAATGTCATTCTTTTAAAATATTAATAATCTTTGTATTAATTTGTGGGATAAAATCGAGATTCCATTTAAATATACAGACTGTTCCTGATGTAAATTAGATTGAGTCATTTTTGCTATTAATGCTGGATTATAGAATAAAACCAACAAATTCTATCTAAAAAAAGGACTCAGGACATACTTATATTTACTTCTGTAATCCTTAACAAAGTGACTTAAACTGAAATGAAAAGAGACACAATGGGGCACTCTTTTGAAATTGGAGAATGCAGATATCAGAATCACCTGGAAGGCTTGTCAAAATCCTGGGCCAGATCAGTAAACTGGATGAAGGGGACTGAGGAGGAGGAAGAAAGGACAGGGAAAAAGAAGAACAATAGAATGATTCTGATCATGTATGTGCATGCAAGAAAGTGACACAGTAGGTTCAGGCATCGGGTGTATCTACAGGACACTAATTTTAAAAATAAAAGAAGTAAACTTAGAGTTTGGATTGAAAAGGGATGACAGGAGTGGAGGGAGAGAAGTGGGAGGGGGAAGTTCTGAGGACTGAATTGGAATGCAATGTTTCACAAATAAAATAAACTCCCTGAGTTGTGATTATGTCAAGTTGTATCCTAAAAAAGTATAACTAAACAGAAAAAAAAATCCTGGGCCCACCCCCAGAATTTTGGCTTCAGTCAGGCTAGAGAGGGGCCCAAGAATTTGCATTCTAACAAAAATCCAGAATAAGCTGAAGCTGCTAGTTGCAGGATCACACTTAAAGAACCCCTGCTGCATGGTTATTAAGGATTGAAGCCATTTGTCTCCCTGTGATTAAAAGTAAGTTACTTGGGACTGGGGGTGTAGCTCAGTAGTGGCACACTTGCCTACCACCTGTGAGGCCCTGAGTTGGATCCCCAGCAAAACAAAAAGAAACAAATGCATTTAAAAAATAAAAAGAAAAGAAAAAACTGCTCTATTTGAAAGAAGTTATATTTATTCAGCTTTTGTTACTATGTAATTAAGATATTGAAACAAATAACTTTAATTTCATTTTAGGGATATGGTTGGTACCTGTAAATATTTGAGAATGTCAAAAATTTACTGATTTAGGGCTGGGGTTGTGGCTCAGTGGTAGACCATTTGCTTAACATGTGTGAGTCACTGGGTTCAATCCTCAGCACCACATATAAATAAATAAAATAAAGGTCCACTGACACCTAAAAATATTTTTAAAAAATTACTGATTTAGTACTCTTAAAATTTATTTAAAAATGTTTTCATGGGCTGGGGATGTAGCTCAGTGATAGAGCTCTTCCCTAGCATGCTCAAGATCCTAGGTTTGATAGATTCATTCATTCGTTTATTTATTTGTAGTACTGGGGATTGAACCCAGGGCCTCATGAAAAAATTCTACATACATCTTGTGAACAAATAAAATAATTTAAAATGGGATTAAAATATTTAGTTTCAATGGGCCTTTATTTTATTTATTTATATGTTGTGCTAAGGATCAAACCCAGGGCCTCACACATACATGCTAGGCAAGCACTTTACCACTGAGCCACAACCCCAGCCCCTGAAATGGGATTTTGATAAGCCTTTTTTAGTGGAAGGGAGTACCAGGGATTGAACCGTGGGGCACTTAACCTCTGAGCTACATCCCCAGCCCATATATATAACATATAATATTCATGCATATAATATATAATGTATGTAATACTTATAATATACATATAATATAGACACATATTTGAGATCCTCCTGCCTCAGCCTATGGAGCTGCTGGCATTACAGGCGTGTTCAACTGTGAGCTGCTAAGCTTTTTTCATTATGCTATGTTTAAAACCTGTCTTTCTAAATAAAGATATTGTTAGAGGAAAGACAAGGATGGTGGGAACATGAGGGTTAAAAAATAATTCTATAAAATGGGCCCACTGTGCTGACTCCCACATGCTTTCTTTTCCAAGAAGCAATTTACCTGTAACCCTGCATGGCCTCAGTGGACAGGATATGTCACACTCCTTGGCAAAATACCTGCTCACTGCAGGAGAAATGCAGGCCCAAAATAAAGTTGATAAGAGGAACCCCAGTTACCCTGAAGGGGGAGTCTTTTGTGACCAGATCCTGAAACTCAGGGAGGTAAGGATAATTCCTCTTAACACTAAAATCTGTAAGAATGTATGATTAAGAATCCAATTAGAACCAATCAGCAGGAGCCAAGGTGACATACAGTTGTCATGGCAACAGGGACATGAAAGTCTGTTGTCACCCTGCTATCAGTCAAAAGTCAAAAAGTGTACCTAGGCGGGAGTCTCTGGAAACTTCCCTAGGATCCCTAATAAAACTGAAATGCAGGAGAGGCCTCAAAGAGCGGATGACTGTTCCCTTTCCCTTTTCCTATCCCTTTAATGAACTCATTCCTGTTACACTCTGAGTGAAATGTCTAAAATCTTTCTGACTTGATCACAAGAATAGGGGTTTGAAGTGGAGGTCTTTGTGCTATCTCATTTTCCCAGAAGGCCCCATCCCTGTAACAATACCAGGTCCATTAAGCACCAGGGAGAACTTAACATTGGCCAAGTATTTTGTCAGCAGACGGGAAATAGATGCTACATATTTACAGAGCGATTGGTGGTTAAGGCTGAGACTAAATATTCTGGACTTAATGATTACAAAGTCCTAAGTAATCAACAGTACATAGCTTACACTTATACATTTTCTCCTCTGGTAGCCTTAGTTCTTTATTGATTTCAACAATAAAATTGAAAATATGTAGGTACTATTATTATTTTTGTGATGTTGTGGATCAAACTAAGGATCTTTTGCATGCTAGAGAAACACTGAACTACAAGCCCAACCCCTATAGATTTTACTTCTATGGAATTATAACAGTCATATGAATTTAGAATACTTAGTTTACATAAAGACAATGGGTCATCTTTTTGCTCTGAGATTAAATTTAAACTTTAGTTTCCTTCACTCTTATGACTCAGAATGAAGAGCTCCATATTAACAAGACAGAATGGATTAGTGATTATGAAACTGGACCCTGGAGTAGAATGCTGGTTAAACCCCAGCAGTATTTCTCATTAGCTGTTTGAACTTAAGCATGATTATTAATCTTTTTGCTTTCAATTTCTTCTATACAATGAAAGCAATATCACAGTGGCTTGGGAGGCTGAGGCAAGAGGATCACAAGTTCAAAGCCAGCCTCAGCAAAAGTGAGGCACTAAGCAACTCATTCAGACCCTGTCTTTAAATAAAATAGAAAATAGGGCTCAGTGGTTGAGTGCCCCTGAGTTCAATCCCTGGTACCCACACACACACACACAAAAAAGAAAGCAAGAATACCAAGAATACCATCTACTTTACTATGTTGTTGCAAGGATTAAATGAAATAACATGTATGAATTACTTAGCACAGTATCTGGCACACAGTAAGATAAAAGTGTTGTTTTTATAGTTATTGTTACTATTATTAATTTTTTTGGTACTGGCGATTGAACCCAGAGGCCCTTTACCACTGATTTACATTCCCAGCCCTTTTAATTTTTTTTTTTATAATTTTGAGATAGGGTCTTGCTAAATTGCTCAGGACCCTGATAATTTGCTAAGCTGGCCTCAAACTTGCAATCCTCCTGTTTCAGCCTCTCAAGTTGCTGGAACTACAGGTGTGCACCACTGTGCTCGGCTACTGTTATTATATTTATTACTACTACTAAAACAGAAAGAATGAACATATTTAAAAATGTGAGCCTGTTTTTAATCTTTCAGTTTTCTATGTAATTTCATTATGTAACACTACTCCATCTTGCACATGAGAAAGATAAAGCAGGTTCACAACAGTGTAATAACTGTCTTTATCATAAACAATTGAATTCAAATAATCATCTTAGCTTGGCAACCAGACAACACAAAAATCGTAAGAAAAAATTCCCAATCGTAAGTAAAAAGTTGGGGTACTTTATACTTAAAAAAAATGCCCAAAGACGTAGTTGCTTAGCTGAAATATATTATATAGGGTTTTACTAGCAAATTTTCAGTTTTATGATTTAGACTAGATGTCAGGTAGCAAATCAGCTTATTAAGGGAAAAATAAACTATCTGTGAATGATCCTGATGACGACTACAAGGTAAGATTTAAGAGGGGGAAAATATTCTTTGACAACTGACCATCTTTCCCAGTTAAGTTACCAGAACTGTATCATTTGAAAAACTAAACAGAAAGGGGGGTGTTGTTCTTTTTGCAATTAAAAGGAAATATTGGGAATTTTAAGTTAATTTAAACCTGCTGCTTAGGGTTCCTTAAATTTATATTAATGAGTTACTAATGACATAGGGACATATAGATTTTATTTTTAACAATATTCAATAGTTTCCCTCTTCCCTTACTGAAAAGAGACAGGAACACATAGATCAGGGCAATGTGAGCCCCCCCTGCTGAAAAAAAATTCAAGGAACTGAAATCAACATGTAGAGATCATAAATGGGCCAGATGCCTGCCTAAATAATTGTCTTAATGAAATATATAATGTAAAAATTGTTTTCATTTAAAATTCAACATATCTCTAAATAGGATTATGTATTATAAACAATCAAAACCACGAAGACCTGATATAATTTCAAACACAATTCTACATAACTCATATTACCTTTACTAGAATGTCAAAACTCAAGCAGATATTGTTTGAGGATGACAACACTGTTCAATAATTTCTGAATTACAGAAAAATAAAGTACATTTCTCTTATCACATATATAAAGCTTAAAAACAACAAACAACAACAACAAAAAAGAATTGACCAGTGAAGAGTCTAACCTTGAAAACCTGGGAAGATCAGAGTTCACCAAAGCCCAAAGATCGATGTTAGCAGTATCAGACATCACACAGTACAAAATAAGATTATGAGTTAGAAATGGTTCACATTATAGCACAAGTTAAACAATAATCCTCTTTGCCAGCATTTCTAAACCTTCAGCATAATGAGTATGCAAACAGAACCATACAGGAGAGTAGAGAGCCAAACCTTTTTAAATTGAGCTTAGTCTAGAGAATAAGCTCCCTGTATTCATTAATTAAAAAGAAAAATGGAAAACTCTACTGAAGACATGTTAACATTTCTATTGTGGTTTTCCAAAAGTTAGATTCTCAAAACATTAAAATTGGCAAAATAGTACCATTTCACTGACAGCCTTCAGTTTCTTTAACAAAGTGGTAATTTTGGATGAATTTATATTAATCTTGGCTTCTGCAATTCTTTCATATAAACAACCCGGTGAAAATTTTTTAATATGTTCAGACTGAGATAATAATTAACTTTAAAGGTCTCAATGACAAAAAAATACATAGATCATTTGTGACAAAATAGAAAAATCAAAATACAAGTATGCCATTACCAATATATCATGTACTTTTGTTCATCTTATTTGAAAATTATTCTATGAAGCCACATTCTGATTTCTTCCCATAATTTATCAAGAGACTTTCTTCTGTGAATTACTAGTTGCCATAAGTTAAAGAGAAAAAGCCTATATATACATGTATACCACTGAACTTCAAAATAAAAGATTCCAATTTTCCAAAGATGTAAAGAGTATCAATGAAGGGGTACTATAAGAAATTCTACATGCAAATTCCTCCCCAAACCACAGAAAATATCACAGATTACTTAATTATTATTCAATGCACATATTAAGACAGGCTATTCACTATTAAAACAAGGATCATTAAATAAAAAGATAAAAGACTACAAATAGAATGCCTCTTGGTTAGTGTTAATTGACTATAAACACAATTTCCTTTTCTTACAAGTCTTGCTATGATTTTATAAACACTTAATTTTAACAGAGAGAATAAATTGTGCTAAAGTACTGATTCCAGGAGTTAGAAGACCTAGGATTTTATTCTTGACTCTGATTATATATATCAATTATATAATCCTCCAGCCTCATCCTCTCAATTAAATCTCTGAGCACAATGGGAATAGTGTTATCTACTGTAGCCTACCTCACAGGATTGTTTTAATGATCAAAGCCGAATTTTAAAAGATAGACTTGAGTTCTGCCAGTTGCAAGGTGTTACAGAGAATACAGAGATGAGTAAGACACAAACTTTGCCCTCAAGGAGCTTACAATAAAAGTATGTTATATGATGTAAGTGCCACATAAATAAGAAACACTATCATCACTGCCCAATAATAAAGCTTTTAACACATTTGATCATTTGAAATTTAGAAAGCTAAAACTGGCTTTTTTTTTTTTTTGCTTAAATTGTTTCTAAACCATGCACATCAAACTAACTTTAAAGTCAGCACTCAGAACAGAGCACAGTCTTGCCATGCAATTAGTTCAATAAATTATAATTTCTACTCAATATAGTTCAGAGTTCAAGTATAGACCCATGTATATGTGACATAGAAGGGCTCAAAACAAGAACTCTTAGAAAAAAATCTCATTGAAATATGACATTTTGGTTTAAGTTAGTAGCAAGAGAAATTTTGTATAATTTCATAGCAAAACTTCTAAGACGTCAATTTTTAAAAGGTTACATTTTAATGAGTTATATGCCAAATCAATTTTGTATATGGGGCTCTCACTTCACTGTTTTTCAAGCGACCTAACAAAGTTTAAGTAGAAAACAAAACAACACTTAAAGTCTTGTATGTAAGTGGTAATTGCTATAGATAAGCTGATGAGTTGACAGGTATTATTTTAAATCTAAATTTTTTTAGATTTCTTTTGAAAAAAATTAAAAATTATTTTGTTCCACATTTTTTGTTGATAGATTATAGTTGAACATAATGGTGGGACTTGTTGTTACATATTTATACATTCACACAATATTAAATCTAGTTTTCACTTAAGTTTGCAGTCTTCAACTATTACAAAGAAGACAACCACAGAGACCAGGTTCGCATAACTATAATTTAGAGCACATTTGGTAAATGGGAAGTTGTTAAATCTGTTTTAAAGTAAATGAGGCTACTTTTCTTTTTTTCCCTTCAAATATATTTTAGTGCCTTAGTAAAAAGAAAACTCGTAGCTGACAGTCTAGTCTAGCAGTCATCAGGGCAGCAGAATTCTAGGCAAGATAGGCAGATCAGGACTTAAAATTACTTCAAAGTACCTTGTGGTCTTCTCTGGATGATAGTTAAATTGCAAGTACTATCTTAACCTTCTTGACACCCATTTAGAAAGACCATGAAAAGCAATTATTAGGGGTGGATGGAAATTTTGAGGTAACAGAAAACAAGAATGTGGATTGAAGGCCCAGTCTGCTATGGCTGAGTGTTTCCTGAAATGGTATAAATAGTTTTGTTCCATTAACTTATATTAATAACTAGATCAAGAGACCAGATCTAAAAGCATCAAGTCATAGGATATGTGGAAGTATGATATGGTACCACTAGAGTTATAGACATTTAACTAAATGTTGGGGAGCCCTAAGTTCCAATTATGCCAACAACCAACAATATTACTTTGAGCAAGTTTTTAAACTCTTTGGCCCTCTGTTTTTTCACATGTGACAAAGACTCCCTCCTTGACCAAATTTGGACAGGTGCATCCAAGAGTTCTCTTCTCAGCTAGGTTTCATCCTTGGGCCTGTGTATAGTCTGCAAGCCCACTTACAGCAAATATCCTGCTAAATCAGTATAGGGAGAGTCCTCCAACTCTCAATATCTGACCAAGTGCCTCATCCTTCACCCTTGGTATCTAAGCCCTTGGCCCACCTTTAGCAAGAATTCCATTAAATCCAGTTTAGCAAGAATATCCCCCCCCAACGTTGATTTTAATATTTTTTCCATCACTGATATCCTTGTTCTGTTCCTTAGTAATAAATCTCTACTTGTCTTTATTGCATCTGGAGTTGAGCTCAGTTACACTCTTCTATTTCAGGAATCCCTTTGCTACTGTAGTAGTCTTCAATAAAATCTGTCCTGCCATCTTTAATATGTAATATGAGTAATTTCTTTTTGATATATATAAAGATTAGAATTCTTCTAGATCTGGCATTCTGTGGTTCAATGAAATGAGACTTTAGGGGAGTAAGAAACTAGGGAATCAATTTGGATAGAGACAGATGGCTTAAGTTTCTTAATTGTTCATTTTGAAAATTATGAATTTTAATTTGTAAGAAGATAAAATGTCCTTCCAGGTTTCAGGTATATACTTTTTTTCTCTTTTAATCCTCTCTAGAAATTTGAAAAGGTCTATTTATTTTAAATAATAGACAATACATTCAAATACTGTGACTTTTTTCACTTCTGATTAGGTGAACATTAATTCTTACTAAGAATTAGCATTTTCCTTTGGATAGCTCTTGATAATTGTTCTTTGTTTTGTACTGTTTACATGTGTGTGATTAAGATAAGTTTAAGAGCCTCTAATTTGTGTTGATTGCATTGATTTTTTTCTACTCTAAGTCTATTAGTTCTTTTTCATAGCAGTAGAATTTAGAATAATGTGACAAGCCAAAATGGGAAGAAGTTTATGCCAAGTCAAAGATTATATATCTGCAGGATCTAATAATACACATTATTGTTAAAAAGTTCCTTTTTGATGGATAATTCAGTTTCTTTTTTGTTTGTTTTTTAGATAACAGTCTCACTATGTGATCAGGGTGGCCTCAAACTCCTCGGATCCAGTAACCCTCCAGCCTCATTCTTTCAAGTAGCTGTGATTATAGGTGTGTACCATTATGCCTAGTTGATAGTTCAATTTCATTTGCATTAACCAATATATGGCAAAGATAAGAAATATACTCTACTACAAAAGTAAGGTAAAATATCATAATACCATACAAAAGCAGTTTGTCATAGATTTTCAACTAAAAGGGACACAAATTTGTGCATTTTGAAGTGGTAAGTTTTCCTAATTAGTTAATGTGGAGTCATTACAATATAAATACTGGGCTCTAAGGGCTGGGGTTGCTGCTCAATGGAAGAGCACTTGCCTAGCATGTGTGAGGCACTGGGTTAAATTCTCAGCACCACATACAAACAAATAAAATAAAGGTCCATCAACAACTAAAAAAAAAAAAGATTAAAAAAAGGAAATACTAGGTTCTAAAAGTTCTCGACAACTTGTAGAGATAGGCCACCATGTAAGAATTGAATTGGCATATATGCTCTTAAATATATTCAAACATATGAAATATTAGATACAAGAGAAGTGTGTGTATGTATATAAATATATATACTCACACACATTATGTATATATACACACATACATAAATATAGGTATATAAATATATAAGAACAGTTTCAAACTTCATGCAGGTATTACTTTGGAGTTAAGGATCTAACCTGGAGGACCTGGATAGGGGTCAAAGTTCACCAAGGCCCAATGTCATCATTAACAAAAAGGAAAAATATCAAAACTGTTAGAAATATCAAGAAACTAAAGCATTACACTAAATACTTTCAAGTTAAAAATTTTACTCAATAGCAGAATATTCTGAAAGTTTACATTCATGCATTTGTATATAAACCAAATTATCTCCATTTAGCATTAATACTTAGCATTAATGAAAATAGCACATGTGCCATTTTGTGAAGGCAAAAATATCATTTTTAAAATAATCACTGCTATGAGCTCAGATGAAGAATAATTAATTCTAAGAGCAACAGGGTTCAAAACTCTATTTAAATTTATAGTTTATAAACAAATCAAGAAGTCAAATACTCATCAGATGTGTTCTTCTGAGCACTTCCATTATTACTTCTTTAAAAATGGTAATTTTTAAAGCATCTTTGTGACTAATGTTTTTATGTTGACATATTTTAAAGTATTGTTCAACAGTGAGTTCTATTACGAGTAAAACTGAATAACCATAATGCTAATTAGAATATATAAAGGATAATAGTTTGGTTTATTTGAATTATCACAAGCAAAACAAGATACTTGCTTCATTTCTTTATATTACATGCAAGAGAGTTAACATGGCTGAGATTTTCACTGGTTTTCTGTAATAGTAAAGAAAGGTAAAACCTTAAATAATACCCTCCAAGGATAGTCAAGTAAGATCAGATAAAAATATGATTTTGAAAATGGTGCCTCTGAACATAGTATGTGATTTCATTTAATTCATATTTTAGAGCATGTTATTAAATTAATTCTAATCACAAGATTTTACTGAAATTTAATGAAAAATTTCACTTTAAATGTACTTTAATAGTAAGTCAGGGATTGTCAAAGGATAAAAGGACAGTTGCTTTGCAACTTTAAACTTAGATTTTTCTTCTTCTTTACATCAGTGAAGGTCAAATTTTTCATTACTAGAAATAGAAAAAATGAATACCAAGTCCCCCAAATTTGTTAATAACCTATCACCAGTGACTGGGCTCAGCAACATTAATCGAGGCTGAAAATGAGCATTTCCAAATTAGTAAAATGAAATGACATAGCACAGACACAAAATGAAAAGGTGAACATTGGATGCAAAATTTAGAAACTAAAGAAGTGAATGGTGTTCACAAGACAAATGAGGTATAGACATGAGGTTGGTATTAAGAGATAGCTAGTCAATTTTATCATGCTGTGATGCCAAAGACAAATTTGATTGCCTAGTTCCTAGAAAAGATTTTTTTTTTTTTTTTTTTTTTTGCTTGGTGACGTTTGCTGCTCATGTGACAGAACCATAGCAACACTTCTGGTATAGACCACAAGCATCTATTGGGTGATCACTAAAATGATTTCTGTGATGACATGCCGAGAAGTTCATATAATGCAGGTGGAATTTTGCTGTCAGGTTATCAATATATATATATAGCTTTATCTTTAATAGCAAGACTAATAAACCACTATTTCCTTTTTTTCCATCCAAGTTGTTTTAGTTTATTTCAACTTTAAATAAATGATAAAGGTAATTACTGAAAAGAATAATTAGATGGCATGGAAATAGATGGAGCTAAGTATAAATCAAACTATGTGCTTATAACAAGTTCTTTTTTTAATATTCATTTTTCAGTTCTTGGCGGACACAACATCTTTGTTTGTATGTGGTGCTGAGGATCGAACCCGGGCTGCACGCATGCCAGGCTAGCGCGCTACCGCTTGAGCCACATCCCCAGCCCCATAATAAGTTCTTACATTATAAATTCTAAAATCTTAAAGACTGAATAACCTGCCAGCAAAATTAAATAAATTGACTAATAAACAGAGCATTCCCCTACCACTCATGAACATACCTGGTCTCCCAGGGGGACCTTGGGGCCCAGGGTTGCCTTTAGGGCCTTCCAGAGCTGGACCTGGAGAACCAGGAGGGCCTGGGGGACCCTGCACACCAGGGAAGCCCTGAAAACCTGGTTCACCCTTTGGACCCGGAAGGCCAGGGTTTCCTGGAATGCCAGGTAATCCTCCATCACCCTTTTGGCCTATGAAAGTAAAATGACATTAGAGAACACATTAAATGGTACTGAATTATAGGGTTGCCTATAAGGCTAAAGCTATTAGTGCAACTAATGAATTCACTAGGGTAATTGCTATCCCACAGTCAATCCCAAACCTACACACACAAAAAAATCATTCTTCCTATTAAATATATGTATCTGCTATTAGACATATTTATCAGAGTATGTATAGAAATGCTGAAATAATAACAGATTGCATCCTGAAAGGTACCCTTTTATTAGAACAGAGAGCAATGGTCACATAACCAGTGAGAAAAAAAGGAGAGAAAAATTAAAAAGTATAAAATATCTGTAAGAATAAGTTAAAGATGGCTGGAAATGATACCTAGAATAAATGTTCTAATTTTAAGACTAATGGAAGATAAGGATCTTCAATGGTTGCTCTGTGTCCCTACAGACCCCTGTATCAAAGATTTACAATCCAGACAAAATGTTCTTAACATTTCTTTCTACACCACTAACACTCTTAAGAGCCATAACAGTTGCACATTAAAGCAATAATTTTCATGTTGGGATCATGAGAAGGATATCAGAATTTCTACAAGATATATTTGTGGTTTGAGAAAAGCCTCCACAGAATAGCCAATGTTTATTTCAGTACAAAAACATATATATCCATATGTCTGTTCAATCTTCCTATTCACTATTTAGTGCTTACAATGATAATAAGCACTAGAGAGGAAAGGCAGAGCAAAGGTAGATATGTGTGCACATATATCCATTCAAATATACAAAACACGTAAACAAGGAGTTTAAGAAACATTTTAATTACTGGTACATATTTCAACAGGATTTCCTTCTGTTATCTTAACATTTTTTTTTCCCCATGGGGAGAAAAGAGTGTTTTTTTTTCCCTCATAGCTAAATGAGTTTCCAAAAGTCTCTCTCATCCCACAATTTTGTCTTCTTTCTGTGTCATTACCTCAGCATTTATCGATGAAGTCAATGAAGAGATATCTACATATAAATTACTTTTATATTAAGTTGCTAAATAAGAAATACTCTAAGGTATAGCTCTAGCTTTCGGTATTGGGGGTTTGTATAGGCATTTTACAACTTCAATGGTAGAGATGGAAAAATAATTGTACTGGAGAACATTTTCATTTTATGGGTTGATTTAGCATGTTTTAGTAAGGTTTACCCGAAAGTCCTGGGAGTCCTGGGGGTCCTGGGATTCCAAAACCTGGTTGACCTATCAGAGATAAAACAAAACAAAAATATCAAATGGATAATATAACTAAAATAAGGACAAATTATTTTCAGACATTAAAGTTTTTATTAAGTGTTACAACATATATCACTGTATATCAGGTAAAACATGCAGAAGATTTCTTTTTTTCTCTTTTTTTTTTGGTGCTGGGGCTCAAACACAGAGCCTTGCACATGCTAGGGCAAGCATTCTACCACTGAGCTACATTCCCAGTCCCAGAAGACTTACTTTTAACACAGAACAATTCTAACATGAGAAAACTTCTATTTGTGGTGTCAAATATGCCTTTATACAATTCTATCTTATAAAATATATAAATGGAATATAGATTGCATAGTAAAACAAATAAATTTGAAATAGCTGAGTAACTTCTTTTGGTGAAAAACTAGTCAAGACAGGATTTGGATTTTTTTAGTAAGAAGGAAGCAGCTTAATCAACAAATATCAGCTGATATTCTCAGGGTGAAGAGGAAGAAAATATTTATGGAGGGAAAAGTATGTGGTTTTCTTAGAAGGTAAGAAAGATGATGTAATTTTTTCATGGATAAAAAGGGTGAATGAGAATAAACAAAAAGGAAATCAGAGCATTAGGAAAAACTAAAATAAATATAGCACCTGGTTCACCCTTCTGTCCAGCTGGTCCAGGAATACCATCTTGACCTGGTTTGCCCTTTTCACCTGGAGGTCCTGGTGGGCCAGGAAGACCTCCACTGCCTAAAGAACAGAATACAGCAGGTTGTATCCATCTTTTTAATTCCTTTTCCTTCTATCCACCCCATTTTCCCATACTAGTTTCAAATAGTTGTATCCAAAAGATATAAAGTGCTTTTGAGACACTCCGTTAATTCATGAAATCTTATGAAAATGAAGAATGAAAAAAGAAGAGGGGATAATGTCATAAAGGAACAATTTAATCACTCCGCATTCAAAGCTTTTGAGTTTATCATTTTAAAATTACTATAGAATATACAAGAGTATGATGTTAGGTGTAACAGGGTATATTATAGGGCTTACATGGGCCAAGATATGTGATTTACTTTAGGAGTCAATAAAAAAAATCTGCTTCACCCCCTCTAAAAAATATATCAGAGCTTCCATCTTCTATTATAGCATACTCAAATCTACTCTTCCAGGAAAAGGTGAGCCAAGAAAAGAAGGTTCCATAAAGATAATTTTAGGTAAATTTATTAAAAGTCATTCATTTTGTTCTTAATATTAAGCACTAAGTGAATGATCAAAACATTTCCATGCTTTGAAAATGTTCACAATTAACCATGATTTGACTTTCCCAAATTGAATATGATAAGTTTTAGTTTTATAGAACAGCAAAGTCTTATTTTTTTATGCTCACCTACAGGACCAGGTTCTCCTGGAAGGCCAGGATTTCCAGGAGGACCATTAATACCTTTTGGTCCAGGAAGGCCTGGGGTTCCTAGAATGAGATGGACATCATTACCCTAGGTACATGTATGACTGCACATATGGTATGACATTATATCATGTATAACCAGACAAATGAAAAGTTGTTCTGCAATTGTGTACAATGAATCAAAATGCATTATGTTATATATACCTAATTAAAACAAATTAATTAATTTTTAAAAAGAACACATTATTTTCTAGATTTAAAACATTGCCTCTAATAGATGCATAGTATTCTATAGTATACAATTGAACATTTAACTATTTCCTTTATGTGTTGTTGATACAGTTGGTTGAATTTATGCCTTTCTATATTATATTAGTAACTCTATATCTTAGCAACTTATATGTATATATTTATGTATGAATTGAATATACACCTATTTTGCCACTGGAAAGTTATTTCCATTGTTGGAAATTATTAAGTAAAAGTGAATTCACATGCTCATATTGGTTAATACTATCAGAAACACTTTTTTATTTTACAAACTATAAGCAACGATGCTGAGGAATGATTTTAACCAAATTATATTTTTATATCATATACATGAACAAATATGTAACAAAATCCATTGTTGTATAAGACATAACAATAAAATGAATGGGGAAAAATAAAGAAATACCACACCACTTTGAAAGCTACAGTTCAAATTTAAAACTTATATTGATAGAGAAGACATTTGGCCTTTGTTTTTTGGGAATTGGCTTATTTCACTTAGTATGATATTCTCCAGCTCCATCCATTTACTGCCAAATGCCATAATTTCATACTTCTTTAAGGCTGAGTAATATTCCATTGTGTGTGTGTGTGTGTGTGTGTGTGTGTGTTTTCTGATATGGGGATGCCAATCCACAATAAGCGGGAGGGGGCTAGGGAAGAATAGAGGTACTTTGGATTAGGCAGAGGGGAGTAAAGGGAGGGGAAGGGGCATGGGGTAGGAAAGATAGCAGAATAAATTAGACATTAATACTCTATGTGCTTATATGACTACATGACCGGTATCATCCTATATCATGTACAACCAGAAGAATGAAAAGTTATACACCATTTATGTGTGATGTATCAAAATGCATTATACTGACATGTATAACTAATCAGAACAAATAAACTTACAGTGTTAGCACTGAAATAGTGAGGAGCAAAAAGGAACTGAAAACATGTTGGTGACTTCTGGAATATTATTCTTAAGAATAATATTAAGCTTTCAAATTATTTATCAAGAGGTTGCCTTTATTATATATAGTCATAAGCATAAAAAATCTAACACCATATTACACTGGTAAAATTTGTAGGATTCCATTTCACAGATGTTTAAATCTATTCATCTGCTGTTTAACATTTGGGTTATCAGGTTTTGTCTTGGTAATGAATATTTCTGCACAGGACATTTTGTGGATAAGTCTTAATTTATCTTGGAGTGAAACTGCTGGGTCCCTGAGTAAAGTATATGTATGTTGTATTTTATAAAAGATTCTGCCAAGACAATTTACATTTACAACAATGTATAGGAAATCTAGTTGTTACAGATCCTTGCACAACATATATAATACTATCAATTGTTTTAATAATAGTCATTCTGGTAGGCATGTAGTTCCACCTCAATGTGTTAATGTACACTTCTCTGATAGTTAATGACATTGGTCACCTTTGCATATACTTATTAGCCATCTGGTATCCTTTTTTGTGAAATGTCTGGCTCATCATAAATCCAAAATATTAATAATCTGTCAGACATACATTTTGCAAATATTTTATCCTAGTCTGTAGCTTTCCTATTCATTTTCTTAATGGTGTCCTTTGATATACAGAAGTTTTAAGTTTTGATTAAGTTTGACCTATTAATATTGTTTTCTTTTATAGTCACTGCTTTCTGTATCCAAAGAAAATGCTGCCTATCTTCAAGTTAGTTTTGTTTTAAAAGCTTTGATGTTTTAGTTTTTATGTTAGAACTAAGATCCATTTCAAATTAATTTTTCTATACAATGTGACATATGAGTTTAGTTTCATTTTCCCCATATGAACATACACGTATTTCAGGAAAGTTGGCTGAAAAGATTATACTTTCCCATTTTGGATTTATTTGGTACTTTTATAAAAATTAATTTTACTACATAATATTCTGTTTATTTATTGATCCTTATGCAATTACTTCTTGAAATCTGGTCCTGAAACTATATTTTTCTTACTTTTTTGGATGTTCTAAATCCTTTACATTTCCATACATGTTTTAGAATTGGTTTGTTAATTGTTTTTATAAAAACCTGCAGGGTTTATTAGCTGGAAATGCTTTGAGCTTATGGGTAACCATAGGGACAACTGGCATCTTAACAATTCTGATCTCCCAATGCATGAATATTCTATATATCTTCATATATTTTGATATTTAAATTTTTCTCATAGCTGGCTTCATAGATTTTAGTGAACATACCTCACAAATATTTTATTAAATTTACCCCTAAATTTTGGGGTCAGCCAAAATGGATTAAGTCAACTGCAGCCTATTTTTCACAATGATTACAATACTACAGCCCTTTTTCACAATAATTACAATTAAAAACTGGACAGAATACAAAAGCAAGTATTCAAGTATTCAAATAATCTGAAAATAAACACTAGCAGACATATTTGGGAAGGAAGTAAAAATCTTAAAAAATGTGTAACAAATCACCCTAAACCTAGTAACTTAAAGTAATACTATTAATTATTTCACAGTTTCTATAGATAACAACCCAGGTACAGATGAGCTAGGTTCTCTGCTTAGCATGTTGCAAGGCCAAAATCAGGGTGTTGGTTTAGCTAGGCTCTTATCTATGGAATTGCGCTTCTAAGCTCATCCAAGCTGTTGGCCAAATTTGGCTTTGGGGTTATAGGACTGAGGCTCCTGTTTTCTTGAAGATTGGTTGCTGGAAACCATTCTCAAGTTCATTAGGCTACCCATATTTTCATTCTGTGAGCCATTGCTACATGAGCATGGAGATTCTCCCTTATGTGGAATTCTCTTTCATAGTTTGAATTCCTCTTATGTCTTCTTTTGCTATCAGTTGCAGAAAACTCCGTCTTTAAAGAGCTTATGTGATTATATTAGGCCTACCCAGAATTATCTCCGTATATTAAAATGAACCTATTTGGGAACTGATTTAGGAACTGATTTAACTATATCTGCAAGATCTTTGTACAGCAGTACTTAAATGAGTCAATCTTTCACTGAATAACTAGGAGCAATGAATACTGCTCCTTGGGGATATATTGATATTTTATCTATTATGTAACTGAAAAAACAAATAAAAGCACAATAAGAACATTTCCTAAAGAGTGATAAGATAATTTGCTGCCAACAGAGTTCACTAAAAGAAATAATAAATAAAATAAATTTAAGGAAGTGACACCAGAAAGGTTATACATTGAGTAAGGCCCACATTCAGGTCTAAGACTAATGACAAAGAACATAGGAAAGTATACATTTAATTAGTGCAAAACCAAGTTGATTCTCAGAAACTAAACTATCTACTACAATGATATTCAGCACTTTTCAAATAAATTTCACAAATTTCAGTATCTTTATCCAATATAATCCACATCATTCAATAAACAATAAATTTAAATATTTATTTAAATATTCTGGAAAATGTGACTCTAATTCATAAGAATAGAACTAATGGTAGCAATAGACCCATGAATATCTAGAATGTTGGAATAAGCAGAAAAAAATCTTTAAACTACTTATAGTAAATACATTAAATAATCTAAGGAATTAGATTACTTAATATATCTAGCACAAAGAAGAATATTACAGGCAAATATGTATACAGTGGGTGAAAAATAAGAATTTTTGGAGAAATAAGGTTGACTCTAAAAAGAAAATGGAAATAAAAATTTCTCAGGAAAGTGGAAGAGATTAAGAGCATATTGAATAGTAATTCAAAGAGCAATTAACAAAAATTGTATAAAAAATTTTAACTATACTATCAGTCAATTTGCCCTAATGGACACGTATAGAACAATACATATAATTACAAATCATAAGTTATTTTAAGTGAACAGGGAAAATTTACCCAGACAAACCATAAACTGGGCCATATGATGTGTCTCCATAAGTATTAATAGTTAAATTATACAAATTATATATTTTGACTACAACAGAATCAAACAAAACAACAATAATTAAAAGATATCTGAAAGCCCCCAAATATCTATATTTTGAGCAACAAAATTCTAAATAACCTACCAATAGCATAAAAAATTAACAAGGAAATTAGAACAATTTTTTTCAATTAAATGATAAAGCACAAAGGAACAAAATTTGTGGAATTCATTTAAATGCTCCTTATATGGAAAATGCAAATTTAAAGTTTCAAACATGTCTATTTTAAAGACAAAACTGAAAAATCTATTATCTAAGTTTCCAATCAGAGAAGCTAGAAAAATAACAGCAAAATTAAATTTGTAAAAAGAAGGTAAGAAATAATAAAGATATAAGCAGAAACCAATGAAAGAAAAATCAAACCACAGAGAAAACACAATTCAAAAGTTAACTTTTAACAATAAATACAATGTAATGAATGCCTAGCAAGACTGATTAAGAGAAAGAGAAAACACAAATATATATATATATATATATATATATATATATATATATATATATATATATATGGTGGTACTGGGGATCAAATCTAGGACATAATCTAAAAATTAGACCCAACAAAGTCCAACAATAACTTAAAAATAATATATACAGCATAACCATCTTGGAGTTTATCCCAACAATATTAGTTTGTTTTGACAAAAAAAGTCAATTAGTGTAATTTGCTATATAAACAGAAGAAAAAAACATGATAATCTCTGTAGACTCAGAAAAAAGAATGGACAAAACTCACTCTCATTCTTATTTATTTTTGTGGTGCTAGGGAACAAACCCAGGGTCTTATATCCACTAAGCAATTTTTCTACCACTGAGCTATATCCCAGGCCCCTCATGCTTATTCTTGATAAATATATACTGTCAATAAATTAGGAATAGAAAAATTTTTATAATAAGACATAGAATGTTAAATTTAATAGAAAAATAGTGAACATAGTCCTCTGAGTTTATGAAAATGATAAAGATGTAAAATACAACTACTTTTATTAAACATTGTGCTGGAATTATAACCAGTGAAATTAGACAAGAAAAAGTAATAAGATGTAATATGTAAGGTGATGTTAATTTACAATAGCAAAAAATCTATTAGCACACTCAGTATTAATAAATGAAATCAATAATTTCTGTATATATACATGTTAAATATTCCCAAATCAATTATTTCTATCTACTTACAATAAAAAAATTCAAAAATGAAAATGAAAAGGCAATATCATGGCAAACACTATAAGAAGGTATTAAATTTCCAGACATAAATTTAACAAATGATTACCAAGATTTATAAAATGAAAAGTGCAACACATTGTCGAATTAAATTAAATACCTAAATAAATGGAGATAGTACATATACATTGAATTGTGAGATTAAATATTGCTAAAATATCAATTCTCCTTAAATTTATCTAGATTTATTTCTATCTTAATCAAAATCATTAAAGGTATTTTTCTAATGGAAACTGATAAATTATTCCCAAATTCATATAAATGATGTAGATTAACTAAGACAAGCTTTGAAAAACTGGAACAAAGTTGCTCTAATTAAACTACTATGTTTTAAGGCTTACTATAAATTTACAGAATGCAGATAGCATTGCAATATTTTATTAAAATCAGAATATAAAATATGGCAACTGAAGAGAATACAGAATGAAGAAATAGATCCCCATAAATACAGTCATTTGAATTTCTGAAAAAGGAGTAATTGCATTATTAAAATAGTGTGGAGCAACTGATATCTGTATGGGGAAAACTAAAAAAAAAAAAAAAACAAAAAACATGATTGTTACCTTACATTATAAAATAGTGTAGATCATAAACCTAAATGTGAAAGTTTTAAACATTAAAGGCTGTAAAAATTAGAGAATATTTCCAAAGCTTTAAATAGGCAAATGTTTACTGAATAGGATACAAAAAAGCACTAATCATGAAAGAAAAGACTGCTACAATGTAATTTATTAAAAACTAACAACTTTTGTTTAATACATGACAGCATTCAGACAGTGACTGGTAAATCTGGAACAGGAAGAATATACCTACAACACATGTATTTGATAAAGGACCCATGTCCAAAATATACAAAGAATTGCTCTTAATAAGAAAAAATGGTGAATAAACCAAAGAAAAATGAACAACAACAAAAACTTCAGCAGACACTTTATAATGATACTATCCAAATGGCTAATAGCATAATATGAAAAGGCATTAGTTGTTATGAGAAAATTATAAATCAAAACATTAAATACATGTCCATCAGAATAGCTAAAAATTAAAAAGAGTGACAGTATCCAGTGATGGTCAGGATATGGATAACAAGATGTATCACACATTGCTGATAGGACTGTAATTTATAAAACCACTTTTAAAGACTCTATGGTACCATCTACCAATGTTAAATGTACACCTACCCTATGATTTTAGTTATTATTTTTTTTATTTCAGTAATTGTACTACTAAGATTTTGTAGAAAAGAAATCATGCCTGGGCTGGGGTTGTGGCTCAGTGGTAGAGTGCTTGCCTAACATGTGTGAGGCCCTGGGTTCAATTCTCAGCACCCCATATAAACAAATGAAATAAAAGTCCATGAACAACTAAAAAAAAATTTAAAAAATGAAATAAAAAAAACAAAATCAGTACTTATGTCTATAAAAAGACATGTAAAAGAATGTTAAGAACATTCTTTTCCATGATAGTCCCAAACTGGACACACCCAAAAGTCCATAAAAAGGAGAATGCATAATTAATTGTGGCAGACTTTCAATGGACTATTACATAGCAATGATAAAGAAGAAACTACTTAAACAAGAAACAAAATAAATGACTCAAAAGATACAATGTTGAGTGAAAGAATACATACCATATGATTTCATTTACATGAATTTCAATGGCAGGCAAAAATAACTCATGTTGACAGAATTTATAGTAATGGTTATTTTAGAGGGAGGATTCCCTGTGAAGTGGCATGGATAAAATTTATAAAGGAACTACTTTGTATTTTGACATGTATGATGGGTTCATGGTACATATACATAGGTAGAAATTCACCTATACTCTTGTATACTTCAGGGTACTTTAATATATATATATATATATATATATATATATATATATATATATATATATTCATGCTATATTTCATTAAAAAGTTTAACAAAATAGTAATCCAAAACCTACTCGTCCATGCCACCATGCAATTAAAAAGACAAATAAAAAGTTAAACAGAAGCATGTACAATAATCTACTTCAGGCTAACTACTTGACTATAGAGCTAAGTCCCTTTCCTTGAATGACTCAGTCTCAGCCATTTGAATGAACAGTATGATTGTTCTACCAACAGCCACCAGCTGTGTGCTTGCGTACAATTTTCTAAGAGAATCAGCGGTAGGCTAGGGCCTGGCAGAGTATATTATCACCTACAAAAATAGTAAGGCCTCTTAATTGATTTGTGGCTAGCAGTCAAAGATTGAAAAACACTCCACCAAACAAGTCTGTCTTCCCACAGGATATTGTCCTGCTGAGTTGGTAATACTCATTCTCATTTTATACAGAAAAACATTTGGGCAAAGTGAGGTAAAGAGTTAGTTTGAGACTGTATTGCTAATCAGTATCTGATTGGGAAATAGAATGCAAGTTGGCCAAATAAGAAGTTGCTACAGGATACTTGTTAGAGTAGATAAGGAAGGAAAGAAGGAGGCATTTAAGTAAAGGAATATTTCTATAACAATAGGACTCTAAACAGAATAGATATATTCCACGCTTGTATAATTATAGCAAGATGGATTCTTCTGTCATGTATAACTAAAAAGAACCAATAAATAAAAACAAAAAGAAAAAAAAAAAGAAAAGGAATACTTACCTGGGAATCCAGGGAGGCCTGGTTGTCCTTTTGCTCCAGGGGTCCCCGGTAATCCAGGTAAACCAGTGTCTCCCATAGAACCTTTAATGCCTGGGCTCCCTGGGTATCCAGGCAGACCAGGTTCACCCTGAAAACACAAATAAAAAGATCAAAACGAAGTCTTGCATGACTTTGATTGTGTAACAACATAATGTTATTTATAGAGCTTTTACTATACATTGAATACTCTGTTAAGTGTTTTACATAAATTGCTTCATTTAATCATTACAAAAGCCCTATGAATTAGGTTTTGCCATCTTTATTTATAAACGAGAAAACTGAATTTTAGAGTATAATGTGCCTAAGCTCTTTAATAAGTAGCAGAATTAGGATTTGAACTGACGTCTACTTGATGCCAGAGTGCATGCTATTCCAGTGGTAGTTAGCTGTTTTATTCTTACTAATCCTTAGAAAGATATTGTTATTATCCCATTGTTATAATGATGCAACTAGTAAGTGGTGGAATCTGAATTTGAATCCAGTCTGATTTCAGAACCTGTAATACTCATCCCTATTGTGCTACAATGCAATTCATTGCTTATAGAAAGCATGTCAAACAATAGGTACAGTAGGTTCTACTGTAAAAGGCAAATTTTATCTTAACAAGAATATGTCTATTAATTCTTCAGTGGACATTTAAAATCCTACTTCTTCCTTAAAGCCATTCTGGACAAAGAGATGTAATCTAAGAGCTTAGAGTTGGTTCAAAGTGATGAAGAATAAATGTTTCAGCTTTGGATTACAAAACCCAGTTTATGATTTTAAAAATACACTTGAAGGGCTAGGGTTGTGGCTCAGTGGTGGAGTGCTTGCCTCACATGTGTGAGGCACTGGGTTTAATTCTCAGCACCACATATAAATAAATGAATAAAATAAAGTCCATCAACAACTAAAAAAACTTTAAAACATACACTTGAAATAATAATGATTAAACTAAAAAAGTATCTGTGATTATAGACAATTCATATATTATCATTCTCTCTTCTTCTCTTCCTCCTCTCCCTCTCCCTCTTTCCCCTTCTCCTTCTTTTCCTCTTTCTCTCTTTCTCTGTCTCTCTCTCTTTATCTCAGTACTGGGGGTTGGACACAGGGGCCCTTTTTATTTTTTATTTTAAGGCAGGGTTTCACTAAGTTGCTTAAGGTCTTATTAAGTTGACCAGGCTGGCCTTGAACTTGTGATCCTCCAGCCTCATCCTCCTGAGTTACTGGTATTACAGGCCTGCACCAATACAAGCTGCTACAATTTTTTCTCATAGAATATTTGCATTATATTTTCTTCTAACAGAATCTTATAACAATTCATAACCACTTTCACAATTAAGTTTTTCCCAGTAATAATGAAAACATGCACCATAACTCTAAATCTCTACCACAGGGCTCAGTGCTCTGCTCACAAGAATCATGACCTCCTCAACAAAATGTCAGTATTTGCCATCACCTACTGAATATTTCCTTCTTCACTTAGTATTTACAATTGTCTGGGTGAACAATATCTTCTAGTTGTGACTTGTGTGTTTAGGCATGGTGATAATAACTTTTTAAATTTATGCCTTTTCACCTTACATCCTGTTATTTAAAAAAAACAGCTAAGAATTTTGGGCTGTGGATACATTTCTGTTTCTTTTAGCCCCTTATAAATCAAGTAATTAGCTCATTTTTAGGCACACAATAAACTTTTGGCTTGAAATGGTTTCATCTTATATGTTTACAAAGAAAAAGCTTTGAATTAATTATTATAAGTCCTGTTATACATGAAAGAGTTTAATTTATATATCAAAATAAAATGAGAAAAATTCTAATATTCTGCTAATGGTAAGCCTGAAAAGCAGTTTACAAACTCTGAATTACTTACTGTACTAAAATATGTTAAATTCTACACAGAAATTTAATCTCTAAGTTCAGCTAGCACTGTCCCCTCATACAGTTCCTCTCATCACCTTATAGCCCTGGTCCTTCAAACCAAATATATTTTAAAAAGAGAGTAAATATTTTATTAAGAATTTTGAAGAGGACTAAAATTTACTAGATTAAGCTTTATATAACCTTTTATTATTCATATGATTACAGAGAAAACAATGAGTTTCAAGGAAGTTAAGCCAGAGGAAATAAGGAAGAGAACTCAGAAACTCAACACACTGGTCAGGAATCCTTAAATCACTCTGAGAAAGAAGATTCAGGTCTATTTGTACTCCAAGAGCTTAACTGTTGCAAATATCTGCATTTGTTCTAATGTCAAGCTTTGATAAAATTCTGAAATGGAATATACCATAGTAATGAGTCAAATCTACCACTCTAGAACAACCGAAAATACAGTAATACTGGAAGACTAGCATACTTGTTTTTAAAAAATGCCCCTAACTAGAATTGCTTTCAAGGTCACTGTGTTGTATCACATACAGCTCAGGTGAACAAGGGCTCAGTTTGATATCTTTGTTGTTAAAATTCAAACATTTTCACAATTAAGTTCCTAGTAACAATGAAATCTATGAGATTGGTTCATAGTCAATTTCTACTATGTCTTACTAATAACACCTTCTCTTCCATTCCATATTATAATCTAAGAGACAGAATAAAATTATCAGTTTGCAGAAAAATTATCAGTTTGCACCACTTCATAGACAACATCAAAGATGGTGAGAAAAATCAACCTTTTTGGTTTTTGTCTGAAACTGTAAAATTGAAGAATCACTGCCACTAGGAAAAAAGTCATTAAATGAATGGAAAATAATTGGTGAGAAAGGGTAAAATGATATCCTGCTCTGTATTCCCCATAAAATTATTAATTATTTTTACAGCTCTGTCTGTACTAGAAATTAAGAGTACCACAAACAAATCCATAAATGGCAAGGTCCGAGTCACTCAAGTTTATAATTTAGACAGAGGATATCAACAACAAGTGAAATTGAAATAGAACTAACCACCAGACAATTAAAAAAACCTATTCATGTGTATAAACCCAAAGGAAATGAAATCAACATGTCAAAAATACACTACTCCCATGGTTTTGTAGCACTATTCAAAATAGCCAGGATAAGGAATCAACCTAAATGTCCATCAACAGATGAAAAGATAAAGAAAATTTGGCATATATACATGATGGAATAGTAGTCCACCATAAAAAGCACGAATGAACCTGGAAAACATTAAGTGAAATAAGTCAAGTATGGACAAATATCATATGATCTCATTCACATGTGGAACCAGAAAAGGGGATCTCATAGAAGTTGAGAGCAGACAGTGGTTACCAGAAGCATAGAGAATAGGGAAGACAAGAGACAGGGAGAGGGTGGTCAAGAGGAGAGAAGGGGAAGAGGTTGATCAACAGGTTTGGTAAGTTATGGTGCTCTACAACACAGCAAGGTGAATATAATTGATAGTAATGTATTATATATCTCAGAACATTTAGAAGGGAGGAATTTTAATATACACACCATAATGAAATTATAAAAGTTTAAGGTGAAAGATAGGATAATTACCCAGATTGATTGCTACCCTATGTATACAGGAATCGAAATATCACAGTATGCATCATAAATATATGTAAGTCTTATGTGTCAACCAAAGAAATAAAATAAAATGATGGGGGGAAACTAGTGGATGAAGATACTCGCCTATCACTTCCAAAAATTTCTTTGTGTTCTTTTGTGTATGTGTGTGTTTTGTGGTTAAGAGCATTTAACATGAAATTAATCCATTTAATATATTTTAAGATGAATAATACTGTAAACTATAGGCAGTGTATTATACCACAGATCTCTAGAACTTATTCACCTTGTATAACTGAAGCTTTATACCCATTGAGCAACCACGAATTTAATAAATCAATATACAGGAGAGAGTATACAATAAGATTTTCAAGTCTGTAATGTATGTAGCTCTCCCAGCTGGTAAAATGATAAGCTAACAGGAATAAACTAATAAATAATGGTTCAAGGCTGTCTGAACGGGACAAAAGGTACCAAATGAGATATAATATGTGTATCTGTGAAGTAATGAACTTAGAGAAAAATAATATGAACTAAATTTATCAGATCATGGGTTCAACAGTATTTTTTAACTACCCAAGGAGAGTAATAGCAAATTTTTGCAAACATCAACTCAGTGAAGCCAAAAGTAGCTCAAATGCTAAAGAAACATTAGAGAAAAATATGACTCATAAAATCATGTTACTCCATATTAGCATAGTATTTGCCATTCTAGTAACCACAGCACATAACATTATTTAAAATGTATTCAAAATTAAATGAAAGGAAAACACCCATCTGTTCATCAAAACTCAAGATTCCATGGGCGGGGTTCTGGCTCAGTGGTACAGTGCTTGCCTAGCAAGTGTGAGGCACTGAGTTCGATCCTCAGCACCACATAAATAAATAAATATATTGTATTCATCTACAACTTAAAAAAAAAAAAAAACCTCTCGGGGTGGGCGCTGGGGTTGTGGCTCAGCACTATGGTGCTTGCCTTGCAAGTGTGAGACCCTGGGTTCGATCCTTAGCACCACATAAAAATAAATAAGTGAAATAAAGGTGTTGTGTCCAACTACAACTGAAAAATAAATATTAAAAAACTCTGAAGATTCTAGAACTTTGTCTTTAAATGAAGATAGTAATTTTAAGACAAATAAAACAGTATTTTTATAAGTAGATGATATATCTACTTTATAAGATGATGATAGACTACACATATGCAATGAAATTATTCATCTTATAATTGAAGGTTTGTACCCTTTGACCAATATTTCCAAAGTGCTGGAAACCACCATGCCACTTTCTATAAATTTAACTACTCTAGAAACCTCATATAAGTGGAATCATAAAATATTTGTCTTTTGTTTGCTTTTTAAGGTGGTAGTGTGGATTTGTGCATGCTATGCAAGTACTCTACTACTGAGCTATATCCATAGCCCCCAAATTTGTCTTTTTGTGATAAGTTTATTCCATCCACTTGGCTTAATGTCTTCAAAGTTCATCCATATCAAAACCTCATTCCATATTAATATTGAATAATATTCCATTGTACATGCATATGACATTTTGTCCATCCATTCTTCCAATAATGGACATTTGGATTACTTCCACCTTTTGGCTATTCTGAATAATGCTGGTATAAACATAGCTATAAAAAACATAGCTATAAAAATATATGAGTTCCTGCTTTCTATTCTTTGGTATATTTATCTAGAAGTAGAATTGCTGGAACGTATGCAAAGTCTGTTTATATTTTTGATAAATTGCCATGCTGTTTTCCACAGTGGCTAAACTATTTTACATTCCCACCAGCCATGCACAAAGGTTCCACATACTCCATACAGTTACCAGCACCTGTTATTTACTATTTTTATAACAATCTTCTTAATAGGTATGAAGTATTACCTCACTGTAGTATTGATTTGCATTTCCCTACTGATTAGTGATACTGACCATCTTTTCATGTACTTATTCTCCATAACTATATCTTTTGTGGAAGAAGGTCTATTCAAATCCTTTGTTCATTTTTGAATTGGGCTGCTTGGGTAATTTTATTGTTGATTGGTAGGAATTATTTATGTATTCTGAAAATTATACCCTTATCAGATATATGATTTGTACATTACTTTCTCTTTCTGTGAGTTGCCTTTTCCCTTTGTTGATACTTTTCTTGGATGCACAGAAAATTCTAAATTGGGTGTAATCCACTTTATCTATTTTTCTTTTTGTTGCCTAAGCTTTTGGTGTTGTAACCAAGAAATCATTGCCAAATACAATATCATGAAGCTTTTGTTCCATATTTTCTCTAAGGGTTTTATAGTTTTAGGACTTATATCTTTGATCAATTTTATGTTTTGCATATGGTTTAAGGAAAGGGTTCAACTCCATTCTTTCCCATGTGGACATCTAGTTTTCCCAGCACCATTTGTTGAAGAGACTGTCTTCTTTAGATTGTGTGCCTTGTCAAAGATCATTTGATCATATACAAGGTTTATCTCTGAACTTTTTAAAATTTTTATTGGTTCTTTTTATTTATACATGACAATAGAATCAATTCTGATATAATTATACAAGCATAGGGTATATGTTATTCTAATTAAGACCCATTCTTGTAGATGTACATAATAGTGGGATTCACTCTCTGTAGGTCTATTTAACTGTCTTTAGGTTAGTACCACCCTGACCTGATTACTGTAGATTTGTAATATGTTTTGAATTAAATGAGTCCTTTGACTTTTTTTTTTTCAAAATTGATTTGGCAACTTAAAGAGTCACTTGAAAGTACATATAAATTTTAGGATGAATTTTCTATCTCTGTAAAATATGCTCATGGGACTTTGACAGGGATTTTGTTGAATCTGTAGATCACTTTAGGTAGTATGGGCACCAATCTTCCAATTACAGAACGTAGGATGCCTTTCCATTTATTTGTTTTATTTTCTTTTAGCAGTATTTTCTAGTTTTCTGTGTACAAGTCTTTTACCTCCTTATTTAGACTCATTCCTAAATATTACTTTTTATTTTTGATGCTATTGCAAATATGATTGTGTTCTTAATACCCTTCCCTGGTTGTTTGTTGTTAGTAGATAGAAACACAACAGTTTTTTGTGTATTGATTTTGTGTTCTGCCACTAGGCTAAAAATATTTATTACTTCTAACAGATTTTTTCATGTGTGAACTCGCTGTAGATATTTTGTACATATAGGATTATGTCTGCTTGCCTAGCATGAGAAAGGCCCTGCTGTTCAATAGCAGTACTGGAAAAAAATAACTATGTGAATCATCTCTGAATAAAAATAATTTATAATTTGGATGTCTTTTATTTCTTATCAATTACTCTGGCTAGGATTTCCAGTAATATCCTGAAAAAAGTGGTGAAACTAACTGTGAGTTTTTCATATATGGTGTCTATTATGGTATAGTTTCCTTGTATTCCTAGTCTGTTGAGTGTATTTATCATGAAATGGTGTCCAATTTTGTCAAATGCTTTTTAAAAACCTTTTTTAGTTGTATATGGACACAATACCATTTTTTAAAAATCTTTTTATGTGGTACTGAGGATCAAACCCAGGGCCTCACACATGTGAGGCAAGTGCTTTACCACTGGGTCACAGCCCTAGCCCTTGTCAAATGTTTTTAATGCTTTGAGATGACTGAGTGATATGCTTTTGAATTTATTATGCTAGAATTTTATTTAGGAATTTTTGTATCAATATTTGGAAGGGATATAGTCTGTTGTTTTCTTTTAGTGTCTGTGGCTTTGGTATTGGGGTAATCTTGGCATCACACATCAAATTTGGAAATTTTCCCACCTCTTAAATTTTTTGGAAGAGTCTAAAAATGAATGATGTTAATTCCTCTTCAAATGTTTGGTACAATTCAGCAGTGCAGCTATAGCATCCTGGGCTTTTCTTTGTTGGAAGGTTTTGGATTATTGAGTCAAACTCCTTACTAGCTATAGATCTATTCAGATAACCTATTTTTAGGACTCAGTCTTAGTAGGCTGTGTTTCTAGTAATTTTTCCATAGAATTATGGAAAAATTTCCATCTTGGTTATAAAACTTTGGGCTTCTACAACCATTGGTTCTTAGTACTCTCCTATATATTTCTTTTTATTTTTGTAAAATCAGTAGTAATGTACCCTATTTGGTGATTTTAGCTAGTTGAGTCTTCTCTTTTTTCTTAGTCAATGTAGCTAAGGGCTTTTAAATTCTGTTGATGTGTTCGAAGAGCCAACTCCCTGATTTTGTTGATTTTCTCCACTGTTATTTTATTTGCCTATGCTCTAATTTTTCTTTTCTTCCTTCTGTGAACTCTGGGTTTAGTTTGTTCTTTTTGTAATACGTTAAGCTTCAAAGCTAGGTTTTTGATTTGAGGTCTTTCTTCTCTAACATAAGCATTTACAGCTATCAATATCTCCATTAGTATTGCCTTCTCTGCATCCTGTAAGTTTAGGAATATTGTGGTTTCATCTTCATTTGTCTCAAGATATATTCTAATTTCCCATATGGTTTCTTCTTTTTTCCATTGGTTATTTAATAGTATGTTATTTAATGTACACATATTTGTGGATTTTCTTAGTTTTTGTTCTATGTTAATTTCTAGTTTAACTTCACTGGAATTAGAAAAGACAAACTGTGTAATTTTAATATTCCTATATTTATTAAGATTTTTGGCCTCACATATGGTCTATTCTTTTTTTTTTTTTTTTTTTAAAGAGAGAGTGGGGGACAGAGAGAGAGAGAGAACATTTATTTATTTTTTCCTTAGTCCTCAGAAAGTATGTGGTGCTGAGGATCGAACCTGGGCCGCACGCATGCCAGGCGAGCGTGCTACCGCTTGAGCCACATCCCCAGCCCCACATATGGTCTATTCTATACTGTGAACTTGTAAAAATGTATATTCTGCTATGCTGAATGGAATGTTCTTTACACGTTTGCTAGGTCCAATTCATGTTTTTAAAAATTAGTTATTTGTTTTCCTATTGAATTGTAAGAGTTGTTTATATATTCTAGATAAAAATATTCTACCTATTATTTGCAAAAAAATCTTAAATTTTAATATAGTCCAATTTATTTTTTCTTTGGATTATTGGTGTCATATCTAAGAAACCATTACTTAGCCTAACATCATAGGGATTTAGTGGTATTTTTTCTAAGATCTCCATATTTTAGCTCTTATATTTAGGTATGACCCACTGCAATTTAATCTTGATTTAAAATATTTTTTAGTTGGTGATGGACCTTTATTTTATTTTTATTTATTTTTATGTGGTGCTGAGAATTGGACCCAGTACATCACACATGCTAGGCAAGTGTACTTCCACTGAGCTACAATCCCACTCCATGATTTAATCTTTGTATATGACATGAGGTAGAGGATCTAAATTAATCCTTTTGCTTATAGATGTACTCTTGTCCTAGCATCATTTGTTGAAAATGTTTTTTTTTCCTTTTAATTGTTCCAACGCCTTTATTGAAAATCAGTTGACCAAAAATGTCTGGATTTATTTCTGGGCTCTAATCCATCTCATTCATCTATCCTATGACAATCAATTCTAGGCCTTTTGAGGAAGATCAAGTGTCTATGTCTATCCTATGCCAGTATCACCTTTATGATTACTAAGACTTAGTAGTAAGTTTTGGAATCCAAAAGGGTGAGTCCTTCAAATGTGTTCTTTTCATGACTTTTTGACTATTCTGGGTCCCCCAAATTTATATATATATTTTAGGATGTGCTTGTCAATTTTTTAAAAAAAAATTAAATATCTTCATTTTATTAATTTATTTTTATGTGGTTCTAAGGATCGAATCCAGAGCCTCACACATATCAGGCAAGCACTTTACCCCTGAGCTACAACCCCAGCCACTGCTTGTCAATTTCAACAAAAAATCCAGGATTATACTAGAAACTGCACTGCATCTGTAATATGGCTAAATTTTAAGATGAAGTGAGTAATGGAGGTAAGAACCATTGTGCCATATTAAAATAAGGATACACCTGGGCACTGTGGCCCACACCTGTAATCTTAGTAGCTCAGAAGGCTAAGGCAGGAGGACTGGAATTCAAAGCCAGCCTCATCAACTTAGCAAGGGCCTAAACAACTTAGTAAGATTTTGTCCTGAAATAAAACTTAAAAAGGGATGGGGATGTAGCTCAGTGGTTAAATAGCCCTGGGTTCAATCCCTGGTACCAAAAAAAAAAAAAGTTTTAAGACATTAAAGCATTCTTTATTAATGTTAGTTATATATGTATATGGAAATGAAAAAGACAGTAAGTTACATTTATTTAGTCTACTTTAAAATGTTAGAAACATTGAGAATTAAATTTTTTTAAATTAATTCTAAAATTTAGCACCAACTCAGAAATATAACACTTTTTTCAGTAAAGGCAGAAAGTATTTTATTATTTTTAAGCCTCTCTTCCTAAATTTTACTCCATGTATGTATAATATTTCAAAATATACTCTACTGTCATATATATCTAAAAAGAACAAATAAAATATTCCTATAACAGGATTATTGTAAAAATTATATAAATTAAAGGTCTAGCCTGAATAGTAGATACTACTCAGCCTCAGAGATGGGATATCCTTATTCTAAAGAAATGTAGACTTTTGGACAGGGCTAGGATTGTGGCTCAGTGGTAGAGTGCTCGCCTACTAGGCATGATCCTCAGCACCACATAAATGTAAAATAAAGATATTGTGTCCACCTAAAACTAAAAAAATAAATATTAAAAAAAGAAATGTAGACTTTTGGAAAGCAAATAATTATGACTTAATTTTTAGAGATTGTGTTTTTTGTAGCAAAAAAAAAATTAAAGAGTTATCTAAGTTTTAATTAGAGACACTGAGAGTACTTAGCCAAAACTGTCAATCTGACATGTTTCAGCAAAAAAAAAAAAAATCACTTGGGAGAAATGGATTTGCAAAAAATATAATGCAAAAGGAAGATATAAGATGTGAAGAGTTAGATACACTGCACATAATTTACGAAACCTTAAGCTCATCCAAAGAAGAGTCAAAATTCTATTTAATGGAATTAGAGATTAAATTGCAGAATACAATTTAACTATTATACCACAGGCAGGCTTGAAATTGTTTATGAAAAGGAATACTAAATTTTAAAACCTTAGTATTTATCTAGGAAACAAAATTTCACCAAGAGTAGTTTGAACAGTGGCTCCATTCTTTTCACTGTATGTATAGCTTACAATTTGTAGGACACATATTTTCTATGCCTTGGCACAGAAATTGTCCCATTACTTTCTAAGTTTGGATCAGCTTCCAATATTTTTTGGGTACCAGGGATTGAACTCAGGGGTGCTTAACCACTAAGCCACATCCCCAGCCAGCTTCCAATATTTTAAACTTTGCACTTTGAATTTTGTGAAATGTCTCCAAGAGTTCCTTTATTGTGAATTTTTCTGATGGCATCACTTCTCTGTAATATCTTCATTCTTTTCATCAATGCCACTTTTCTCATTTATTTTGTACAACATAAGCTACATTCTTGGCTTCCTATCGACTCTCAAATAGTGGCAGGGTCTACATTCCTATGGTTGGCTATTTTTTTTCTATAACTCCATTTACAACCGGTTGAAATCTCACTTCCAGTGTTATCACTTCCCCCTTTCTACTTTTTCTTTTTATTATTTTGTGAGGCTTCACATATGCTAAGCATGCAATTTACAACTAGTGTACACTCCCAGCTCCATTTCCCATATTTTTTTGCACTTTTTCTTTACTTGTCAATTTCCTCTTTCAATTTTCCATTTTTGTAAAATACCACATTGGTTTATCACTGGGAGACAGGGCTGTAACACAACTACATTCTTTGCTGTCAGTACAAGAACTGAACAGATGCATGGTGACAGAATTTGAAAGAAGTAAAATGACTATTCACCAAACATGATGCAATCTGTTATTTACATTGTAATTTATGGACTGAAAACTAATATACCATGGTAACTGAAATTGGAGCCATGCTGTTGTGCACCAGTATTATTTAACTAAGTTGTAACTGAAATTTGTATGTATCAGATATGTGCAAAGGAATGATGGCCTATGTATAATAAACTGAGCTACAAAACCTTAATGTTTCATCCTTGTTCCTCTATTATCGATTTGAAAACAGCAGCTGTTACACACACACACACACACACACACACACACACACACACTTAATATACATTAATATATAATAAATCATACTATGCTTTATATTTGTTTCCTATTTTAGTCAGGAACAAAAGCCCTAACTATAACCTATAAGGCCCTAGATAATCTGATTACCAACCTGAGCCATCTCCTATTTAGTGTCACCTCATTCATTCCATTTAATCTTCACTGGCCTCATTTATGTTCCCTAAACACATCAGGTATGCCCCCACCTTAGGGTCTTTGCATGACTCACTCCCTTACTGCAGTGATGTCACTGCTCAATTGTTATCAGAGAGATTTTCCATTAATGACCTGTTCCAAAATTTAACAATTCCCAGCAATTCCTACCTACGTCCCTTGCTCTACATTTTATCTTGAGATTTATAACCTTCTAACATATTGCAGACTTATTTATTTTGTTTAATGTATATCTCCTTGACTACATAAAGGTACCAGGTTGGCAGTGAGTTTTTTTTTTCCTTTATCTTTTATCTTCAGTTTTTGGTGGTGCTGGGGATTGAACCCAGGATCAACTGCATGCTAGGCAAGCACTGAGCTGCATCCCCAGCCCTGCATTTGTTTCTTTTATGATGTAGCCCCAGCACCTAGCATAGTGCCTGGAACATTACACATATTCAATAGATATATTTTGAATCAAATAAATGAATACAAATTCACCTATGTAAAAAATTTAAAACTTCTCCATACAGAAGTACACTATGAACAGTATTATTACTTTTTTATAACTTTATTTTATTTATGTGGTACTGAGGTTCAAACCCAGGGCCTTGCATGTGCAAGGCGAGCACTGTACTGCTGAGCCATAACCCCAACCCCAATGAACAGTATTATAAGACAAACAATTGATGTGGAGAAAATATTTGTGGCATATATAACAGTGAATGTAACTTCACTATTTATAATGTACTTTTACTAATCAGTATTGAATATTATCCTTTACCTAAAAGTATGTAAAACTAGAAAATTTACAGAAGAGATATGAACAGATGAACCTTACTTGTATTCAGGAAAATTCAAATATAAACAAATAATTATATCTTACTTATTACCTATTACATTGGCAAAGTTAGAAAAATTGATAATACTCAATATTTATAAAATGAAGAGAAAATAGAAAACATTTTATTGTAATCACAAAAATATAAATGAGTAGAGATGTCTGATAGAAACCTATGACAGAACTATCAATATTACAATGGCAAATACATGCTGGGTCCTAGCAACTCTGCTCAGAATTTATTCTATGGTGATATTTATCAAAGATTCTTTAGATATATATATGTAAAATATGAATAAGAATTTTCAGTGTCATATATTTAGACTCATGAAACTATAAAAATGACTTCAGTATTCCTAATAGGTTAAATTATTTCTCATAAACCCACATAGAATATAGCATATAATTAGAAAAAGAATGATGTACATATTTATGGCTTGATTAAAAAAAAAAGATCGCCATGAAGTAAGCCAATGCCAAAAAACCAAAGGTCAAATGTTTTCTTTGATATGAGGATGCTGACTCCTAATGGCAATTGGTGGGTAGGGAGCATGGGAGGAATGGAGGAACTTTAGATAGTGCAAAAGGGAGGGAGGGAAAAGGAGGGGGCCAGAGGGTAGGAATGATGGTGGAATGAGTTAGACTTTATTACCCTAAGTACATGTATGAAAATAATTTGTGTACAATCAGTGACTTAAAAAATTGTGCTATATATGTGTAATATGAAATGAATTGCATTCCGCCATCATGTATAACAAATTAGAATAAATAAATAATTTAATAAAAATAGGATTGTCAAGAATTCCTAAGCTATGACAGCTAAGTAAGTAGATGTACAGCATGGTTTTATGTATGTGAATAAAATTACACAAAGACATTTCAGTGTGGAAGATGTAGCATCATTTCACATATCCATAATAGAGGAAAATGCTTCCAAGTTTAATTGAAATATTCTTTCCATTGTAAGATGTACTCCAATACCATGGATTTTTAAATGTAAATAAAGGAATTTTAAAAGTAATGAAATATCCTAAATGCATGCACATATCTGTATTAAAACACTTTTCTGGAAGAGTAAATGAGAAAATGCTTAAACTGATTACCCTGGAAAAAAAAGCGAAAGGGGATTTGGAGCTTGTGAACATGTAGAAAGAATATTCTCAACTTATATCTTTCCAAATTGAGTGAATTTTAAAGTCAAGTTCATATGTTACTATTATTATAAAAACTTACAAACACAAAAATATCAGTGCATTTATCCTTGACCCAGCAATTTCACTTTTAGGAATCTATTCAGCATAAATAATTATATACGTGTCTGCAGAAAGAATGTACATGACAAAGAAAACTAAGATATACTGAAAAAGAAAAATATGTAAGTGATAAAACAAGGCTAAGTATAGTGTACACAATAATTCTACATATATAATGTGTGCAGACAAGAGAACTCAAATTCCTAAATTTTACTTTCTGTTGAAAGTGTGCTTCTATAGGGAAAATATAAGAAAAAATAGAATAGGGCATGAATTAGAGTTTCACTTTTACTCTTTATATTTCTGTGTTTTATTTTGTAATAAAACGTATACTCATGTATTACTGTAAGATGTAAATATAACATAAAAATTAAAATTTACTTCAATAGACTTTACATTATAAAGTGGAATTAATATGCAGAAACTTCTCTTGAATCTCTCTTTTTTTCTGGTACTGGGGATTAATTTCAGGAATGCTTAACAACTGAGCAATATCCCCAGCACTTTTATTTTTAATATTTATTTTTTTAGTTGTAGTTGGACACAATACCTTTATTATATTTATTTATTTTTATGTGGTGCTGAGGATCAAACCCAGGGCCTCGCACATGCTAGGCAAGAGCTCTACCGCTGAACCACAACCTCATCCCCATCCCCAGCACATTTTATTGTTTTTTTTTTAATATTGTCACAGGTTCCTGCTCAGTTGCTTATGGCCTCGATAAGTTGTTGATTATCTCCTATAATAAGTGGATCAAGTGGACAATTAAACTATAGTCCTTTTGTATATTATGTATGATATGCCTCTGGTTTACTGAAACACATTCAAAAGGAAATTATTGCCAGGTGCAGTAGCACATGCCTGTAGTCCCAACTACTTGGAAAGCAGTAAACGAGGATCACAAGTTTAAGACAAATCTTGGACAATTTAGTGAAAGCCTGTCTTAAAATAAAATAAGGGCTGGGGATTTAGCCTAGTGGTAGAGTGCTTTGCCTAGCATGTGCAAGACCTTGAGTTCAATCTTCAGCACTGCAAAGAAATAAATCATCTCTAAAATATAATTCTATAAATTCTTATTTAAGAAGAAATTTTCACTAATTCCATGCAAGTTGGGTAACATAAATACACCTTAGCTCTGTATTCTGACTGCATGATTAAGGGAGTTATTACATTTTTACATGGAACTCAGCAGTTGTTCGTAGATTCTCATTGAGTCTAATGGTTCTAAATATGTTCTAAATTTGATTACTTGAGAAACACCACCCAAGTTTTCATACTGACTAGGGGAGTACAGGAGTATGTAAAACTGTATTAACAAACTAATCCAGATATGCAGTAGGGCATACTAATATACTTTAATTAACTGCTAAAGTCACTTTGTTTTCAAATATTTCAAAATAATTAATAATAATATTAGGGGAAAAAAACATCAACAACTCCACCACTAAAAAGGGAAAACCAAAACCAAGCAAAAATATGCTTCTAGTTTACTGAAACATATTCAGAGATTAAGGTACTGGAAAATCAAAGAAACCAGAAAGTTTTCTTTTTTCCTTTTTTTTTTTTTTTGGATTTGGTGCAAACCTGAAAACATATCTTCTTACAATCTAAGAGAAATGAGAAGGAACATATTTCTTATCCAGTATCTACTGTATCATTCAATAAATTTCTTAATGAAGAATTAAGAATTAGTATTAATTAAAAAATTACAACAGCTCAAGCATATGACTAGAATATGATTTTACCTTTGGGCCAGGAAGACCTGGAAGACCAATGCCTGAAACACCAGGATCACCTTTGTCTCCTTTCTGTCCAGGTAATCCTGGGGAGCCAGGTTTTCCAGGAACTCCAGGAGGTCCAGGGGGCCCTTCCATACCCTGAGGGCCTGTTGAAATATGTAATATATAATATTTTATTAAATATTCTTTAATGATGGCATATTTAAGATGCATATGACCAAGCAAAACATAAAAAACCAAAAGCTGTAAACTCTTGAGTTATATCATAATGAGCTTCATAGTCAGGATCATATAAAGGCCTATTTTTAAAGGAAGTTCAAATAAAAGGGACACAGCTAGAGAGCAGATATGCTTGTGAATTTTAACTTTTAAAATTTCTAAAGTTCTATTCCTTAATTCCCCACATCAAATATTTTTGTAACAAGGGCTGGAATATATCTCAGTGGTACAGGGCTTTCTTACCATGTGTAAAACTCTGGATTCAATCCCTATAGCCATTAAAAAATTGAAACAAGACTTCTATCCATTGATTACTTTAAAGATGGTTCCAGTCTGAACCTATCAACACTAGTTCCTTTCCTTTCTTTTCTCCCTTCTTCTTCCCTAACAAATTCCCCTTTTTTCCTTCCTTTCTTTTTCAGTGTTACAGATCAATCCCAGGGCCTCATGAAGGCTAAGCAAATGCTTTACCACTGAGCTACATCCCCAGGCCCTTACACTAGACTCTTCTGATAAAAAGAAGATAGTCAATCACCTTCCATTAATAGGACTAAATATATGGGAAGTATTCACTCACCTGGAAATCCCATGTCACCTATGTTTCCTTTAAGTCCAGGAGGTCCTATAAGTCCTGGCTGGCCAGGGAAACCAGGGTTACCCTTGGGACCTAGAACAGTGAAATTGGTAAAATTAAGACAAATAAGCTCCAGCATGGGATTTGATGGGTTAAACATTAATATGTGATTAAGGTCCACAGATATAACTCAGCATGAAACATCAAGCAATCTTAGTAGTACTGCAAAAAAGGGGAAGGTGGAGAGAGAAAGAAAACAAAAAAAATAAAATGAATCTCATTAGAAACTTATTACAATATTATTTGGTAATAGAGGTCTCCTAATATAATTTTAAAAAATACCAGTATATCTTGTTTCTTCCCCTAAAACTTTTCTAATCACCTAAGGTTCTATTTGTTGCATTTGTATGACTATGCTTATTGTTTTGTATTTTCAAAGATAAATCAATATAATGAGTTTATTAAGATTAATAAATGATGATTAAATCAGTATATGCACACGGAAATTTCACAATGAAACAATTCATTGATTTGTAAAATTAGTATGTGCTAATAATTATAACAAAATAGATTCATATATGGCTTTTCCATATAGAGCCTGATTATATGAGACCAGGAAGAGCAAAGGTAGTAACCTGTCATGATACAGTCCTAGTACAGTAGGCCAGAGAGTGATAATGGTTGATAGGCTGATGTAGCGGCACTTGGCAGTCACCCCCAACAGGCATAGCTGTTCTGTCTGTATATTCTTCCTAGAGCGTAGGTGCATCAACTCTGTGATATCATCTAGGTATTTTCCAAGGACCACGGTGTTGTTACCTTAAACACTATTTTTCCTTAATTTTTTTTCTTTTCACATTGATTTCTAGCTTGGGGAAGAGAAGAAAATGCAAAAGATGTGAGGGAGAAACAAAGAAAGAATTTTTCTTTCATACTACCTCAAGGCAATATGGTATGGAGTCTAAAACAAATTAACAGATCTTCAAGGATTTTAGGGAGGAAAAGAACCACCTGTTCTTTATTTCTGTAGGGTCCATACTAAAAGAAAATGGCTTAAGAAACATCAAGAAAGAATTTTGTGAGGTATCGGAAAAAAATCCTATTTACTATAAGGGTTATTAATGTTATAACAGTCTACCAAGGCAGGTTGTGAAATTTTCATCCCTAGAATTTTTTTAAAGAGAGAGAGAGAGAGAGAGAGAGAGAGAGAGAGAGAGAGAGAGAGAGAGAGAGAGAAGAGATTTTTTTTTTAAAGAAAGAGTGAGAGAGAGGGAGAGAGAGAGAATTTTAACATTTTTTAATTTTTTTTTTTAGTATTTGGCGGACACAACATCTTTTGTTTGTATGTGGTGCTGAGGATCGAACCCGGGCCGCACGCATGCCAGGCAAGCGCGTTACCGCTTGAGCCACATCCCCAGACCCCTAGAAATTTTTAAAAATGGAATTGGCAGTCATCTGTTTTAAAATAGTGTGATGACAAATTTATCTGAAGGCAAAAACAAAACAAAACAGGAAACAGTAACCTACACACACACACACACACACACACACACACACACACACACTGTGATTTATAAAAGGTTTATAATTGTCATTTGCAACATATAAAATAAAGCATAGAACGTACTTGAACCATACTTCTATATATACACTGCTACCATAAAAGAGAAGAAACTCAATGAGCAAAACAAAATATCCTATAAATCTTATCTGTTGAAACTTGGGCCAAATGGAAACGTTTTTGTTGAAAGTGAGTTCCATGTTACCATGACCAGATCCAAAGCATCATCAAACATGAAAAATACATAATTACTTTTCCAGGATTCTGGGTCAAGTCATTCAAATAAGTGCCCTATGATACCTACCTGATGATCCTGGTAATCCAGGTTGTCCACTCAGTCCAGGTTGTCCTGGGTCTCCAGGCAATCCTTGGTAGCCTTTTGGTCCTGGAACTCCAGGAATACCTTCCAAGGATGAGTAAAAGAGACTAGTTAGGCTAATTATCATTATCCGATAAACTAGTTTGGCAAAACAAGCTACCCAAGTGTTGAACACTAAGTGAAATAAAGAAACTGATGTGGTATGAACCATTAATACTGGACTCATACTAACGACTCTACTTTTTATTAATCTACCACCAAAAAAAAATCAGAGCACTTAATAAAGTAACTTCTCTCTTTGTGTTTCAGTGTCTTACAGTATAAAATGAAGAAGCTGGGACAGATAATCCCTAGACTATCTCTCAAATTCAACGGCTATCTTTAATAAGCCCATAGTAGAGGTCAAGTACAGTTTACTGCTCTTATTATACAGAAAGCATGGTATCTCTCTACACACACATTCACATGTATACACAACTGAAAATATTAATGATTGGAACACAAAAAGAGTTATAAATTTACTACAAGCTGCAAATGAACATAACTGGATTTAATGTTCCATATTGTTTGAAAGGCTATTCTACATAGATTGGGTTGGAAGAGATTTGAAAATTTGGGTTTTTTTTTCTATAAGTATTTTATATATTGTCTTGTGCTTATCTATATTTTGTAATGTTTTGTTATGAAGATGTTATACTTCTATAAAAAGGAAAAAGGATATTTTTTAATTTCAAAAATCCACATTATACTTCATACCTTATTTGCTTCTAATAAAACAACTATAATAGCACTGTTGTTCCCTAGACCTACTTTCAATGACTTTCCCCACGGCTGAACTTGGCTATTCAGAATCCAATATTTGTTTATTTTGCCAAGGTAGAATAACAGTGAACTATATTTAAAAGCCAAGTTTGATATGGATATCAAAACACTACAGTTCAACAATGTGCCATTCATCCCCATCTGGTTTCAAGAGGAAAAAATGAAAAGGAGTAGCAAATTTCCTAAACAATGAAATCTATTTTTGAAGTGAGTGTGGCTATATATCCTTTTCTATCTTATACATCCTATACTACTTTCTGTAAGGCTTGAAGGTGACTGGCTGTCTACTTTAAAATCTCCCAGCTTGTGATAGGAAAACTACAAAGAAAATATTTGAACAAAAGTTGATCTGTCAAAAATTATAAACCAAGTGAAAATTAATGTTCTTTAGCAACATCTGATGCATCTAAGTATGCTTTGTTGATGAATTCTCTTATTACAAGTTACTTTTCATTTTATCTAAAAATTAAACTTCAGGGGCTGAGGGTATGTGTAGCTCAGTGCTAGAGTGCATGCTTGGCATGCAGAATGTCCTGGGATTAATACCCAGTGCCACCTCTTACCCCAAATTAAATTTCAGACATATCAGAAAACACATCCATAAACAGATGCATTCACTCACCTGGTAATCCAGGTTCCCCCTTCTCTCCTTTTGAGCCCAGGAAATTTGGATCCATCGGTCCAGGTGGGCCTGGAAGGCCAGGTTCTCCTTTTCCACCTTTTTCTCCTGCAGGGCCAGGAAGTCCTGGCTGACCCTGCAAGCCGTCATCACCTAAAATCAACGTGTGTGGGGGAAGACAAAGCAGATGTGACTTATCCATCCACAATTAATACATATATAGTTTATATGTTTAGTAGTTGGGTTGGCTGCTAGCAACCCAAAACATTTATGCAGCTTAAGTTAAAGTCTATGAATTTCTTGAGCACATACACAGTTTTAAACTCAAATAAGAATATTTCCTTCTGTAATTATATGACAATGATAGACTGCCCCTGCCAAAAAAAATTAATCCTTATATTTAGAGCTAAGCATTTACCATGTTTTCTGGTACCAAACTAAGTATATCACTAAATTTAAAACAAGAGCTTTTTAAATGCATACAAAGAAAACACTAAGCACTGTTCATTTTGAAGTAGTCACATAAAAATATTCTGTACCAACATAAAGGAATCTTTAATTTTTGTTTCTTATACACATCTGCTAGCATACTCTGAATATTACCTTTAAGACCAGGAACACCACTTCGTCCAGGAATTCCTAAAGGTCCTGGTGGGCCAGGAGGTCCCATCATACCCATTTCACCCTTGGCACCTTTGAAGAATATCAATAAGTAATTTTTGCCTTTTTTGACTTTGGAAAGATAAAAAATAAGTTTTAAGATGTCAACTGCAAAACAACTATAGGTTGGAAAGAAAGCACTGTGAAGTTGTACCTTTTTCACCTGTTGTAACCTTAGTTCCCACTATTGCCAATTCATTGTGGACATTCATTGTGGCAGCTAATCACCAAAGATGGCCTCTCAATGAAACATATTTCCCAGCATATACATTCTGTGGTAACCCTCTCCCCTGGAATAAGAGCTGACTCTCTGTTTTACCCTTGACTAAATGACATTATATAACTCCCAAGGTTAGATCAAAAGTAGTATTGAGGCTTCTATGGGAGTCCTGGGGACCCTCACTTGTGGCTTCTGAGACTCTTTCTCTTGGAATCTAGCTGTCCTGGAAGGAGAGCACCTAATCTGATCCTATGGTGTGAGGAGCTCAAGTCATGCAAAGAGGCATCATGGATTATGAGATGCCATGTGAACCAAGGTACACTCAACATCAAAGAAGTGCCATTAGCCCCAATAACTCCAGTTGGGGCCATATGGGTTATAGATAAATGACCCAGGAAATTACCTCTTTGTTTCTGACACTCAGAATCTTGAGAAAAATAAAAAGGTTGGTTTAAACCATTAAGTTTTTGACTTGTTTATTATACAATAATGCATAACTGGAACTCTCATCTCTATTGAGAGTGCACACAGCAAATTGAGGTACAACCAAAGAAGTGAAAAAATTGTGCTCCATTTGTGTACAATGAATCACAGAGCATTCTGCTGCCATGTATAACTGATTAGAACAAATAAATTTTTTAAAAAAGACATTGAGCACACTTCCTTGACAGTGTCAATCCAGAAAAGTGCAACATGACAATAATCTACCAGAGTCATATTAGTATTAATTTCCTGAATCCAAAATCAGAGAAAACAGTAAGCAAATTACCTGGAAATCCAGAAGCACCTGCTTTTCCTGGGAGGCCTGGTGATCCTGGAGGTCCCACAGGACCAGGCACTCCAGGGGTTCCTGGACTGCCCCTCTCACCAGGGGGTCCTGGAATATCAAACCCAGGAGGTCCTTGATCTCCTTTCTCTCCTGGTAGTCCATGCAAACCTAGTTGATAACAACATCAATATCAACACCTATTAAGGCAGTTTTAAAAGATACACCTGGTTATTTTTCTAGTCAACAAGTGATAGAACTTTTTGTATAACAAACCTAAGAGTATGTTAGACATACTTTTAGCATCATCCACATAAAATTACTGAAAAATCAAGCTTTAGGATTTTCAATTATAATCCTTTAAAATGGTGCTTCTCAAATTACTTCTGATTAAAAACTAATTTTTCCTTAATTCCTAGTTCATCATAGATTAAAAATTTTTGTAAAATATAATAAAATTACTAAAACATGAAATAAAAATCAAAGATGTCTACTTTTGTTACTCTGCTCAATGAATATGATTACACATTAAATTGCTATTAAAAGTTTCTAAATGCTTATTCTTAATCCCATTGTAGACTGATAACCACTGTAGACTGTCCTTGTCCCATTGTAGACTTTGGCCCACTGACCACACTTGGATTTGCATTGTTCTAACACATTATGAATTATTAGTACACACTCCTACCATCTCTAAAAATGATTAATTATTGAATAATTCAGTTATAAGGATCTTTTTGATTTCATTTTGGCTTTGCTTTAGATGTTTGAATCATACATTCCTGTTAGTTCTTGTTAACTTTCATTTCTCAGTATTCCAACCAGAATTTTACAGAGAAAAAATTACAAAAATGCTTAACCTTAGTAAGATTCTGAGACTAAACCACTCCAAGAAACAAGTTGGTCAAAACACAATATATTTATGTGAAAAGAATTACATTAAAATCATTGTGCTGGGCATGGTGGCGCACGCCTGTAATCCCAGCAGCTCAGGAGGCTGAGACAGGAGGATTGTGAGTTCAAAGTCAGCCATACAAAATAGGGCTGGGGATGTGGCTCAGTGGTCAAGTGCCCCTGAGTTCAATCCCTGGCAAAAAAAAAAAAAAAAGAAAAAGAAAAAAACCAGAACACATTGTATATGTTCACACTCTAGTATGTTATCAGCTGTCCTTCTTCCTTCTTCTGAGTCACTTAATATTGTTACTCATCTACTAAATGGGGATAATGCCATAATGGACTGGAAGCTGGAGACTAAGCCAAATGATCATTTGAGTGTCCTTTCAACAATAAAATCTAAATCTACTGTTGGAAATTCGTAAGTGATTATTTTCATAAGAGAACAAGATGCTGGGATTTAAAAATCTGCTTGATGTGTCTATCATGCTTTAAAATTTTGTTTAGTTGTTGATAGACCTTTATTTTATTTATTTATATGCAGTGCTGAGAATCAAACCCAATGCCTCACACATGCCATGCAAGTGTGCTACCACTGACCCCCAGTCCCAACCCCTTTATCATACTTTTTAATTGATAAAATCCATCCAAAGATTAGAGAATTCCTCTTAGTTGCAGTAATGGTGATAGTTACTATGCTGCCATTTCATAGTAAAATACTATACAGAGGGGAGGGAGATTTTATGTTATTATATTTGTGAAGTACGATAAGATGCCTAATAAGATTATAATAGCTCTACATGGACCACTGACTATATTGTTATACTGTAACCCAAATAGTTTTCTAATAGCTGAGTTTTCAATAAGTTAATGTGTCTTTTAAAATATGCTCCAAGAGAGCATATCTATAAAATAATAAAAAGAAACCAAAGATTTAAATCTGGAGAAATATTTTGTTTTCAATATTTAAAGCTTTAAGATGTAGCTTTTGATTAAGAGGTACAATACCTAGTACACCTTAAGTTTGAGAGACAGAAAATCACAGTTCAGCCACAAGTTGAGCCACCCAAGCACAAGTAAGTTGCAAAATGATTCATTAGGTTAGGAAACAAAACTAAGCATGAAAAGATTAGAACAAAAATGTCTACAAATAGAAGTTATTAGATATTAATTCACTACTATCATTTACTGTATTAGGAACAAGCAAAGGAACTATTTTAAACATTTTCTCATAAGTCCATATAACATATAACATAAGTAAAATGTATTTGTAAATAAAGACAATGAAATATTTACATTCACAAAAGTAATGTTTTTTGATGAAGGTCAGTTTGGTACATGTGTTTATCTTTACCTTTATATTTTTCAATATCATATTGGAACTTAAGTTCCTAAGGGTTAGTTAGAAGTTAAAAATATTTTTATTTTATACTCTAACAAGTTAGGTAGAAAGCAACCAATAATTGTTACTGGATGACTATGAGTAAACTGCTTGCATGTACTAGGCAAAGATTTTGTTCTTCATTGTTTTTATTAGTAGTAGTAACAAACAATATGCTGTACTTTTCACAACATAGACCTTTTCCATGAACAAATGTAAAAAATAGGCATCCTGGTACGACCCAGGGTGAAGAAAATCAATATAAATTTAAAACTTCTGTTGACTCTCCTTATACAATAACAGGAATTATATGAATAGGAGTATAGAGATGCTCTAAATTTACTGGTAGCCAAATGGAACTGTTAATGGGAAAAAAAGGGAAAATTTGGAAAACATGTACTATCTGTGGAAACTTTTCTTTTTTAGGGGGAGGGCTGCTGAGGATCAAACCCAGGGCCTCACACATGCTAGGCTAGCACTCTACCACTCAGTTATATCCTCACCCCCCTGTGGAAACTTTTCTACACACACACACACACACACACACACACACACACATACACACAAATACACACACAACCTCACACTGTCCAAGGTTTTCAGAGCCCACCAAAAAAGTTAGTAAATGATAGTATATTACTTTTTTAAATATCTTTTTTTAGTTGTAGATGGACACAACAGTACTTTTATTTTATTTATTTATTTTTACATGGTGTTGAGGATCGAACCAAGTGCCTCACATGTGATAGGAAAGCACTCTACCACTGAGCTACAACCCCAGCCCCTACTGTATTCTTAATCTATGAAAATTGTTTGAATAATCCCTGGGATTTTGTTGTATTTTGTTGATTTGTTTTGATTCACAGTGGTGGTAAATATTGCTTTTCATTTTAGATGACTCAGCCATACACTTTTTCCTGATAATAGGCAAGCATTACAACACATTTGGCCCAGGTTAGAGGAACATGTCTGTGGAGATAGAATAGAATATATTTAATCAATTGGTAAAAAAAAAATCACTAAAGCATTAACCTTCCAGCTAATGGCCAAACTAAATAATAAGAATCAACAACCTCCATATTTGTCTGGGTTAGTAGGTCATGGGATGAAAAGCATTCTGCTTCTCATCACTTGGCATTTTTTTCTTTTATTTCCTGCTGTCACATGAGGAAATGATATTCAACAGGACCTTAGTTTATAAACATGTGTTAAACTGTATGGTCTGCCTTGGAAAATGGGAAACAGTAAAACTTACTTTAAGTAAATAATACTAGGAAACATGAGTTAAAAAAAATCTCTGAAAAGCATAATGCAAACATTTTATACTGGAGAGATAACAATATAAAATAATTTGCATTAAGTCTTATTGCAAAACAAAACGAGTATATTAATATGTTTCTTATAAAAATTTAGAGTTAATATTTCAGCAAAGTCATATTTATTAAGATGTTAGTAACAGTTTTGCTGATCCAATACTACTGAAATACATGAAAAGGAATCATAACATTTTTGAAACAGGCTAAGACAATATTTTGCCTTGGTGATATAAATAAAATTAACCTAAAAATGACTACATGTGGACTGGGGCTGTAGCTCAGTGATAGAGCGTTCACCTCGCACATGTGAGGCACTGGGTTTGATCCTCAGTGCCACATGAAAATAAATAAATATATTTTGGCCATCTACAACTAATAAATTATTTTAAAAATGACTACATGTACCTACTATCAAATATGAATGTGGTCTTGCTGTGGTAGAAAAATAAAGATGATTTGATAACATTTCTATATTCACTATGCATTCAATAATCTTCATGATAATTGCTGTGATCTTCATTTATTTGTTAAAGCCTGTTAGTTTAGACCTTGAATTCTATGGCAAAACATATATTTATGGAAGAAACAGATGAAGATAAATTCAGCACTATTAATTACACCCCTGCACATCTTATCTAGACTTTATAAATCAATATAGTAACAGAGGAAAGGAGGAAGGCTGGGCACGGTGGTGCATGCCTGTAATCCCTGCTACTCTGGAAGATAAGGTAGGAAAACTGCAAGTACGAGACCAGCCTAGGCATCTTAGGGGGATACTGTCACAAAATTTTAAAGAATTTTAGAAAGGACAGGGGATGTAGCACAATGAAAGAATTCCCCTAGGTTCAATCCCAGAAGTGAAAAAGAAAAAGGAGAGAGGGAGAGAACATTATATGAATGAAACACTGAAGAGTATTAGCTGAATTTGAAAAGCATGAAGCATATATACACAAATTTGTGTTTTGTTCAGGCTGGTATTAATGGTGACTTCTCACTCAGCTGTGATTAAATGATTCAAAATGTTCCCATAATCTCATGTACTTTCTGGAACTAAAAGAAATAATAAAACACGACAGAAGTGATAAATTCATTTTTATCCATCTTTGTGAATCAGCAGGTCAAGCCTATAATGGCCAAGCCTAAAAATAGATTTTTCTCAAGATTCTCTGCATGATAGTTGGAATCATAATTTTTTCAAGAGTGATGAAACAACTATTTTATAACAACCTGGTTCAAAACATCAATCTAAAGCTTTCTTATTTTAAAATTAGTAGTGACATGTCTGTCACCATTAAAAAAGGTACAATGTGCCTTAAAATCAATTTTTTAAACATAGGACACAATAAAAATAGCCTTTACTTTATAGGCTTTTAATACTGTTAATTGGTATATCTAGATTTTTAACAAAATACCTTTAGTCATTTAAGGCCAGAAAAATACACTTTCTTTTCTTTTCTTTTCTTTCCTTTCCTTTTCTTTCTTTCTTTTTTTTTTTTTTTTTTTTTGTGATGCCCAGGGCCTCATTCATGCTAAGCAAGCACTATACCACTGAGCTACATCCCCATCCCAGAAAAATATATTTCTAGGGCTTCAAAGTAAATGTATCCATATTCTGAACTATGGTTTTAAGTCTTCTGATGTATTCATATAAATTAAGGAATGACTAAAAATTCCATTTTTGTTTTAATTTTACTTATTTTCATAGTACTTTGCAATAACATAATGTCAGCCTCAGGTTTGCCCTTACTATGACTGCTTAGATTAAAATAATAAGAATTCACATCACCAGATGACTCAAAATCATCAATCTCAATATACTCTCACACAGAGAAGAACCTTATCATTTTCTTATGGAGGCAAAACCATTAAGTTACATGTTGACAAATACTTTTCAAGTATTAAATAAACAATACAAGAAACATAGTTTAGAGACCTAAGTTACACAGTGATCGCCTATTAGAGGCGATTATATATATATATATATATATATATATATATATATATATTTAAATATTTATTTTTTAGTTGCAGGTGGACACAATACCTTTATTTTATTTACTTAATTTTATGTGGTGCTGAGGATCAAACCCAGTGGCTCACACATGCTAGGTGAGCGCTCTACCATTGAGCCACAACCCCAGTCCCTCTATATTATATTTTTAAAGAGTTTCTTTGGTGAGCCCTAACCTTAGTTCATATGGTAAGAAATGTTTGGAGGTTCCACAGACAAAGGTCTATTATTGCTGCATAGGAGTTTAAAGTCTATGCTTCCAAAACTATATCTAGTTTAATGATTATGTCAATCATAACAAATTGCAATTGATTAAACTGCATTAGTGGAAATAAATGAAATTTAGATGAACAGGAAGGGAGATATTGGGGATTAAAGTAACTCTTTTGCTCTGACCTATTTTTTTTTAATTTTACATATGAATAATTTTACATACAAAATTATACATATGGATAGTTTATATCTTAAATAGGTTTGTCAAAGATGGTTACATAGTTTTCACTTTATTGATGAGCTAACCAAGCTATGATTGCTATAAAATACCTATTAACTCCAATCTTACCAGGTTGGCCTATTGGTCCAGGAATCCCTGGTGGTCCTGGTGGTCCCTGAACACCAATTCCTGGCAGCCCAGGAGGTCCTACTGGCCCAGGTTGTCCATTTGGTCCAATATCACCTTTAATAAATAAATATAGTTTAGATATTAATAACAGGTGAGTCATCAGTCCTCAAAAAACCACAATACCCATGTAAAAAGGCCCATAATATTCAACAAAGATCTTGAAAAACTGGACATTCATTCAAGAAGAAAAGTACACAGAAGTACCTAGAGAGGGATTACATAATTACAGTTTCATAATTTAACATAAGATGAGCACTCAATTTCAGTGCCTAAATTAACTTCACCAAACATTACACAACATGAATTTGGGGACAGTTGACATCACTTAGTCTTCCTTTTAATGTATATGATTTATTAACCAATTAATTCTACCATTCTCAAGGTGTTAATAATAAAGAGTCTTAATACTTCTTATAATTAGGCACATTTTTATTAATTTTGTGATGAAACATTTTGTGAATTACACAGTGATTGCCTGGTCAAGGCAAATAAGGAAAATAATTCAAATTATTTATTTATTTTAAAAAAGGAAATGAAAATTTATATATATATATATATATATATATACATACATATTTTTAGTTGTAGTTGGACACAATACCTTTATTTTATTTATTTTTATGTGGTACTGAGGATGTAACATACATTTTGTTACAATCATAAATAGCATTTATTTATTTTAATTAAATATTTCTTAGCACACCATTCTATTTTTCATGATGATACTTTTGAACCAGGTGTCCATAGTATATTCAAACAGTAACATTCAATAATTTCATTGAAAGATAGTAACTACTGATTAACACAACAACATGGATGGATATCAAAAATATTATGCTATTGAAAGAAGCCTTACAAATAATGTACACATTGTATGATTCCATTTATAAGGAGTTCTATAACAGGTATAGACTAACTTATAATAAAACAACCATAGCAGTAGAGTTGCCAACTATGGATGTTGGGGAAGGGACTGACCATATGGGGACATATGGAAAATTTCTGGGATGCTCTCTTTTTTTTGAGGTGTTGGGGACTGGACCCATGTCCTTGTGCATGCCAAGCAAGTGCTTTACCATTGAGTTACATTCCTAGCACTGGGATGATATCTTCATAGGAATTTGGATTACAAGGTGTATAAATTGGAAAAATCTAGCAAATGTACTGGTAAGATTTATGCATCTCATTCAATGTGAATATCACAAGAAAAAATAAACAGCTATGAAAGTTTAGTTATGTTAGGCATGTTAAAGTATTTAGGTAGAAGTTTCCTGCTGTAATTTATCTAAAATGCATGCAAAAATAAATCAACAGGTAGACAGCGGGATAGTTAGAGTGACATGTGACAAAGCTTGTGTATTATAACTTTGTGCTATTCATGTAATTTTTTTCTGGTGTTGGGGATCAGACCTGGGGCCTTGAGCATGCTAGCCAATGCTCTATCACTAGACCCTATATTTGAAAATTTAAAAAATAAAGTATGGTAGGGAGAGAAAATGTTAATTATAGACAGTGGAATATGACTGTTCACTGTATAATTCTTTTACTTTTTTCGTATATTTTAAATTTTCTACCATAAAAATTTAAAAATAGAAGCATACTGAGAAACCTACTTATTTCTATCAGCAAAAATTTGGGAGTTTTTCAGCACCTTCAGTAAGCAATGCTTTGGGGAAACCGGCACATTCATACATTGCTGGTTGGAGTGTAAAATGGTGCAAATGAAGAGGAATCTGACAATACTTAGGGTACATTTACCCTTTATTCAGAAAATCCATTTTCATTACTCCATTCTATTAGTATACATAAGCACATCCAAAATAATGTGTGCAAAAGTACATTCACTGTGGCATGATTGGTTAATAAGAAAAGACTGGCAAAAATTCATTCTAGCAATTAGTAACTGGTGGAATAAACTTAAGTATATTCATGCAACTCAAAACTAGGCAGCCATTTTTTCACTCAAGGTGTCTATGTACTATGGAGTGATCTCTAAGATTTACAGTTAAGTGAAATAAGCAAAGTGAAAAAAAGCCAAAGGGTATTTTATTTTCTTTATCTTTCAAGAAATGCAGAAAATAAAACATATGTTTATAGCCAGGCATGGTGGCACATACCTCAAATCCCAGTGGTTCAGGAGACGTGAGACAAGAAGATCATGAGTTCAAAGCCAGCCTCAGCAAAAGTGAGGCACTAAACAACTTAATGAGACCCTGTCTCTAAATAAAATACAAAATAGGGCTGGGATGTGGCTCAGTAGTCGAGTGCCCCTGAATTCTATCAAGAAACTAAAAAGTTAAAAATTTCATGACAACATTAGAGAACAGTTTGTCAATTTATCGTGAAATTTTTAACTTTTACAAGATAAGCAATGGGGATTCACTGTTATCTTATTGCTTACCTTAGATATCCACTATTCTGAAGTGTGTGTGTGTGTGTGTGTGTGTGTGTGTGTGTATTCACATTCTCCATTGCCTACATTCAATGAATATCTACTGTTCTGATTTTTATATAAGTGTACTATACATGTAGTACAATATAGTATACCTAAAAAAAAAGAAACTAAAAAGTGAATATGGAAATGAAGAGGAACAGAGTATAAGGGGATGAGATGAATAAAATACTTCTCAGTGTTACTTTTATACATTTATATTTTTTATTATCTATCTAATTAAATAAAAGAAAAAAATAGTCAATGGAAAGTTAAAAAAAATATAGCAGTTCCAGAGGGATAGTATGTGCTTTCCAGGCAATTGGGATTGTCACCCATAAACTTTCTTACAGGTTTCAATTACTATAAAAGTTAAAATCAAATTGAGAAGTAGCAACAGCTTCCATACCTTTTGGTCCAGGTAGTCCATCCAAACCAGTACGTCCAGGAGGACCTGGAGGTCCTGGGAAGCCACGATCACCTTTTGGACCAAGCGTTCCTTTGAAACCTGGGAGTCCTGGTGGCCCAGGTGGCCCAGGTAACCCAAATCCTGGCTCTCCCTTAAACATACACATGACAAAACACAACAAAATCTTCCATGACTTTCCTAGTGCTTATTGTTTACTAGAGGGAATTTAAAGCAGAAAATACAAAGTAATATTCTTTTTTCCATTGGGAGAAGAAGAGAATAAATTAAATGAAATGTAATTGGTATCTTAAAAAGAACATCTGGAAGGGTGGAAAACAGGGTTTTGTAAAACAAATTAAATGAGTTGGACTGGTTTCAGAATAAGAAAGAGATAGCAGAGAACATGAGATTAAATAACATCTACTCAAACAAGGAAATGTGATTATAGACTGAGTATTAGATACTCTCAAATAATTATTATTAATTTGACCAAGTATGATAATGTCATTGTGATTTTTTATATAAAATGTCCACTTACTTAGGGGTGAACACCAAAGTATTTGTGGGTCGAACAACATGATTTTGAGATTTTGGATAAGATTTCAGAAAGAAAAAAGGAATACATTAAGTAATTATGATAACATCTTAATAATTTTTCATCTGAATGATATACATATATGAAAGTTCATTGTATTACTTTTTTACTTTTGTGTTTACTTGAAAATTTTTATATTAAAAGAAAAATAATCAACCAACAGAGAAATGGTTTGCTCATGGAAGCCAAGGTCATGGTCAGCTCTTTTTCCCATGGAAAACGAGTAATAATGATAAAACACAGGAAGTTTAAATTAATTAAGCTCAGAGAAAATACAGGAACAGTCAGGATAATTACATACTGCAGCAGTTTGCTGAAGGATGACTAAGGGTAGTTCGAGATTAGATAAAGAAATGAATACTAACAAATACAAATCTTTTATGATTATTATTACTGTTAATAGCAGCGACAGTATCTGTGATGGAAATGGGACTGAAGGAAACAGTATGGGAAAGTCTTAATACATTCAACACCTTTGCAATCAATCATTGCGCAAGCATGGCCAGATATGAAATAGGATAGTGTAGGGAAGCAACGGGGAAGCTGATCATTAAATAACTGGCCATTTTAATACAAGATCAAAAGCTCTTTTTTTTGTATTCAAGTATGACTTCTTGGACTATTAAAGATGGTTTTGTGTTAAATATACTGAAATTAAAACATAATAAGTTAGATTTTGTCTGTACACTAAAAACTTAAGATAGTGTCAAAAATTAAATAGACAGAACTAAAGATATAGGAAAATGAGATGGAATAACTTAAAATGCCCAGACCTTTGGTCCTGGAAAGCCTGGTGGCCCAGGTGGGCCTTCTAGACCAATTCTTCCAGGTGTTCCTGGTGCACCTGGAGGTCCTGGTATTCCAGGAAAACCTGTAAAATTAACATGCCATGTTTTAGTTCCCAAAGAGGAGACACTTGAAGAAATATATTAAAATTATCAACCTCACATTCTAACCTAATCAATATGCTTAGTGGCTATAGTAACATGTTAAAAGCACAATGACATACTGCATGATTACTTGGGATCAAGCCTTACAAATGTCTGATAGTCTGGCTCAATCACCTTATGATCATTTTATTTTCACACAGAGGTAATGTGCAGAAGATACATTCTTCTGATGAAAAAAAAAATTACTCTTACACAACAAGACAGAACTAAATGTAAGGAATAAATTCCACACAAAAACTCAGAGGAGCTTCTTCTTGCATTTGAATATAGGATAAAATGTCTCCCATATACTTCTGTAAATGAGCTAAAAACAACTGTAGAGACAGGCATGGAGGTGCATACCTGAAATTCCAGCAGCTTGAAAGGCTGAGGTAGGGGGGATTGTAAGTTCAAAGTCAGTCTTATCAATTTTTTAAAATAGTTTTTTAGTTATAGGTGGACACAATGACTTTATTTTATTTATTTATTTTTATGTGGTGCTGAGGATTGAACCCAGTGCCTTGCACATGCCAGGCTAGTGCTCTACCACTGAGCCACTACCCAAGCCCCCAGTGCCTCACACATGCTAGGCTAGCGCTCTACCACTGAGCCACAACCCCAGCCCCCCAGTCTCATCAATTTAATGAGGCCCTAAGTAACTTATCCAGACCCCATCTCAAAAAGGGTTGGAGATGTGACTCAGTGGTTAAGTGCCCCTGAGTTCAATCCCTGGTACTCCCCCCACGAAAAAAAAAATTGTAAATATTATCTGTACCTCCACATAAAAATGAAATCTGAGGCTTTTGAAAATATTTGGTATAAATGAGTAAGAACACATTTAAGAACTGTTCTCACATGAATGTGTACCCTTGAATAAGAATGAGTTCTGTGAGGAATAAAGCAGAACTAAAGCAAAAGTAATAAAAATTTCAATAAATCAAGAAAGTTTTTTTATTTGAGGTAAAACAGTGGATAAATGTACACAGTAGATCTTTATTTTGTTTAATACAATCCATTAATTCAACAAGTATCTACTGAGTGTTTTCTGTGTGTAAGGAACCATTTGAAACTCAGAGGACATAATGATGAACACAAAATATAATAATTATTATGATTTTTGGCTTAGAAATATTTTTGCATATATGTATATATGTGTATATATATAAAACTTAGATATTTTTATGACTATGCCATTTTAGTTAAACATCATGAACTTAAAGTGCATAGACACTGTAACATTTCATTTAAATTCTTCGTAGCACACAGAAAAGTTATTAATGATTCATTATCAAAGAATAATGTCATACTAACCAGGTAATTTACCCTGCCTAAAATCCATTCCAACATACCTTTGGGACCAGGGGGTCCAGGAAGCCCAATTCCAGGAATACCTGGTTCTCCTTTGCTACCAGGTATTCCTGGAAAGCCTGGTTGGCCTGGGAGTCCAGGGTCACCTATTGAGAAAGAAACAGCAGTTGTTGAAAGGGAAACATTCAAAAAAAAAAAAAAAAAAAGAAGCTAAGAAGTGGTAGAGATATTTTGAAATAAATTCCTCACATACCTGGAAGTCCTATTTCACCATCTCTGCCTGGATTACCAGGCAGGCCAGGCTTCCCTGGCTGGGTTATGGTCTGACCTGGATCACCTTTAGGACCTGAAAACAAGAATGGATCAGTGATGAATGAAAAATGTTTATTTGACTAAAACTCTCATCTAATTAAAAACAAAAGAGGGAATTGTCAAAAATCCTTTGAAAATGCAAATTAACAAAAAACCACAAGAAAACAATACCACATTATATATTCTAGGAAAGTATCAAATGTAAGTAAGAAATTTCAAAGGGAAAAAGTAGATGATGGCTTTAAGAATTTCCATGATTGAAGATGTGATTAATTTTAGATGTCAACTTCACTGGGTTAGGGGATAACGAGATAGCTGGTAAAACATTATTTCTGGGTATGCCTGTGGGGGTGATTCTATGAGAAATTGGTATTTGCATTAGTGGACTGAGTAAGGAAGACCTGCCTCATCCAGTGTGGTCCAGGATCATGCAACATCTGAGGGTCTGGATAGAACAAAAGGGCAGAAAACAGGCAAATTTGTTCTCTCTCTCTTCTGGAGCTCAAACACTCATTTTTTCCTGCTCTTGAAAATCACAACTGCAGTTTTTCCAACCTTCAAACTCTGGGACCGTCACCAACAGCTCCCAGGTTCTCAGGCCTTTGGACTTGGAACAAGATACACTACCTTCTTCCCTACTTCTCCAGCTTACAAAAAGCCTATCATGGGACATCTCAGTCTCCATAGTCATGTGAGTCAATTTCCCTAAAAAACCCCCTTCTTATCTATCTATTCTTCCTAATGGTTCCAATCCTTTGGAGAACCCTATTACAAGATAGTATCTTTAAATATATTTTTAAAATGTAAGTCAGTTTAAAAATTGTAGTAAACAATGAAAGTATTTATTTTTGGTTAACTAATGATACTTTTAGGTTTTATATGTACAAAGTCCAAGTACAACCACTTCTCATTAATTGAAAGAGAGGCTTAAAATTGGCTCAGGACAAAGAAGAATTTCCTAAACATGACATAACAAGCACTAACCATGAGAGAAAAAGACCAACAAATATGATCATATTAAATCTGATTTTTGTTTATTAAAGACATCAGGGAATAATGTTTTGAACAACTAATAATAAAAAATGTTAAAAAAAACAAAAGGTAAACAATGGTAAGTAAAGATTTCTTGCAAAATGCATAGCTAACAAAGAAGTAATACACTGAATATATAAAGAACTTCTCAAAATCAATAATAAAAACAAATATTCCAATAGGAAAAATGGTAAAAACAAACATTTCACAAAAGGAAATCAAATGGCCAATAAATATATGAGAATGCACTAAATTTTAACACAAAATGAAACTGCCAAGATATATTGCACTTAATATACTAGCAAAAATGTTAAAGTATGACAAAATAAAATATCAGCAAATATGTAGAGCAATAAAATCTCCAACATTTCTTATGCTAGTATATTGGCATATTTGCTCTGGATATCTAGTCAAGCTGCCTCAAAATGTCATATCCTCTGCTTCATAAAAGTTAATCTTAAATATATACTCTAACTCAGGGATTGGTATGCTTTTTCTGAAAAGGACCTGAGAGTAAGTACCTTAGGCTTTGTGGACCATATGGTCTCTTTAGTAAGTACTCTTTCCTGCTGTTATTGCTCAAAAAATAACTATAGACAATGGTGATTGGGCATGGATATGTACAAATAAGAATTATTTGTAACAACAGATAATGAGATGGATTTGGTAAATGTGTTGTTGTTATTAACCCCTGCCCTACAGAAGTGTGAGCATGTGAACACCAGTGTGTGTGTGTGTGTGTGTGTGTGCATGTGTGTGTGTGTGCATGTGTGTGTGTGTGTGTTTGTGTATGACTGTACATAAAAACATTTTTTATAATAGGTCCAAATTGCAAATAACCAATTGATTCATTGAACAAAGAATGGGTAAATGAATTGTAAAACACACACACACACACAATGGGATCATATATATATATATATATATATATATATATATACAGCAATGAAAATGAATATAATATAGCTACACACGAAGTTAAAACAAAGAACACTTACCCTATGATTCCACCAATATGAAGCTCAAAAAGAAGCAAAATTGAAGTATTTTTTAGGAATGCATATATAAGTGATAAAACAGTGGGAAATGGAAAAAAAATCATGCAAAAGTCACAGCAGTGGTTACTTTTGGAGAGAAAGAAGGGTATGATGATCAGGCAAGAACAGGAACAAGAAAGCAGAGGTTTTTAGGATGCTGACAATGTTCTATTTCTTGATGTGTGTGATAATTACATGTGTGTTTCTATTATAATTATTTATTAAACTTTGCATTATAGATCATGTACTTAAAAAGAACAAAAATTTAAAAAGAATTCCCCCTTAAAGTATTGTGTTCCCTTGCTATGGAGCTCTGAAGACTCCAAATATAAAAGGCTAGGGAAATACATCTCTCAGGAAAGGAAGCCAAGTGCATCTACATGATAAATATGTGTACACTCTTAAGCACAAAACTTAAAATATAACAAATAATAAGAGTAAACTTACCTGGTATTCCTGGCTGGCCTGGATTTCCTGCTACACCTTGTATGCCTTTTTCACCTGCTGGGCCTGGAGGGCCAAAACCAACAGGGCCCATAGGCCCCATATCTCCTGGGAGACCTGGTAAACCTGGGTTCCCAGGGGGACCTCTTTCACCCTTAAAAGCAATTCCGCCCTGAAAAGGGAAAAGTTTACTACAGAAACACAAAGATATAACAACTATTTGTAGGTTGGTACTATCAGTATTCTTTGTACCAGGGTCTGAACCCTAGGATAGTTAACTACTGGGTCACATCCCTAGCCTTTTAATTTTTTTTTAAGTCAGGGGTCTCTTTTTCTCTCTTTTCTTCTTTTTCTTGGCACTGAGGATTGAATCCAGGGATACTTATATACTGAGCCACACCCCCAGTCCTTTTGGTATTTTACTTAGAGATAGGGTCTTGCTTAGGGACTTTCTGAGTTGCTGCAGCTGGCTTTGAACTCATGATCCTCCTGCCTCAGCCTCCCAAGCCTCTGGGATTACAGACATGTGCCATTATGCCCGACTTAAGTTGGTATTATTTAATATAACAAAGGAAATGATACAGTCATAAATAGTTTTTCTTAACAGCTACATAAGTATAGGTGCTATGATGGAATGGTTGCTATGTAGGATCAATTCACTTAGTTATTCACTCTTTCAACAAATATATTTGAGCTAGTCCTATGTGTCAAGTGTGAGAATATAGCAGAGAATATATGTAGACACAAATCTCAACTCTCATGAAGCTTACAAACTAATAAAAGTCAAGAAGGTTATAGTCTAGCTAACATATTATAAAATATACTTCCAACCTAAACATTCTGGGCCATGTGTTATGCCCAAAATGAGACTGCTCCTTAATGTTTGATATTTGGCTCTGAGGCACATTTAACATGGCCATATACTCATACTAACTTCTAAGCATACTTTACATAAAAAGCACAAATATATGGTTGTCAGCTATAAATATGTGGAACAAGAAATGGATGAACCTCATGATGACTCAAGCATCTTAATCTCCTGCCTACCTATTCATATCCAGTAGTAGTATACTAATGTGTTAGAAGTTGAACTGAATCATAAGAATAGTAAGGAAATACTACAAGTAATTGTGTACTATTACTATATGTAATCATATTTTTTGAGCATAGATTGGGTGTACAACTCAGCACAAGGCCTATCCTTTATTTTAATTTAGGAAACTATTTTTTTTTTTTGGATACTGGTGATTAAACCCAGGGCTCTGCACATGTTAGGCAGGTGCTCTAGTACTGAGTTACATCCTCAGACCTTTTATTTTATTTTATTTTTTTAAAATTTGAGACAGGGTTTCACTAAGTTGCTCAGGACAGACTTGAACTTGAAATTATCCTGCCTCAGCCTCCAAGGTAGCTGGGTGGTGCACACCACCACACCCAACTCCTAGAAAACATTTCAGTGTGGAAATTCAACATTAAAATACCAAGAATATCAAACCAACTCACAGGCTCTCCTTTGGGGCCAGGAAGTCCTGGCAATCCATCCTGTCCAGGAGTGCCAGGTAAACCAGGAAGCCCTGGAACTCCAGGGGAGCCTAATTCTCCTTTGTCACCCTTCATTCCTGGAAAAGTGAGGATGTCACCAGGTTCACCTTTAGATCCAGGAAAACCTGGAGCACCTGGAGCTCCTGGTATGCCCTAAGTGGGGGAAATATCAAAGTAGAGGGGGACAAGAAAGAGAAAAAAAATCAGTTTCATTTTTTGTAATACTTTCTTATCTACAGTTTAATCCATCAATAATAACATTTAGTGTAAAAAATAATGAAATCAAGTAAGGCACAAGTCAGGGAGGGTCAAGGAATCAAATAAATTACAATTTAATATAAAATCTATCTATCTATATACATGTCTATAGAAAATATCTATCTATCTATAATCTATCTAACTACTATGTAATCACTCCATAAGTGAAACTCAAAGTGTGTATGACTTTCCTCTAATTCTTTTTGATTTATAATATACTCAAACTTACTGGTAATCCTTTGGGACCAATTGCTCCAGCATGTCCTTTTTCACCTTTCTGTCCAGGGAAACCAAGAGATCCTAGCATGCATACACATAAAATAATGTGAGTTTTGAGCTTGCAACCTCAATAAAGCTCATAGAAATCGTCAAGTCAGGAAATCAAGTTTTAAAATAAGAATCCCATTCTATCTCACTTAATTTGCATTTTTATTTTCCTCTTTTAAAGTCTTGAAATGAAATCATCCTTTATTTTAAATAAATTTAATATTTCATGTTATGTATAATATTGTACTTGCTGGTATTTATTAACTCTAACTTACTAGAATCTATCCAAGAAATATTTTATGCAGAATGTTTTACCTGGAGGACCTGGGAGACCTGGCAAACCAGGTTGGCCTGGAGGCCCTGAAATACCAGTTCCAATGCAGTTGAAGCAGGTGTCACCCTTGTCACCTGGTAAAAATTATAATACAAATTATTACCTAGAAGGAATACTTTGGAGATGGTTTAAGGATGGTACTGAGGATTAAACAAACCCAGAGGCACTTTACCACTGATATACATCCCCTGCCCTTTCTATTTTACATTGAAATAGAGTCTCCCTAGGTTGCTGAGGCTACTTTGAACTAGTGATCCTCCTGTTTCATCTTCCTGAGTCAATGGGATTTCAGACATGTACCACCATGTCTGGCTGGAAGGGGGTATTTAAACCTTCTTTAGAGAAGTCCTAAAGAAAAAGTAGGAAGGGATAACATTTCTACCTAACAGTGTATTTAGAGAAGCTTACATCTAGAATCAATTCATTGATCAATATTTACTAAATGTCCACTGTATGCCAAGTACTGTTCTAGGTATTTGTGATACACTGATAGACAAAACAGACAAAAATCCATGCCTTTGTGGAGCTCACATTCCACCAGTAGAAAGGAATGATAAACAATGAAGGCAATAAATTATATATTAAACATTTTATTATATTAAGTATAGTAAGTATTTTAAAATATATTAAAGTGTTATGTTTGTAGTAAATGCAGAGCTTGGTAAATGAGATTGGGTATGCTAGGGATGGGTGAGTGGAAGGAAGGTTGCAAACTCACATAGAGCGGTCAGGGTAGACCTCATTAAAAAGAAAATACACGAGAAAAAAAAAAACTTAGAGGGTGACACATGTGCATAAGGAACAGCAAGCAGACCAGATTGCTGGAGCAGAATAAAGTAGAACCACATCAGAGAGTGAACTGTTTATAAGGAATGGGTTCTCATGGAATATTGTATAGGTCATGGTAAATTCAATAGCTTTTATTATGAGTAAAATGAGAATCTTGTAGAAGAATTTTAAAAGAAAAGCAAAGGTTGTTATGTTAACAATAAGCTCTAAGGGCAAGGATGGAAACTAGGTAACCACTTAAGCGGCTACTTCTATAGGGTTCTATGAGAGAGATGGTAGTTCATTCCGGAGTTACAGCAATGAAGATGATCAGAATTGGTTAGGTTTAAAGTAGAGCCAATGGGATGTTCTCATGGATCATACATGGAATACAAAAGAAGAGAGCTATCAAGGATGACTCCAGGGTTATTTAACCTGAAACAACTAGAAGGCTAGAGAAGACTACTTTTCATGTAAGAAGGGGAAGATGGCAGTAAAGCAATTGTGGGAAAGGAAGTAGCAGAAATTAGGATTGTAACTTGATCAGGATGTCAAGTTCAAAACATTGACTAAGTAGTTTCACACACAAATCTAAAGGCAAAGAGTTATACCTGGACAGGAGACAGAAATTTGGAAGTAATTGACAAGTTCATAGTATTTTCAATAAATGAGCCAAGGACTTGAACAGACACTTCTCAGAAGATGAAATACAATCAATCAAAAATATATGAAAAAAAATGTTCATCATCACTAGCAATTAGAGAAATGCAAATCAAAACCACTCTAAGATTTCATTTCACTCCAGTCAGAATGGCAGCTATTATGCATACAAACAAGACTAAGTGTTGGTGAGGATGTGGGGAAAAAGGCACACTCATACATTGCTGGTGGGACTGCAAATTGGTGCAGCCAATTTGGAAAGCAGTATGGAGATTCCTTGGAAATCTGGGAATGGAACCACCACTTGACCCAGCTATTCCTCTTCTTGGACTATACCCAAAGGACTTAAAAATAGCATACAACAGGAACACAGCCCCATCAACATTTATAGCAGCACAATTCACAAAAGCAAGACTGTGGAACCAACCTAGATGCTCTTCAATAGATGAATGGATAAAAAATGTGGCATATATACACAATGGAAAATTATTCAGCATTAAAAGAGAATAAAATCATGGCATTTGTAGGTAAATGGATGGAGTTAGCGAAGATAATGCTAAGTGAAGTTAGCTAATCCTCCAAAAACAAATGCTGAATGTTTTCTCTGATATAAGGAGGCTGATTCATAGTGGGATAGGGACAGTGAGCATAGGAGGAACACACGAACTCTAGATAGGACAGAGGGGTAGGAGGGGAAGGAAGAGAGCATGGGGTTATTAATGATGGTGGAATGTGATGATCATTATTATCCAAAGTACATGTATGAGGTCACAAATTGTTGTGAATAAACTTTGTATACAACCAGAGATATGAAAAATTGTGCTCTATATGTATAATAACAATTATAATGCATTCTGCTATCATATATAAATTTTAAAAAAGTCAAAGGACTGGATGAATGAGTTTAGGTATGGAAGAGGAATAAGGACTGAGCATTTCAAAATTAAAAGTTGAACATATAATTCTTAGATGTATAAAAATACAAATATATAAGACTTACTACAAAGCCACAATAATTAAGACAGTCTGGTATTGATGCAAGGAGAGATAAATAAAAAAAAACAGAATAGAGAGGTCAAAATTAGACTCACACATATATGGTCATGATTTCCAATATATGTTTTAATGAAATGAATACATTATTATAAGTAATACAAAAGTATTAATAAAATTTTGATGGTCTTTTGTATTATAATACTGAGTCAACAGTATACCTATAGGAGAAAAAAAACTACTTTGATCTCTGATTCAAACTATACATAAAAATTAACTGAAGATTAAAAACAAAGATCAAAATGTGAAAGTTAAAATGATAAAACACCTAAAAGAAAACTGGAGACACAGCATACCCAAAGCTATGGGATACAGCAAAAGCAATACTAGCAGGGAAGTTTATAGCAATCAATGACTGCATCAAAAAATTATAAAGCTCCCAGATAAACAACCTGTCACTGCATCTGAAGCAATGAAAAAAATCACTAACAAACTAAATGCCAAATTAGTAGAAGGAAAGAAATAAGAAAGAGCAAAGTGGAAATAAATTGCATGGAGATAAAAAACACAGCACAAAAAATTAATGAAACAAAGGGCTAGTTATTTGAAAAGATAAAATAGACAAACATTCAGCTAGACTAAGAAAAGGAGAGAGAGAAAATCAAAGATGAAAAGGGAAGCATTGTAACTGACACTACAAAAATACAAAAGCTCATTAGAGATTATTACAAATCAGCATATACCCACTAATTTAATATTCTGGAAGAAACGGGAAAATTCCTGAATACATACACCTTACCAAAACTGAATCCTGAAGAAACAAAAAACCTGAACTGACAATACTTGTTAATTAAATTGAATCAGTAATAAAGGAAACCTCCCATTAAAGAAAAGCTCAGAACCAGATAGCTACACTGCTGATTCTACCAAACATTCGAAGAATACCAATTCTTCTTAAGTTATTCCAAAAAATCAGAAAAAGAAGTCATTTAGCACATTCTATAAGGCAAGTATTACCCTGATACCAAAACCAGGTAAGGACACAACAAAAGGAGGAAAACTACAGGCCAATATCCTTGATAAACAGATTTTTAAAATCCTCAATGAAATGCTAGCAAACCAAATCCAACAACACTTTATTTTTTTCCCTACTCAGAAATGCACTTTTATTGTAGTTTCAAAGTCAATTTAAAGAGTTGGGTCACAATATTTGATAATTGCTGCATTATAACTATAAATAATAAAGGTATTCATTATGTCAGATTGATACATAGACATAACATAATGTGATCATTCTCATTCCCCTTTACCTTCCTTTTCCCTCCCTTCAATAGCACTTTAAAAAAAATACTTCCCATAAGTAGGATTCATTCTAGGGATTCAAGGAGGGTCCAATATATGCAAATCAATAACATGATATATCATATCAACAGAACGAAGGACAAAAACTACATGGTCATCTCAATTTGTGCAGAAAAAGCATTTGATTAAATTCAATATCCACTTGTGATAAAAATACTGAACAAACTAGGTATACAAGGAACATGCCTCAACATAATAAAGACCATTTCTAATAAGCCAACAGATAACATTATATTAAATGGGAAAAAGAAAATAAAATGGGGAAAGGTGAAGATTTTCTAAGACATGGGACATGATCAGGATACTCACTTTTAACATGTTTATTTAACATAGTTTTGGATGCAAACAGGCAAGGGAAAGGAATAACAGACATCCAAATTGGAAAAAACGTCAAATTGTCATTGTTTGCAGATGACATGATTTGATATATCTTAAATATCTGCCAAAAAAATTTAGAACTAATAAATTATTCAGGAAAGTTGCAGGACAAAAAACTGATATACAAAAATCAGTAATGTTGCTATACACTAATTTCAGCAAATTATCTGGAATAGAAATCAGAAAGTAATTCCTTTTACCATAGCTTCAAAATATAAAATATCTAGGAATAAATTTAACCAAAGAGGTAAGAGATCTCTGCAAAACAAAAATTATGAGATATTGATGAAAGACATTTAAAAAGAGAAAAAAGCAGCAAGGCATCCTGTATTCATGGATTGGAAGAATCACTATTGTTAAAATGTCCATACTACACAAAGTGATTTGCAGATTTAATACAATCTCTATTAATTCTTCACCGAAATAGAAAAAAATTTTCAAATATCTGTGTAACCACAAAAAAATACTGAATAGCTAATGCCATTTAATTTTTTTTTAGTTGTTGATAGTACCACATATAAATAAGTAAAATAAAGGTCTAAGAATTGAACCTAATGCTTCACACATGCCAGGCAAGTGTGCTACCCCTGAGCCCCAGCCCCAACCCTAGCTAATGCCATTTTGAACAAAAAGAACAAAGCTGGAGGCATTAAACCACCTGACTTCAAAACATATTACAAAGCTGTAGTAATCAATAAAGCAAGGTATTGGCATAAAAAGACAACTAGACCAATGGAACAGAACAGAGAGCCTAAAAATAAATGCATAAGTCTATAGCCAACTGATTTTGGAAGAACACACATTGGAGAGAGTACAGTCTTTTCAATAAATGGTGTAGAGAAAATTGGATATATGCAGTAGAAGAATGAAGCTGGACCCCTATCTCTCATTAGTTACAAAGATCAACTTAAAAGTAAGACCTGAAACTATAAAGTACTAGTAAAAAACATAAGGAAATGTATCAGGAAATTGTAATGACAAGATTTTTTTTTTTGGCAAAACCCCCAAAATCACAGGAAATGAAAGCAAAAAATAGACAAATGTTATTACACAAAACTCTAAAGCTTCTGTACCTCAAAGGGAACACCCAAGAGACAAAATAGACAACCTAGATAATGGGAGAAATATTTGCAATGTAAATGTCTAGCAATGGGTTTATATCCAGAATATATAAGGAACTTCAAAACCTCAAGAGCAAAAAACAAATAACTTGACTTAAAAATGGGTAACAGATCTAAATACACATTTCACACAAAAAAACATACAAATGACCAACAGGTATATGAAAACATGCTCAACATCACAGATCATCAGGAAAAGCAAACCAAAACCACAAGGAGTTAGCACCTCACCCCAGCTTTGAAAGGCCAAGATCAAAAAGACCAAAGGTAGTGCTGGCAAAGATGTGGAGAAAATATTGCACATTGTTTGTGGGAGTGTAAATTAGTATAGCCAGCATAATAAATACTTTGAAGGTTATTTAAACATTAAAAATAGAACTGCCATATAATGCAGCAATTCCACTACTGGGTACACATCCAAAGGAAATGACATCTGTGTATACAAGCATCATCTATATGCCAATGTTCACTGCAGCACCATTTATAATAACCAAGGAATGGAAACAACCTATGGGACCATCAAATGATGAATTGATAAATGAATTTGGTACACAATATTATTCCACTTACATATAGAATACTATTCAGTCACAAAAAGCGGAAAATCCTGTCATTTGTGACAACACATATGGAACTGGAGATCATCATGCTAAGTGAAGTAAGGCAGATACCTAAAGACAAGTAGCATGTGATCTCACCATATGTGGAATTTTAAAAAGTTGATCTCATAAAGTTAAGGAGAATGGTGGTTACCACAGGCTTAGAACAATAGACAGTAGGAAGGGAAGGTGAGGAGTTGATCAATACGTACTAAGTTACAGTCAGAGAGGAGTGAGATGCTCTGAAGATACTTTTACACAGTGTGGCAACTAAAGATAACTATTATAACAATTATGTATTGTATAGTTGAAAAAGCTAGAAGAAAGGATTTTGAATGTTTTCACCACAATAACATGATAAATGTTGAAAAGATAACTCTGTTTAACTTGATTTAAATATTATACAATGTATACATGTATTGACATTATATAACACACCATTAACATTAGTACAACTTTTATGATTGTTGTATCCATTAAAAGAAAAAAAATAATAAGAAAAAAGAAAATGGGAGGAGGGTATCTAGAAACAGTGAACAGAACATTCTTGGGGAATTTTGCTGCAAATGGGAGCAGAAAAATAGAACAGTAGCTTGTAGGAGGAGTGGGATTACCATTAACATATTTTTTCAGTGGTTATAAAAAAGCATATTTGTATGCTGCAAGGAATTATCCAGTAGGGAAAATTTGATGATGTGGAAGAAGCAAAAATTTCTGGACCAAAATCCCTGGGGAAACAAAAGGGAATGTAATCTATTATGCAAATAGAAAAACTGGCTTTATATGGGAGTTGCAACAGCAATAGGCAAGAAAGTAGAGTACAGTGGCACAAATTCAAGTATGTGTGTAAATGTGGTGGTAGCAATGTATAATAACTGTTGTTATTACTTTAATTGGTCATTGAAGTATGAAGGTAGGTCAGAATCTTAAAATGAGAATAGGGAAGGAGGTATAATGAGTTTGAAAAGAGAAGATACAGGCTCAGAAGAAGTAGAAATTTTGAAACTACTAAGGCTACACTTTAGTTCCTAGCAAGCACAAGGAAGTTAGGGAAGGACAAAGGAATCAAAGGTTTATGAATAAGACTGATTCCAATGATTGATCATGGGATGAAGTTAAGAGCAAAGGAAGGACACCAAAAAGTTAAAGGATCTCAATGGTGTTGAAGTAATGTTGTAGTAAGATTATGAAAGGTAGTGAGCTAGGAGCCAGGCACAGTGGCACACGCCTGTAATCCCAGCAGCCTGTGAGGCTGAGATAGGAGGATGGCAAGTTCAAAGCCAGTCTCAGCAGTGGGGAGATACTAAGAAACTCAGTGAGACCCTGTTTCTAAAATACAAAATAGGGCTGGGGATGTGGCTCAGTGGTTGAGTGGCCCTGAGTTCAATCCCTGGAGAAAGAAAGGAAGAAGTGTGGGGGGGAGGTAGAGAGAAATGAGGGAAGGAGGGATGGAGGAACAAAGGAATGAAGGAAGATAGTGAGTTAGAAAGATAGGAAATAAATGATCTCAAAAGTTGGATTTATGAAATCAAGATTATGTAGGTATATAGTACTATTCATGAGATGATCTTGGTGTATGAACAGGGAATGAGTCACTGAGGTAGGATGGAAGATAAAATAAGGGGATTTTGCTGATGTTATGAAAAAAGAAGGAATGAACAAAGTTTGGGGATCATACCTTTCACTCCTTGTTCCCCAGGTAGTCCTTTATCACCTGGCAATCCAGGTGGGCCTGGAGGGCCTGCTTTACATATCTCATCACCTAAATTAGACAAAGAAATAGCATAGCAGCTAATTGTTATGAAACATTCAGAAGACTACATGAAAGCCCAATAGGCTAGACAAAATATCTATTTTCATTAATTTCTTTGCAGAAATACAACCAAAAGGAAGACACAATATTGTAGATAATAGCATTTGAAGATACATTTGAAGAGCAAATTTAAACATCAAAGAATCACCCAAACTGAACAGAAGAATCTTCAATAGAACCTCCTGGACATCAGGAATGCAAATAATGATGCCAACCTTCAGCTGGATTCACTTATAAGTGAAATAAACAAAAACAAAAATAGAACATAACAGGAGAAAAAGAAAGCTTACTAGGAGGGATGTGAGGTCCAGGAGGGCCAGGGGGCCCTGGAAGGCCAGGAGCCCCAGGCTGTCCATCAAGTCCAGGAGATCCAGGAATAGAAATTCCTGGTGGACCTTCATCACCTTTCTGGCCCCTCTCTCCAGGAAATCCAGGGGGACCAGGAGGACCCATAACTGCAGTCCCTAAGATAAGAAAGAGCACTCATTAAAGTGATCAAAATGATCTTACATTAAAGATATTAATTTGGTTCTTAATGAGACATTAAGTAATTATCAGATTTTCCTTTAACATAAGATTTATTTTGTTCTTATTTTTCCATCATAATCAATATTTGAAAGGTTGTTCAAATAATGTAAATAAGTTTAAATATAAGAAATAATAATTCAAGGTGACTTTATTACTTATGGAAAGTAGTAATAATTTTCTACCTACTCTGATACTCTCAGAAATAAAAGAAAGTTATAAAATAGGCATTTCAAAGTTCCCATGTAAACATGACTCTCAATCTGCACATACTTCAATTCCACTGTCATTATTTAATATTTCTGTACTGTTAATACACTTTTTAGTTACTATAGCTTTATATGGATTTAAAGCTGGTAAGGAAGTTACATATATCTTTGTTCTTTTTAAAAATCATCTTCACTTATAGATTTGTTCCTCTAAATTAATGCTGGAATCACCTTGTCACTTTTTATTTTTAGAAACCCACTGGAATTCGAAGTGTGAATAATTTGAATTTAAAGACTGACTTTTGGTAGAATTGATTATTTATAATACCAACTTATTACATAAAGTAACAATGAAGTACATCTTTATATATTTAGTAATTTTATTGTATTTAATAAAGTTTATAAAATCCCACAGAGTACTTACATATCTTCTGCTATTTATACATGTATTTGTTTTATTACTACTGTGAATTTTTCTACATTTATTGGCCTACTCTCTTTTATTGTTAATATAGTAATTTATAGCAATGTTATAATGTCATTATTTAGTATGCTTCTGAATTGACTTGATAATATTTTATTTAGGATTATTTATTCTATGTTCATAGATAAGGCTGAATTATACTTATTTGAAGTGTTATCCCCTTGGTGGTTTGGTATCAATGTTTTTAAATTGGATTAAGTTTTTTAGTGTTCTGAAATAGTTTAAAATAGGGAATTGTCTGTTCCTTGACAGTGGGGTAGACTTAAGCCACAAAATCACCCATAAAAATCAATATTTTTTTTTTTAGTGGAGAAACAACATTTCAAAATCTTCTGTTTTAATTGATCCACTTACATTTCCTACTTTCTCAGGACAATATTAATCATTTCTTTTCTACTCCATAAGAAGTCTAACTTTTCATTTACAATTCCAAATGTATTAAGATATAATTAGTTTGCTTTTAGTTTCAAGTTTAAATAATGGTAATATCTTTTTATTTGCTAATTTTATTTGTGCCTTGTCTCACTTTTTTGAGGGGGAGATACCAAGGATTGGAGTCTGGTGCACTCAACCACTGAGCCACACCCCCAGCCCTATTTTGTATTTTATTTAGAGACAGGATCTCACTGAGTTGCTTAGGGCCTCAATGCTGCTGAGGCTAGCTTTGAATTTGTGATCCTCCTGCCTCAGCCTCCCGAGCTGCTGGGATTACAGGTGTGTGTCACCTCGCCCCACCCCTTATCTCACTTTTATCTTGATTATAGTTGCTGAGTTTTGTTCATTTCAATCTTTTCTCAATAGCATCTTTTAGTTTCCATACCTGACTAAAATTGTTTTAAATTGTTTATCAAGTGTTTCCCTGAACTTTTCTTGCATCTGTCATTTTTTATACATGTGTTTGTGTTTTCAACTTAGCTCATTTACATTCTTTTGTGGTACTGGGGATTGAACCCAGGGCCTTGCACATGCTAGAGAAGCACTCTATCACTGAGCTACACCCCAGCCCTTCAATTACTTTTAGTATTTCTAACTTTGTGATAAATTAAGGGTAATGCTTTGGCTATATTCATTGAGTTTTGATATGAAGTATTTTCCTTGTTGCTTTGTATTCTGTAGTTTGTCATTTCCATTTGTTTCATCTTTATAGTTATTTGTAATTGTGTTTTAATATAAAATGTTCTTTGGTGATTTTGTTGTCATATCATCACTTTATTTTACTGTGATCATAGAGAATAATCTGAATATAGTAGATTTTTTCTGGTCTAATAGAGTCAATTTCTGTAAATATTTCATGTATATTTGAAAAGAAATGTATATTTTATGCTGTTTAATTTTTTCTCTCTTCCACATAGATAGCTTGATTGTGTTTCTCAAATTATTTTTATCCTTAATTTTCAACTATTTGACATGTTGGGGATTTGACATTTATCCCTTGTAGTTTATAAGTTTTCACTTTATATATTCAAAGTCATTTGTTAAGTACATAAAGTTTCATGACTTTTATATCCACTGTGGCATAATTTATCTATATACACATATAAAATACCTGTCCATTTAATGTATTTTGTGCTGAATTCTATTTCATATTATCAAATTGATAAGCTAGCTTTCTTTTTGATATCATCTAATAGATTTTTCCACTGTTTTATTTTCAAATTTCTTTTTTTTTTTTGCTTTAGAAATGTCTATCGTGTATAGTATAAAGATATTTTTATCCCAATTTTATTTTAGTATCTTTTAATTGGTGTTTGGTCTTTTCACATTTGTTCAATTACTGATTTATTTTTAACTTCTTTTACTCATCTCATATTTTATTTTCTATTTACCTGGGTTTATTTTTGTTTTGCCCCAATCCTAACTTCTACTGCATAGAGGTTTTTAATCCCTTTTCTTCTTTACTGGTGTATAAAGCTATGCATTTTTTCCTAATATTTTCTAGTAGTTACTTTTAAGTGTTTAACCCATGTCTTTAAATCTATACTTTTCTAAAAACTCATAGTTAACAATACCTATATTTTTCTCCTTCTAACATGACAAAACAACAAAGAACCCTCTCCGACTCCCTGATCCCTTCTGTACCTACACATCTCATGTTGAAATATACAGTTCCACTTTTAGATTGTTACTTAAAGCACCTTTTTTTCAAATTTATTTTTTAGTTGTAGTTGCACACAATATCTTTATTTTATTTGTTTTTATGTGGTGCTCAGGATTGAACCCAGGGCCTCGCACATGCTAGGCAAGCACTCTACCTCTGAGCCACAACCCCAGCCCCTATTTTTTTTATTATTTTTTAATTATCAAAACTCATTTAGAGGGATGGTTATATAGCTCAGTGGTAAAGCACTTGCCTAGCATGCATGAGGCCCTGGGTTCAATCCCCATCACCACATAAAAATAAAGAACAACAAAATGATTTAAAAAAAAAAGAAATTAACAAGCTAAAAGCCTTTCAGAAAAAAAAAACTCATTTAGAGTTATTAAGCTTTACTTATACCTTTTCTAACCCTTGTTTCTTTCATCCTTCTTTCATGTCCACTTCATCCTGAACTCCTTCCCTTATTTTCAGAATAAAACCTCCAGTACTATTTCAGAGAAGGTCTGGAGGTGATAAACTTCATAGGTATCCTATCTCTTCCCCTGACTTTCAATGCTCTCTGTAGGTAATTTGCCTTTTTCTTAGTTTTTTTTTAATGCCTAAATACTGAAATGTCCCTATAATTTGTCTATTTATGGGTTTTGTATTATTGTTTTACTTACTTAGTGCTTCATGATATTTTTCACAGGCTTTGTGGTTTTTTTGTTTTGTTTTGGTTTTGTGCTTTTTTTTTTAAGCAGATGTAAGTTCTCAGCTACTATTTGTTTTTGAATATTACCTCTTTTCCTGTTCTCTCCTCCTTGAACTTCCACATGATTGATTTAGGAGCTTCTAAATCTATTCTATTTTATACCCCAATTTTTCTTTCATACTTCTCAACTCTTTAACTCTTACTGCACCCTGGAAGATTTCCTTAGTTCAGTTTTTCAGATATGATATATATTTAGTCCTCGATCTGGAGATTAGAAATCTAGAGTACAAATTTAGAACAAAATTAAGCTCACATTTATTCTCTTTCTTCTTGCAAGGATCAATGGGTGTCACTCATCATGATAATATTTCATTAACATTATTTTTGAAGGGAAAGGAACCACAATTTACTGAATATGTATGTTTGCTAGGTACTATATCAGATGCATTTGTAAATTTGACATAAATACCAACTATCACCCCATTTCAGAGAACACTGAAAATACATGCTGGACAAGGGCAGTGCTTAATCTGTGGCCAAATCAGAAGTGCTATACTATATAGGCTATTATCAAAGAGAATGATATAAACCTCAATATTGAGTCCTAAGATTTTATTAAATAGAAAAATCACAATGGAGATTTCTATTTACATATTTCTGTAACTTTAAGTGAATAAAAACTAGGCATTATAGGGCAGCATCCTCTTCTTTAGTAGTATGAAAAGTATGAAGATTCACCTATTGCCTTTTGAGTCACAGATCTGTTTGGTATTATTTATTAATAATAAAAGGTAGAAATTGGATTCTTAGGATAAAAAGGTATCATGTAAGTTTAGTTTTGTTGTTTGTTTTATTTTGTGTTATTACAAGTGAAAAATTTGTACAAGTTGGGCAGAATCTGTCAATTAAAAAGAACTCATGTCTTCTATTGCTACGCTTACCCTGGAACCAGTATGATAAAGCATATACACGGATTGATTAGTAAGGATGCAATTAGCACAACATGAGTAGAGTCTATTTTACCTGGAGGTCCAGGAAGGCCAGGTGGACCCTGTATTCCAGGAAATCCTCGTTCTCCTTTTTCTCCAGGCAAGCCAGCTAATCCCATGTTTCCTTTTTCTCCTATAGTCACACCAGTCTCAGGTCTAGGAATTACCTTATCATGAGAGAAAATAAAGGAACTCAAAGAGGAAGAGGCTTTTCTCCTGAAAGTAATCTAGCAGCTAAATATGATAATGCCTTATTGTTACCAGGTGTTCAGATGCAAAATCATTAAGACTTCTATATAGATTGAGGCACATTCTATAATATTCTTATCATCTGATTGATTAGGAAATGTTTAATACCAGTAACAATGTCACCACCTTTCTGAACCTCAGGGTGACAAATCTAGATGAATTCTTTGCTGTCTCTTATAATTCACATTCAAGTCATTCCAGTCACCTAAAGCCTAACAATTCTTTACTAAAAATGCCACAGCTACTATTTTCAACTCACACTTGGACTAACAGAAGCACTTGGGCTAACCATTGGATCCATGTCTACTGCTAGGATATAATTCCTCAAAAACCTATTTTTTTGTGTTAACTACTCTGCTTAAGCACTCGAAATTGCTTACTCCTCACTATATCTGATGCTATTTTCAATCCTAGATTCTGTAAAGCTACTTCTCACTTATGGTAACTCTCTCACCTATTTTATCTCCTATTACTTCTAGCAATGGATTTTTGTTAGAATAAAGTCTGATTATAACTTCTTCATGCAACTTATACATTCTTTTTTTTATTGGTTGTTCAAAACCTTACAAAGCTCTTGACATATCATATTTCAAACATTAGTTTCAAGTGAGTTATGAACTTCCATTTTTACCCCAAATACAGATTGCAGAATCACATCGGATACACATTCACATTTTTACATAATGCCATACTAGTGACAACTTATACATTCTTATCTATGCCTTTGTATATGCCACTCCAAACATCTGTAATGCCTTATGTCAGTTTTTCACTATTCTCACTCACATGTCTTTCTTCCGTCAACAAAGAACAACAAAAAGAACCTCCTCTATTCCATGAAGACTGTATTGATTCAACCCAATTAACTGATCGCACCTGTTCTCTGTCTTCTTAGAACTCAGGACTTAAGTCTATTCTAAAGAACTTCATACTAGGTAAGTATTTAAAAATTCACATCATACATATACAAAGGAAAATAAATTTCATATCTAGGAAATTGTCAGTCTGAGGTACAAATAAACACCTACAAGCAAACGGTGGTGTTTCCTCTTACCTCTATATAAAAAATGTTTAAACAAGAGGAGAACAAAAATTGTGGGACCCAGGATTGGGACAGTGGTTCAAAAGGAAAAGGGAACTACTTGGATAGGACCGCACTCTCAAAATTTCCATTTCTTCTAATACTCATCAAAATTTTATTATCTTGTTTTCAAAGGATAATTCCCCCTAGAAAACTGAAATTTGATTTTAAAATAAAGGTGAATAAAAACTACCTAAGAGAATTGTCTGTCAGTATATCCTCATTATACTCTGTACAGTTCTAAGTATTAATATCTGAGATTCACTATGGACAAAAAGATTTAATGTTACCAAAGTGTCTGGACATATAGAATAAGGCTTATGCAATCATACTGTTGGGGCTTCAATGTCATCTAAACTATAAAATCTTACCAAATTTCAACAAAAGTAAAACCAATTTGTCAAACCTCAGCAATCATATTTTCTTCTTAATAAGGTTAAAAATAAACCTGACTTAAATTTCATGGTCATTGCAAACATGACAGAAAATCTGTAAACCCTCCAATTATTCTTTCATAGAGCAGTTTCCTATATTTGTTATTAAGAGCCCCTAGAAAGCACACACTCTGGAAAGAAAGAGGTGTGAATCAGACAATTACAAATTGAGAAAACCTATTAGGACCGAATCCATCTTTGTCCTGAGCTCTGCAGGGGAAAGGACCATCCTCACCTACCCAAGAGTTTCTTTGGTTGAACCTTTGTAAGCAACACTTGCACCACCTGCTGGTTGCTTGAGAAATGCTTTGGCAATCATGATGCAAAACAATCCAACGCCATAATTTTGGACCTTTACGTTGGAGAAGTAATACAAAGACAGAACAGTACAAAGACCTTGAGATCAACACTACTAAAATTCCTAGATGTACAGATTTCTAAGACAATAGAAGTTGGTAATGACTTGAAAAAGTAGGGAGTTTATAATTAATGCACAAAAAATAATGCAATATTAAAATTGATAAATGAAGACTTAAAAAACTTACAAGTCCAGGAGGCCCAGGAGGGCCAATGTCACCTTTTTGGCCCTGTTCAATGCAATTGTAAAATATGTTAGTAAAAGTCAGAAGAAAGTATCAACTTCCTCAAAAATATAAGAGATAATTAAGTTCCATAAAAGACTCAAATCAATAATAAAATACTTAAAATGAGAAACACAATGTAATGCAATAAGACAATACTGGGATAAGATGAGGAAGACCAGTGATGATGTCTCAGTTGCACTAGCTACATGATCTTGATCATTTAACCTCTCTGGAATATATTTGAAAATTGAAGTTTTGGACCAGACTTCTAGCTGTAACACTTTTTGGTTTCAGGATTCTTATTTTTTAGCAAACTACAAATATTCTATAAAGAAGATAATGAAAAAAATGGTACCCCAAGAATCACTTAAAACTATCACTTTTTGCTACATTCAGCTGTATTCCTTCCCACAAAACCATTCAGGGGCATAATCTAGTGTCATTTTTAATTCATGACATATATTTTAGAGGCAGGGGACTTAATTATCATCAGTAACAGGTAACAACTTGTAATTGCTTTTATGAGTTTGCTCTAAAAAGCTAATGAAAGACAAATTCAGACAAAATTTTCATCTTTGATAGCTACAACAGCCTGGAGAATACAATATTCAACTGTTACTTTCGGTCTACTGGCCAGGACCCAATGATAGATGTCTCTCACATCTTTACTCTTTTTTTTAATTTATTTTTTTGTAGTTATAGATGAACAGAAAGCCATTTATTTATTTATTTTGGTGTGGTGATAAGGCTTGAACCCAGTGCCTCACACATGTTAGGTAATGCTCTGCTTCTGAGCTACAACCCCAGTCCCATACCTTTGTTCTTGATCTAGATTTGTTCACAGAAACTTTGTATTTATATAAAAACTCATTTTAGTATAAGACATTATTCTGTCAAATAACATAAACTTAACACTTGAAAAAAAATCCCATTTTCTTAGTAGTTGCTGCCTCCCTTCATTCTAACTGTATCTTTCAGGCCAAAGTAACACTTGGATCTAGTTTACAGATAAACCACTTGAATGTTCCCAGAGGGCACATTTTATAACACCTTTACCTCATTGCTTGAAAAACAAAGCTTTTCATTCTGGTTTTGATACAGAGCAATTAACAGAGGTCTTAGGATATGGGATATTTTGTGACCTTTTTAAAATCAGGTAACTTTTTATCTTATACATGCTTTCCAAGTTACATTTAAAATATATAGCTAAATAAATAACTTTAGTCAGGCTGCCTTGGCCTAGTGAAAAGGAAAAGACAAAGAATTAATAATAAACTTATAGATGATAATTACATACAGAATGGAAATATTTAAAGAAGACATTCTAAACTTATAGCTATAATCCTTTCTAGCCAGAGCACCTCACTAAAATAATGATGAATATTCTTTCTGGAAGAAAAAAAGTTTTGCCAATACATGTTCAAAGCAAAAACACTGACTTTGCAATAGGAATGCTTAAGTTAAATAATTCTTCATTTGTTTCTACTACATGGACTGTGATTTAGGGCAATGGAAGGAAATTTAGAGGATGGGGTATAAAGAAAAAGAAGCAACACCAAAAGATGTATAATGAAGGCATATTTTGAATACAAAAGAAGATATTTATAACTTTTTCATTTATAGTCCAACTTTAGAACAGAAAAGAATTATGTGAATTAGAATAAAACCACCCTCTTCAAAATAATACAGTTCTTACCTTTTCACCATCCCTTCCTGGTTCACCAGGGTAACCACGATCACCAGGCAAACCCTTTAAAACATAGAGGGATATTATCAGCAAAAATGGCAGAGCAAGTAATTCTAAAAAACCTTCTCCTCCATAGAAGCAATGAGAACACTGGCAAAAATGATCCATCAAAATAATATTTTGGGCTGAGGACATAGCTCAGTTGGTAGAGTGCCTGCCTTGCATGCACAAGATCCTGGGTTCAATCCCCAGTACCACACACACACACACAAAAAAATACTAAAAAATATTATGTTCACACACACACACACACAAAACCGTATGTGAATGTTCATAGTAGTTTCATTCATAATAGCTGACACTCAGAAAGAACCAAAATATCCTTCAATGTGTAAATAGTTAACCAAAACTTAGTAATCCAAACAACCATTACTGAGCCAAAAAAAGAAATGAACTATCAATACACAGTACAATATATTATTCTATGTGAAAGAATTATAATTCAAAAGGCTACACAGACAAAATGGTAGAAAATCTTTACCACTAGCACCTCAGAGCATTAATCTCAAAGATATACAAAGGAATCAAAATAACCTTACTAACCTTACACAAAAGAAAAAAACCAAATAACCCAATCAACAAATAGGCTAAGGAACTGAACAAGCACTTCACAGAAAAATATAATGGTCAGAAAATTATGAAAAAATGTTCAACATCTCTAGCAATTAGAGAAATGCAAATCAAAACTACACTGAGATTCTATCTCACCCCATCAGAATGGCAATTATCAAGAATACAAGTAACAATCAATGTTGGTGAGGTTGTAGGGAAAAAGGTTCACTTATACATTGCTACTGGGACTACAACTTGGTGCAACCACTCTAAAAAGCAGTATGGAGATTCCTTAGAGAAATTGGAATGGAACCACTATTTGACCCAGTAATCTCACTCCTCAGTCTATAGCTGAAGGACTTAAAATTGGCATACTAAAGTAAGGTAGCCACTTCAATGTGTATATCAGCTCAACTCACAATAAACAAGCTACAGAATCAACCTAGGTGCCCTTAAACAAATGTATGGATAAAGAAAATGTGGTATATGTACAAAGTGGAATATTATTCAGCCATAAAGAAGAATGAAACCATGGCATTTGCTAGTAAATGGATGGGATTGGAAAATATCATGCTAAGTGAAATAAATCAGTCCCCCCAAACCAAGGGCTGAATGTTTTCTTTTATATGTGGATGCTAACCCACAATAAGGGAGGGGAAGATTAAAAGTTCATTGGAATAGACAAAGGGGAATAAAGGGAAGGGGGAGGAGGGTTCAGAAAAGTCTGTAGAATGAATTGGATATATTTTTCTTATTCTTATATATGAATATGTGACCAGAGTAACTCCATATTATATAGAACCACAATAATAGGATCTTGATAAGAACAAGTTATATTTATTCTAATATGTATAATATGTCAAGATACACTCTAATGTCATGTATATCTAGAAAGAACAAATAAATAAAGGCTACATAGTATATACCTCCATCTTTATGAAACTCCAGAATGGGCAAAATTATGTGGATGGAAACCAGATCAGATGTTGCCAGGAGCTTAGAGAGTGAGAGTAAGGGAGGGAATAAATACAAGAACATGAGGGAAATTTTGAAGGTGATGAAATTGTTCTTGATTATGATGTCGGTTACACAACTATGTTTATTAAAACACAGAACTCTATGCTAAATATGATTTGTTTTCTTGTATATAAATTACATCTCAATAAATCTGACTTTAATATAGAAGTATCTCAAATTCATATCCAAAAGACAAACAGGATAATATCCATTCATTTAAAATATTTCCAAACTCTAAACTCCTTGTCATCTTTCTTTTCTACCACCACCTAAGACTACTAGTTTTTTGGGGGGAGAGGACTTTAGATACTCACTGGAATTCCTGGTTGGCCATTCTCTCCATCTTTGCCTGGTTTACCCTATAGGGTCAAAGAAATGATGGAGTAAGAACATAAATTTATTAGTTAGGATGTATAAGGCTAAAGAATATAATAAGCTTCAGTACTACCTTGGAATATGTTAAATAGACTTTTTGACTTCAATATCATAATAAGTATACAAAGAATGATTGTTCTCAGGCAATGAAAGAAGGATGTAGGAAGAAAGAATAACACATACTCACACAGAGGAATGCACACATTTAGAATTTTCTTCAAAGAGTATTAGTACTGATAACACTTACTCTTTTTCCTGGCTCTCCTGGCTCACCCTTTTCACCTTTCACACCACCTGGAGGACCCTATACACACAAAAGTAGTTTTACATTGGTTCATGGGATACTGTGTTCAATATCAATTTAAATTAAATGATGATAATATGCTTTTGGTTACTTACTGGAGGACCACGTATCCCTGGAGGACCAGGAGGCCCTCTGTCACCAGGAAGTCCCTATATAGTTGTAGGAGAAAGAAAAGCAATGTTAAAATTAGAATATGGGCTATCACTAACTACTAGAGGTAGCCAGAAACATTTTTAACAACTGAATATAGTATAACCAAAGAGAATGCTTCTAACTTGAATTTGAAATTGGTAGGCAAACGAAACTAGATCCATCTTTGCTCACTTACTACACTAATTTGTAGTTTTGAGGCAAAACAAGACAACTCTTAAATAAAAATATTAATGATTTTTAACCTTATAAAATATTTTTATAAATAAGAGAAATGCCTAAATATGATATCTGGAAAACACACATACATTTTGGCAGAGAATTAAATGGCCCATATTGATGACAGAGTTTAGATATAATTTTTCTTTTATTCTTAACTCTGTTCATTAGATTTGAATGAAACAAAATTCCACAAACTGTGTGTTTTTAAAGATGGACCAGTAAGAAATAAAAATGTGTTTGATCCATTCATCTACTCCAGTAGAGGTATCAGATAACTATTTCTAAATATAAGAAAGGCATTTTGAGCAACCTCATATTTCTCAAATTATCACAGAAATCTAGAAAATACAGTCATCTAAGACAATGCAATCTACCCTACCATGACCTAATTTTATACAGGAATTATTCAAATAGCTAAAAATAAAGACAACCCAAATGTACATCAACTGATACATGGGCAAAGTATGCACCATTCACACAGTAGAATATTATTTAGTCATACAAGGAATGAAGTAGTTAGACATTATGCTCTATATCTTTTTTCTTTTTGTGGTGCTGGAGATTGAACCCAGGGCCTTGTGCATGTGAGGCAAGCACTCTACCAACTGAGATATATCCCCAGTCTGAAATTATGTTGTATAAAGGAAGCCAGACACAGAACACCACAGACTGTATGATTCAATCTATATATCCAGATTAGACAAATCCACAGAGCCAAGAAATAAACAGCAGTTGCCTAGGATTGAGGTGTTTGTGGATAAATAGGGAGTTACACCTAATAGATATGGAATTTTGGGGGAGAAATTTCTAAAACTAAATTGTGATAATAGTTTCACTATACTGCAAATACATAATATGGATTGTATACTTTAAATTGGTAAATTATATGGTATGGAATGATATGCCAAAAAAGTTATTTTAAAATTTTAATTAGCCCAAGTCTTGGTTTTATAAAAATACTCTCATATATAACCATATTTCAGCCTATTATGCATTTTATTGAAATGTCACTTCAGTAGCAAAAATTTTTTGGATTTAAAAAATATTTCCAGCTATACTTAGCTATAATTGTCAAATATTGTATATATTTAGGATGTACAATATACATATATATTGTGAAATAATTACCAGGATCACATTAATTAACATATATAACAAGATTTTTATTGATTTCCTCTTCACCTACTCACCTGATCTCCTTTTTGAAACTCTACATCAATTGGTCTTTTTTGTTCACTGATCTGCCCAGGTGGCCCAGGTGGGCCCTGAAGACCTTGCTCACCCTGTTTACAAAATAAAATAAGATTGTGATATGTCATTATATACCACAGACAATAATATAACATGTAAACTGTGTTGGTTGCAAGAAGCAGGGGAAGGAACATAAAAGACATTTCAAGTGATTATGAACAGAGAAAGCTAGGGCTGAATAACCAACTCTTTCTTTACTCACCTTTTCACCTTTGGGTCCCTGGAAATTTAAGCCCATATTCCCCTGAAGAGAGAGATTTCATTAAAATCTCATTGATAATAAGAAAAAAAAATCCACACTAAATAAAAGATGCAAAGAAAAAGAATATTACCTTTGGTCCTGGTGGTCCTGGTGGGCCAGGAGGGCCCTAAGAAGACGTAGGAAAGGATAAAAATATTATATTGATAAGTTTATTGAAAAATTATTTTGTTTCATAAAGAGTGAGGGATAAAACAGCCTGGGAATGTTGCTCAATGATAAAGCACTTAGCATGCAATCCCTAGCCCAGCAAAAATGACAACAACAACAACAACGTGTTTTTAAACTAACTGCATTGTAGTCAGCAACATACATTTAAATCAATTCAAAGAAACTAGATGAAGGTGGAAATTTCTGGCAACACAATGGGTGTGGGCAGGAGCAGAGAGAATGGGTAGAGGAGAAGGGTAGCACCAATATCAAAAATCAATTTAAGTGCTGGGGCTATAGCTCAGTTGGTAGAGTGCTTGCTTCATATGCACAAGGCCCTGGATTCAATCCCCAGCACCATACAAAAAAATCAATTCAAAAAAGTTAACTTCAACAAATGTATCCTATTTCTTTTCTCAGAATTATGGGTAAATTGAGTTAACACAAAGAAATGAGATCTGGTTCTTTTTTTTTTTTCTTGGTACTGGGGATTGAACCTAGGGCCTTGCACATGCTAGGCAAGAGCTCTACCACTGAGCTACACTGCCAACCTTGTTAAGCTGTAGCTCTTAAAAACATGCGTTTATTTTTTAAATCCAGTTTCCTTTTTATGCAATATGCTTTGCATTTTTGAGAATTTTTCAAAGTTTGAAAAATTAAATAGTATTTATCTACCCATGTATATTACCTCATATTTGCAATGGATGCATTTATTTACACATTGTATCTTGGCAACAGTTTTGAGATTTTGCTTTGCCTACAGAATAAGGGTTAATTGAAAGAACATTCAAAAGTGTGGAGTGAACTGGTTAAGTGTCCATGAGGGTCAAGGAAATTCAAAGTTTAACAACCTACCCAGGGAACACTAATGTTGTAACAGCAGAACTAGGGAAAAAATGCCATGATCCAGGGACTCTTGCTCCATAGGAGGTCTACAACTAAAACAAACTGATGGGGCTGGGAATGTAGCATGCATGAGGCCCTGGGTTCAATCCCCAGCACCTAAACAAACAAACTAACTAACTAACTAACAAACAAGTTTTCTAATCATTTCCCAAGGAGTTCCAGGAAACCAGAAAACATAATCATTTCTGGTAGGTTCTTTTAAGTATTTACCAAACATTGTCTCCTTCATTCAAGAGTAGAGTACCAATTGTTACCAAAATGTACAATCTATAAAAATATAATGAAAACTGTCACTTAAATATATGGTAGATGAGAGAATGGCATGTGAAAAATTACTTTGACTGAAATACAATTTTCTTGCCCTTTTAAGTTGACAATAGCAAAGCTCTAAGCCCAAAACATGACTTAAATGAAATATTGGTATTACAAGGGTAAAAGTACTTAGAATTATTAGGGTAGAAAACAAGAGTGTCTGTAGAGGTAATAAGAGGACTGGTTGTGCAATCAGGGTCTTTAGAAGTTGTTGCCTCTCTACTAGGGTACACAAATCTATGATTCCATTGCAGTGTGGCTGTTCCCTTCATCAATCCTACTGTATTTTCCAGCCCCCTAAGAAATTAAGGCCAATTTTTTTGTGAAGCTCTTTTTATTTTTCTTAAACAAAAAAATTGAATCTTGAAGAAATAAATTTCATCCAGTACCTAGAGGATTCCATGAAGATTGCCTTAGAAGATTCCTGAGATGGCCAGAACTGACCTCAACAGTGATTTATCAAGAGGCAACCAGCAAAATACTTAGTTTTTCAGCTGGGGTTATAAGTCAGTTGTAGAGTGCATGCTTAGGATGGTCAAGGGACTGGGTTCAATCATCAGAATTGCAAAAAAGAAAAGATAAATCTTTATTTCAAATCTTTCATCTTTTAAAGTTTTTTTTAGTTGTTGATATACCTTTATTTTATTTACTTATTTTTATGTGGTGCTGAGGATTGAACCCGATGCCTCACACATGCTAGGGAAGCGCTCTACCAATAAGCTACAACCCCAGTCCTCAAATTTTTCATTTTATGTACTTCATTTTTTCTGTCTCTATGATGGAGAACTATTACATGGAATGCATACTGTTCACATAACAAAAATCATCCATAAATAACAAAATTACAGTTATGAATACCTTTATGCATTACAAATAACACTAACGTTAGTGAAAAAAAGATTAGAAATAAAGGGAGAAAAAATAAAATTATAGAAGAAGCTTACCATCGAACCTGGTGGTCCTGGGGGACCAATTGGCCCTGGTATACCCATGGGACCAGCTGGGCCCTATTATAAAGGGAATAAAGAAAAGAATGAAAAAACAAAACCTCCAAAACTCAGCCCTTTACTGTATCTCACAAAGAACTAAATGGACGAAATTTAAACTTTTGTTGCCAGAATTCTATATTCTATCAACCTACAGTATTATAAGCAGATTTTTAAAATGTATACATATAAAAGGATTAAATAACTCTAACGGAATCTAAGCCCTCAGAAATTGACACAGAATGGTTACATTTTTTTGGAAAGCTTATGCTTAAGAATGATGGATAACAAAGGTAGGCAAACATGTAAGGCAAATTCATAAAATCAAGTGAAAAAGGTAGGCATTTAGTGGGCATTTTTGTTTTCAAGGTAGTGTAATTTTAAAACAAATTAATTTGAAGACAAAGGGAAATGAGATTAACTGGGATAGTGATAAGAGAATGAGACAAGTGTTGGAATATAATTTGGCATCCTAAAAATGAAAAATTTGCCTTTGCTGAGACCTATAATTTTATATCTAGGCATAAAGTCTATATTATTCTGTAATGAAATGAATTATAGTGTATTCACAAATAAAAACCTATGTGGAGGGCTGCGATTGTGAAATACCCAAGTTGATTCAAAATGATTTGTACTGTTCTAGTTCTTAGATGTGGTGTTGGGTTCATAGGTATTCACTTTATAATTTTGCTTCATTATGGACATCTATTTCACATGTATTCTGTTGCATTTTCAAATATTCATAATAACAATATATAAAGGGGAAGACTGAGTAACCTGAAGAAAACATGGATGGATGATGTCAAGTAAAGAATGAGAAGAGAGCTAAAGAAAAAGTCCCCAATTATACTGTATCTCAGTAATCAAATACAAGAAAGTTCTGATTTTCATTTTTTGGCAAAGGGATCAATTCTCATGAACTGTAAGCCCTCAGAAACTGACCTTCTATTCTACAAATACCTAAAAGTCATCACAGTCTCTATGGGTGTTATCTGTAAGCTAACATGATTTTTTTCTTAAGATTACATTTGAGGAATGAAGGGAGACCCTCATTGCTATACAAAATTATATATAAGACGTTGTGAGGGGAATGGGAAAATAAACAAGGAGACAAATGAATTACAATACATGGGGTAGAGAGAGAAGATGGAAGGGGAGGGGAGGGGGGATAGTAGCAGAATACAACAATTACTAATAGGGCATTATGTAAAATTGTGGATGTGTAACCGACGTGATTCTGCAATCTGCATTTGGGGTAAAATTGGGAGTTCATAACCCACTTCAATCTAATGTATGAAATATGATATGTCAAGAGCTTTGTAATGTTGTGAACAACCAATAAAAAAATAAAATTAAAAAAAAAGATTACATTTGAGGGCTGGGGCTGTAGCTAAGTGGCAGAGCTCTTGCCTAGCACATGGGAGGCACTGGGTTCAATCCTCAGCACCACATAAAAAAATACACAAATAAAAGAAAGGCATGCTGTCCATCTACAACTACAAAAAAATTTAAAGAAAAAGATTACATTTGATGTTTAGCATGCATAAATTGTATTCTTTCAACCATCAAAATATGTTCAGATGTTATACATAATTGATAGTGTTACAAATTATATTTTTAAATATATTAAATGGGAGGTCAATTTTTAAAATTTTTACTAAGACCATTTACAGGGGACCCTACTGCTCAATATACCACAAGAATAAGAACATAGGAACTTATTTCTGCTGCCAGTTCCCAAAAGCAAACATTTCCATGGACACTGGCTAGAAAGACAAAAGAACAAAATAGACCTTATTAAAATTCTCCCTTGTCCAGAATGTTTTTATTTTCAGGTAGAAGGTATAAGCAATATAGCAAACTTCAGATGATATTTTCTATGGCCAAAATAGAGGATACTAAATATTGAAGAGTTGCTATGATCCTGTGATTTAATCATATAGCAAAGAAGAAAAATCATTGGATGCTTACTTGTATTCCAGGAGGACCTGGATATCCTGGATTACCCTTTGGTCCTGGTAGTGATGACATAATTATACTACCTGGTTCCCCCTAAAAAAGAAATCATCAGTGGATGTTTTAACAGTCATACATGAAAACAGGCAAGAATGCAAATAATGATCAAAGTTTTATTTGTTACCTTAGTGAAAGATCAAGCCATCTCAATAGTTTAATGAACAAATTACCAGTTAAAGGAAAATGAGTTAAGTAACCAGCATATAAAGAAGTACAATATATAATTATGAAATGCTTGTGGTAAGTTCTGTTATTCATTCATTTAAAATAATTATTAAATGCTGAATGTTTTCTCTGATTTAAGGATGCTGATTCATAATGTGGTGGGTGGGTGGAGCATGGGAGGATTATATGAACTCCAGATAGGGCAAAGGGGAAAACGGGAGGGAGGGGAAGAAAGGGGGGATGGGGGTAGGAAAGGCGGTGGAATGAGATGGGCATCATTACACTAAGTACATGTACAAAGACATGAATGGTGTGACTCTACTTTGTGTACAACCAGAAATATGAAAAATTGTGCTCTATATGTGTAATATGAATTGTAATGCATTCTGCTGTCATATATAACAAATTAAAATCTTAAAAATTAAAAAATAATAATTCATTAAAAATAATAATTATTATTATTAAATATTAAGTATTTGCCAAGAATTATTAGCCTTTGGATATCCAGTAATGAAGAAAATAATCAAGAACTCTGTTTGTTCTCATGGATTTAACAATAAAAAGAGGAAATGCAGACAAAAAACATGAACAAATAAGAGGATAATGTTCTGTCAAGGGCTATGGAAAAATGACATGGTACACTGAGTGATAAAGTAATAGTGAAGAAAATTAGTTTCGGTAGTCAAATATGGGCAATCTTTAGAGGTAACTTTTGGATTGAGGTCTGAAAAATAAAAAGGAGTGAATGAGATAAAGATGGGGGAAAGAGCAAATAGTAAGTACAAAACACTCCAAAGGCAAAGAGTTCTGCACATTCAAATAACTGAAGATCAGTGTGATCAGTGAGCCAATGAAAAGGTGGTTTAAGATAAGGCTATAAATGAGGCAAGGACTAGAACATACAGGTTTTAGAAGCCAAGGAAAAGAATGTGGACTGTAATTTAGAAACACAGTGGGAAACCCTTGAAGGTTTATAATCAGGGAGATTAAATTATTGATTTACATTATATATGATCATTCTTGGTTGCTTGAGAATAAATCAGGCTTAGATATGAGAGATAACAGCAAGGTGGTGGGGGGGGGAGAGAAAGGGGCTAGTTAAGAGATTATTGTAGTAGTTCAGATAAGCCCTTATGGTTATTGGGGTGACAATGGAAATGGAGAAAAGTAAATGAATTTAAGATAGTTTTTATAGGAAAATTTAATAGTATTCGGTAACAGAATGGAATGAAGGGGTGTGTGAAAGTAAACCTCTGGTTTTGAGTTTGTGTAAAAGTGTCATGTAGTGATGCTAATTCTAGACATGGGAGCCAGAAGAAAGACTAGATTTATTTAGGGGTATAGATTAATTTGGTACATATAAATTTGCATATCTGGGGGATATCTGAGTGGAGATTTCAGAGAGGCAGTTGAACACATGCATCCAACTCAGATTTGTTATTTTCTTCTGAAAAGTCCATTTTGAAACGTCCGATTTGGAGCAATTAATGTGGGTATTCAGTAACTACATAATAATCATTAATAAAATTGTTGATAAAAGACAAAAGGGGTCAGAACTGTGTCTTCATGCTTGCCGGCGAAAAGAGAATGAGCTTGCCTAGAACACTGCAAAGTAATCAGTGATGCAAAAGAAAAATGAGGGATAGTAGAGTGCCACAGAACGCAGTGAAGAAGAGTATTTCTATAGAAAGCAGACTGTTAACTGCATCAAAGTAAAATGTGATAAGGATTAAAGATATCAGAAAAGAAAGAAGTGTGATATATACTTTTTCTAGTACATCAGCAGAAAGAATGTACTTAAAACCAGAAGAGGGGGCTAGTTAAGGAGAGCTTCTATGTGTACATTTGCACAATTTATAGAAACATCCATTTTTTTGAGACAAGTCTGAATCATTATCCCATTGAAGTTGCAAACTTTCCAAGTATTTTATTCAAAACATTTACCTTTTCAGCATGAGATGCTTACCTTCATACCTGGGATCCCAGGAGGCCCCTATTGTTAAAAAGAAAAAAAAGTTATATATATATATATATATATATATATATATATATATATATATATATAAAGAGAATAGTGAAAAGAACACAATGGTTTCTAAATAGAATATGAACTAAAAAACTTCTATAAGGTCATTGCTGTATCTTAGGATACTTAAGAGATAACATTTATATTAAATATCATAGAATCCTTGCTTTTGCCTTACCAACTTTTAAAAAAAAACCTTTCTTTGGCATATTACTATAAGATACATGTGTTTGTTGGGCATAAATATGTTGATCTCACTCTCTACACATCTGTATCTTCTGTGAATTTCTGTGTTCACTATAATCCCAAATTTTGTAACTTACCGGAGGACCCTGTAAACCAGGAAAACCCGGACTGCCTGGAAATCCACGTTCTCCCTAGAAGGAGTTAAAATAAAGAGCATGGAGGACCAGGAAAATAAATATATCAACAAACAATGACTTATTGAAAAGATTTCTGCAAAAACCATTTTTGAATGTCTGGCATTTTGAAATGTGCCAGATTGCCAAAAATTCATGAGACTTCCCTTTCTGATAACTACATCATCAACTACCCATACCAATTCAACCTGCTAAGACACTTTCATCCCTACTCATCCATCTCTATCAGAAATAAAGGGAAAAAACCCCATCTTCCCTTGTCATTTTCTTCTGAGAAATCCATTTTAAAACCATCACACAACGGATTCCCAACTCTCATCACATTTAATAGTTAATGATTTGCCCCAATTTCCTGCCAATATGTTATATAGATTCTTATTTTAACTGCCCAATTGCATTTTTCTTTTATTGTAAACTATTTCAAATTATTTTTGTAAAAAAGAAAAGATGGTAAGAAAGAAGGCCATTAATATCACCAAGAGGACAATAATAGCAATAGTTCTAGCAATTGTAGGTCATTATGTTTTCTAGGCACCGAATTTTTCCCACTCACTATTGTAAAGTACTAATATGAACATTTGGTTTAGAAAACAAAAGCTAAAACCACTGTAGAAGAACCCCAATGCAACCTTCTTTCAAATACCTCTATGCTATAGTAATCCTAGAAACAACCATGTCAGAAGGTTTAAAAGAGTAAAATGACTACATCTGCATGCCTTTGAACTGTCTAATACCCCTCTCTGTCCACTTTTACACGTAGAAAAAAAATAGGCCCAGAAATGAAGTGGTTTGTACATGAAGTTTAAATGACAGAAAAAAAAGAATCCATAAATTGTAGTTTCAACTCTAGGGTTCATTCTTTTACTTACACAATGAGAAATATAAGAAAACATTCTAATCTGAAAGTATGCATAATAAATCTATAAAAATTGTTTAAAAATTATTGTTTACATAATCACTAGCCTGAAATACAAATTAATCATTAGATCTACTGCTTTAAAAAAAAGGAAAAACAAGGTCCCTTTAATCATATAGCATAGTAAACTAAGTGTAGACCTTTGAATTTAAAATTTTGTCTAGTGGTCTGTTTGCTGCTTAAGCATACTATCAAAAAACATGTCAAAAAATAACCAGAACCAGTAAAAGAATGCCACCTACTTTAATAGAAAATGTCTCATGTAAACTAATTTCCCATTGGTCCTATCACTAATGGTTACCCCTGCCCAAAGGAAGAACACAAGGAAGCTTCACAAATCCAAACACTGAAAAAGTATCATCATCATCATCATCAACAACATCATTGGCAAGGGTCATAATGACCTGGAGAAATACTGGAAGTAAACAGAATTATATTGCCTATGAGTAGGTACTACAAAAATTATCAGAAAATATGGCCCTTGTAGTGAAAACAATTTGTTCATGTTATTTTAAATTTGGGCCCTAATATAAAATTTGGTGGGGTATTTCACAAATAGTTTCACAGAATATGATGTGCAAAGTGGAAAATTATAAATAGATACAGAGAATAATAACATGTTGCATTACCTAAAGGAAAAGGAGAAAAGTAAGGGAATAAGAACAAAGGCTAAAATATGTAAGTGTGCAAAAGCAAATTTCCTTGTTATCTATCACCTTACATTAAATCCAAACAGTTGACTAAAGAAAGGAAAACTGGGTCAGGAAAAAAATGTTGGCTATATTTAAAGATTTGTTTTTCTTTTAAAACTGTTAAATGCATCATTTTTTTGCTGACAGAAAGGAGTTGCTAGTTTCATACTAACAATTTAGCAAGTTAAAAATATTAAATCATGAAATATTCCAAAACTCAATTTGTATCTAGTTTCCAAAACTAATAAATGACATTCCCAATTATTACTCTTAAAAACTGATATTTGAAACATACATATCCTAATTCCTTTTTAACTGTCATCCTACTATTCACGAAACCAAAAAAGGATTTGGTAAGGAATCTTTAACCCAATGCATTATCCCAGATTATTATGCATGCTTAAAGAAATAACTGACATTTAATGTATTGAAAAAATGTTAAGTCAAAATATACTCTATGCCCTAGATATGAAGCTACCACATCTTTTTTTAAACTTTTTAAATTTTTATTAGTTTCTCAAGACAATACAATGATCTTGACATATCTTTATTTTAGTAGTTTACTTTCTTATGTGGTGCTGAGGATAAAACCCAGTGCCTCACACATGGAAGGCAAGCACTCTACCACTGAGCCACAGCCCCAGCCCTGAAGTGACTACATCTTGTCTTCAACTTCTTCATGTTGGTTTCTTTAGATTTTAAGTCTATTATTATCAAGCACATTGCCTAATATTAAACTAAAGAAATATTACCTTGGTTCCATTGCATCCTGGGATACCTTGAGGTCCTGGGGCTCCATCATGGCCTGGCATTCCCTTTGAAAAGGGATATAAGACATGTATATTATTTCTTAGATGACTTTTTTATGTTTTTTTTTAATTTTTTTGGTTGTAGTTGGACACAGTATCTTTATTTTATTTGTATGTGGTGCTGAGGATCGAACCCAGGGCCTTGCACATGCTAGGCAAGCACTCTACCACTGAGCTACCACCCCAGGCCTCTTAGATGACTTTTTAAGGAATTTTATTTTTTCTTTGTGTAGTATTGGAGATCAAACCGAGGAATTAACACATGCTAGGCAAGCACTCTACTCACAGGAAGACCTGGTGTCCCTGGAAATCCAGGAAGTCCAGGAGGACCCTATAAGAAGAAAAAAATATCTGAATCAAATAAAAACCAATAACAATAAAAACTATATCTTACCTAAAGGCATTATTAAGTTTATATTTAGACTAGATATAGACAAAATGTGTCTCATTTATTATTACCATTCATTGTTCTTTTAAATATTAGAGAAAAACCACCTATATGTGTTTTTTAAAATTTTTTAACCTTTGTTTATTTATTTGTTTGTTTGTTTATATGTGGTGATGAAGATCGAACCCAGTGCCTCACACATGCCAGGCAAGTGTGCTACCACTGAGCTACAACCCCATCCCCTATATGTGTTTTAAAAGTTTCTTTTATAGAAAACTAAAGAAGGAACTCTTATTTTAGGGAGTGCTATTTTCATTGCACTTGGTATGAGTAAGCAAAGCAGTGGAAGAAACATTTCTTCTAACAAGTTCTCAAGGTTTGCCATGAATAATGAATTCAGCAGAGGAGGTGGCAAATACATTTGACTCTAAGGATGTTAATGTGATCACCTCCAAAGATCCTTAAATTAAATTTCCCGGTCAGAATTGGCAAAAAGACAAGTGGGACAACATTCCCATAGGTAAGGCTATGGGGAAAAGGTTCTCTCATACACTGTTAATGGGGATTCAAATACTGTGAAGGGAAATTTAGAAGTATCTGGCAAAATTACACCTGCATTTACCTTTTAACCTAGCAACTCACTTCTATGAGTCTATCTCCAAAATACACTAGAAATTATGAAACAAAATATGATATCTGAGGTTAGTTACTGCAGCATTATTATAGCTACATCTATGGAGAAAATGCAGAAGATGAGTCTGAAAGGTCTTGTGCCAGAAAGCAAGAAAGCTATCAAAGATCAGTGGAAGTTTTGTTAGAAGGGCACACTGACAAGGACCCTCCACAAGCCATAGATGGCACAATCTGGACTTCAAAAAGAATAATGACTACAATTGTTTGAAACACTAAATTCTAGTGTTTACCATAAAAAATTTCACAAAAAATATTCCTTGATCACCACTGGAAATTGCTGGTGTAGCAACTCATTAGCTTATTAAAATTATAGCTAAAAAAGGAGGATACAGAATATTTTTTAAAAATCACCATTTTGTAATTCTCAACAAAATAATGACCATCAACAGATGCTGGACCACTTGGTGAAGGTTTGTGGGGAAATTTTTGATTCAAGATAAAGGCTGACATTATGTAAGACCAGAGAATAAACCCAGTGTCAAAAACTAGGATAGCCAGATATTTGTATGACATGATGTAATTCTATAGTAAATGTACAATGCTACCTACAAAGTGCACTTTTGCCATTTAATTTTATTGCAGTATGATTTAAATGCAGTAAATACACAAATCTTTAATGTATAGCTCTTTTTGAGTCCCCAGAAACTACTTTAGTGTCTCCTGCAGGGTAACATCCAATTTATAGAAAATATGGGGGACAGAGGAACAATTTAAATGATGCCATGAAGAAATAATCAGCCAAACTCAGAATGTGGAATGCAGTATAATACAAATGACCCAGTTTTTCCAATAGCACTATAAAAGAGGCATAAGAAACACAGCAATCAAAGGCAATACATGGACCTTGCTTGGATTATGATTTGAACAAACCAATTGTAAAGGGCATCTTTGAGACAACTGAGGAAATCTAAATGCGGACTAAGTTTTAAAGTATATGAAAAATGACTCCTACAGTGATGATGTGCTTGTCCATTACAGAGGCATAATAAAGTGTTAATAGAATGAATGAAGTGATAGATTTACTTTAAACATTTCAAAAACTAAATGGCAGGGGAAGAGATTTAACAAAATTGTCAAAAACATTGATTTTTTTTGAAATCTGGAGAAAAGTACATAGATGTTAAATGCATTATATTCTCTCTACATTTGTAGACATTTCACATTTTCCACAATAATTTTTTTAAAAAAACTGTCAAAAACTGCATATTAGTTGATACATGAGGATGCTGGAACTATTAGGCTACCTTTGCCCAGGCACTTCTGAAGTTGTTGTTGAGTGGCATGGACTATCCAAATACCTCCAGATATTTGGATATGGGAACTGATAGAATGGCCAGTTCTTTTTAGTCTCCACAAAGCTTAGGATGTAGTTAATGGTAACTATAACTATTATGAAATATGTTATGATTATCATGAAGACATTTAATAGTATATTGGTAACTATTTATTACAGAAAACAAAGAAGAATGTATGCTAAAGTAAACTAAGGGTTTTGAGTCTTCTTTGTTTCTCCAATATCATATTCACTTCAGTCATACACAGCACATAAGACAGCTCTGGATTGTTAAAACGGATACAATTAACAGTGATTTTAATGTTTATGTAAGATTTGTACATCTACTAATTTTCAAAAATCAAAGAATCAGAATGTTGTTTTCTGTCATACATATAAACATGTAATGTCCAACCCATGTATTTTATAGTCCAAGTAAGGGATCATATCACTCCATAAAGACAGAATTTCACAGCAAAAATGGATTCTGCTGTTTAACTCTCTAATATATGAAGAAAACAAGGCTCAGAAAAGTGAAATATGACCTTCAAACCTAGTACTATTTTTAAACTAGATTTCTCTTAATTCCAGAAAACAGTCAAATGTATGTGAACCTAAAGCTTTTGATAAAAAAATTACTAAATATGAATTTTAGTTTTGAGATGCATCCTGATTTTCAGAACTCTACAACTCGAAAAATCATGCAAGTTAAAACTAGGGAAATGTACTCTTCTAAAAGCAATTATTCTTTTAATTGTTTAACCAATCTTCTTCAAGATACACAATTTTATAATACTTGTACATGATAAAATGAGAGGCTATGTAGCCTGAGGAGACTAGCCCTCTGAAGCCCAGCAGGCTAACATGATCACAATGCTTGAGAAGTTTTGGGTTGAATCAACTATATGATAAAGATTTTAAAGAAAGTGGGAAAAACCTCTGAATTTAGCATTTTCATGTTTCTTAATCATAAACTACTTTAAAATCATCTTATATACATTTAAACAGACATCTAAATATATAACTATCAAAATACAAAAAAGGCTAATTTTAGTCATATGCCAATTCTTAAATTTTAAGTTTTTAAATAAAGAATAATTTTCTTCCATCATTTCGAAGTGAATCTTCTCTAGTTCTCTCATAATAGTTCATTTGTGTTTTATCTTTTTCCAAGAGTAAAGCATTTGGTATACAGTGAATATTGCTTACTCTGATTCCTTTTGGTCCTGGTGGCCCTGGAATTCCATCATCACCCTGAAAAATACAATATATTTAGTCCCTATTTCTTAAAAAATTCACTCAAATAACTAATTTTTGCAATATGGCAATATAACATACTATTTTTTGTGAAATTTGGGGAGAAATTACATATCCAAGGAAGAAGCATTTATTATTGCAATTAAAAGCACTGGGGTAAATTATATAATCAAAAATAGGAAGAATCTTTATTGACTGAGAAGAAAACTGCTGACATATAGAAGAAATTTTACATACATAAAGTTATATATGAGTCATGCAAGAAAACAAAGATGATATAGTGGTATAGACATCCCCCAAAACATTTATGCATAAACAACATAAGAGGTGAAAATATGGGCAGTTTCTATGTTGTCCTCAATCTGCCATGCTGCAAATAAATAGCATTATCTCTGTGTCCCAAAATTCTGTTTTTGAATTTTCTGTTTTAAACTTTGTTTTATTTTGTAAGTCATTTTTCTACTGGCAGAGCTTAAGAAGGACTGAGAAAGTACTATAAACCTTCCTTTGTAGCTTCTGTTGACAACTCCATGCAAAAGAGGCTACCCACATGTGTCTTCATTTATTTATCCATTTTCAGTCACAATTGCATTACTTAAAATTTAAATTTTTTCTGTTTTTATTAACTACTTTCTTTTAAAAAATGAATAAAGAAAACCTAGCTGTGTTACATGTACCAAATATATTCACAAGTTCTAGGAACAATAATACAGATATCTTTGGGGCAGGAAAGGGAAACAATTGTTCTCCCTACAACATTCTGCTTCTAAAAAGTTTAATAATTGCTGGGGTCGTGGCTCAGTGGTAGAGCACTTGCCTAGCACATGTGAAGCACTGGGTTCCAGCCTCAGTACTACATGAAAATAAACAAACAAAATAAAGGTATTGTGTCCATCTACAACTAAATTAAAAAAATTTTAATAAGCTACTCTTTCTTTTTCAAATGTATTTCTAAGAGGATTAAAGTAAATCAAATCCCACTTTAAAACAAATAGAAGAACTTTTGCTCAATGAATATTTTGTTTGCCTTTCCACCGATTGCAGAAATAAAACACAGATGTCACAATATTGTACCAGTTGTACTAATCAACATGGTTAACTAAGAGGAATAAATTAAATATATAAATATTAGAAAGGATAGAGCTGGGGGTTTAGCTCAGTGTTTGAGCATTGGCTGAGCATGCATAAGGCTTTGGGTTTGATCCTTGGTGCAACATTTTTAAAAAAGAAAAAACATTAAGAGAGGATGAGGTAAAACTACTAATATTTGCAGGTTATATGATTGTATGTCTGAAAAACACAAGCTTGTTAAAAGAAAAATATTATTAATGAACAACTGTGTATAAAACTAATATTAAAAAAACAACAGCTTTCTTATACCAATAACTACCAGATAAAAGACATAAGAGGAAAAAATATCTAATTTACAACTGCAACAAAAAATGATAAAATATTTAGTAATGAATGCAACATGAAAAATACAGATTCATAAGAAGAAAAGGTTAAAACATGCCTGAAGTTCACAAAAGAGAACTTGCACAAATTAAAAGGCATTCCCTGTTCCAGGATAACAAAATTCAACATTCAAAAAGTCAATTCTCAGGCAGGCATGGTGGCACATACTTGTAATCTCAACTAGTCAGAAGGCTGGCAAGTTGGAGGCCAGCCTGGACAACCTAGTTAAAGCCCATCTCAAAATAAAACTTAAAAAGGGCTGGGAATGCATCTTGGTGATAACACACTCATGGGTCCAATTCCCAGGACCAAACAGTCAATTCTCAATGAATTTAATTACAAATTTGATACAATGAAAACAGATATAATGAGTTTTAAAAACTAGACACTGATTCCAGAGTTCATGTAGAAAAATAAAAAAGCAAGAACACTGAGAAAAATATAATAAAAGAGCATGGAGGGGTCACTAGTCCTGTTAGGTATAAAAATATAGTATAAAGCCTCTATAATTAATATAGTTTAGTTTTGATACATGAATAAGCTGACCCTTGGATGACTACTGGAAGTTTCAGAAACAAATCCATACATTCAGATGAATCTGGTTTACTTGTCCCCCCTTATTCAAAGAGGATACATTCCATGACCCTCGGTGGATGCCTGAAATTGCAGATGGTACCAAATCAATCAATCAATCAATCTATCTATCTATCTAAATATCAAATATGTTTTATATATGTTTTTATAGAGAGAGAGAGTGAGTTTTTTCCTTTGCATGCATTCCTATGGTAAAGTTAAATTTATAAATCAGACATGTAAGAGACTAATAATAATAACTAATAAAATGGAGTAATACAACAGTATACTATAATAAAAGTTATTTAAATATATGACCTATTAATTTCTGTAATTTTCCATTTAATATTTTAGACCGTGATTAACCATGAGTAATTGAGACTATAGAAAGTAAAAATGGAGATAGAGGAGACTACTGCATAATGAAAGTGTCATTGCATATTATTGGAGAAAATGATGTGTGACACTTGTGAGACCATCTGGAAAAAAATGTGAATCTTATATCAAAAGCCATATATCAGGATGAATTCCATATGAGTAAAATGCTTAAATGTAAAAAAAAAAACCAACATCAAATTGCCAGAGAAAAATATTTGAGAATTGTTATATAATCTTACAGTGGGGGAAGGCTTTTCCTACTCAAATTCCACAAGATATAAGGAAAAGGATCTCTAAAAAATACAGACACATAAATGCATAGACATACATGTACACATTCAGCAAAAACAAATGACAAAGTAGAGGAAAATAATGCAACTCACAGTATAACAAAGAGCGAATCTCCCTAACAGATAAAGAGCTCAGTAAATATGAAAATACCAATACTCCAATAGGAAAGTGGGCAAATGATATAAATATACAGGTCAAAGAAAAGACAAATGATTATTCAGACATATAAAAAATACATTCTCTCTCATACAAATAGAAATGCAAATTAAAACTACATTGAGAGACCACTTTCTTTTATCATACTGGCAAAAATCTAAGTTTCATTATAGTACTGTGGAGCTATAGGGCAATAGATCTTCTTACATATGGCTGAACCAAGGCTAAATCATGTAACTTTTGGAGAAGCAATTGGGGAATATTTACAAAAATATATGTGTACCCTCAGATCTAGCAATACTATTTCCAATCATTCATCTTACAGTTAATCCCTTATTGGTGTAAGGATATCTAATTAAATCTATATGTCTTAGTAAGACTGTTTATAGTAGGAAAAATTGAAAACTATCTAAATCAATAGAAGACTGGTTAATAAGTTGTAACTTATATACACAATAAGATAAAATTCACCCATGGAAAATAATAAGGAGGTCTGTGTGTACTCATATGGGATATCTATAATTTATATTAAGTGAAAAACAAAAGATAAACATAATGACTACTATTTCACAAAGGGAATAAAAGTATGTGTGTATACCTCAGTGACTAATGAACATAAATGGAAAGGATTTTTCTCATTATATACCTTCTTATGTTAATTTATCTTGAAAAAAGTGAATGCATTGTCTATCTAGGAGGAGGGAATGAAAAAGGGGAGGAACTGCTAAATGAAACTGAGCAAATTATGCCATGTACATGTATAAATATATTACAGAATTCTACTTTAAAGTGTAACTATAATGCACCAATTAAATAAATTAAGGTAAGAAACTAAATTTTATTTTAAAGAATAAAAACTCCTTTCAAGCTGGGTGCAATAGTGCATGACTGTAATCCCAGCAGCTTGGGAGGCTAAGTTAGCAGGATCGTGATTTCAAAGCCAGCCTCAGCAACAGCAAGGCCCTAAGCAACTCAGTGAGACCCTGTCTCTTAATAAATACAAAAGAGGGTGGGAATGTGGCTCAGTGGTCAAGTGCTCCCTGAGTTCAATCCCTGGTACCATTAAAAAAAAAACTCCTTTCAAAATATATATAAATATATACACAAATGTAATGTATATATTAATATATACATATATAAAATGTTTGTTTCATACATGTTTACTTTTATAAATATGAGTGTACAATAAAGAACAATCCTACAAAGATTTTGACTTAGTATATGTATTGACATGTACCAGAATAACTAATACTAGAATTCACTTATTTTGGAAAACCTGAAGTCATACTGGACACAGGAATACAAAGCACTTAAAATTTAGAAACCCTGGGCTGGGAATGTGGCTCAAGTGGTAGCACACTCGCCTAATATGCATGAGGCACTGGGTTCGATTCTCAGCACCACATAAAAATAAAATGGAGATATTGTGTCTACCTAAAACTAAAAAAATAAATATTAAAAAGAATTAAAAAAATAAAACATTAAAAAATTTAGAAACCTAAAAGTTTAGAAAGCACTTATGTTCTTTTTTTTTTAGAGAGAGAGAGAGAGAGAGAGAGAGAGAGAGAGAATTTTTTAATATTTATTTTTTTAGTTTTCGGCGGATACAACATCTTTATTTGTATGTGGTGCTGAGGATCGAACCCAGCATTGCACGCATGCCAGGCAAGCATGCTACCGCCTGAGCCACATCCCCAGCCCACTTATGTTCTTTTTTATAGATACTAAAATAGAATCAGAGCAAAATATTAGATTGCTTTTGATATGATACATAATCTGCATACAAACATATCTTTACAAGTTATAATAATTCCAGTTAATGCTAAATAATTTCAAAGAAGTCCTGATGCAGTTAACTTCTTTTAATGTCTATTAAAACTGTTACCTCTCAATAAGCATGGTAAGAATCTCAGCCTCCAGTACCAGATAAAACTAGATGCAAGAAATGCAACTTTTTCTATGGCTCAACTTAATTTCTGATCCAAAGCACCCATTTTCATAACATGGCTGAAATTTAATCTCAGTCAATTGGAGTTCTGCACTCCCCCCGCTCATTTTCATGAGAGTGTGTCTAAGGTTTGGAGAGTTTAAGTAGTTCTAAAGTGTTGAGGGGTGGGACTGTCTAGTTCAAACTGGATTTCACTTAGATATCCCATGCCAATAGTCTTCATGAATTGCTGCTGAATCCATCCACTTAACTCATATCTTTCTGCTACTTCTACTTCTGTGCCACTACTGGGTACACAAGAATCATTCTGCTCTTGTTGCTCTCTAAGTGTTATTAGAACCAGTAAATGCAGTTGAATGGCCCATCTACCAAAATTCTATGCCATCATTTAGGGTCCTACTATTTCCTCAGTGTTCAAGTTCTATTCAGGAAATCTAGTATAGGACCTGTCAGTTCTTGAAACTTAACAAAACTACTGCATGGTCAGTATTCTCTCAAAATCTAAGCTCTAACATACATAAATGTTAAAATGTATTCATGCATTTAACTTTCCTCCTTTATTGGGAGGCCTACCTGGTGAATATCCATTTGATTTCCTTAATACTGTAATGATATGATGTACCATCATTACACACAATAATAAAATTAGGAAAAAAAGGGTTTTAAGCCAATTTTCCTTCCAGGCAAATGAACAGAACTTGCTCTTTCATATATCACTTCACCACTCTACCTAATACAGATGGAAAAGGGCACTGAGCCAAAAGATCCATTAAAAACAAAAAGAAAGAAACTTCTGAGTCTGAAACTTCACTATTATCTCTTCCTATTTCCAATCTTAATAAGCACACAAAGATGCTTTCCTTGCTCATGGTACAGGACAGACTGCCCACATTGAAATCAATGAACACAGTCCACTTAACTGATAGGACAAGAACACGTTCTGATCCATGAACCAGGGTATGAGGGCTGGGGTGATGAATCAAACTTCTCTTTTTTCTCTCTCTCCCACAGAACAGCCTGCATGAATTCCTCCTTGTCAAATGCATTGATGTGCCTACTCCAGGTGAATCTGACAAAACTTCTGGATATGGCATCCACTGCCCAACCCCATAGATAAACATCTGATTGCTATGTTGCTGAATACTGAAAAATAACGTTTATGTAAACAGACCATTTTAGTACCTCCAAGTGTCCCAACTTTGCACCTGATTTGTTGCCACAATTGAACTCTGACACTAGAGGAACAAAATACCTCTTCAGATGTCAAACCCTTCCTGTCTAAAATGGGAGCAACTGAAACATCTGGGGAAAAGGTATATGGGGTCAATCACTGGAGCAGTCTGACCTTGACAGCAGTGGTCTTTCCATATTACACAAATTTCCAATTACACTCAAGTCCTGCCCATTAAAATGGACTTTTGGCTGGATGACCCCCATTGTAATCAATGACTTTTACATTCCCAGAACTATGTATGGCCCCATATGGCCCCACTGGTGTACTATTCTTTTTCATAAATTCAGGCTTTCAATATCCCTACAAATGCAAATAATGGGATATTGATGAAAGATACTCAACTATTCATAACAGTCTCCCCATTAAGCACATCCTACTTCATGGAATAACAGAGGAACTCCAAAACCAGAGACGACTCTGGTTACTCAGGAGAATTTCCAGGTGGCATTATAGCCTCTCTACTCATGCATAAGCTCCAGGTAACCTTTCCCTCTGTCAGAATCATTCAAGTAAAAAGGTGGTGCTGGACCTGTACTTGACTCTTGCAGAGGACATTAATGATAATACCTCAGCTTTGGGGGCGTAACAGACTGGCCTAAATTCCTTGGCTTTTAGTAGTGTTAAATCACCCTATAGCTGTCAGCTTCCTGCTGGCCAACAAAGGAATGGTCTCTGTGATTGCCAGCACTTTGTGTTGCACACAGAACACTAAAACTGGCAAAGTAAAGCAGCCCATAAGACTAAAGAGAAATGCCTCCTAGCTCTATAAAGTAGATTGGGCAAGCTATGGGGCATCTATTCTTGGCATGGCAACAGCTATGCCTCATGATTTTACATTTAATATTCTAGGCAGCTCTGATCACCCTGCTTAGAATTAGTCTCAGACTAATTGAAAGCATTTTTGACATAGCCCCTTAAAGTACAACATATTCAGGTCCATGAGTATGTTTCTAACTCACATCTTAAAAAAATCAAAGGGTGTAACTCAAACACCTATGTGAGATTTTTCAGGTCTACCCCAAAACCTCATGGTAGGCCTCATGGATGACAGCTGCCCTTCAGACATTAAACTTGGTGTACAGCCAATGCACTGCAGTTTCTGAAGCAGCTCTCCCAGGTGGCCATTCTCTTATACATATAAGCTTCTTTAGCTAGGGCCTTCGATAGAGACCTCCTTTGGTGTAAGACCCTGAAGAAACTTTTTCTGCACTGACAAAATACTTTTCCATTCCTAGCCCTTCTCCTCTATTCTGACACACTACCTCCCAGGGCTATACACTTTCAGTGAAATTATTCCACTCCTCTATGCTGATCCATCTAACCCTTGCTGGTACTGTGCCATGGAGAAAAATGGAACAATGGGGAAGTTAGTGCTTTCTCTAGTTTCACTTCATTTTTTATAAAACTGCAGTAAGTCAGTAAAGGTTCAACAGTTACTTTCATTATGGCTTTTTTCCCAGTGCTGAGAATAAAACTCAGGGCCTTCATGAATGCTAGGCAACCACTCTTAACACCAAGTCACATCCCCAGCCAACGTGATATGCTGTCTTAATGAGCTACTCTGACACTAAGCACCTTGGCTCTTCTCAGTTCAGCTGAGCTCTTGAAAGAACTTTTTTAAAGGATTCCCAACAGCTACATACAGTAAAACATCTTCCTAAAACATCTTAATATAGTAGTAATATTCAATTAAAATAAAATATTGTGGAAGGTGATGGTCATCATTATACAAAATATATGTATGAAGATGTGAATTTGGTGTCAACATACCTTATAAACAAACAGAGATATGTAAATTGTGGTATAAAGTTGTATTAAGAATTGTAATGCAAAAGAAACAGAGGAAAAAAGAAAAAAATCAATAAGTTATAGACTCCTCATCATTCTAATGTTTGATTTTAATATTTTCTCACTAGAATTCAATAACTTTTTAGTTGATTTGACACCTAGTCTCACATTTAAGATGACTCAATTCCTGTGGTTTTAGTAGTTTGAACATACCTTTTGTCCCCGAGGCCCTGGAGGTCCTTCTGGACCTGGGAATCCAGGCAAACCTGGATGGCCTTCTAAACCTGGAAATCCTCTCTCTCCCTGCAATGAAACAAGAATTAAAGGTAAAGTCATTTTTTAATTTCCAAGCACAGGCATGGTTGATACTCAAAAGATCAAATATCTATACAGACCATGATGTATTTTTTTTTTTTTTTGTAGTGCAGATTGAACTCAGGGGCACTTGACCACTGAGCCACACCCCCAGCCCTTTTTTGTATTTTATTTAGAGACAGGGTTTCACTGAGTTGCTTAGCACCTCGCTGTTGCTGAAGCTGGCTTTGAACTCGCAATCCTCCTGCCTCAGCCTCCCAAGCTGCTGGGATTACAGGCGTACACCACTGTGCCCAGCAAAACTGACAATTTAATGATATTGAATTCACAGTTTTTATTAACATGAAGAAAACTGTAAGATTTAAGGAGAAAAACACAAATCATGCCAAATTTATATCACACATAGTAGTGTAATCTCCTATAAAACTAAAGAATATATCAGAGATAAAGTGAGATTTAAACATACTAACATCAAGATTTTAACAAGGAAGATGGCAATAGGACCAGGAAATCACGTTTGTAAATGTTACATGAAAAAAGCATGGGGAAGAGATGAAGTATAAAAAGAAACCACTGGAGAAGCTTCCAGATTTGTTGTAAAGTAGAAGAATTGCAGGATTATACAGAGTAAAAATTCATTTGCTGGTTGGAGATTCAATTAAATTGGCCAGAACAAATCTTTAGAACATCAACTTTTTAATAATTTTTTCTGATTGTAAAATTAATATGATAAAGAAATGCACATTCAGTGTAGAAAACAAAAGATACAAGAAAACACCACCTCTATTCAGAATAATTGAATTTTGACTCAAATCTCAATTTTGATCATAGCAGTTAACACAAGCACAGGAGGGCTGCCTACCTACCAGTGAGGGCCCATCACATCTTATCAGCTAATGATAGTTATCTGATATATCTATAAAGCCAGAAAGGCAGGGGTAGAAAAGCCAGCAAGCATATTATTTAGATCAACATAAGAGGGTTAATTAATTTGTAAACAGCCAATAATAGTAAGAGTGTAAACTCCAATAGTCCTATGGAGACCAATCACAAAATTCTCCACCATGTACTTTAAGAACTAAAGGGCTCATAGCTTTCCGGCGTGTGCTTCCGTATAGAAGGCTACTAACATTTTCCTGATTTCCTAAGATTTAAGGATTTCTCAAAAAAAAAAAAAAACTTTCTCTAGCCAAATGTCTTTATAAGAACCCTCTTACCAGTTCCTAATAAAACAACAGCCCAGGCAGCACCTAAGAAAGAGAAAGCATCTGTACGTGCAAGGAAACTGACCCACAGGCCAGTGCATACATATTTCTCCTACGGTTTAAGATATACAGTAGACTTCTGTAGCTTTGACAATAATTACTTACTATGTATACATTTTCTACACATATATTCCTTTGTTGTTTCAATGAGTCATAAAATTGTGATTTAATATTCATCAACCTCAATTAATTACTTTGAAGAAAACAGGTCAAGAAGGGAGAAATTAAAAGTTTCAAAATCTGTACAACTAAACTACCTGAAATCATTAAAAAGCTCATTACTGGTAGAGGTAGCAGTAAAAATTCTATTGCAAATTCCAGTCAGAAAGAAAGGCAAGAAGGTAAAAAAAAAATCTAGTTCTAGTAGATTTCCATAAGTGGAAAACAGCTACTTTTGGGGATTTCAACTGCTATATAGAGCATACCTCTGCCAAAACTTGAGGATAATATTTGAAGAAAGCTATATTTTCTCTGATATGAAACTGCTTTCTGGGTTATAGTTAAGAAAAGAGACTAAAGAGTAGAAGATGATGAAAAGTTAATTATGTTAATTGTGTTGGAATTAATAAATAATACATCTAATAAAGGATATATCCTGAAATCTCCTCACACTAGATTCTATAATATCACATATAGCAGATTGAAAAATATTATAGTAACGAAGATAGAAGGTCAGCGATTGGCCAGCAACATACAAACTAGAAGATCAATTCTGAGACTCTCAAAGGTTAAAGTTTTCTGAGTGGAGACTACAGAAGCCTTGAGTAAGAAAGGGTTAAGTGTAGGGTCCTCTACTCAATTCCTCATATAGATGGTAGGGAAGACTGACATAGGTTTTGTGCTTACTCTTTGCTACCCTGTTAGGGGTTCATTTAATCCTTAAAAATACTCAAGATTTTTTTGTTACTTGCTAACAATAACAAACAGAAAATGATGTTGTGTGTCTGTATCTGTGGATCAGTTTCCTTATAGATATAGATACTTTCTCTTTCTTGGGTGCTGCCTGGGCTGTTATTATATTAGTATCTGCTTAAGAAGGTTCCTATAAAGACATTTGGCTAGAGAATTTTTTTTGAGGAAACCTTAAATCTTAGGAAATCAAGAGATCAAACTTAAAGAGAAAACCTGGTTTATCCTGTCTGCCTAGTTGAATATTAAAAAAAAATCATTCTTATTTTCCTTTGTAAAATAATATTCTCCCTCTACCTGTTCTTTAATTATTGGTATCATTGTAGGCTCTTTTTTGATCATCTTCTCTCTCTTTCCCTGGGAAATCTCACATATTAATGTTTCTCCTTAAAGCTAAATTCCTATAAACAACTGGTTTAAACATCACAGGCATTTAAAACTCAACAATAATAACAACTAACCCATACTGAATGTTTTTTATATGCCAGATGTTATTACAAATTCACAATGTTTTTATCTTATTTACTATTCCAAATGACAATATGAGTTAGATAGAATGAATTTCATTTTTTGTGTGAAAAATCACAAACAAGCTGAGCACAATGGTGCATGCCTGTAATCACAGCGGCTCCGGAAGCTGAGGCAGGAGAATGGCGAGTTCAAAGCCAGCCTCAGCAAAAAGGAGGCACTAAGCAACTCAGTGAGACCCTGTCTTTATATAAAATATAAAATAGGGATGGGGATGTGGCTCAGTGGTCGAGTGCCCCTGAGTTCAATCCCTAGTAACCCTTGCCCCAAAAAAGAAAAATAATGAACAGTGAAACCATTACCACAGCCAAAATAAAGAACACATCCATCACTTACAAAAGGTTCCTTGTGCCCTCAACTTTCCTGTGCTTCTACCTCTCTACCCCAATCCCACCACCCCAGGCACTGACTGATCTGCTTTCTGTCACTATACACTAAACTATTTCTTAATGAAACTTACATTTTCCAGAATTTTATATGAATGGAATCACACATATCATACTTTTGTCTAACTTTTCACTCAGCATCATTGTTTGATATTCAAACATGTTGTGATGGCTACTGGTAGTTAATCTATTTTTATTGCTGAGTAGTGTTTCATTGCATAGATATTTTGCAATTGTTCATTAAGTTACCTGATGATGGGCAGTTGGTTGTTTCTACTTTCTGGCTATTACAAATAAAGCTACTATGAATATTATTAATGCACTAGTTATATATTAATGTATGCTTTCATTTCTAATGGATAAATGCCTAAGAATGGACAGGGTCATACAATAGATAGCAAGTCAAAACTTTTAAAGAAACCATCAAACTGTTCCCCAAAGTGTTTGCATCATTTGACATTGCACTAGCAATCTACAATAGTTCCAATTACTCCACATCCTCACTTATACTTGGTATGGCCAATAATATTTAGATTATATTATAATGGTGCTATCTCCTTGTGATTGTTTTGTATTTCCCTAATTAATAATGTTGAACATCTTTTCATGTGTGATTTTGCCACCTATATATCAGATTTTATCAAGTGTATTAAAATCTCTTGCTACTTTCTTCTAATTTAATTTTAGTTGGGGTTGTTTGTTTTATTATTGAATTTTAAGAGTTCTTTAAATATTCTAGATACAAGTTCTTTTTTATAGACCTTATTTAATTAATTAATGTATTTATGTGGTGCTGAGGATCAAACCCAGGGCCTCACACATGCTAGGCGAGTGCTCTACCCCTGAGCCACAACCCCAGCCCCAGGATTCAAGTTCTTTAAGAGACATATGATTCACAATCTTTTTTCTAAGATTGTGGGATATCTTTTCATTAATTCTCTTTAAAAATGTCTTTGTGTGGGTGGGGGACAGGTACTAGGGATTGAATCTCAGGATTCTCTACCACTGAGCTATATATCCACAGCCCCATATATGTGATGTGTGTATTAATTTTGAGATAGGGTCACACTAAGTTGCTGAGGATCTCACTATGTTACTGAGATTAGCCTTGAACTTGTGATCCTTCTGCCTTGCTCTCCTGAGTCACTGGGATTACAGGAATGTACTACCGTGTCCAGCCCCACAATGACTTTTAAATAAGAAGAAATTCCTAATTTTGATGAAATGTAATTTTTTATTCAGCTTTTCATCACTGTGACCAAAAGACCCAACAAGAACAACTTAGAGGAGAAAAGTGTATTGTGGCTCAGGCTTTCAGAAGTTCCATCCCTGGTTGATGGACTTCATTGCTTTGGACTCAAGGTAAGGCAGAACATAATGGCAGAACAAAGCTACTTGGTTCATGACATCCAGGAAAGAGAGAGTACAAACAGGGTGCCAGGGAAATATAACTCCCAGAGGCACACCTTCAGTGACCTACTTCCTTGAACCATGCCCTACCTGCCTACAGTATATAAATAATGAATTTTCCAGTCCATGAACATGATATATATCTCCATTTATTCAGGTCTTCTATTTTTTCCAGCAATATTCTTATAGTTTTCAGTGTCCAGACATCGCATATTTTGTCTGACTTAGTCTTAAGTTTTCCAAATTTTTGTAATTGTCAAAGGCATTATTATGATTCCAATTTCCTAATTTTCATAGAAAATTGACTATGGAAATAGAACTGATTTTTTATTGATCTTAATTTATTTGTTTTTAAAATAATCTTTCTAAAAGCAGTAATGAATTTTTGGAACACCTTAGTGTATGTCCATAGAATTTTCTGCATTGACAAATTATGCCATCAATAGCAGCAAAGAAAAAAACAGCTTTATTTCTTCCTTTCCAGAGTGGATGCTTTTTGCTTATTTTTTCTTCTTTACTATACTAGTGATATTCGAATAGAGATGGTGAGAGCAGATATGTTTCTGAACTTAGGAGAAAATAACAAACTACCCACTGCATATAATTTTAGATGAATTGGTTTGGTAGATTCCCTTTAATGAGGAAATCTCTCCTACTCTTACTTTGCTAAGAGTTTATCACCAATGTAAATTGAAGTTGTAAAATGCATTCTTTATTGTCTATTAAGGTGGATGGTAGATTTATTTCTTTATGCTTTAAAATATTTTAGTATTTAATATAGTGAATGACAATTTTTTATTTTCACATGTTAAATGAAACATGCATTCCTAGCATATTATATACTTTATATGTTGTTAAATAGAATTTGCTAAAATTTTAAGACTCTCTGCATCTGTGTTCATGGAGGCTACTGATGTAGTTTTCTGTTTTGGTAATTCTGTCTCTGTCTAGTTTGGGTATCAGGACTATGCTTACTTCATGCAGATGGAAGACATTCCCTACTCCTGTATTTTCTAAATGCTTTCATGCAAGATTGACATTGTCTCCCACATAAATGTTTAATAGAATTCATCAGTGAAACCTTATGAAACTTGAGATTTTGTAGAAAGGATTGAAAATCCAATATCTTTATTATAAATACAGGGTTATTAATCTTTTGCTTATTTTATTCTATTATTTATTCATTTATTTTGTTTTGATAATATTTATTTCTCAAGGAACTTGTCCATTTCAACTAAGTTGCCAATTTTTAAAATATTTTTCTAGCTGTAGTTGGACACAATAGCTTTATTTGATTTATTTATTTTTATGTGGTGCTGAGGATTGAACCCAGCACCTCACATGTGCTAGGCGAGCATTCTACCACTCAGCCAGAACCCCAGCCCCAATTGTCAAATTTTTGTAAACATATATATAATATTCCATTATTGATCTTTAATTTTTGTAGTGTCATTCCTAATTGTATTTTTATTTTTCTCTGTATTACCAGTCATGCTATCAATTTATCAATTAACAAATTTGGGTAAGTTTTTTCTATTATTTGTTTTCTAGTTCATATATATTGATTTTTACCTTATTATCCTCTTTCTCTTAATTTAAATTTAGTTTACTTGTCCTTTTCTAGTTACTTAAGTAGGAAATTTTGATCACCAATGTTAATCATTCTTTTTTTACATAGATATTTAAAGCTGTTTCCCACCTAAGCACTCTTTTCATGTCATTCCAAATTTTCAATTGTTGCTTTTAAACAAAATACAACATTTTCCAATTCCAAACAATTTCCAATTCCAAAAAACAAAATTTTCCAATTTTCCTTCCAATTTCTTCCTTGATCCATCAGTTATGTAGAATAATGCTTTCTAATTTCCAAATAGTTGAGGTTTTTCTACAGATTGTTATTGGTTTCTTACTCGTTTCACTGTGATCAGGGAATGGATACTCATATTTTTAAACTTTTGGTATTTATAGGGTCTTATTTTGTAGCTCATAATATAGTTTATCTTGTTAAAAATTCCATGTGCTCTTGAAAAAATTGTATTTTGTAGTTATTGGACATAGTATTCTTTATATGTCAATAAGGCCAGGTTGTTAATAGTGCAATTCAAATCATCTACACCCTTAACTGACTTTCTGAGTATTGTCAATGACTGAGGTAGGAGTATCAGAATCTATAACTATGGTTGTAAATTTGTCCCTTTAATTCTGTCAGATTTGGCTTCGGGTATTTTGGAGCTATGATCTTACGCTTTAAATCCTCTTTTGTGTTAAATAAGAGAGAGGAAAAGGATATAGTCTTTTATATTTAACCACATATACACCATTTCTAGTGCCTTTCATTCCTTCCTGCAAATTCACACTTCTGTCTACTGACATTTCCCTTTAACCTGAAGAAATTTCTCTCTCAGTACATTTATGCCAAATTCTCTACATTCTTATCATTGCAAAATATCTTAAAAGTTTCCTTTATTTTTGAGGTATATTTTCACTGTATGATCATTATGTTTGCAGAATTTGTCAACTTCTAATGATATATTGCATATTATCCACACTCTCTGTGAAGGGCACATTCATGTCATCATTCCACTGTATGCAATAGGAATTTTCTCTAGCTTTTAAGATTTTCTTTTATTTGGCTTCTTTTTCATTGTTTCATTATGATGGGAACTATGTGTAGTTTTCTTTGCTTTTATCCTACTTGAGGTTTGTCCAAATTATTGTATCTACAAATTTATATTTTTCACCTACTGGCAGGGAATTATTTCCATTAATACTGTCCCATGTTTCATTATGTTTTTACCCCTCTGATCTTTCTCTCCTGTCCTTGTAGGACTTTATTGACATTTATTTTAGACTATTTGATATAGTTACACAGGTCACTAAGGCCCTAATCTTTCTATTTTTTTTTCATTTTTTCCTGTGTTCAGAGATCTTTTTTTTTTACTTTAAATCTTAAAGTTCATTGACCTTTTTCTTTTTTTAAATCTCAGCTCTGCTATTAAGTCTATCTGATAAATTTTTCTTCACTGAAAAATTCTGACATCAGTATTATTTTAGAGTTGATTTTCAACTTGGTAAGTTTTAATTGCATACTGGATAGTGTAGGTAATATATAGAAATTTTGGATTCTCTTATCTCTATCTGAAAAGTATTGAATTTTTGTTGTAACAAACTGTTAGCTAATGCCAGGCATGCTGGTACATGCCCATATCCCAGATACTTGGTAGTTTGAGGCTGAAAGATTAAAAGTTTGAGATTGGCCTGAACACATTAGTGAGGCATCATCTTAAAATAAATGGTATCATTTGGATCTAAAACTGCCCCCCAAAGAGCCCATGTGTTAAGCAATGTATCAATGGTCATAGGTTAAAATTGAATTATAAATGGAGTAGACTAATCTATTGGATGTATTAATAATTTGAATGAACAACTGGGGGATAACTATGGACAGATGGGTTTGACTGAAGTAAACAGGTCAATGAAGGCATGGCCTTCGACTATATTTGTCCCTGGCCCCTTCTTCTCCTCCCCTCTACTTTCCATCTGCCATGAGCTGAGTAACTTTCTTCCATCATGCCCTTCTGCTATCATGATCTGCTTCAACTCAGGCCTACAGCAATAGAGTCAATGGACCATGGACTGAAATTCTGAAATCATGAGCTTAAATACTTTTTTTCTCCTCTAAGTTGTTCTTGTCAGTTATTTACGTCACAGTGACAAAGATTTGACTGATACTAAGTTAAATAACATAAAAAGGATATTGCTTAGTGGTAGAACACTTTTCTAGCATGTATGAGGCCCTAGGTTCAACCCCCAGTGCTGAAAATATAATAGTTGAATCAGGTGAACTCAAACTTAAAACTGTTTTGCTTTCAATGAACTGCAGTTAAATCTATGTACATGTACTTCCATCATTTTTTTTTTTTTTTTTGGCTGGGTAGTATGACTCTTCCCTATACCTATGAAGTTCAGGATTTAACCATGAATTTGAGTGGAATCTTTAAGCATATTTTTAAACTCTCCTGTCTTTGTTTATTTCTACTCTAGCACATCTTCCCTTACTTTCAAGCCTTTCTGGCATCCTCAACTCTTTCTCTTGAAATCTCAAAGCATTCTAACTGTGGGTTTTTGTCAGGGTTGTAGCCATCCTCTAACATGCACACATGGGGTATACTCAGGAAGAAAAAATATAAATTTAAATTCACCTAATGTTTATTCTTCTTAATTTTTTTTAGTTGTAGATGGACACAATACCTTTATTTTTATTTATTTTATTTGTATGTGGTGCTGAGTATTGAACCCCGTGCCTCACAAGTTGTAGGCAAGTGCTCTACCACTGATACAACCCCAGCCCATAGTGTTCATTCTTTTTTAAAGAATCCTTTCCACTTTATTCCTTTGGCAACTATCCTATCTTATCAATTAGATATTATATTTTGTTCAGAGTTTTTAATTCTTATCTCCAGATAAATTAATGTGATAATAGTCACTGCACTATGATGTGGAATGAATCCCTCTTAGTCTTTTTATCACTACAGAAAACACTCTTACTACAAAACTATTTCCCTCAAACTAATGCTACTCATGTAAGTGTTCCATGGAAAATTATTTAATTAATATTAATGGGTATTCTGTTGGGAAAATAGGGATTACAAAGGTCAAATGGGCTTGAGAATAAAGAACTGCAAAATAATCAAACAAGTGGTTTTCTTTGATCTAGGACATTTAAACATCTTACTATGCTAATTAATCTTCCATATTCCTAAGTGGAATATACCCTTATGGCATTATCCCAAACTTTTCCATATATAATTAGTAGAACCATTCACTTATTCATTCAAAAACATTTATTGAACTCCCAAAAGTAGAGACCAGAGTGAGATTCTCCTCCTAATATAATTTTCTTTAGTTTAAAATTCACCAATTCACTATCCTTTTTTTATTTTTTGAATTTTTATGTAAGTCACTAACTTACAATGGCTAGGTTTAGGCTATTTAATACTCGCCTATTCTTGCTTTATAGTCATCATATCCATACAATAGGAGGTGCTGCTACAGGAAAAGGTAAAAATAGACATTCACCTATCAATAATTTGCAGAGACTAAAGAAAACTACATGGAATTGCCTAGCTTGGTATCCAGCACATCTTAGTAGCTTGATACATGTTTAATTTTTTAAAGTATTCTCTTCCTTTTGCCTATTAAGTCAGTGACTTCAACAAGATTAATAAGGGTAGATCAAAGTTTTCAGGCCAAATGCAGTTAGAAGCTTATTTTGTTTGGTCCAAGAGCCAAGAACTTTCTTGGTCACTTTTAAAAAGCTGTTTTTAGAAAGGAAAGAAGAGCTAGGATGTAGCTCAGTAGTAGAGTATTTGCCTAGTGTGTCTGAGTCCCTGGGTTTCAGTTTCAGCATCTCAACAGCAAACACACACACAAACAGGAAAGAAGAAAATGTGACACAGACCTCATGTGTCCCACAAAGCCTAAAATATTTGTTACATGGCCTTTTATAAGAAGATGTTAGCTGATCCCTGAGATACAATCCAATCTTTATAAGTTCTCAAAATAAACAGGAGAGTAGAACTTGTTTTATTTATTTACATGTTCAGATAGAAGCCCTATTTTGAAAATGTATTAAAAAAGTATTTTACTGGTTTTACTAAGCTTTAAAAGGCCTCTCCAATCTTACCTTTTCCCCTTTTATACCATTACAGTCACACTTTGATCCTGAAGAACATCCATAGCAAGCCTATAAAGAAAAGAAACAAGGGAAATAATTAAATATGAAACTGAAAATCAAATTCATGACTTAGAATTCAATGGAACTCAGTAATCCAAACTTTTAAAAACAGTGAACTATCTGAAAGGATATATAGAAATGACAAACAACAGTTACCTTTGGGGAAGCTCTAACCTTTTATTATATACATTTATGTTTGAGCTTTTCACAATGATCTAATATACTTTTTATCATTCTAAAGAAAGATATATCTTTTTAAATAAAGAGGATAAAATGAAAAAGAAATTCATATAACTTCCTTATAATGTGATTTGTCACATGTCCAAGTTCTAGAAATTCCTTTGTTTTTCTCCTAATATTACTTTAAAGAAGCCACCTCTCTATCTAAATTAGCAATCAATTTGGCAACTAGTCAAAGATAGCTCCCACTTGAAGTCAACTTGCTTCTTTGCATTCATGAGCAGTCATGGCACACAGAATACATAATGCTGTATTTTACCACTTTTTTTTCTTTGTCTCTACTCCCCCATCACTAACAGCAGCTCAACCTCTAACAGCTCCAAGCTTTACCAAAAAAGCTGCTTCCACAGCCTAAATGTTCTAAATAGCCACAACTAACACCTTAATTCGCTCATATTAGGAAGTAAGGTCCTAAAACAAACAAAAAAAAAAAAAAACAACTTCCTCTAAAATAAAAGTGTACAGTAAATAAGAAGAAAGTAGGTAACTTCTGCCATCCATAGCTATCTTTTACTCTGGCATGAAGCTGAACAGCTTAGAAAAACAAATAGTAATTAGTGTAACTTAGGTTGACAGCTTACTACTTATGTACAAGAACATGGCATGCTTTTCATCAAAGAGATCAACAAACTAACTTAACTGAAACCTTTGTATGATGCAAAAGCCAAATAAAGTTCATCCATTAGTGCTCAATCTGAAGAGTCTGTGGCTTAAAAAGTGCCTTTCCCTCCTACTCAACATTCCATACTTTCTTTTCTTTCTACTTTTTTTCCCAAGGCAGTTTACTGTAGTCACATCCCCAGTCCCTACCCTTTTGTTGAAACAGGGTCTCCTAAGTTGCTGAGGCTGGCCTGAAATTTGTGATCCTCCTACTTCAGCCTTCAGGGTTGCTGGGATTACAGGCTTATGCCGGGCTCCGTGCTTCCCTTTCTTTAGTCTACAACACAGCATCTTTCTGAATCCTTATCAACTAATGCAGCTGAAATTAGAAGCCACCCTCATGCTGAAATCTCTTTTCCTTATTATAAAAGCAAACCACAATGGCTTGAAGACAGAGGATCTCTCAATCAACTGCAAGAGGCTATTCTAGTAAAAGATGTACTCTTGACACTTCTAAATCAGTCTGTCAGGCAGCCATTATTTATTTATTATAAATAGGTGATTAGATTGTACACTGATTTTAGTGTTAAATGTTAACTACATTACAGTTTTATTCAGACAAACTCATTCATCATACATGAAGTGAGCATGATTACAGGCCAGAAAATTTTTTAGGTATGAAAGATATAAAAATGAATAAGATGCAACTCATGTTAACATAATTCAACAGATACTTATTGATCACGTGTTGTTTTGTGCCAGCCACTATGTTAAGTGCAAGCAGAAATACAAAGACAGTAAATCTTTGTTCTTTAATAGAAAGAATAAACCTATATACAAAAATTACATTATAATGAGACAGAAACAGGGGTTAATTTTAAATATAAAATATTCTTTGTAAAAAAATAAATTTTAGATTGTGCACACTCTCAGCATCCAATTACATGCATTAATAGAGGTGCAAAGGTTACTGCAAATCCAAAATGGCTGTTAATGTAAGAATAACATTTGAAGTTGAATGAATGACTACACACAATATGTGAATATATGTGCATAAGGGTTTTTTGTAAGTAGAAGATGGTATAATTTTGCATATTCAGTCTTTACGGGGAGATTTTCCTCTTTAAAATATGAATTAAAGATTCTGAGAATAATGCAAAGCAACTGGATAATAGGATTTCATTAATATGGAATAAAACTATGTGACTTCTTTACAATATTTTTCACTAATCAGTGTCCAAAAATCTCAGTATAATGTATAAACAAACAAAACCTTTAATGTTCTTCTGTGTGATTTTACAAGTGATTTTATGCAATATTTTTCTTAAAAATTGGTAATTTCATCTTTTTTATACATCTTTATTAATTAACTTGTAGTTTTCTTTAGAGAGATCACTACTTGAAACATTTTGGAATTATAGATAAATTTTAAAAATAAATTTTAAAGTTTAAATTTTGAATTTTATTTATTCTGCCTAGCTTATGGGAAGGACTCTGGTACTCATGGGTTAAAAACAAAAACCAGGCAACTGTAATACACACACCAACCACTAGATGCCACTTTCTATACAGTTATAACAGTGGCACCCACAAGGAAATAGCCCTAATTAGACATCTGATTAATGGAGTAACTTTTTTTAAAAACCAATTTCCATTAATATTGATTAAATGCTCAAAGAGTACAAAGCACAATATTATGTCTATGAGCTGTACAAAAATGTGTAAATGTAGGTGCTGCCTTTAAGGAGCTTCCAATCTAGATTTTAAAAAGAAAAAAGAAAAGAAAAACTATGCACAAACAAATTTAAATTAGAATAAAATGAAAAAAAAATGATAAGACAGATAATGGTAATGGAAAAAAGCACTAACACACAAGAAATATTCCCCTAGTTTACTTCAGAAGTTGAATCATTACAATCTCATTGACAAGCATTCCCATGCTCTAGGATCATTTTTTCACTTGTAAAAATGACATACATAGACAATATGATCTAATTATGTAGCTTCCAGATTCCACTGTGATTCTGTTAGGATCCACCAAGCAAAAATAAGTGTATAGTCAATAATTCTTAACACAAATTCCCTTGAGCCCGAGAGTATTAATAAAAGGTTGGTAAAAAAAAAAGTGAATACCTAGACTTCAATTCAGAAAAATGGACAGAAAGATATCTAGAGGCAAAATGACCATATTAAGCACTAAGATTTTAAAAAATTGAATGAGGCAAAGAGGTAAAATTAACATTTACAGACCTCAGTTTGAAATTCATTTCCTAAGTAAATGTGGAAAAAAATACTATCATAGGAGATAAGGCTAAACTATGATCTTTTCAATACTGTGGAAAATTAATTCTACAAAATCACACAAAACAGTTAAAGCAAGAAAATTATTGAATTATAATAATCTTTTAAAATTTTATTATGGGAGAAAATAATAAAATAAAAATTAAGGAAGGTTTTGCATTCGCACTTAGTAAAACACATCATAAAACTATAATAATTAAAACAGTGTGGTATTACTCAAAGAGTGGTAGCTTAACTAACTAAAATACTAAGGCCAGAAAAGACACACAGGTGTACGGACCCCCTACACACACATTTACTATATTATAAAAGTTGGCATGTCAAATCAATGTGAAATTAATGAGTCATTTAACATATGGTGCTGGGATAAGTACAGAAAATTATGAATTTACATCTTAGGCCACTACAACAAAAGTATATATTTGAGTATTATCCAAAATGTTTGGAACCAAAGTGTTTTTAATTTTCAACTATTTTTAGATTTTGGAATATTTGCTTATACATAATGAAATATTTTGGGGATGAGACGCAAATGTAAAAATGAACTCATTTATATCTTATATAAACCTTATACACATAGCCTGAAGGTAATATTAAACAGTGTTTTAAATACTCTTGTACATGGAGCAAAATTGCACTATGTGGAAATTTTTCCCTTGTGGTATAATGTCAGAGCTCAAAACCTTTCAGATTTTGAGTTTCAAACTTTCAGATTATGAATACCCAACTATAACAGGTATTAGATTTAAAAGTACAAGTAAAAAGCAAACTTGCAGCCCAATACAGTGGTGCACACCTGTAATCCCAGCTACTCCAGAGGATCTCAAGTTAGAGGCTGACCTGGGCAATTTGGCAAGACCCTGTCTAAAAATAAAATTTAAAAGGCTGGTGATGTAACTCAGTGGTAGACCACGTGCCCAGCATGTAAAAGGCCCTGGTTTTAATCTCCTGTACTAAAATGAAAACATGCAAATTCCTGGATGCATTAAGATTACCCAAAGAACCTTGTAACAATTCAGATACCAGGAACCCATCCTAAAGTTTGTTTCAGTAAGAAATAGAAGTTGACCAAAAGAATATGTAATTTTCATTTCATTTCATTTCTGACTGATACATAATATTTGTACATATTTATGAGGTACAATGTGAGAAAGAGTAAGAGGAAGGAGGGAGAAGGTAAGGCCAATCAGTAGGTACAATGTAGTTTGGTAGAAATAAGTTCTGGTGTTCTATGGTGCAACAAGTTTTAAATAACAATAATGGATTATGTATTTTAAAATCCTCTCTTATGTAACAGGAAATGGTATTGTTTATTTAAATTTATTTATTTACCTATTATAATTAGGTATATATGACAGCAGAATGCATTTTGATTCATTGTACACAATTGCAGCATAACTTTTCATTTCTCTGGTTGTACACGATATAGCATCACACCATATGTGTAGTCATACAGGTACCTAGGGCAATGATGTCCATCTCATTCCACCATCTTTCCTGCTCCCATGCCCCCTCCCCATCTCTCCCTCCCCTTTCACCAATCATAGTTCCTCCATTTTTCCCATACCCCACATTTTATGGATCTGCATCCACTTATCAGAGAGATTATTTGGCCTTTGTATTTTTGTAATAGGCTTACTTCACTTAGTATGATATTCTCCAACTCCATCCATTTACCTGCGAATGCCATAATTTTATTCTCTCTTTATGCCAAGAAATACTCCATTGTGTGTATATACCAGTTTCTTTATCCATTCATCTATTGAAGGGCATCTAGGTTGGTTCCACAGTTCAGCTACTGTGAATTGAGCTGCTATAAACATTGATGTGGCTGCATTACTATAGTATGCTGACTTTAAGTCCTTTGGGTGTATATGGGATAGCTGTGTCACATGGTGGCTCCATTCCAAGTTTTCTAAGGAATCTCCATAATGCTTTCCAGAGTGGTTGCATCAAATTGCAGTCCCATCAGCAATATATGAGTGTGCCTTTCCCCCCACATCCTCACCAAAACACTTACTGTTGTTTGTATTCTTGATAACAGCCATTTTGACTGGGATGAGATGAAATCTTAGAGTAGTTTTGATTTGCATTTCTCTATTACTAGAGACGATGAACATTTTTTCATATGTCTGTTGATCAAGTGTATATCTTCTTCTGAGAAGTGTCTGTTCAGTTCCTTAGCCCATTTGTTGATTGGGTTGTTTGTTTTATTGATGTTAATTTTTTGAGTTCCGTATATATACTTGAGATTAGTGCTCTGACATGTGTGTGGCAAAAATTTGCTCCCCAAATGTAGGTTCTTTCTTCCCCTCATTGATTGTTTCTTTTGCTGAGAAGAAGCTTTCAAAATCTTCTCTTATAGGTATTTTACAATGGTAAAGTTCCAATTCAATAGGAAGATATAACAATGACAATTATGCATGCGCCTAACAACAGAGCCAAAAAACACATGAAACAAAAACTGTCCCAACTGAAGAGAGAAATATAGACAATTTAATAACAGTATTTGGGGACTTCAATACCCCACATTCAATAATGGGTATAGTAGTGAGGCAGAAAATTAATAATAAAATAGAGAACTGAACAATACTACAAACCAGCAATACCTAACAGGCATTTATTCAACATTTTGTCCAATAATAAATGCACAGAACATTCTCCAGAATAGATCATAGGATAGGCCATCAAAAACACTATCAATAAATAAATTGAAATATACCAAGTATGTTTCCAAGCCACACTGAAATAGAATTTGAAAACAAGATTAGAAGGAAATTTGATATTCACAGCATATGGAAAAATTTTTTTAAAATTACTTATGAATATATGAGTCAAAGAAAATACAACATATATTAAAATATTGTAAGGTGAATGAAAATAACACAACCAAGTACCCCAAACACATGAGATATTTAAAGGAGTACTAGAGGAATTTTATTTATTTATTTATTTATTTATTTATTTGAGAGAGAGAGAGAGAGAGAGAGAGAGAGAGAGAGAATTTTTTTTAATATTTATTTTTTAGTTTTTGGCGGGCACAACATCTTTGCTTGTATGTGGTGCTGAGGATCGAACCCGGGCCGCAATGCATGGCAGGCGAGCGCACTACCGCTTGAGCCACATGCCCAGCCCGTAGAGGAAAATTTAGAGCATTGAATGTCTATATTTTTTCTTCTTCTTAAATATTTTATTAGTGCATTAGAATTATACATAATATTAAAAGCTTACATTTAAAAATACATGAAATAAATAACTTCCCCTTCAAGACATTAGTAAAAGGGAGCAAACAAAACCTCAATTGAAGAGAAGGAAGAAAATAACAACAATTTGAATTGAAATTAAGAAAATGAAGGATTAAAAACACAGATAATCAACAAAACTGAAATGTGGTGCTTAGGAAAGGTCAACAAAATTTCAAACCACCGCCGCCAGAAAAAAAAATAAATCAGGAATGAAAGAGGTTACATTACTAACAATGTAGGAATAGCAGGAAACTTCTTCAATCTGATATAAGGCATATACAAAAAAAATAATGTCACAATAGTTGATAATGAAAGACTGAATCATTTCCCTGTAAGATCAGAATGAGGGCTGGATCTGTAGCTCAGTGGTAGAGTGCTTGCCTAGCATGTGTGAGGCACTGGGTTGAATCCTCAGCACCACATAAAAATAAATAAATAAATAAATAAAGGTATAGTGTCTATTTACAACCAAAAATTTTAAAAAATATTAAAAAAAAAGACAAAGATATCCATTCTGTCATTTCTCTTGAAAATAATTCTAAAAGATTCTCTCCATGAAAATTAGGCAAGTAAGTAAACCATCAATACTGAAAAACAAGAATTAAAGAACATATATTTTTACATGTGACAAAGTCTTTTATCTAGAAATTCCTATTAGAATTAATAAATAGGTTCAAAAAGACTATAAGGTACACAATGAATATAAAAAATTCAATTGCATTTCTATATAATAGCATGAAATTAAATGAAAAATCCATTTTCAACCACATAAGAAAGAATAAAATTCTTAGGAATAAACTGAGCCAAAAATTCAAAACACATATTCTAAAAAATATCAAAACATTATTGAAATAATTTAATGATTATAAAATAAAGGAAGAATTCCCATATTCATGGATCAGAAAACTTAATATTCCTAAGACAGTAATCCTCCTCACATTTTTCTACAGATTCAAGGCAATTTTTTGTAAAAATTCCAAGTATATATTTTGCAAAATGGACAACCTGATAATAACATTGAATTTATATGTAACAGCAAGAAACCCAAAAAGCCAAAACAATATTGAAAAAGAGGAGTAAAATACTTACTACAAATGTATTCCAACTAATGTGGTAATGGCATGAGGTGAGACATACAGGTATTATACAGATACAATATCCTGCCTGCTACATGATTTTCATTATGAAATGAACAAAACAGACAAATCTATAATAACAACAAGTAGATTGGCTGTTGACTAAGACTGAGGAGTGAGGAATCAATGGGAAATGAAAGCTAAGAGATACGGATTTCCTTTGGGTTTGATAAAAATGCTCTATAACTGATTCAGGAGAATGTTACATTATACTATAAGTGTTCTAAAAAGTGCTGTACCCTCTAAATTAGTGAACTAGATGGTGTGAAAAACATATTTCAATGAGACTTTTATAAAATCAGTGTCAAGAAATAATATATGGGAAATCCATGCTGCCAGTAACTGTGAAAGGTCTGAGACTATTCCCTATTTGCAAGCTAACAAGTTAGTTTGCTAGTGTTTCATGAATGCTTGTAGAAGATGCAAGACTTCTTGATCAGAGACAATTTATCACTCAAAGCAATAGCCTGAGCTTCCCTGAACACCAATTTCCACTGAGTGATGCTAACCAGACAAGTTGATGCCTTCACCTGAGCTGCATTATTATTACAGGAGAGAAATCAAGAATTTAGAGAACCCACATATTTTATAATGGGCAGTAAGCTTGCTTGACTTTTGCTTGGAGATATTATCTTTATTATGCTAGAAGGTAAACAAATCTGGCCTTTCTTCCAAAGAGAGATACTATCTCTATTTTCAAGTTGTTCACTATAAAACAACCTTCAAAACAGTTCATTGAGAGGACAGTTCCTCTCCTGTTATGATGTACAGAGACATAAGAGATTCATGGAAAATTTTCTTCAAACATATTCCAGAATTTGAAAAAAAATAAGAGAATAAACAAATGCACCATATGAACAGAAATGAGAGTTTTAAATGAGAGTTTTCTCTATTATCTTGAATGTTTGATAATCCTTTTAAAATATTGTAATATTCTGAAATTGTTAATTATATTATGTTTATGTAGTATGATGTACTTTTCCTTAAGTAAGGCATGATGTATATACTGATGTGTTTAGGCATATGAAACGTTATTATCTATAACTTAGTTTTAATGGCCTAGGAAAAAAAAAGAAATGCACACACCCTTGTAAGATTTAAGTAGATGAATATACTGAGAAACACTTGAGTGCAAGAGACATAAAGCAAACATGGCAAATTGCTAACAAGTACTAAGTCTACATGAAGATATAATGACATTAATTTTATCTTTCAATTTTTTTGGAAATGTTATTATTAAAAAGTTAGAAATATTGAGAAATACACCCAAAACAAATATCCTTCAATGGCAAGAAAGGAGATATATTTCAACATGTATGCTTTTCATTAGAGATATTATAAACATAAGGCCACATTATAACAGTGATCCACTTTATGCTTTGAATGTACCCCTTGCTGCTCTGCCACTGTGACTTATTTTTAAATGGACATGTTTCTCTCTCTTCCTCTCTCCCTTCTCCTCCCTAAACTTTCCTCCCTAATCTCAGGATTACATTTCTTCCCTATTCTAGGAAGAGTTATCGACCCTTGAGCACACACTCATCACAGGAAAGAAGTACTCTGGGGATGGCACCAGAAGATCTTAGAAATTACTATCTCCCAAATTAATAAGTGAATTACAGCTCCAGACAGCACACATGGAATGTAACCGTTGAATCACCTCTTTAAAAACCCCTGTTCCCCATGATGTGCAGAATCACAGCCTCTCGGAAAAGAGTCCCTTGTGTTTTTCCCTTGCTAGTAAAGCAATGAAACTTTTATTTTCCTTTTTCTCAAAACTGTATCATCATTATTGGATTGACATTGGGGACAAGGACCAAGCTTTTGTTAACAACATGGAAAGGTTGATATAATAGATAAAAGATTCATACATAAATAATAACCACAGAAAGCTGGTAGCTGGTATAGCTATATTAATTTCAGACAAAGTAGACTTTAAAGTAAAATTTATTCTGAAAAATAAAACAGTATCACTTCAGAATGATAAAAGGTTTGGTTCACAGGTAAGATACTAAAAGGAAACCACCATAAACTGCATAAGCTATAACATTCTCAAAATATATCAAGTTAAAAACTATAAAATCTACAAATATAAATAGACAAATCCACAGTCATAGTTGGAGATTTTAAGCAGACCTCCAACAACTGGTAGAACATGTAAACAAAATAATCTGTAAGGATGTAGAGAGATTTGAACCTGAATAACATACTTATTCTAACGGACATATATAATACATCAAGTGAAGAACACATATTTATATCAGGTACACCCTGGAAGTTTATAAAAACTGACCATACATTGAAGGACCAGTGTACTCCTTCAGTGTACTCCTAATATTATACTATTTTCAATTAAATGAGTAATCTGCATTTACATTATTTTGAATATGTGATTCTAAACAAATCTCAAAGGACTGAATTCATACTGCATATTATCTTTAAATATCATGCAATTAAGTTAGAACAAAAAAAAATTTAAACAAAATCTTCCAGAGAACAGGAGGGATAAAATTAGCATAACCTTGAAACCAAACCTAAATAAGACTGAGTGTGAAAGAAAAAATACCAGCCAATCTTATCAATAAATATAGAGGCAAAATTCCTAAATACAATATGATAAAAATAAGCCCTAGCCATTGTTGAAAGGAAACAAAAGGATTGGAAAAGAAGAAAGAAAAATGTCATTCACAGATTATTAGATTACAGAGAGAAAATTCAAAATAACCTCTATAAACAGAATAAAGCTTAGTAAGGTAGCTAAATGTAAAATCATTATAATATTTTATACACCATAAACAAAAATCAGAAAACAAAAAAGAGACTACTTATAATAGTATTCCCAGTGTAGTCTCCCAGGGAGAAAGGGAGGGAACTAAAGAGGATAGAGCTTTAGGGAAAAAAAGTAAGAATGCAGTACAAAAAAAATTTCAAGTAATTGTAAACTATGAGGGAAAAATTTACACAGGAAAATAAATGTAATCACAGAGTACTGTCTGGCACTACAATAAGCAAACATATTCATGATACTCACATTTTCAAAATAACGTAAACACAATTTACTGATTTAATTGAAAATACTGCAACATTGGGAAGAAACTCAAGAAGTGAGATAAGAGTGGTAGTAGAAAGAGCACCTCATCTATCATAGCACAAAGTAAACAGAAAAAAATGTTGATAAAGCAAAAATTTTTGCAAGTTTTTGCCCTTAAAGAACCTATCTGAAAAGTCAAAGGGGATGAGGAAAAGAATTGACAGTTTTCAGCACTAAACTTTTTAACCTGTATCTGTATAATTCTATGCCATATTACCACACAATGGGTATTTGCATGAGTCTGATATTATTTTAAATCTCATATTATAAAAGAGAAGTTATCTTTAGCCTGGCTACCCTTTAAAAAAAGATCTCTATTTGTGGAGCCATGGATTCAACTTTTTTCAACAGTCAGGGTTAAACATTTTATATATCACTTTGTTACATCCCTTTATTTATAAGTTATCACAACCCAAAATCAAATCTTGCTAAATCTTCCTAATAAAGGTTATCAATAAAGGAATATTAAGAAGTTGAAAGAGTTCTTGAAAATTAGCTAATATATTCCTGTTGTTTAAAACACAAAGAGATGGAGGGCCAATAAATGACAGAGCCAAAGCTAGTATCATTTTCTTGACTTTTCTAATATTTAAAACTGATTTTCATTTGCTTTCATGTTCTGAGACAAAACTAATGTATTTTGCCAGATATTCTATAAACAGCAAATATCTTCTTTTCAAAATAATAAAAATCTTTCTTTTTTATTATTAGTTGTTCAAAACATTACATAGTTCTTGACATATCATATTTCATTCATTTGATTCAAGTGGGTTATGAACTCCCATTTTTACCCCGTATACAGATTGCAGAATCACATCGGTTACACATCCACGTTTTTACATATTGCCATACTAGTGTCTGTTGTATTCTGCTGCCTTTCCTATCCTCTACTATCCCCCCTCTCCTCCCCTCCCATCTTCTCTCTCTATCCCATCTACTGTAATTCATTTCTCTCCCTTATTTTTTACCATTTCACCTCACTTCCTCTTATATGTAATTTTGTATAACATTGAGGGTCTCCTTCCATTTCCATGCAATTCCCCTTCTCTCTCCCTTTCCCTCCCACCTCTCATCCCTGTTTAATGTTAATCTTCTTCTCATGCTCTTCCTCCCTGATCTGTTCTTAGTTGCTCTCCTTATACCAAAGAAGACATTTGGCATTTGTTTTTTACAGATTGGCTAGCTTCACTTAGCATAATCTGCTCTAATGCCATCCATTTTCCTGCAAATGCCATGATTTTGTCATTTTTCAGTGCAGAGTAATACTCCATTGTGTATAAATGCCACATTTTATTATCCATTCATCTATTGAAGGGCATCTAGGTTGGTTCCACAGTCTAGCTATTGTGAATTGTGCTTCTAGGAACATCATTGTAGCAGTAGCCCTATAGTATGGTCTTTTAAGGTCTTTAGGGAATAGTCCGAGAAGGGAAATAGCTGGGTCAAATGGTGGTTCCATTCCCAACTTTCCAAGAAATCTCCATACTGTCTTCCAAATTGGCGGCACCAATTTGCAGTCCCACCAGGAATGTACAAGTGTACCCTTTTCCCCACATCCTTGCCAGCACTTGTTGTTGTTTGACTTCATAATGGCTGCCAATCTTACTGGAGTGAGATGGTATCTTCGGGTGGTTTTGATTTGCATTTCTCTGACTGCTAGAGATGGTGAGCAGTTTTTCATGTACTTGTTGATTGATTGTATGTCCTCCTCTGAGAAGTGTCTGTTCAGGTCCTTGGCCCATTTGTTGATTGGGTTATTTGTTATCTTATTGTCTAATTTTTTGAGTTCTTTGTATACTCTGGATATTAGGGCTCTATCTGAAGTGTGAGGAGTAAAAATTTGTTCCCAGGATGTAGGCTCCCTATTTACTTCTCTTATTGTTTCTCTTGCTGAGAAAAAAACTTTTTAGTTTGAGTAAGTCCCATTTGTTGATTCTTGTTTTTAACGCTTGTGCTATGGGTGTCCTATTAAGGAATTTGGAGCCTGACCCCACAATATGTAGATCAGAGCCAACTTTTTATTCTATCAGATGCAGAGTCTCTGATTTGATATCAAGCTCCTTGATCCATTTTGAGTTAACTTTTGTGCATGGCGAGAGAAAGGGATTCAGTTTCATTTTGTTGCATATGGATTTCCAGTTTTCCCAGCACCATTTGTTGAAGATGCTATCCTTCCTCCATTGCATGCTTTTAGCCACTTTTGCAAATATAAGATAGTCTTAATTTTGTGGATTGGTCTCTGTGTCCTCTATTCTGTACCATTGGTCCACCTACCTGTTTTGATATCAATACCATGCTGTTTTTGTTACTATTGTTCTGTAGTATAGTTTGAAGTCTGGTGTCACTATACCACCTCATTCACTCTTCCTGCTTAGAATTGTTTTTGCTATTCTGGGTCTTTTATTTTTCCATATGAATTTCATGATTGCTTTATCTATTTCTACAAGAAATGTTGTTGGGATTTTGATTGGCATTGCATTAAACCTATAGAAAACTTTTGGTAATATCACCATGTTAAAGATGTTAGTTCTGCCTATCCATGAACAGGGTATATTTTTCCATCTTCTAAGGTCTTCTTCTACTTCTCTCTTTAGGGTTCTGTAGTTTTCATTGTATAAATCTTTCAACTCTTTTGTTAGGTTGATTCCCAAGTATTTTATTTTATTTTATTTTTGAGAATATTGTGAATGGGGTGATTGTCCTCATTTCCATTTCAGAGGATTTGTCGCTGATATACAGGAATGCCTTTGATTTATGCGTGTTGATTTTATATCCTGCCATTTTGCTGAATTCATTTATTAGCTCTAGTAATTCCTTTGTAGACCCTTTTGGTTCTGCTAGGTATAGGATCATGTCATCGGCAAATAGTGCTAATTTAAGTTCTTCTTTTCCTATATTTATGCCTTTAATTTCTTTCATCTATCTAATTGCTCTGGCTAGTGTTTCAAGAACTATGTTGAATAGAAGTGGTGAGAGAGGGCATCCCTGTCTTGTTCCAGATTTTAGAGGGAATGCCTTCAATTTTTCTCCATTCAGAATGATGCTAGCCTGAGGCTTATCATAGATTGCTTTTACAATGTTGAGGTATGTTCCTGTTATCCCTAGTTTTTCGAGAGTTTTGAACATAAAGGGATGCTGTACTTTGTCGAATGCTTTTTCCGCATCTATCGAGATGATCATATGGTTCTTATTTTTAAGTCTATTGATGTGGTGAATAACATTTATTGATTTCCCTATATTGAACCAGCCTTGCATCCCAGGGATGAATCCTACTTGATCATGGTGCACGATCTTTTTGATATGTTTCTGTATTCGATTTGCCAGAATTTTATTGAGGATTTTTGCATCTAGGTTCATTAGAGATATTGGTCTGTAGTTTTCTTTCTTTGAAGTGTCTTTGTCTGGTTTAGGAATCAGGGTGATGTTGGCCTCCTAGAATGAATTTGGAAGTTCTCCCTCTTTTTCCATTTCCTGAAATAGCTTGAAAAGTATTGGTATTAGTTCTTCCTTAAAGGTTTTGTAAAACTCTGCTGTATACCCATCTGGTCCTGGGCTTTTCTTAGTTGGTAGTCTTTTGATGGCTTCTTCTATTTCCTCAATTGATATTGGTCTGTTTAGGTTGTGTATATCCCCCTGACTCAATCTGGGCAGATCATATGACTTAAGAAATTTATTGATGCCTTCACTATCTTCTATTTTATTGGAGAATAAGGATTCAAAATAATTTCTAATTATCTTCTGTATTTCTGTAGTGTCTGTTGTGATATTGCCTTTCTCATCCCGTATGCTAGTAATTTGAGTGCTCTCTCTTCTTCTCTTCATTAGCATGGCTATGGGTCTGTCGATCTTATTTATATATTCAAAGAACCAACTTTTTAGTTTTGTCGATTTTTTCAATTTTTTCTTTTGTTTCAATTTCATTGATTTCAGCTCTGATTTTAATTATTTCTTGCCTTCTACTACTTTTGCTGTTGTTTTGTTCTTCTTTTTCTAGGGTTTTGAGATGAAGTGTGAGATAATTTATTTGTTGTTTTTTTTTTCTTTTTTTAAGGAATAAACTCCAAGCAATGAATTTTCCTCTTAGAACTGCTTTCATTGTGTCCCACAGATTCTGATATGTTGTGTCTGTGTTTTCATTTATCTCTAAGAATTTTTTAATTTCCTCCTTGATGTCTTCTGTAACCCATTGATCATTCAGTAACCTATTGTTCATTCTCCAAGTGATGCAGGATTTTTCCTTCCTTCTTTTATCGTTGATTTCCAGTTTCATTCCATTATGATCAGATAGGATGCATGGTATTATCTCTACTCCTTTATAATGTCTAAGAGTTGCCCTGTGACATAATATACGGTCTATTTTTGAGAAGGATCCATGTGCTGCTGAGAAAAAAGTGTAACTGCTTGATGTTCGGTGGTATATTCTGTATATATCAATTAAGTCTAAATTATTAATTGTATTATTGAGCTCTGTGGTTTCTTTATTCAACTTTTGTTTGGAAGATCTGTCCAGTGGTGAGAGAGGTGTTTTAAAGTCTTCCATAATTATTGTACTGTGGTCTATTTGACTCTTGAACTCGAGAAGAGTTTGTTTGATAAACATAGGTGCACCATTGTTTGGGGCATATATATTTATGATTGTTATGTCTTGTTGGTGTATGGTTCCCTTGAGCAGTATGTAGTGTCCTTATTTATCCCTTTTGATTAACTTTGGCTTGAAGTCTATTTTATTTGATATGAGTATGGACACTCGTGCTTGTTTTTGAGGTCCATCTGAGTGATATGTTTTTTTCCCAACCTTTCACCTTCATTCTGTGTATGTCTTTTCCTATCAAATGCATCTCCTGTAGGCAGCATATTGTTGGATCTTTTTTTTTTTTTTGATCCATTCTACTAGCCTGTGTCTCTTGATTGGTGAGTTTAAGCCATTAACATTTAGGGTTATTATTGAGATATGGTTTGTACTTCCAGCCATATTTGTTTATTTATGTTACTTGACATTATTTGTTTTTCCTCTTTGATTATTTTTTCCCTTTATTGTACTACCTTCCACTGTTGGTTTTCATTGTTATTTTCCATTTCCTCTTCCTGTAATGTTTTGCCAAGGATGTTTTGAAGAGCTGGTTTTCTAGCTGCAAATTCTTTTAACTTTTGTTTATCGTGGAAGGTTTTAATTTCATCTTCCATCCTGAGGTTTAATTTCGCTGGATACACAATTCTTGGTTGGAACCCATTTTCTTTCAGCGTTTGAAATATGTTGTTCCAGGATCTTCTAGCTTTCAGAGTCTGTGTTGAAAGATCAGATGTTATCCTGATTGGTTTACCCCTAAATGTAATCTGTTTCCTTTCTATTGTAGCTTTTAAATTCTCTCCTTATTTTGTATGTTGGGCATCTTTCTTATATTGTGTCTTGGTGGATCTCTTGTGATTTTGCACATTCAGCTTCCTGTAGGCTTCTAGGATTTGGGAATTCTGTTTCATTCTTCAAGTCTGGGAAGTTTTCTTGTAATATTTCATTGAACAGATTGCTCATTTCTTTGGTTTGGACCCCTATACCTTCCTGTATCCCAATAACTTTTAAGTTTGGGCTGTTTATGTTATCCCATATTTCTTGGATGTTCTGCTCATGGTTTCTTAACAGTCTCGCTGAGCTGTCTATGTTCTTTTCAAGTTGAAATACTTTGTCTTCATTGTCTGGTGTTCTGTCTTCTAAGTTTTCTACTCTGCTGGTAGTACTCTCATTTGAGTTTTTAATTTGGTTTATTGCTTCCTGCATTTCTAGTATTTCTGTTTGTTTTTTATAACCTCTATCTCCCTGTATAGTTGATCTTTTGCTTCTTGGATTTGTTTATGTAATTCATTGTCAAAGTGAGCTTTCATTGTCTGATTTTGCTGTCTAATGTCTTCCTTGAGACTCCAGATCATCTGAAGCATGTATATCCTGAATTCTTTATCTGACATTCCATCTGCTGCAGATATTACCTCTTCTAAAGTTGAGTTGACCTGCATTGCTTGTGGTCCTTTCTTTCCTTGTCTTTTCATACTGTTCGTGTTTCTTTCTGCTTTGTGAAACTGTTGTGTTATTGATTTTCCCCCTATATATTTATATTGCTCTTGTATAGTTGCAAAGTCTCCCTTTTGTGGAGAAAGACAATGTTAACAGTTCCAAATATCAATAGTACATCATCTAAGCACACGTTTTCCTTATTATTACATTTATAGCTAGACTTTATGTCTACAAATGTTGGTTTAGATTATCATTTACAAATACAGTCATTAGTTTCATGAAAGGCATACCGTTTCTGGTAGCTTGAAGAAAACTGAATTTCAGGTGTAGGATGTTATGTTTAGGGGGAAAGGAGTGAGGGTATGGGGTTAAAATAACTTAGTAACTTTGTAAAGCTCTAACCAATAAATGGGTAATTTATGGAAGAATGTCTAGATTCAAACTCCTATCTGTATTTATAAGATTACCCTACTTATAAATAGTAAAATTTAGGGGGTTGCAAGTGGGATAGAGGGAGTAAGAAGGAGAAAAACAAATAACAAGGAAAGAAAGAGAAAAAAGAGAGTGGGAAAAAGAAAATAAGAGAAAAAAGAAAAGAAATAAAAGGGGGAGGGATGTGGGGCATATGCAATTCCTCTATGTTATATTTTTCTGGTGATTCAGTAGTTAAAGACCTTTTTCATGCACAATTCTTGGTTTCACAATTTGTTGAGGTTGCGAGGACCAGAGGGGGAAAGGTAGAGATGACTGGATGAATGGATGAAAAGAGAAAGAGAAGAGAAAAAAAGGAAAAAAAATGTCTCTCAGAACTCTGTTTTCTTTTCTTCCAGTGGGTGGCATTGTCTATTCCTAGCTTGAGTCTTTGGGTTCAGGATGGTGGTGGTAGTCAGTGTGAGAGAACTTGAGCTTCCACCTGTGGCCTCTCTACTCTTATTCTCTGAGATGTAAACCAGGTGCCTGATCCGCTGCAGAACCAAGCTGGTAGCCACGCCACCGGTTGATGGGTTTTAAGGGTTGGTGGGATTTTCCAAGATGAGTTCCATCAGTTTTTCTCATAAGGTGTTTGATGAGGTGGGGGGTGTTGGGGAGACCTTATGTTTGTCCAGAGCTTGGTCAGGTGATCGCACTGGCGGGCGGCTGTGCCCCCTCTCCAGGCCGCGTGGTCTGCCTACCGCACAGGCGGCAGCTGGGCCCCTCCTCCAGTTGGGGTGGTCTGCCTACCACACAGATGGGCGGCTGGGCCCCTTCTACCAAAAATCTTTCTTAAAAAATCAAATTATACATGAAGACATTAATCAGTTGGAAAGCTTTTTAACCAAAGCAGAAGCTGACACTTTCTACACACTTAGAAATAAATATCAGAGACTTATTAAAAGATGATGCTTATAACATGCAATTCACCAATACTAACAAAATCGATGATGTCTACTTATTAAAAACATTGGAATTTGTAAGATATTCAAAGAATAAAATGTGCTAATTGAGTTTTTGCGGAACTTTGTTCTTTTTTTCTTCCAGTGGGGCAGGGGAAGAAGGAGATTGGAGAAAGGAGGTAGAAGGCCCAAGAATAACACCAGGCAGAAGAAGTATGCCACCCTTTAAGGATACTCTTAAAGTCACCATTGATCAAAGTGAGCCCAAAGATTTGAAGACATCAGTCATCTGTCATTTACTCACATGTCTTATCTGGCATTTACTCTGGACAAATTACCAATCACTTCATTACAAGTATTTTAAACCTCAAAATCCATAGAAAAGTTCCTCAGATTAATCCCTAAACTTTATATTTGGGGTGAGGAAGCTATGCTTATTGCTCATTTAAGGTAATCTTTTTATTTCCCTTTGGATGTCATTTGAAAATACATGAACTGGAACTCTTTTTACTAATTAGAATATTGAATCCTTCTTGTGGCACTTGAGTAAATGGGATTTCTATGTTAGAAAGTTACCCTAAATCAGTATGGCAATTATGTTAGGAGTGGATTTTATGATTGGCAGATAGAAAAGAAACCAAATGTAAGCTATTTTAATCAAGAACAACTTTCCTACAAAGTTTTAGGTACCAAGGATCATAAATTAAATTTGACAAGTTTTTACTTGAGTGCTAGCTCTGTATAAATTAATGTGGAATATATGAAAATAATAAATAATGTATATTGACAGAAGAATATTATAACATAATAAGGGGAATTAGAGAAACAACAAATAAGTAGTTATTAGATAGACTGAGATAAATTACATACGATGAACATAAAGTATTTCCTCAAAAGAGAAAAAAAGGCTTTGAAAGTTAACACACAAAAAATTTACTTTTCATATGATACTTAAGTAGATTTACCCCTAGACTTACCCAAAGTTTTTCTTCTGTTTTTAGAATTTTAATATTTTATTTTATTTACATTAAATTTATTTTATTTATTCATTTGTTTTGAGATGTGGATCTTGCTACATTGTTAAAGGTAGCCCTGAACTCGAAATCCTCTGCCTCAGTCTCCTGAGTAACTGGGATTAAAGGGTTGTGCCACTGTGCCAGGCTCTAAATTTAATTTAACTGATACATAAAACCATGAAAATTGTATATATTAATGGAGTAATCTGTGATGTTTCGATACATGTGTACATTGTGTAATGTTTAAATCAGCTTAAACTTACCTATCTCTTAGAACATTTATCCTCCCAGCTTTCTGAAATGTATAGTAGATAATTGTAATCTATAGTCACCCTACTGTGGAGTAATACACCAGTGCTTCTTACTCCAATCTAACTGTAACTTAGTACCCACTGAACAATCTTTTCACTGTACTCTCCCCATCCTTCCCTCCTCTGTACTCTTCCCAACCTGGTACCACCATTCAACTCTCAACTTCTAAAGACACATATTTTTTTCATATTCTACATAGGAATGAGATGGTATAGTTCTTGTCTTTCTGCTCTTGACTCGTTTTACTTAATATAATAATCTCCTGTCCCATCCATGTTGTTGTAAATGACAGGATTCTATTCTTTTTGTGGCTAAACAGTATTCAATTGTGTATATGTACCATACTTTCTTTATTCATTTATCAGTGAATGGACCCTTAAGTTGTTTGTGTTTCTTGCCTATTGTGAATAGTTCTGGAAGGACATGGGAATGAAGATGTATCTTCAACATACTGGTTTCATTTCCCTTGGATGTATATCCAATAGTGAAATTGTTGGATCACATAGCAGTTCTACTTTTATATGTGTGTATGGTACTAGGGACTGAACACAGAGTTTCATGAATGCTAAGCAAGAACTCTACCACTGAGCTATATTCCCAGTGGCAATTGTGTTTTTATTTTTTAAGGAACCTCTCTACTATTTTCTCTAATAGTTGTATTAATTCACACAAAACAATTTGCAAGAGTTCCCTTTTGTTAACATCCTCACCAGCACTTATCTTCAGTTGTTTTTTAATAATATTCTATTCATCCTTACTAGGGTGAGGTATTAAGCTAATGGTAATTTTAATTTGCATTTCCCTAATGATTAGGACTTCCCAAATTTTTCAGGTGGAATAAACAATATTTGAAGAAAATAACTATACATAAGCATGTTCATGACCTAAAATGGAAAATAAATGGAAGTAAGGATCACAGCATAACAGAATTAGCAACTTTCTACTTCTTATCTCTGTATAATCCATGACAGTCACCTAAAATATTTCTAGCCATTCAGTTTTATCTTGTTAATATTTCCAGTGATAAGGAACTCACAAGATAGACAGCCCATAACACTGAGATTTAAGTAATTTCTGCAGTAGACATTTAACCTGCTTAACACCCTTAAGAAAATTCAACAGGAACTCAAGCAAGTAACATATTAAAATGATTTTAAATGAGATCAACTCAATGAATCTATTTAATTTTTTTCTTAAAAGCTATAATAGAAGCAGAAGAGGAAACATTTAATTACTTAAGTTGAAAGCACTTATTTTACTTTGAGGATGGAGAGGGATATACAATAGTTAAAGATAATATTTTCTGCTATAATGATTGTCATTCATAGCTAATATGAAAGCTTGGTAAGAAAATATGGTTATATGTGAATTTTTTAAATGCTAATTTGTTATGTATGATAGCAGAATGCATTACAATTCATACTACACACACAAAGCACAATTATTCACATTTCTGGTTGTACACAAAGTAGAGTCACACCATTCATGTCTTCATACATGTACTTAGGATAATTACATGTGCATTTTTAATAATAAAATGAAACACATTTTCAAATGATACTATCCAATCTAACATTATTTGTAAGGGATTATACACATGGAATTGTTGTATTGAGAAGTCTGGAGTGAAAGGGTTGCCAAGCAACAAAAGTTAAAACCAATATTTGTATAACTCTTTGAAATTTACAAATAGTATGAAATATTTTATTATACCTTCTTAGTAAAAATGCTATGATATATGCAAGTATATGTATCTCTATATTCAGATGTAGAAATTGAGGTTTAGAGGGAGTATTGAGTTTTTTAACGTGTTTATTTAGGACCACACAATAAGTTAACACTTGAACTCAGTTTTGGTTTTTGCCTCCACATGTTATGTTCTTTCTACTAATTCAATTTCTTTGGAAGAAAGTATCCAAATTTTTCAACAAAAAATTACTTTTTCAAAATGATGGTGTGATAAACATGAATGACACAATAAAACCATTAGATTTTAGGCTATATTTCTGGATGTTACAATACCTTCCAACATTATTGAGAATGATTTACTTCCAGATAAATGTGTTAACCATAGTTATGGCTTCACTAAAAAAATTATATTGAGAAGTAAGATGAACCCTGGTTTTATGGTAAGAAGAATCTTTATGTACTAGCTATTGACAGCACTGCATCTTTCCATTCTGTAGGGCATGTACAGACATATGCTGTTTTTCAATATCTTTCTCAGGATTGCAATAAAGCAGTTCCATAAATATAAAGAGATTAGCACAAGTTGAACTTATCTGTAGTTATTTGTTTTAACTTAGCCTTGGAAAAGTACTAACATCACAGATAAAAGAAGCAAACAAAAAGACCACAGTACCATGATAATAAGAATAAAAACTTTAGAGTTGTGCTGAGCATAAATATGTCTGGAATGTCTCCTATGAAGCAGTCAAAACCTGTGTTCTAAGTGCATTTAAGACTCAGTGAGCCCAACTCCAGGGCTCGATGCCAGTGTAAAAATGCACTAACATGCCCTAGGCCTCCTTGTTGCCTGCTTACAGGAAGGTAAGAAGAAGAAATTGTTTTTTGCCCTTACACCAAGTGGACCAGCATTTCCTGTGCATTTCTAACAGAATTACTGGCTGATCATCTCAGCAGCTGGTATTCACAATAGGAAGAGCTAATATGATCTTTATTTCATAGGCAGCAAAACAAGAAGCTCTGCTACCACTTTCAGTAAGGCATGTTTTATGCATGAAAAGTCCCCTGGCATTTTCCAGTAGAAATCAGAAAAACCCTATGGAAAGTATAATTACCAAAAGCAGGAATACTTTAGTTCTGGCTGTTTCATTTGTGACCAACAGGAAAAAATGATACATGTTTAATAATGTTCTTGATTGTGGGACACTGATTACATAAAATGATCTATCAAGGATGGAAAATTTGGCACCAATGCCCTCACAGCACTTCCCTTATAGTAAGCTAGAAACTGTCAATATTTTTTAAAAAACTTTCAGCTTTCTCTTAATATTAAAGCTGTCAGTACTTCTTCAATACTCATTACTCAGATAGAATAATCATCTCAACAATAGTTTCAATTTTTTATACTTTCAAAATCTATTATCACTTCATGCTCTTGTCATGACAAAAATCTATGCTTTGCTTAACCTTACTTTAGGGTGATTAGGAAGTACAGGCAAGAAAAAAATGATTCAATAAACAGATCTGAAAGATGGAAGTAGAGAATTCTTTGCAGGCAGAAAGAATCCAAGATATGCTTTACCTCCCTACAGTTAATCAATGAGCTTTCTTTTTTCAGGTGCTGGGTATTGAACATAGGGCCTTGATCTAGCCAGGAAAATGTTCTATCTTTAGCCACATCCCCAATCCTAATGAGCTTTTATTTAGAAAAAAAAATAGCAACAACCTGGCAATTTGCTACTTAATCTTATGTTAATTTGAGACTATACTTCATTTTTATGACTAGCTCTTTTTTAGGAAAATAATATTAAGAGTATTGGGTGAAAAGTTTTAAGAACCATATATAAACTAGAAAAATTATTTTAGATATGCAACTTTAACTGACCAAGGAAATACAAACATAACTCAGGGCAACACTGAATTTAAAACAAAAAATAATGAAACAAATATAACAGCAGAAAGTCATAAAGGGAAATTAAAACTTTACCTCAGGTAGAACAAGAGCTACAGGCAAGGCACAGTGGCACAAACCTGTAATCCTAGAGGTCCAAGAGGATGAGACAGGAGGATCACAAGTTCAAAGCCAGCCCTAGCACTGGTGAGGCCCTAGGCAACTCAGTGAGACCCTGTCTCAAAATAAAATACAAAATAGGGCTGGGTATGTGGCTAAATGGTTGAGTGCCCCTGAGTTCAATCCCAGTATCAAAAAAAAAAAATAAAGCTACATGTGAATAGACAAAATTGGAGGAGAATGGAATGTACAATAATATATTGACTTGTGGCTAGATTTTTAAAAAATGGAATATATCTATTTTGGGGGAGGTACCAGGATTGAACTCAGGGGCACTCGATCACTGAGCCACATCCCTAGCCCTGTTTTGTATTTTATTAGAGACAGGGTCTCACTGAGTGGCTTAACACCTCGCTAAATTGCTGACGCTGGCTTTGAACTTGCTATCCTCCTGCCTCCACCTCCTGTGCCACTGGGATTACAGGCTTGTGTCACGGCACCCAGCTATCTCTCTATTCTTTTCTTAAATGTTTTTTTTTAAGTCGTTGATGTACCTTTATTTTATTCATTAGTATGTGGTGCTGAGAATCAAACCCAGTGCCTCACGCATGCCAGGCAAGTACGCTACCACTGAGCCACAACCCCAGCTCCTATCTCTCTATTCTTGAGGGAGTACTAGTCACATTTCTAGTTACTAACCCTCTGCAATATGAAGAGATAAGCTGTATATGATTTGATTCCATAAACATGCATTTCAAGCTTTACTATCTCAAAAGTAACAGATACTGTAAGGGATAGGAAAGATGAACTGGTACACAGAATCTACCTTCATAGATCTTGTACTTTAGTTGAAATTTTTCTTTATACCAATTTTGTCAATAGTCTACAACATTTGTTCATTATTGTGCCTTAACACTACTATAATATCAATGATTATACCAATATCAAATTTTAAATACTACATACCAACATTATTCCTGGAGCATTTATATGTAATGATTAATCATCCCTAAACTCTGAGTATGTAATTATTACACAGTGTAAAATTAATTTGAACTATTTAATTCATTCTAGAAAAGTTTCTTCAGAGGAATTTCAAACAGAAGGTTTTATTTTTAAAAAAAATATTTTTGTAGTTGTACACAATAACTTGGTGCTGAGGATCCTTGCACGTGTGAGGCGAGTGCTCTACTGCTGAGCCATAACCCCAGCCCCAGAAGGTTTTATTATTGACAAATACATTTTATTTATTATAAAAAATAAACTGCAAAAAATGCATAGGGAATCAGTCTGATCATCATCCAAGACTCAAATCAATCAACTTCCACTGGAGAAGGCACCAAAAGGAACCTGGACTAACGTTTCTGGTATCTTAGACACTAATTAGCTGTGATTGCAAACATTCCATTGATATTATGGGACACAACAGCTTCTTGAAACTAATCAATTAAAGTTTTCATCAGATGAATATTTTGTGTGTGTGTGTGGTGCTGGGGATTGAACCCAGGGCCTTGTGCATGTGAGGCAAGTACTTTACCAACTGAGACTGTATCCCTAGACCCCAGATGAATATTTTTGAAGTTGATTATTTTACTATTAAACAGCAGGAACTGAATATACTTCTATTGTATTACTTAAAAAATGAAAAAAGCTCAGTCTTGAGAAGATGGTTGAAATCAGATTATTTCCAACAAAAGGATTTTAGACTTTAATCCTGAGGAACATAGTTGAATGCACTGATATTTGGCAGTAAGAGTCACAAACTGATGAAAAACTTATAATGTCAGATTGGTATTGTTAATATTAAGCAAGGTAAGAAAAAGCAGAGCATAGACAGCTGTATACCCTGTAAAGTAATAAGCAGATTTTGGAAAGTTCCCACTTAACAATTCTGATTTCACTGTCAAATACTAAAATAATTGTGATTAAGGGCAGTTCTATGAAAGCAATATTCTATCTTACAAGCACAGGAATACAATGCAAAAGAAAACAGGCGTGTGACTAAACCAGAGGTACACCACAGGGAACATTCTGACTAAATCAGATTTTTAAATCATGTGAATCAAGGAAAAAAGATGGTAATGAAAATAAGACAGACACAATGAGTAACATAAACCTATAAGAGAGTTAAAAACCTAAAAGGAACCAAAGCTTATAGGGAAAAAAATTGCTTAGAAAAACGAATGTAGCCAACAGAGAAGTTGTTTGTCTGGTGTTTAGAAACTCTGTTTAGTTCATCTGCAACATGGAAGGTGGTCTTCAAATAAATAAAAATGAAAATTGATTCCTTATCTAAGGGCAGGCAATATAACTCTTGATGATATTCACATTGTTAGTTTCAAATAATAACATACTAAATTAATGTAAGCTTTCTTATAAACACTTCTGAGATTCTTTTTTAAGTATGGAAAGTAGATAACTCAAAGTGATAAACTTCAGTATTATTAAAGAGAGAGGAATTACAGAAACTAAAGAAAAGGTACCCCAAAACCAGGCTAAATAAGAAATTAGTTTTTTTTTAGATAAAGGAAGTGGAAAAGCATAGTGACTTTAATTTCATCAAGGAGATTAACAAGGAGTTAAACACAATATTCCTTTTTTTTTTTTTTTTTAGTACTAGGGATTGGACCCAGTGGCACTCAACCACTGAGCTAAGTCCCCAGCCCTTTTCATTTCTTATTTTGAGACAGGGTTTTGCTAAGTTGCTTAGGGCCTTGCTAAATTGCTGAGTCTGGCTTCAAATTTGTGATCCTCCTGCCTCCACCTCCCAAATTGCTGGGATTACAGGTGTGTGCCACTGCACCAAGTTAAACACAATATTCCTTTAGATAAAATGATAAAACATGGCTAGAAAACATTATAATTAAACCATGGATTGCCTATAGTTCTTCTGTAGACTATAATAAGGTGGTCCTGCAATATCTGAATCTCCTGATAATTCTATGACCTTATTTCTTAACACTATCTTATTCTCTAACTTCCCTTTGGAATTGAGCAATGTAAACTAGCACAGTGGTCCTCAATATCTGTGTCCAACAAAGAGTTTTAGGAAAGATTGAATATTGTTAAATTCAAATATCCCCAAAGATTATGTCCCATATTATATAAAGTATAAGAACAATTTTCCAAGTAAATGGTAAATAAAAAGAAAGCATAAAACATTTATCCTGCCTTTTAAATATGAACTGCATCACTTAGTGATGAAATAATAGATGGGTGGAACTATCTAATATTTGATAGCATTTCAACTGACTTAGTTAACCATCACAAAATTCTACTGACTAGGTAGCTAAAACAATAGAAATTAATTTTCTCACAGTTCTACAGGCTTAAATAAGTTCAAAGTTCCTGTGTTATTTGGTTTCTGCTGAGGTCTCTCTTCTCTGTAGATAGCTGACTTTTTAAAAAGTCCTTACATAACAGGGAAAGAGTAAATTCTGTGGTGTGTCTTTTTTTAAAAAATATTTTTAGTTGCAGATGGACATAATACCTTTATTTTATTTATTTATTTTTATGTCATGCTAAAGATTAAATGCATTGCCTCACAGATGCGAGGCAAGCACACTACCACTGAACCACAACCCCAGCCCTTGTGTATCTTTTTTAAAGAACACTTATACTATCAGATAGGGCCCTAGTCTTGTGACCTTATTTGACTTTAATTACATCCTTACTCCAAATACAGATACACTGATTATCAGGAATTCAATATACATATTTTTAGAGAACATAATCCAGTCCATAATAACAACTAATAAATGAGAAAATATAAATTTGGAATATCATTACTTTTCAAACTAAATTAACTAATAAACTTATTAAGCATCAAACCTTCATAAATTCTTTAAATATGGAGTAGGGCTCAATGTAATAAGCATCCCAAGTGACAAAACTGTAGGTAGTCTTCTGACTATGTATTATGAGATAATGAGCCAGAGAAAAAGGGGAAATAAGATATTACTCTTCTCCTTTGTTCCTTCATCTTTCCACAACCTCTTTGTTCCTACTGTCATTTAGTCCTAATCTAACTGAAGAATATATTTTGGGCACAGTTCCTGATATGAGCACTCTGAATTTGGCCAAATTTGAGAATTAGGAAATCTTTCTTACCCTATACCCCAAACCCTTCTAGATTTTTCTCTAATTGTTTACTCTCTCCATCTCCCAACATCTTTTCACTCTTCCTTAAACTTCTGTTCCCATTAATCTTGCTATCTTCAACCCTCCTTTGTTGATCTGAAACACTCTTATGTATACTAATGCTTTTACTAATCATATCTTTCTCCACAATTCTATTGTAAGGGAGGGTTAGTAATAGATAGATAGACAGTCAGATATACCTGAAAAGGTACACTACTTTTTTTGTTCTTTTAATGTTACTTTAGTTGTTGCATATTTTTGTGCAAGGCCAAATAAGAGCTTAGGTAACACCCACAAACTGTCACTTATCTAATATAAAAACAAACATTTGATGAAATATCCATGCTTTCATCTTAGTACTTCTTGAGACTCTCAGCAATAGGCATTATTTCTTAATTATCTGAAAAAGTGGAGTGATAACAATATTACATGTTCTAAAACTTTTACTTTATCTTATCATTGGCTATATTAACCAAATTTGGCTAGAAAAATTTTCAAAATAATTATTTTCATCTTCTTTTCCCTTGTTAAGTTTAAAAATTCAAGCCAAATTCTTCTGTGTCACCTGACATTGAGTAGCCTTCCATCTCTAAGTGAAAACGAAATGACAATTTCATTTCTATATATATATATACATATATATATATATGTATATATATATATATATATATATATATATATATATATATATATATATAGTTGTCAATGGATTTTATTTATTTATATGTGGTACTGAGAATTAAACCCAGTGTCTCATACGTGATAGGCAAGCGCTCTACCACTGAGCCACACCCCTAGCCCGACAATTTCATTTCTTTAAGACTTTAAAAAAGAAAAAACAAAGCCCTGGACTTATTTCCAAATAAGATGTGTCCCCTTAATCACTTGGCAATTTTCATGACAGCCTGAAAGAATGTACCTCCTTAGACATTTTTAATGTTCTGCTCTTGGGTGGGTGGATTAGGGGAAATGTAAAATGTGAAGATTGCTAGAATTTTAATTACCACATTGTATTTTAGTAATTTCCCAACCTGCAAGTGATAGCTTAAGAAATCCTCTTTTAATTCCCAAGAATGAAAACATTTCAGGTTTATACTTTCTAATTATAAAGTAACACTCACAGTCAGAAAAAAATAGAACTCCTGAAAAACTATGAAAGAAAGTAAAAAAATACTCACTTTCAACATTCAAAGCTGGACTCTGTATTAATGTACTGATGTATCTAATTCCAGAGTCTTGTCAATCTGTCAGCCTCTCTCAGTGTGTGTATGCTTATGTATACAAATACATTTCGAGGCAAATGTATATTGTGTATGAACATACACACACACACACACACACACACACACACATATATATATATACATATATATATATACATATACATATATATATATATATATATATAATATGCTATACTGTTTTATAGGATCATTGGACAAAATTCACGGATAAAATATTATAATCATTGGATCCACTCATGATAATGATCATAAAACTGAAAACAGAAAGGAACTTTTTCAACCAGATGATGTGCATGTAAAAACTTTGCCTCCAACATAATAGTGAAATATTGAAGATGTTTCTGTCTATGATTAGAAAACAGATGTAAATATCCTCTCTCATCATATTTTTTAAATATTTTTTTTTATTTGTAGTTGGACACAATACCTTTATTTTTCTTATTCATTTTCATGTGGTGCTGAGGATCGAACCCACAGTCTCACATGAGACAAATACTCTACCTTTGAGCCATAACCCCAGCCCCTCACTTATCATATTTATTCAACATTTTGCCTTTGAGATTAGCCCCTGCAATCAAACAAGGAAAAAAGGGCACATTTTCTTCCTTATAAGTATTTGCAAAGGGAAAATTAAAGTGGTCTGTATTCGAAGATTATGTGATTGTAAAATGAGGAAAATTCCAGGTTATCCACAAAGCTATAAATCTAAATAAGTAAATTTTAATAATGGTATAAAAAGTAATTGTACAAAACCAAATTAATAAATCATTTTAAAAGAAAAATTTAAGTTAACACCATGTTTAGTGGCATCTAAAGTCATACTTAAAAGATAAAATTAATGAAAGATGTATAAGATGTATAAAATGGAAAAGATACAACACTACTAAGAAAAATTAAAAGACATGAAATAAAAATATACAGATATTAAATAAATGAAAATGTATACTAGAGTCTAAATATTCTTAAGGGATAATTTTCCCTAAAAATATCCATATATTCAGTGCACTCCCCATAAAAATCTTTAGACTTCAATTTTTTTCTTTAGCGTTCTGTAATTTCCATTGTATAGATCTTTCACCTCTTTTGTTAAGTTGACTCCCAAGTATCTTTTTTTTCTGAGGCTATTGTAAATGGGGTAGCTTTCCTAGTTTCTCTTTCAGAGGATCTGTCACTGATATACAGAAATGCCTTTGATTTAAGGGTGTTGATTTTATATCCTGCTAGTTTGCTGAATTCATTTATTAGTTCTAGAAATTTTCTGGTTGAATTTTTGGATCTTATAGGTATAGAATCACATCATCAGCAAATATTAAAAATTTGAGTTCTTCTTTTCCTATCTGTATCCCTTTATTTTTTTTTCATCTGTCTAATTGCTCTGGCTAGAGTTTTAAGAACTAGGTTAAACAGAAATGGTGAAAGAGGGCTTCCCATTCTTGTTCCAGTTTTTACAGGGAATGCTTTCAATTTTTCTCCATTTAGAATGATGTTGGTTGGGGCTTAGAATAGATGGCTTTTACAATGTTGATATATGTTCCTGTTATCCATAATTTTTCAGGGGTGCTGAATTTTATTGAATGAAGATTCCTTGGAAAACTTGGAATGGAACCACCATCTGACCCAGCTCTCCCATTACCTCAGTTTATACCCAAAGGACTTAAAATCAGCATACTATAGTAATGCAGCCACATCAATATTTATATCAGCACAATTCGTAATAGCTAAATCGTGGAACCGACTTAGATGCCCTTCAGTAGATGAATGGATAAAGAAACTGTAGTATATATACATAATGGAATATTACTCAGCATTAAAAGAGAATAAAATCATGGCATTTGCTGGTAAATGGATGGAGTTGGAGAATATTATGCTAAGTGAAGTTAGCCAATCCCCCCCAAAAAACAAAAGGTGAATGTTTTCTCTGATATGAGGAGAGGATGCTGATCCATAGTGGAGATGGGGGGAGCATGGGAGAAATGGAGGAACTTTAGATAGAGCAAAGGGGAGGGAGAGAAAGGAAGGGGGTAGTGGGCAGGAAAGATGATGGAATGAGATGGACATCATTACCCCAAGTACGTGTATGAAACATGAATAGTGTGACTCTACTTTGTGTACAATCCATACATGAAAAATTGTGCTCTATATGTGTACTGTGAATTAAAATGCACTCTGCTGTCTATATAAAAAATTAAAATAAATAAATTTTTAAAAATCCTTATACTTTGTTGTAGAAATTGACAAAGCAACTCTAAAATTTATATGGAAATGTAAAGGATATAAACTATACAAAATTATACTAACAAGATAAAGAAAGTTGTAATACTCATGCAACCTGATTTTAAGACTCCTTAGAAAACTACAGCAACCATCACAACACAATATTACTAAGTGAATGTATGTGGAACAAAATGGAGTATCCACTATTAGATCCACACGAATAAAGTCAAATGATTTTCAAAAATAGAGGCAGAAATGTTCACTGAGAAAAGAAAACTCCCCAATAAATTTTGATGAAATAATAGTGTACCTATATTTTAAACAGATATGTCAACAATGACTTCACACTATGTAAAATTACTTCAATGTCCTTAAATATAAAAGCTAACACTGTAAACCTATCAGAAAATAAAAAGAAAACATAGGAGATATCTGTGACCTTGGCATAGGATAAGACTTGTTAGACATGATAAAAAAAAAAACAACAATAATAGAAAAAAATGACAAATTAGATTTCATTAAAATTTCAAATTTCTCATAAACACACATGAGGGATGGGGATATGACTCAGTGGTAGACTATTTAGCATGTGTGAGACCTTGGATTTTATCTGAAGTACCACAAAATAAAACAAAAATACAAGCAAAAAAAAACCATCATAAAAAAATAAATAAGCTGCAGGCTGAGGCAGAAGGATTGCAAGTTCAAGGTCAGCCTGGGCAATGTAGTAAGACCCTGTCTCAAAAAAAAAAAAATAAAAGAGTTAGGGATTAGCTCAGGGGTATAGCACACTTAGGTTTGTTTCCCATTAGCCGCCCCCTCCACAAAAGAAAAAAAAAAGAATAATCAAGCAATAGACTAGAAAAAAAAAAACATGTAAAACAAAGAGAAAACCCCACTGGAATCCAAAATATATGAATAACAACTAAAACCCAGTATTAACTAGCACATTTAGCTTAGAGAGATTAAAGACATTACTCTTAAACATGCAGCAAAAATAACAAAGCTTCCAGGCACAGTGGTACACACCTGTAATCCCACAGGCTTGGGAGGCTGAGACAGGAGGATCATGATTTCAAAGCCAGCCTCAGCAATGGCAAGGCACTAGGCAACTCAGTGAGACCCTGTCTCTAAAAATACAAAATAGGGTTGGGGATATGGCTCAGTAGTCAAGTGTCCCTTAGTTCAAGCAAGTTGCAGGTTAACAACTTTTTAGACCTATTATTAGAGATAACAAACAAATATCATCACAGGAAAAACAACCAACCCAAAATATCAATAAAGAAGCAGGCCCTGAGCATTTGTTTACCTAAAGAAGACGATACTGAATCTGAATGCAATAAAGTATAAACAGGTAGGACAGTTTAATTAGAATTGCTAAAGATCAATTGTGAACTAGCACAGGAGTATGAAACTTCTGAGATTTACAAATAACAAAGTGTTGGTACTCTATAACAGGCTTCTCTAAGACTCCCAAAAGGCTCTCTGGTGAAAATATAAAATGATGTACTCATTTTACAAGACAAGATGTTAGGGGGCTGGAGATATAGTTCAGTGGTAGAGTGTGTAGTAGCTAGCATGCAAAAGGCCCTGGGCTTGACTCCCAATGAAAGGAAAAAAGAAAGGAAGGAAGGAAGGACAGATCCCAACTTCATAGCAAAATAAATAAGTAAAATGAAAGGAAGAGAAAGCAAAGAAAACTGCTAGTTCCCCAAAATGGTTTAAGCAGAGTTACCATACTACTTGGAAATTCTACTTTTAGATACATGCCCAAGATAAATGAAAATATGCAACCATGTAAAAAGTTCCACACAAATCTTCATTTACAATGTTCATAGTAGCATTACTTACAATAGAATTAAGTACATTTAGTATGAATAAACAACTCAAATGTCTATCAACTGATGGATAAACAAAATGTGCTGCATTCATACAACTCCTTCAGAAGTTAGAAAGAAATAAAAACTAAAATAAAAAAGCAGGAAGATTAGAGCAGAAATGAATGAAACTAAAAACAAAACAATAATAGAGAAATAAAAAAGAACAAAAGCTGTTTTTTAAAAAATGTCAATATAATTGATATAACTCTATAATCAGGCTAAGAAATCATCAGCATAAGAAAGAAAAGGGAAGATATCACTATAAATGCAAAAGAACGTGATAATAAGTGAACAGTATGAAGAATTCTTTTGCTCACAAATTTGACAACTTGAATAAAGTGGACCAGTTATTTAAAAACTTTGAATTATAAAATTCACCCCAAATAAATCATATAACTTTAATCATTTAATCATTTCTTTAAATGTTAACCTATAACATTTAAGAAATTTAATTATTGTTTAAAACCTTCTTAAAATACTATTGATGCTAGTTAAATGTATTGACAAATTCTAGAAATATTTAAAGGAGATATACTACTAATTCTATATAATCTCTTCTATAAAACAGAAGAGTGGACACGTCCCAAATTCCTTTGGGGGCCAGCAATATGCTAACACCAAAAGTATATTAAATCAATCCAAAAAGAAAAACCACAACCAAATAATCCATCATGAATAGAAATACAAGAATTTTGAATAAAATATTAGCTAAACAAAGCCAGTAATATACATAAAGAAATATACATCATGAGAAAATGGAGTACTTCCAGGAATGCAAGGCTAGTTTAATGTTTGAAACTCAAATGCAATCCTCCATATTAACAATCTAAAGAATAGAAATTCATGCAGTGAAAGAATTTTACAAAATTCAACATTCATTCATAGTAAAAGCTCAACAGTGAACTGGGTTCTAACTACTTGGGAGTCTAAAGCAGAAGAATCACTTGATTTGGGAAGTTCAAGGCCAGCCTAGGCAATACAGCAAGATTTCACCTTAAAAAAATTTTAAAACCTCAGGTAGCTAGAATTATGAGGGATTCCCTTTGCCTAATAATGAATGCCCATCAAACATACAGAGCTAGCATAATAAAAAGATTATGGAATGAAGACAAGAGTATATCCCCTCTCATCCCTCATATTCAATATTAAATGGGAAGTCTTAGCCAGAGTAGTTAAAGAACAAAAAGAAATATAAACAATAGATACTAGAAAAGAAGAAATAAAAATGTTCCAATTCATAATTCACATGATTTTCTAAGTAAAAATTCCTAGGGAACCTACAAAATATCACCTAGAACTAATGTGTGAATTGAGCAAAGTCATAGTATACAAAACGTATATGCAAAAATCAATCTTAAAATTAATTCCTGTAAATGGAAAAAGGAGACCAAAAATTAAACATATTTCTACATACAATTGTATTACTATATACAATATCCAATTGGAACCTGAAAGCAAAAAATATCATCAACACCACCAACAAATAAAATGCATCAGTGTAAAGGTAACAAAACATCAAGTTTTATATCATTTTGTAGCATTTTTACAAAAAAATGCTGATAAGAGTTCAGCCAACATCTTAACTCCCTTCTTTGCCTGTTGACTCAAAGGTACTATGAGTCCCAAGTGGCTAGGTGGTAGTCCCAACTCAATGTGATCATGCTGTATGTCTTGGTAGAAGCATTCCTGCTTCTGGGATTAAGACCTCTCTAGTAAAGCAGAACATAAAATCCTGGGAATAGGGAACAAAAATTGTGTTAGTGGGGAATGGTGAGTAGTACTACTTCCATTTCCATACCTAGATACCTGATCCTGTCAATCTTAGTTACTGGAAAAACAGAACCATACATTGGAAGAGAATTCAGAAGCATATTCAGCTTTCTGAGCAACCATACCTCACCCCTGAAAGGTACTACAGCCTAACTAGTGCTATAACTGAATCTTTAAAAGGCCATTCTAGCCAGGTATGGTGGTGCACACCTGTAATCACAGTGACTCAGGAGGCTGAGGCAAGAGGATTGCAAGCTTGAGGACAGCCTTAGCAACTTAGTGAGGCCCTAAAAAATTGAGAACTGCATGAGATCCTGACTCAAAAAAAGAAAAAGTGCTGGGAATGTAACTCAGTGGTAAAATGACCCTGGGTTCAATCCTCAGTACAAAAAAAAAAAGGCCATTCCATTATTCTGTAAAGCCAGCTGCTTCAGGATAATAGGGGAAATGGTAAGACTAGTGAATTCCATGAACATGGGCCTATTGCTGCACTTTCTTGGCTATGAAGTAAATCCCTGAGTTCCTACACAAGCAATGCTGTGTAGAATAGTATGATGATTGATTGAAGCATTCTCTAAGTTGACTCATAGTAGTTTTGTCTGAAGAATTGAGTTCAGGAAAGATAAACCAGTAATGAAAGTGTATATTACAATAAAGACAAAATGCTGCCTCTTCCATGAGTGGAAGAGGTCCAGTGTAATCAATCAGCCTGCTACTAGGGAGCTGAATGGTAACCTGTGGAATGGTTCCAATAACAGATGCTCAATGATGGTTATTGCCACAGGCTGACTGGGCACTCAGCAGTGGCTATAGTCAGGTCAGGATTGATGAATGGAAGTCCATGTTACTAAGCCCATGCATAAGCTCCATCCCTGCAACCATGGCCACTTGGCTCATGAGCCCACTGGGCAAATATAAGAATGGTTGGGGAAAGAGACTGTCTAGAGCAGGACACTGTTCACTTGCTTATCAAAACGTCCTCTGCTGAGGTTACTCTTTGGTGAACAAGCATATGAAACACATTTCAGGCCTCTGGCCCATACAGGGAGGTCTATACACATCTCTTTCTCCAAATATCTTTATTACCAACTTTTCCAATAATATTCATTTCATGTATATTCTTTTATTTAAAATGTATATTCATTTTCCGTTTTCTAATGGTATTCTTTTTTTTCTATGAGTTTTGAGAGATCTTAATGTATTCTAAATACTAAACTTTTGTTGGCTATGTGCTTAACAAGATTTACTCCATCTGTACTGAGACTTTTCATCATTTTTTCATCTTCTTAACAAGGACTTTCACAGAACAAATTCTTTTAATGCTGATATAGTCCAATTTATTAGTAATTCCTTTCATAGACGGAGCTTTGGGTATGAAGTCTTAAGAACTCTTCATCTAGCCTAGGTACTAAGGTTTTTATTCCTTTTTTCTAAAAATTTTACAGTTTTCATTTGAACCCATAACCCATTTTTAGTTAATTTTTTATAAGGTGTGATGTTTAGGTCAAGATAAACCTTTTTGCCTATGGATATTTGATTGTTCCAGCATCATTCATTAAAAGGGTTATTTTTGCTGGGTGCGGTGATGTACACCTGTAATCTCAGTGGCTGGGGAGGCTTAGGCAGGAGGATTGTGAGTTCAAAGCCAGCCTCAGCAATTTTGCGAGGTCCTAAGCAACTCAGAGAGACCCTGTCTCTAAATAAAATATGAAAAAGGTCTGGGGACATGGCTCATTGGTTAAACACCCTGGGGTGCAATCCCTGGTACCAAAAAATAAAAGGCTTTTCTTCATTAAGCTGAAATTACCCTCAAAGATCAAGGACCTAGGAATAAAACTATTAGACCCTGAGTCTAATAGAAGAAAAAGTAGGCCCTAATCTCCATCATGTGGGATTAGGCCCCAACTTCCTTAATAAGACTCCTGTGGCACAATAATTAAAATCAAGAGTCAATAAATGGGATGGATTCAAACTAAAAAGTTTCTTCTCAGCAAAAGCAACAATCTGAGAGGTAAATTAGAGAGCAAATCTTTACCCCTCACAATCAGACAGAGCATTAATCTCTAGGGTATATAAAGAACTCAACAAGCTAAACACCATAACAACAAATAACCCAATCAATAAATAGGCCAAGGACATGAACAGACACTTCTCAGAAGATGATATACAATCATTCAACAAATACATGAAAAAATGTTCATCATCACTAGCAATTAGAGAAATGCAAATCAAAGCCACTCTAAGATTTCATCTCACTCCAGTCAGAATGGCAGCCATTATGAAGACAAACAACAATAAATGTTGGGGAGATTGTGGGGGAAAAGGCACACTCACACATTGCTGGTGGGACTGCAAATTGGTGCAGCCAATATGGAAAGTAGTATGGAGATTTCTTGGAAAATTGGAAATCGACCACCATATGACCCAGCTATCACTCTCCTCAGTCTATACCAAAGGACTTAAAATCACCATTCTACAGGGACATAGCCACATCAATGTATATAGAAGTGCAATTCATAATAGCTAAACTGTGGAACCAACCTAGATGCCCTTCAATAGATGAATGGACAAAAACAGTGGCATATATACACAAGGGAATATAATTCGGCAATAAAAGAGAACAAATCATGGCATTTGCAGGTAAATGGATGGAGTTAGAGAAGAATATGCTAAGTGAAGTTAGTCAATCCCAAAAAACCAAATGCCGAATGTTTTCTCTGATATAAGGAGGCTGATTCATAGTGGGGTAGGGAGAGGCAGCATGGGAGGAATAGATGAATTCTAGATAGGTCAGAGGGGTGGGAGGGTAAGGGAGGGGGTATGGGGTTACAAATGATGGTGCAATGTGATGGACATTATTATCCAAAGTACATGTATGAAGATACGAATTGGTGTGAATACACTTTGTATACAACCAGAGATATGAAAAAATATTCTCTATATGTGTAATATGAATTGTAATGCATTCTGCTGTCATATATAAATTTAAAAATTAATTTAAAAAACTGAAGTTACCCTTTAGTGATCAAAAAACAGCTGAGGCAAAATGTTCAGTTCTATTTCTTGATTCTCTCTTTCATTTCACTGATCTATGTGTTTATCCACAATTGTTCTGATTAACTATGACTATATACTAGGATTTAATATCGGATAGCATAATTCCTCACACTTCATTCATCTTTTTCAATATTCATAACTGAATATCTAAGCATCCTGCTCTAACCCAGAGCATAAACACATCAAGTGCATTGAATATAAATATTTAATATAATATAAATCCCCAAAGATACAAAATCTTGGAGGTAGAGAGAATGGGAGGATGAAAAAGCTTACTTTTATGTTAATTGTCCAAAACTGGCATTGTTTATTCAGTATAATATCTATCACTAATATATCTTAAAACATGACATTTTAAGAACTTGTAGATGATTCATTGGATGAATACTCAGAGAAACAATCATTCCCATATAAACCTCTTGCTCTATTATCTAACCTATAAATGTACTGAATAATACATTTGAATAAAAACATCAGGACATTATATAAAGTCCTTCTGGAAGTAAATGCTTATAACACATTGGAATACAAACTAAGAAAATAGAACAAATGTGTTAAAACTTGAAATATTTCTTTCAAGGAATATGAATGTGTTAAAACTTGTGATATTTTCTTTCCTCTAGAAGATCTGAGCAACTCAAAGTGAAAACTTGGAAAAAAGAACCAGATGTCATCAAATCTCCTGACCTTTGTACTAACTACAGCTGATTATATCTTTACTCATAGATATTTCTCTTCCTCTGCTCTTTTTTTATTTTTTTAAAATTTATTCTAATTAGTTGACAACAGAATGCATTTTGATTCATTGCACACAAATAGAGCACAACTTTTCATTTCTCTATGAAATGTAGAGTCCCAATACACGTGCAGTCACACATTTACCTAGGATAATGATGTTGGCCTCATTCTACCATTGTTCCTGCCCCCATGCCACCTCCCCTCCTCTCCCTCCCCTTTGCCCAAAGTTTCCTCTGCTCTTTTCATCACCCATTTGCCATTGAGATCCTGTATATAAAATGCTGGCCTATAGGAATAGTCATGTGTCCAAGTAAACTTTTTTCTAGAACAATCATTTCAAACAATTCAATAATGGATACTATTAAATCTTGGAGCAGCTTTTTTATATAGTTCTCATAATGCTGAATCTGTTGTGCTTGTGAAAATAGTCTGCAAAACTATAAACAGTGCTCAATATTAGAGCTGTTTAGGTCAGAAACAGTACTTAAATATAGTGTCATTCTTAAATTTTAATTTTTAAAAACAAAGAAGAAATGGTAGACTTAAATCATTGCAATCAATTTTTATGGAGATTTTAAAATTATTTTCTGAGCATCAGGCAATATAAAAATAATCATGAAATAAGCAAAGCACAGTCACAATTTAACAGTATATTTCAGGCACAGCTTTGGTCAATATCTAACAAAATACTAATGTACAGAACCATTAAAAATGAAAACTGACTAACATGTCAAAAGTCATTTAAAAGATACCATTTTCTACATCAGTTTTTAGATTTGAGAAGTGTTGGTTAATTCCCCCACATGACTGGTAGGCTTCCTAAATTGAAAAATAGTACTATATTTGATGATTGTATAGAAACAAGGATAAGGTGTCTGTAATCTCCATTTCAGAGTATAGATACATTATCCACTCATTTATTCTTTTTTCTAGACAAACAGAACCAACCAACGTTGAAAAAAATAGCATGTATACTGACTTATGATTTCTACTACCAACATGATTCACCAATGTGAAGAATGTAAATAAAAAACAACAAAGTACTATAAAGAATGATCTTAGTCACTCATTCAAAGAAGGCTGAATTAAGAAAGAAATTGTCTCACTTTTAGGTTGTCCCAGTACATTTCCTAAATGGCCACTACTTGAGTAAGCTTATAAAATAGAATTATTATTACTTGACATCATTTATTTCTTTGAATACATTCTATCCAAATTGCTTCATATGTGTGTACTATATTTATTGATAAACTTGAGGGTCTTTCCACCAGTTATGTATTTTCTAATGATTATGATTACTAAAATTGATGTACAATTGTACATAATCATGTACAATTCCAGACTCACTTATTAATGCTTTTTGATCAGTTTTATACACATAGCCCTTTTAAAATTCTTTTAAAAGCCGTTTTAAAATTTTAAAATTCTTCAGTCTTTAGCCAATTCTACAGATACAAGAAGTCTATAGTTAAAAGAGTATTAAATTAACTAGTCAATTTTAAAAATAGTTATACAATACTTTCTTTATAAAAATGAAAATGAATGTCAACTATACTTAATATTTAGCAAAGAAAAATGCCCAGCATAAAGATCAAGTGAGACAAGCTTTGAGAATTGGGAAAAAGAGAAAGCTAACAGAGTCAGGTACTGTTTGGGAAACAGCATTCCAAAGTGGAACAAAACTCATAAATTCACTGGCTGATAGGAAATGGGGTGTCTACCTATCACAAGATAGAAAGAAAACCAAAATTTAACTTTAGGTTATGATGACATAATAATTATCAGTCATTTTTGATTACCTATCAATCTATATAAAGACATATTTTACTAACCTTCTGGTTGTGTTAAGTATTTCACTTGCCCATTTACTATATGGCAGGTTAAATCTCCTCCATTTAATAATTTCATTCCTTCCTATTTGTTTTCATAGGTGAGTGCAGCTATTACATCTTTAAAAATGAAAAATCCTTCAAAATGGATCAAAGAATTAAAGAACTAAAATTATAAAACTCTTAAAAGAATGCATAAGGAAATATTTCATAACATTAAATTTGCCAATGATTGATTGGACATGAGACCAAAAAAGTGGACAAAAAAAGTAAAAAATAAAAAAAGATAAATGGGACACAAAAATTTAAAAAACACTGTGCAGAGTGAATATGCTGAGAAGTCAAACTCGAGTATAGGAGAAAAATATGTGCAAATCATTTATCTTATAAGGGATTAATATGCAGAATATATTTAAAACCCATATAACCACAATAAAACTACAAGCAATCCAATTTTTAAAATGGACAAAAAAACTTAAGCACATCTTCAAAGAAGATATAGAAATGAACAATAGGCACATGAAAAGATGCCCAATATTACTAATCACTAGGGAAATGCAAATCAAAGTCACAATGAGTTACTACCTTAAATGAATTATCATCATCATCATCATCATGATTAGTGTTAGTGAGAATGTGGAGAAACTGGAATCCTTGTGCAGTGTTGGCTGGAATGTAAAATGGTGCAGCTACCATGGTAAACAGTATGGTAATTCCTCAAATTTTTAAAAATAGAATTTCCATATGATCCATAAATTTTACTTCCAGGTATATACTCACAAATATTGAAAGCAGGGTCTCAAAAAACTATTTGTTCATCTCTATTTGGTGTGATATTCTAATGGTTTATCTGACTTTCTTTGGCCATTTTAAAAAAAATTGATGCAATGCACAAAGCCCTGGGTTTAATTCCCAGCAACACACATACCCAACCCCCACACAAGATGCTAAAATAATTGATGTAAAGTCTTTGACTAGTAATTCTAATGTCTGAAATTCCTCAGGGTCCAGTTCTATTAATTTCTTCTTTTCCTGACTATTGGCCATACTTTCTGTTTTCTTTGCATGACACATATTTTTATAAAAACAGAACATTTTGAATATTACAATGAAACAAAATTAGAAATCACATTCTCTTCTCTCGCCAGGGTTTCTTAGTGAAGTTTGTTGTAATAGTTGCAGCTTGTTTGTTGAATGATTCTTCCGAATTGATTTCGTAGAGTTGGTATTTTGTTGTATGTAGCCACTGAAGTCTCTGTTCCATTGTCTTAATGGGTAGTTAGTGATTTGAGATGGATTTCCTAAAATGTCTGAAACAACCACAAATTCCTGGTCTTTGCAAACATATACACCTTCAACACTCAACCAAGAAGTTACTATTCTGCCTAAGCTTTCACTTTCTTCTAGTTTAGATCCTGAAAGTCAACTAGAGATGGAAGCTTAGGGCCTTTTCAGGTCTCTTCTGGGCATACACATAGCTTTGGGTATGTGCATTGGCTTTCTGAATTACCAGAAATATGAGGGAGCCTTTCAAAGTCCTGATTCACCAAAGCATCTAATTTTCCAGACTTTCTTCCAGAGTTTTTAAGTTGATCTGCTACTTGTCAAACCAATATCCCTAGCTGTAGGAAGTAGCAGCTAACATATTTGCCTTTAATTATTTTCAACAAATGCCCCCAAGGTAGCTGCTTCAGTCTTGGGATCTGAGTTAGGCAAAACAAAAGTCAATCCTGTAAACTAGTCCTTTAAGGACAAAAACAAGAAGCACAATTTCTTTCTTTCTTTCTTTCTTTCTTTCTTTCTTTCTTTCTTTCTTTCTTTCTTTTTCTTTCTTTTTGGACATAGTGTGATTTACTTATTTGAGATTAAATTTTTTAATTTTTTTAAATAATGATAGTGGAATGCATTACAATTCTTATTACATGTATACAGCACAATTTTTCATATCTCTGGTTGTATATAAAGTATGTTGATACCAATTTGTGTCTTCATACATGTACTTTGGATAATGATGACTATCACATTCCACCATCCTTGCTAATCCCCTGCCTCCTCCCTTCCCCTCCCACCCCCTTTGCCCTATCTAGAATCCATCTATTCCTCCCATGCTCCCATGAGTCAGCCTCCTTATATCAGAGAAAACATTTGTTTTTTGGGGGATTGGCTAACTTCACTTAGCATTATCTTCTCCAATGCCATCCATTTACTTGCAAATGCCATGATTTTGTTCTCTTTTATTGCTGAGTAAAATTTCATTGTGTATATAGGCCACATTTTTTAATCCATTCATCAACTGAAGGGCATCTTGGTGGGCTCCACAGTTTAGCTATTGTGAATTGTGCTGCTATAAACATTGATGTGGCTGTGTCCCTGTTTTTAAGTCTTTTAGGTATAAACCGAGGAGAAGGATAGCTGGACCAAATGGTGGTTCCATTCCCAGATATCCAAGGAATCTCCATACTGAAGAAGGACAATTTCTTAAAAATACAGCCACTTGTACACCCTCCAGTATTAGGAATTTATACTAAGTGTACTATTATGGTAGAATGCAGACTACTGTCTTCAAAGTGTCTGCCAAACTACAGGGCAGGGGATGGGAACGGGGTAAGTTAAAATGTACAGATCTTTCCTACTAAGATTTGGCTTTAAGCGTTCTGCCAGCTGCTATAAACTTTTGATTAGTCTCCAGAATGCTTGATTCTAAGAGTACTTCCTAGTTTATTTGGTGTGTTTATAAAAACATTTCAGAATTTCCTACTCTGCCATTTTTGCTTGTATCAAGATTGATTACACCTTTTTAAAAGATTTTTTTAGTTGTTGATAGATCTTTATTTTTTACTTATTTATATGTGATGTTTGAGAATCAAACCCAGTGCCTCACACATGCCAGGCTAGTGCATTACCACTGAGCCACAACCCCAGTCCCAAGATTGATTACATCTTAAAAGTTATTTTCAAGTAAAAAAATTAACATAGCATTTAAACACAAAAACCAAGTTAAAACACAAAAACCAAGTATGGATGAAATGCCACAAGTGGACATGGTGAGAGGGGCTCCACAACTTAGCAGACCCTGACCTAGACTCTCCTCAGCTGATCCTGGTTTTAAAAGAAAAGATTCTGTGAAGTCAAAAATTAATCCAAAATGGATCACAGACTTAAATGTAAAATAATTGTAAAACTTTTTTGTAAGAGTAAACAGGAGAAAATCTTTAGTATCTGGGGCTAGGCAAAGAATTCTTAGATTTGCATCACAAGCAGTATCAATAAAATGAAATATTGTTAACTCAAACTTTATCAGATTTAAATTAATTTGTTCTGAAAAAGACTATGCTTAGAGAATGAAATAAGTGACCACAGACTGGGATAAAATGTCTGCAAATCACATTTCAACAAAGTATTAGTTATCTATATAATGAACTCTCAAAACTCAACAGTAAACAAACAATCCAACTAGAAAATGGGCAAAAGACATGAAGAATTATTTAAAAGAGGATGACAAACAGCCACATCAATAGGTGCTCAACATCATTAGCCACTAGGGAACTACAAATTACAAGTATATTAAAATATCACTATCTACCAATAAGAATGGCTAAAGTTAGAAAACAGTAAAAACAACAAACACTGATGATGTTAAAATTGAATCATCCATCCATTGTGGGATTGTAGCATTTATTTTGGATGGAAATGCCACTGTGTAAAAGTTTGGCAGTTTCTTATAAAACTACATAGAACTACCATATAATAATATAAAAATATCCATAAGATAACTCCCCACCATCAATTACATCCTTGACCTTTTATCCTAAAGTAATGGAAAAAAACCTATAAAGTAAATCATAACACCTCTACTTAAAATACTCTCAAACTGGAATTAACCCAGATTTCCTTCAATGTGTGAATGAGTTAATGAACTGTGGTATATATATAACATGGAATTACTCAATAACAAAAATAATACAAGAACTTGGATGGAACTGTAGGGAATTATGATGATTAAAAAAAACTAATCACAAACTGGGTGCTGGGGTACATGCCTGTAATCCTAGCAGCTCTGGAAGCTGAGACAGGAGAGTTGCAAGTTCAAAGCCAGCCTCAGCAACAGTGAGGTGCAAGCAACTCAGTGAGACCCTGTCTCTAAATAAAATACAAAATAGGGCTGGGAAGTGGCTCAGTGGTTGAGTGCTCCTGAGTTCAATCCCTGGTATTCCCCGCCCCCCCCAAAAAAAAACTAATCACAAATGGTCACATACTGTATTATTCCATTTATATAATATTTCTGAAATGGCAAAATTTTAGAAATGGAGAACAGACTAGTGATTACCATGTAGTTAGGATGATGGAGGGTTATAAAAAGGCAATACAGGGATTTTTTGGTGTTTAGTATTTTAACAGTGGTGGTAGATTATATTAACATATACATATGACAAAAACACATACACAAATGAACAGAAGTAAAACTGGTGAAATAAAAGTAATGGAATGTATTGATATTAATATCCTGGTTATGACAGCATGCAATCATTTTATAAGATATTAGTATTAGGGACAAATGGGCAGAGTGTACAAGGGTTCTCTCTATATTATTTCTTAAAATTGCATATGAATCCAGAATTATATCAAAAATTTCAATTAGAAAAACAACATATCATTTAAAAGGTTATTAATCAGGCTAAAAAAACCTCTAAATTACTTTATGTTAGCAATGACCAGAACTTTAATTGTATGTGTCAAATTTCCTATATAAGATAGGAAACTAAGTGATAAGAAATAATTTATACCCTTACCAAAGTATCCAACATACCCACTAAATATTTACAACTTACTATAACTATAAATAAAGCAGAGGGGCTGGGGATGGGGATTTAGCTCAGTTGGTAGAGTGCTTGCCTCTCATGCACAAGATCCTGGGTTCAATCCCCAGCACCACAAAATAAATAAATAAATAAATAAATACATACATACATACATACATACATCCTGTTGAAAGAAAGAAAGGAAGGAAGGAAGAAAGGAAGGAAGGAAGGGAGGGAGAAAGAAAGAGGATCTTCAACGGAAAAATAAAGACCAGCAAGGATATAAGTACAATTATAAATATACCTATTTTCGGGCATAGTGGTGCATGCCTGTAATCCCAGCCCCTTGGGAGGCTAAGGAAGACGGATCACGATTTCAAAGCCAGCCTCAGCAACTTATCAAGACCCTGTCTCTAAATAAAGATACAAAAAAGGGCTGGTGGTGTTGCTCAGTGTTTGAGTGGCCCTGGGTTCAATCCTAGTACTAAAAAACAAAACAAAACAAAAAAAGCATACCACTTTCTCTTCACTTACATCAGTAGAGTAGTAATTCAAATAATTTTCAATTCAAAATCAATAATATTATCAGAAAATTAATTTGGGAAGTATTAGAATAAGACTTTATATAAAAATAAAATGAAATAGTAACTGAAAAAAATGTTTTGTAAATGCAACCTCAGATTCCAATATAAATGTGATTCAATTCAAAACAACAAACATTTTATAAGCCTGTGCTAGAGAAAAATATAAATTGTATCCTACAGAAGTTCACAATCTAGTGAGAAAGGCAGACAAATAAATAACTAATGATGATACATGGCCAACTTTGATGAGTACCATAATAGAGATGATCTATAGTAGAGATGATCTACAGTGCCAAAGACAAAGCTCGGAGAACAATTTGTTGTTAGATGCAGGAGTCCAAAGCCATTTATGAATCAGTGAGCACATTTAAATGTACATTGAACTTCTAACCTTCCTGTAATGTAGCTTAGGTATTGAGAAAGAAAACTGCAAACACATATTTCAAAGGTATAAATATGTAATAATTTTGAATAATTCCATGTAAATTCTAACTTTGACAAATTTCTAAATAAAGGATAATTCTATTTTTCTTGGAACATGAAAAAACATTTTAATAAAGCATAGTGTGTGTTCATAAGTAACAAATATATTGAATTAAATTTATTGAGGAACTTAAATCAGTTAAAACTATTCCATGTTTTGTGGTTATTTCAAACGTATACTAATGTTTTATATAACTAAAACAAATCAATTAAAAAAAGGAAAAAAGACATACAAATCCATGTCTGAATTCTTTCTGATGCATTATTTTGTATTGAAATAAACAATATTTCTTTGTAGAAACATGCATTCCTGGTAAACTATTTTGCAAACTAAAAAAAATTAATATGAGATGTTGATTTGTTTCTTTGTCAAATGTGATATATTAGTTGTATAATGAGTGAATTATAAAAAGTTCGTGAATTTTTAAAACACATAAAGTGTTCTTGGTTTAGCCTTGGTTTGACCTAAAAAATGCTCTTTAGAATCACCTTTGTTCTCTGTGTACCTGAATGTGTTCAAAGTATAAATTGAAAATGTTGTGCCCATCAATCCACTAGCATTCCAGCCATCCATACACAGAAAATCATTTTTGTAAATTCACAATGTTTCAAATATATGAAAAGATACTCAGCCTTAGAACAGAAATGCAAATTAAAAGCACAATGAGATAGCATTCCCCCCTTATCGTATTTACAAAGATACAGTTTGAAAGCACAATGTGTTAGTGAGGGTCAGGGAAACAGATACATACATTTGCTGGAGGAAGTATAAATTGGTGCAACCTCTACAGAGGACATTCTGGCAATATCTATCAAAATGACAGAGATACATACCATGCAAACCAACAGTTCCATTTCTAGAAATTTACCCTACAGATAGTACATATCTGAAGTGACCTCTTACAAGATTATTCATTACAGAAATGCAATAGCAAAAGACAGGAAACAAGCTAAATAATGGGACTCAATGAGGGACTGGTTAAATAAATTATGGCATATCTTTGTAATCATTAGTATCATGAAGCCACAGTTCTTTATGCACTAATATGAAATGCTCTAAAGCAACATAAAGAAAATGCATAAAAGCATGGGGACAAAACAATTTGTGAATATGTTTGCAAGTGTCCATGCTTGTATATGCATGGAATTTTTCTGGAAATAAAAATAACAAATGTTAACAGGTTGCCTCTGGGAAGGATAACTGTGTAGCTGGGTCCAAAGGGTGGAAGACTTTTAATTGCATATTCTTTTACAGCTTTCAAATTTTGAACCACATCAATGTATTAACTAATAAAAAATAAATGTAAGGATAAACAAGAAAAAGAAAAACAATTGAAAGGATCACAGTTCATCTGCCAAAGGAAATTATTACAGCTAATTTCCCTTGCTTAAAAAACATCTCCAGGCAGGGTAAGAACTAAAGGTACCATTTTATTTCAGTCACAAAATAAGTAGTTAATCAGGCTGATGCTTCTTTCATAGTGTTACATAATAAGTTTTCTCTACTGAAAATTTCTGATTAGCTATAAGAGAATTTTAGTAGATCGTCTAGCTCCAAAAAACGATAATATTTGGTCATAGAAGAATATTCTGGAATAAAGACATCAATAATTTTGACATAAAAGTGGTGGAACTGTACTAACACATGTGTGGGTCCTTACTTCTGAATTAATGAAAATAAAATAAACAATCTCAGTTATTTAATTTTCCTTTGAAATCTAATCAGTTAATTCTCTTTTACACATACGCGCGCACGCGCACACACACACACACACACACACATTATGCATACATTATTTCCTTGGTGAAACCTAGAATTTATTTTTCTAATACAAAGAAATTCAGATAATTATTTCTTCCTACGTTTTATGCACAATTCTACTATTACACTCAACACTGTATGTTGTAATTTGTCTATTACCAGAACTGTGAGCTCCTGGCAGGTGAGGAAACTATTCACTGCTCAACCTGACATATGCATTGCAATGCAAAAGTCTGAGGAATGTCTCATAAACTTCCTCCCTCAAACACTTTCTAATGTAATCATCATTTGTTTGATTATGATAAATTTAAATATGAAAAAATAACATTTGTATTGTTTTCCATTTTAGAATTGTTTGGAAAAATTTGGGAAACTCTAACTTTGGACAGTCAATGTGAACATTTGCACATAATACTATTTTTATTTGGCATATGGATCAAATATATCAAAACAAAAATATTTTTCACAGTGTCCTTTGGAGGTACAATTAAGAAATTCTCTTATACATGGTATACTGGGTTAAATGGTGTCCCCACAAAATTCATACCGCTGCATGTGATCTTAAATTGAAGGTCATCTTAGATGAAATCAGGTTAAAATGAGACCATCCTGGATTTGGATGAGCCCTAATTCATTGACATATATCCTCATAAGAAGATGGAAATTTAGACTTAAAGACACACACAGAGGAAGAACACCATATGATGATAGAGGCATAAACTGGAATCTATATATAAAGGAATGCAAAGATTGTCAATAACCACCAGAAGCTAGGAAGAGAAAATAAAGGATACTCTCATTGACTTAAAAAAGAGAACAGCTCTGCTAACAACATCTTAGTTTCAGACATCTAACCTCCAGAACTGTGTGAGACAAATTTCTGTCATTTTAAGCAATTTGTAAGGACAGCCCTAAGAAATTATTATATATGGCAAATTAAATGCCTGATGCCAACTAAAATGAAATAGTTTATTGGGCTAATAGCATTACTACTTTTTAAAAATATCCTAATATTTTTCAGCCCAGCTGTAGTAAGATAATCAACAGAAGGGTAAGACTTATTTTCCACATTCTCAGCATGAAGCTGCATTAGCTGTTTAGACTCACAAAGCCCAAGTAAATCAAGCACATTGATGGATCCACATTTTGTTTCAGCAATTTGGCTTCCTTCTCCAATTTTCCCAAATACCTCAAGGCTTCCCCTGGCCATTCTATGTCCTTATTTATCTTTCAAGGACAAGTTTTGATTGTACCCATGCCATGGAAACCTTCCTCAACAAATAGAGGCCATAGTAATTCCTCCCTCCAATTAATATCCAAAGCATAGTTGGACATAATGGTATCTGCCTGTAATCTCAGTGACCCAGGAGGTTAAGGCAAGAGGATCCTGAGTTGGAGGTCATTCTTTTACTTAGAAAGTGCCTGTCTCAAAATAAAAAGTTTCCACAGGGTACAGTGACCCACTTTGTTCACTACCCAGTACTAGAAAAAAATCAAAGCATTTCTTGACAAGAAAGCCTCAGACAAATTTTCACCCAACTCTAAAGACAGCCAAAAATTAATAACTTGCATGGAGATATAAAAATTCATTTAAAAAACACTGTATCATCTTTTCAGACTATAAGTTGTGATGAATCTACTGATAATACTTTGCCACCCTATTTGACCTTGTTCAATTTTAAGCTATATATAAGTGTCATAAAACAATGTGAATATAGTTAATATTATGGAACTGTATGCTTAAAATGATTAACAGTAAATTTCATGTGTTTTCATCAAAATTAAGAAAATATTTTTAAAATGGTAAAATGAAATAAGCACTGATTTCTCATTTAAGTCTCACAGAAGAGCACTAAGTTGGGCAGTATCTATAAAGCTGTCAAATGACCTTAATTGGGACTATAATAAGAAATTTTATTGTAAATAAAAAAGGAAACAACTCATGCATTCTTGGAATTCATATTTTCATTCATTTCCAAGTGATAAAAATACATCCCACAGGCTGAGGATGTCCAAAGTTACCTTTGGCTTATACTTTTCCTTCATGAATGGCTTAAAAAGTCATTTGTTTCTGGTTCTAAACAGAAACTTCAATGAGAATAGTATCCTTACCTATCCCGTACACCACCATATCTCCAAAGCCAACAATAATACCAATCTTTAAAAGTAAATACATCAAATTTCAGCTTAAAGTATTAACATTTTATTCTATCTCCTCTTTTAAAATGCTGTTCCCAGTATCTTAAAAAGAACCTAGCATTTCCAAATTTTAATCCATCATTCTATACTATTTCAACATTGTTATTAAATTAGTCCACAAGTGAGAAAAGTTCTTTGTAGAATATTTGCCAAATTTTGAGAAAATTTAAATAAAAAGCACAAAGTTCCTCTGCTTCTCAGTAATGGACAACTGTCAAGGAAAGTATTTGCTAGGGTCAGGTTTATGGTTTGAAGAACTATATTGGCATTTATAAGCATCAGGCAATAGACAAATGGATCAAATTTTCAAAATGATAACTTTCATTATAAAAATTCATTTTAAAAACACCATATAATCTATTCAGACTGTAAGTCATTAGTTTTCCACATTGGTATATATGTTTAAAGCAAGGGGTAAACAACAACACTCATCACTGTATTTCAAGTACTTATAACCAAAATTTAGCTATGAAGAAAGCATATTGTGCCAAATAGTGTATTTTCCTTTTATTTCCTTGTTGATGTTTTTTGAAAGGGGTTATATCCACCCATAACCAAACTCCACTAAGTGTTTTTGCAAAAAGAATTCAAAAGATGACTTCTAGGCCTTAGCGTTAAAATGATATTTAGAACACTGAAACAAATCCTTTTCTTACTAATTTTCAAATTTTCCAAAAATATCTTCATTGAGATTGTATAACTAAGATTTGACTTGTTAAAAATAATTTTTGTAATATTACATTAAAATATTTTGTTAAAATACATCTCGATTTTTATCTCAAAAACAGGTGTGCAGGTTTTAAGTGTCTATTCAATTTTTAGTAAGAAAGAGTCATAAGAGTGTTTTATCTGTGCTTGTGGCAGGGATAACACTAAAAGAGAACTGTGTTATACCCCATCTTATACTTCTCTTTGGATAGAAAAGCTTCTAGTAAACAGTCTCAATACTAATGCAGGTATGGTAATGAAAATAAACCAGAACAATGAAAATTTAAATTTATTTTCTGTCTTTTAAAATTATTGGTGAAAAATGCCAAAAAAATCTGTGAATAAATGTCTCAAAATAAATTTGAGTGACTGGGAGTAGAGGAGAGATTTGAAAGTAGGGAGATCTGTCAGGAATCTATGGAGAGTAGCTGACATTAGGTATGGTGCTTAGAATAGACTAAGAAGGGCTATCAAGTTCCTTATATGAGTCTTAGCTAGTTGTATAAAAATTTGAAATTCATAAGAATAATATAGAGCCAGGCACAGTGATACATGCCTATAATTCCAGCATCTCGGGCAGCTGAGACAGGAGGATCACAAGTTCAAAGCCCACATCAGCAATGGTGAGGCACTAAACAACTCATTGAGACCTTGTCTTGAAATAAAATACAAAACAGTGCTTGGGAATGTGGCCCAGTGGTTGAGTGCCCCTGAGTTCAATCCCTGGTACCAAAAATAAAAACAATAACATAGACTCTGAATTGGTTATTGCATTTCGTAATGGATTATACAAAGATAAAATGTCTCAGGAGCAAGTATGGGAATAGCATTATAGATATTTCCAATTTTTCTAAAGTATTTATTTTAAAATTTGCCTACTTATATATTTAGTGTTTTGCAATTAAAGTACATTGCATCTACTAGAAATGATATAAGACACCAATCAAGTTTCAGTATTAAACCACAGGCTTTTCCAAACCCAGACCCTAAGTCTGGCACCAAAAGTCAATTAAACAAATATTTAATAGGAACCTATGTAAAACTACTATAGACTTTATTCCCCTTAATGTGACAATTTATAAGCTTTATTACACAAATATTATTATGTTCAATTACAGAATGTTAGGTAATATAGTAAATAAACATTTCTAAATTCTGATTTTCTGGTTGTAAGAATTACATTTCAGTTGCAGGACATGAAAACCATCCCCTGAGAAGAAAAGGGAGTTATACGGTGTAAACATAACCCTAATACCAAAACCAGACAAAGACATCATAAAAGCTGAAGGGAAGGAGAGACAAGAGACAGCGGAAGGAAGAGGGAAAGTTTTAAACCAATGTTTCGTAAGTAACTCAAAGATATCAGAAACACATTTATCAAAAAAAACATATAAAAGATAATGTATCTCAACCAAGTGAAGTTTATACCAGAATGCAAGATTGGTTAAGCATTTAAAAAATCAAGGTAATTCACGACATTAATAGAAGAAAGGAAAAGATACTGTATAATCTCTGTAGATGCAGATAAAAATATTTGACATAAATCAATAGTCATTTCTGATGAAAACTCTGACCAAACAAGGAATAAAAGTGCACATTCTTTAATCTGATCAGGCTGGGGATTGTGGCTCAGTGGTAGAGTGCTCGCCTAATATGCATGAACCACTGGGTTCGATCCTCACCACCACATACATATAAAATAAAGATATTGTGTCCACCTAAAACTAAAAAACAAATATTAAATAAATATATTTTTTAAAAAAAACTTATAGCTAGCACAGCAGCCATATTGACATTTCAGGTGGATGATTCCTTGTTGCAGATACTAGCTAAGTGCCTTTCCTATATAATATAGGATGTGTAGCAGTATCTCTAGCCTTTACTCACTAGACAGCAATAATACCTCCTAATTTTAATAACCAAGATGTCTCTAGACGTTGCCAAGAGTCCAGGGGCATTTGATTTTACCAGCAGTTGTCCTCCATGAAAACTAGGGAGACAGGTTGGCAAGAAAAACAGGTTTCTTCAAAGCCATCTTTAAGGAAGATAGAGGAGACCTTTCTATCTTGCATCTCAATTTTGGGGGGCTCAAGGGCAAGGAAAGCTTATGTAAGAGAATAGGAGGCACAGTAGGACAAAAGGCAGAAAAAACATGTATGCAAATTTAGCTACTCTGTGCTTAGCCAGAGAACATATCAGTGTTTATTTCCCTGGTGTCTTTCCTCAACAAGAGGAAGTAAGAGTAGTTATCAGGAAGTTGTTTTAATTTCAAAGGGAGTCTGTTTCACTGAGGTAGGTGAAGTTCCCCCATCCACTGGAAACCATTGAACTAACATCATCTTAAATGGTAATAGACTGAAAGCTTAGCCACTGGTAATAGAAACAAGATAAATATGGCTGACCTCACTATTTCATTCCCACCAATTACACTGAGTATTGTTTTGGACATCTCAGCCAGTACAACAAGGCAGGGCGAACAAACAGTAAACATATGGGTTGAAAATAAAGAAGTAAACCATCTTTTTTTCAAAGATACAATAATATTGAATATTGAAAATGCTTAAGAATTTACAAATAGTTGGGCTGGTGTTGTGGTTCAGTGGTGGAGTACTTGCCTGGTATATGTGAGTCCCTGGGTTTGATCCCTAGCACAACACACAAAAAAGGTACAAATCAACATGATAGTATGACATTACACTTCAGAAAACATTTTGGAGAGGCTGGAGTTATAGCTCAATGGTGGAATGCTTGCCTGGCATGTGTGAGGCAGTGGGTTTGATCCTCAGCACCACATAAAAATAAAAAAATAAAATAAAGGTACCATGTCCATCTACAAATAAAAAATACAAAAAACAATTTACAAAAAGTTGTTACAACTACTGGAAATTGTAATAAAGCTGATGCACTGAAATGCTAAAAAAATTAAATCAGAACAAAAATATTGAATATACCATGAATGTGTATAAGACAACTCAATATTGTTAATGTGAATTGATGTACAGATTAAATGCAAACCCAATCAAGATCCCAGCAGACTTTTCAGAAATTGGAAAGCTTTTTCCAAAATTTATATGGAAATACAAGAAAGTTATAATAGTTAAGACAAACTTGCATTGTCTGATTTCATGTGTTACTTTAAAGGTACAGTAATCAAGACTGTGGTATTGCCACAAGGATAGATATGTAGATCAACAAAATGGAGTGGAGGGTCCAGAAACAGACACATACATATATGGCCAGTTGGCTTTTAGCAAAGATGAAAAGAGAATTCAATAGAGAAAGATTCTCTTAAAAAAAAAAAACAGGAGTGGGGGTGCAAGAACAACTGTATATTATACTAAAAAAATGGACATCAGTGAAAAAGGCAGAGTGGACAACTCAAAGCATCTGTCCCTCTACAGAAACATGAAACATCAAGTAGGAATTCTTAGAACCAATTTTGTCAGAACTCTGGAAAATAATCCACAGTTACAACAACCAAGAAAATGTTGAATCAAGAAAAACATAACTTAAAAAGGGTAGGAATAGTCTGTAGTGGTTTTGTTTGCCTCATTCAATTGCCTTCCTAGCTCAGTGGCAGTCTTAAAGAGGACAGAAATGTTTACAGTGAAGGACTTTTGTTCCTGGTTGCAGAGGGAGCAGAGAAAACTTTATTCTTAAATAAGTGTTTTCTCTTTGCAACTGAGGTAAGATAGAAGAAAAATTTTAAAATAAACAGAAAGGAGACATAAAGAAAGGAAAGGAAATAAAATTTTAATTCAGAAGTTCCAAATATGTTTCCAGGTCTGTCACCCCCTAAGCCAGTCTCTCCCAGGTTTGTCACTCCCCAATTCCCAGGTATTCTGTAAATCTACCTATGCCCCATTAGTTAACCCCCCAATAAATAGATTTAGCAAAGAGATATCCATTGTAAGGACTTAATGTTTATGGGACTTTCCAGCATTATGTATTGATCAGATAATGGAAGACCACATCAACCTAAGCATCCTGATATTAACCAGACCACCATAAACTGCTGAGATCACAAGCATGACAGCATTCCTACATACTTTTCCATACCTTCCTCTCACCAAGTCTCCTTTAAAACAAGGGCAGGGTACCCCCAAAATGCCTTTCTTTTCCTCAACATAGACCACATTCTCCCTTCAATATGTATTCCTTGTTTTATCCCCAAAGGTGTCTCCCTTGAGACTGCCTCCTTTTTCCCTTGAATGTGTATCTACTTTCCCAAATAAACTTGTGTCTATGCCTATTACCGGTATATGCTAAAATTCTTTTCCATCATATAAGCCAAGATCCCACCAGTCCTAAGCCCAGTAACTTGTATTGGGGTTACCTGAAGAATTGGTGCACCATACAAGTTACATTATGGGAGCAGAAGTATTCAAGGAGTTCCCGGAGAGAAGAGGGAATTAACTCAGGAAAAGAGGAGCAGAAGTTATAACTGGAAGAACTGCAAAGAGTTTCCTTGAGAAAATGGGGCACTGAAAAGTACTCTGTATATTAAAGAATTTAAAAACCTAGATATGTGTCCCAGGAAGGAGCCATTTTAAAAAGAACTGAGAAAATCCTAAGATTTTACTTCTAGCTGATCTCCAGTCTCACTATACGTTGCCTGGCTAAGCATTAAAGAAGACAGAAGGAGAGATTTTTTTCTTCCTTTCACATTTCGTGTCTCTTTTAGTGATTTGTGGAATTTGAGGAAATGTCTATCAAAACAATATTTGAACATAAGCAAAATGAGCAAAGATCTCTACACAGAACAAGGGATGTGGTCTTTGCAAAAATAGGTTGGAGCCAGGTGCAGTGCCACATGCCTGTAATCCCAGTGGCTCCAGAGACTAAGGCAGGAAGAGCAAGAGTTCAAAACCAGCCTCAGCAACTTAGCAAGGGCCTAAGCAACTTAGTGAGCATCTGTCTCTAAATAAAATACAAAGAGGGCTGAGGATGTGGCTCAGTGGTTGAGTGCCCCTGGGTTCAATCCCCATACCAAAATAAATAAATAAATAAATAAATAAATAAATAAATAAATAAATAAATAGGTTGGAAAATCATTAAGCAAGTGAATAACTGTAGCTGTCTACAAAATAGCAAACACTGGTGCAAGGCAAGAATCTGATTTCCACTTACTATGTTAAAATACTGGAAATGCCCAGTTTGAAACAGACTGAAATTAAGGGTCACTCTAAAATTGAAGGCTACTTCCTCATGCTGAGAATAAAGGCTACAGGGCTGCTCCTCTGGCCTGACAGACTACAAGGAAACTGAGAATGGAAATCTCCCCCTGCCCTGGCATATTTACCACAGGCTAACTAATTGTACATATGTATATCACTTGACTTTTCTTTCTATAAATTGTAACTGCTCCTGTGGGACCTGCAGGAGAAGCAATTTAGCTGCTTCTCACCAGTTTCAATAAACTGCATAGAATTCACTTTTCCTTTTTCCAACTTTTTTCTATGTTTTATGTGGGTGGGTAACACAATTCACACAGCCATGATCTAAGAAGAGTTCCTTGACTAGGTTGCCTGGGCTAGGTTGCTGATAACAAACTATTAATAAAAACTTTCAAAGCATATAAAGAGACAGAAAATGTTTCCCCGTTTAATGAAAAAATATTTCTTTCCCTGAGTAAATACAGACATTGGCCTTATTTGTTAAAAACATTAAAACAACTGTCTTAAATTTCTCAAAGTGCTAAACAAAAGTATAGAGGAAAAACCAAAAAGAAACCAGAAAAGCAATGAATAAGCAAAATGAATATTTCAATAAAGACACAGAAATTATAAAAGAAAACAGAAGTTCTAGAACTAAGGATTACAGTATTTGCTTTTTATCAAAAACCTTCTAAAATTATAATATTTTAGTAGAGATATTCAATATCCAATTTAAGGAAATAATCAGTGAAATTGAAAATAGAACCAACATTATTGGCAGAGGAAATAATCAGTGAACTTGAAAACAGGACAATTAACATTATTCTGTCTTAGAGGCAGGAAGAAACTTGAGCAGAGCCTGAGACCTAAGTGACATCATCCAGCAAACCAACATATACATTATGGGACACCCTGAAGAAGAGAGTGATGGAAAGACTTAGAAAGAATAATTGAATAAATGTTACCAGAAAATGTCCAAATATGATAAAAGACATGACTGAAGGAGCTCAGTGAACTCCAGGTAGGTTAACCTCAAATAGATCCACATCAAGACTCTTTGTAATCAAGCTATCAATTGACACAAAGACAAAGAATATTCAGAGGTAAAAGACAGATATAATGTACCACAAACAAGAGATCCTCAATAAATTAAAATCCAATATCTCTTAGAAACCAGAGAGGCCAAGAGGCAGTGAGATGACATACTTAAACTGCTGAAAGGAAAAGAAAGTGTTAAGCAAGAATTCTATATTTGGTAAAATAATCTTTCAAAAATTAAGGAAAGATTAAGATGTACCCAGATAAACAAATGGATAGAACATCTAGACAGAAGATCAATAAGGCTATGTAAATGTTAAGCGGGGGATGTAGCTCAGTGATAGATAGCTTGCTTAGAATGAACAAGGCCCTGGGTTTGATCACCATCACTGAAAAAGAGAAAAGAAAAGATCACACAATAGCAGAATACACATTCTTCTCCAGTCTCAATAAATATTCTTAAAATTGAGTCATACAAAATTTTATATTCAACTACATATAGTATAATGAAGCCACAAATAAATAAAACTAGAACATTAACAAATATAGAGAGTTAAGGAATACATTCTTAATACGTCAAAAAGAAATTACAAATAAAATTATAAATTACTTAGAAAAGAGAGAAAAATGAAAACACAAACAGGAATGGTCTCAGGGAATTTACAGCAGTCAATTCTCACATTTCAAAGGCGAAAAGAGCCGGGTGCTTTGGTACACACTTGAAATCCCAGCTACTCAGAAAGCTGAGGCAAGATGTCAGTTTGCATAGTTTAGCAAGATCCTGTCTGTAACTCAGTAGTAGAACACTTGCCTTGCATGTGCAACATCCTATGTTTAATCCCCACCAATGAGCATGTACATGTACACACATGCACACATACTTGGGAGGGAAAAAAAGGGGGCTGGAGATCTACCTAGCTCAGTGGTTGAATACTTGCCTACCATGCACAAGGCTCTGGGGATGGGAATAGGAAAGACAGTACATTGAACTGGACAGAACTTTCCTATGTTCATATATGAATACACAACCAGTGTAACGCCACATCATGTATAACCACAAGAGTGGGAAGTTATACTCTACATATGTATGATATGTCAAAATATATTCTGTCATGTATATCTAAAAAGAGCAAATAAATTAAAATAGAACACACACACAAGGCTACATGGATTCAATCTCCAGTACCAAAAATAAAACAAAAGTGAAAGATCTCATATAGATATATAAGATTGCATCCTAAGGAACTAGATAAAGAAAAGTGAATTAAAACCTAATTAGTACAAGAAAGAAAATTACAAAGATTTGAATGGAGATAAACAACATACAGAATAAAAAACAATAAAGAAAAACCAATTAAACCAAAAGAAAGTTCTTTGAAAAGATCAACAATATCAACAATCCTTTGGCTAAATTGAAAAAATAAAGAGAAAAAATAGAAATAACTGAAATAAAAAGAGAGATTACTACTAACCTTAGAGAATATGATGGATTATAAGAAAATACATGTACACGAGCAAATTGGACAACCTAAATGAAATGGACAATTCCCAGAAACACACAAATTAACAAAACTAATTCAAAAGGAAATAGAAAATCTGGCAGATTTATATCAAGTAATAATACCGAATCAATAATAAAAAACATAACAAAGTAAAATCCATAACAATATAGTTTCACAGGCAAATTCTATGAAAATAGAAAGAATACATAATGCCAATTATTCTCACATTCTTCCAAAATAACAGAAGAAAATATTACCAAATTCATTCTGTACTCCCAGTATTATTTGAAAACAAAACAACAAACAGATACTATAGAAAAGAAATTCACAAACCAATATCCTCTATAAAAACAGAGGCAAAAATCTTAATAAAATGCTAGTAAGCCAAATTCAACAGCATGCTAAAATAATTTTATACCATGACCAAATGATATTTATCCCACAAAGACAAGGATGGTTCCAACAAAAGAAACAATGTTAATATGTCACATTAATATAACAAAGGCAAGAAAAGTCATAGCCTCACATGACACAAAGCATTTGATAAAAGTTGACACTGCTTTGTGATTAATACACTCAGATCTAGGAAAAGAAAGAAACTTAATCTACATGATAAAAATCATTTATGAAAAACCCACAGCTGACCCAATACTAAAATGTAAAACACTGAAAGCTTTTCCTATAAGACCAGGAACAAGACAAAGATGATTACTTCACCAACTATATTCAGCATAGTACTGAGAGTACTTAGCTAGAGTAATTAAGCAAGAAAAAGACATAAGAAGCATCCAAATTGGAAAGACAGAAATAAAGTTATCTCTCTTTGGATATGACATGATGTTATATGTAGAAAGTCATAAATTAACTACTAAAGTTAACAAACAAATTTAGCAAAGGTTGGGGTACAAGTTCAAAACAGAAAAAAATCTAGTAGGTACAGGGTCTCTGGTCTAATGCCTTGATTCACTTTGAGTTGAGTTTTATGCAGGGTGAGAAATAGGGACCTACATATCATGTTGGCTTAGGAACCGAATTCCTCAACATGACTCCTAGAGCACAAGAAGTAAAATCAGGAATCAATAAATGGTATGGTATTAAACAAAAAAGCTTCTTCACAGCAAAGGAAACAATCAAGAATGTAAATAGAGAGCCTACAGAATTGGAGAAAATCTTTGCCATCTGCACCTTAGATAGAACATTAATCTCCAGGATATATAAAGAAGTCAAAAAATTTAACATACACACACAAAAAAAGAAAGAACGAACCCAATCAATAAATGGGCAAAGGAACTGAATAGACACTTCACAGAAGAAGAATTATGATTGGTAAACAAATATATAAACATCAACATCTCAGGCAATTAAAGAAATGCAAATTAAAACTACACTTAGATTCAGTTTCACTCCAGTTAGAATGGCAATTATCAATACAAATAACAATAAATGTTGGCAAGAATGTTGGGGAAAAGTTACATTCATACATTGATGGTGGCACTGCAAATTGGTGCAACCACTCTGGAAAGCAGTATGGAGTTTCCTCAGAAGTTGGAACGGAATGACCATTTAACCCAATATCCCATCTCCTTGGCATATATCCAAAGGAGTTAAAATCTGCATACTACAGTGACATGGCCACATAAATATTTACAGCAGCTCAATTCCCAATAGCTAAGCTATAGAACCAACATAGGTGCCCTTCAATAGATGAATGGATAAAGAAAACATGATACATATACACAATGAAATATAACTCAGCCATAAATGGATGAGACTACCATGCTAAGTGAAATAAGCCAATCCCCCCAAAATAAAAACTGAATGTTCCCTCTGATACTGGGATGCTAACTCACCATAACAAGGTGGGGGGCATAGAAATTCACTGGATTAGACAAAGAAGAATGAAGGGAAGGAGCGGGGTGGGAATAGGAAAGACAATAGAATGAATCAGATATAACTTTCCTATGTATGTATGATATGTCAAAATACATTCTACTGTCATGTATAACTAAAAAGAACAAATAAAAAATGAAAATCTGTTGAAAACTAAAATAAAAAAAAACTCAAAAAAAATCCCACTAAAATAAAAAAATATTCCCTTGTGATACAATCAAAAAGAATAAGATACTCAGGGATAAAATTGATCCATGGAGGTAAAAGACTTGTACACAGAAAAATACAAAACATTGATGGGAAAAAAATTAAAGGTCTAAATTAATGGAAAGAAATCCTGTGTTTCTGGATTGAAGAATGAATTCTGTTAAAATGGCAATCCTACCCAAAGATATCTACAGACTCAATGAGATCTCTAATAAACTGCAAACAGCCCTCCACACAGATATGTTGGCAATGCCGATCCTCAAATTCATGTGCAATTGCAAAGGGGCTCAAATACCCAATACAATCTAGAAAAGAAGAAAATAAGTTGGAGGACTCAGACCTCCTGATTTTTTCTAAATTTACTTTAAAAAGCTATAGTAATCACACCTATAATCCTAGCAGCTCAAGAGGTTGAGGCAGGAGGATGGCAAGTTCAAAGCCAGCCTCAGCAAAAGTGAGGTGCTAAGCAACTCAGTGAGACCCTGTCTCTAATAAAGTACAAAATAGGGCAGGGGATGTGGTTCAGTGGTCAAGTGCACCAGAGTTAAATCCCCAGTACTCACCCCCAAAAAGCTATAGTAATCAAAACAGTGTGGTACTGCCATATTGGAAGTCCAGAAATAAACCAATACATTACTATGACTTTTGAGTTTTGTTAAGGATGCCTAGACCATTCAGTAGGAAAATTAGTCTCTTTGACAAATAGTGCTGGGACAACTAAATATCCACACACAAAAAGAATTCAAGCTCACATCATTTACAAAATGAATCAATGATCTGAATTTAAGAACTTAACCATGAAACCCATATAAAAAAACATAGAGGTAAATATTTATGGCCTTTGATTTAGTAATGAACTCATATGTGACATCAAGAGCATAAGAAACAAAAAAAGACAAATTAGACTTCATGAAAATTTTTAAATGTTTATACATAAAAGGACATTATTACAAAAGTGAAGATAGCCTACAGGATGGGAGAAAATATAAGTGAATTACATATCTGTCTAATATTCTGAATGCATAAAGAACATTACAACAACAAAAAGACAAACTGCCCAATTTAAACATGAGCAAAGGTCTTGTTATGGTTTGTATATAAGGGTAAGCTCATATCCCCTGAAAGCTCATGTAACATCCAATGTAGTAATGTCAAGAGGTGAAATGATTAGATTATGAGAGCTGTGGACTGGTCAGTGAATCCATCCATTTGCTGGATTAATAATTTGAATGGATTAATAGGTAGTACTGTAGATAGATAAGGAATGGCTGGAGGAAGCAGGCACCTTGGGGGTGTGTCCTTAGGGATTATATTTTATCCTTGGGCGACGCCCCTTCCTAACTGCCATGAGATAACAGCTTTCTTTCTTGTGCCACACCCATCTGGTGCCAAGAGCAATGGAGTCAGCTGGCCATGAACTTAACTGTTAGCCAAAATAAACTTTTCCTCCTCTAAAATGTTCTCCTCAGGTATTTTGGTCACTGTGATGAAAAGCTAACTAAGAGAGGCCTTGAATAGACATTTCAATAAAGAAGATAATCAGGGCTGGGGCTATAGCTCAGAGGCACAGCATAGCCCCATTTCAAATATTGGCAAAAATGTGGAGAAACTGGAATTATTATACATTGCTGGTAGGAATACAAAATTTTATAGCCAACCTGAAAAACAGTTTGAGATTTCCTTAAAAACTTACAGATAGAATTATCATATTGTCCAGTAATTCACTAGCTAGGTATATGCCCTAAAGTATTAAAAACAGGTATTCAAACATGCACACACATTTTCAGAGCAGCACTATTCACCATAGACAAAAAGTAGAAAAAATCAGATGGGAGGATGAATAAACAAAATGTGATAATGATATAGAACTCATTAATACTGCACACCATGCAATATTATAAAGCCAAGAAGAAAATTGAAAGAATGAAGCATTAGAAAGAAATGACAGAACAAAAATGAACCATGAAAATATATGTTAAATGAAAAAAGCCAGACACCCATAACATATAATGTATGATTCTACTTATATGAAATATATAGAATAGGTAAATCCAAGGACACAGAATGTTGATTGGTGGTTTCCAGGGGCTGGGGAATGGTATAATGAAGGAAAAACTACTTACTGGGTTTTATTTTGGAGTAATAGCAAGGTTTGGAACTACGTAGAAGTGGAAGTCGCACGCAGTAAAACTAAATGTCACCCAACTGTTCATTTTTAAATGGCTAATTTTGTGTTCTATGAATTTTACCTCAATAAAAATTTTAAAATTGAACCAAGACCTTAACTTACTGCTATACACAAAAATAGTTTTAAATGGACTGAAATTTAAAAGCATCAAACATAGAGAAGAAAGCAGGCAAAACCTGAAACTCCAGTGTAATTAAAGGATTCTTATATATGATACAAAAAACAATAATGACAAAAAATAATAGATAGTGGAACGCATCTGACTTAACTTTCCTATGTACATATATAAATACACCATAGTGAATCTCCACATCAGAAAAAAAAACTGAAAAACTGAACTCAATCAAAAATTTAAAATTCAGACTGGGGTTGTGGCTTAGTAGTAGAGCGCCTTCCTGGCATGTGTGAAGCACTGGATTTGATTATCAATATCACATAAAAACATAAGCAAATAAAGGCATGCTGTTCATCTACAACTACAATTTTTTTAAAAAAATTATAATTCTTCTAATTAAACTACATCATTAAAAAAACATACAACCCACAAAATGGGAAAAATACTTTGTATGTGAGTGTATATTATATATCTATGTCTGTATATAATATACATACATGTAATAAAAGACTTGTAATTAATATATAAAGAACTTTTTCAGTTATAAGAAGACAATCCAACTTTTTTAAAAACAGGCAAATTTTGGGAAGGATATTTGTCACAAAAATCTTTTAATGGCCACTAACTCCCTAAATATGCTAAACATCAGGAAAATGAAAATTAAAACATGATAGCTACTTCATATCTACTAGGATGGCCATAATTAAAAATATCCTGGAGCTAGGACTATAGTTTTATTGGCAGAGCATGATTAGCATTTTCTAGTCCCTGGGTTCAAACAGCAGCACCCCCCAAAAAAACAACAGTGTGGGGGGGATCATACACACTGTTGGTAGAAATGTAAAATAATGCAATTACTTTGGCAAATATTTCTGCACTTTATTTTAAGGTTGAATATATCATATTTTTATATTGCCTAGCAATTGTATTCCTCTGAATTCACCCAACAGAAATGAAAATTGTATGTACAAAGTAACTTGTACACAAATGTTCATAGGGACAGATAGCAGATCAGTGTTTTCCAGGATACAGGAACAGGGTAAGGTTTGCTAGGAGACTCTAGGGAACATTTTGGAGTGATGAAACTGTTCAATACAGTAATTGTTGTGGTGTACACATTTGTCAAAATGCATTAAACTGTACACAAAATTGGTGCATTTTATTGTATGCAAACTATACCTTAATAAAGCTACTTCTTAAAAAAATAGAAGGGAGAGGAGTCTGAATTGAGACCTGGACATTTTCAGTAAGATCTCCCCAGGCAACTCCCATGAGGGACGCTTCCTTGAGGTCCCTGTTTGTGCCAAGGAATGCGGAGGCAAAACATTGTTGGAATAGCTAAGTTATTCACTTGTTCCCTTAAATTTGCTAAATGGCATGCTGTATTTACTGAAATATTCAAAGTATTTATTTAAATTTCCTTCGGGTGAGAAGGAAACTTTAAATTAGTTAAGGTATAACAAACCTGTATATTTTTAACACATATGCATACAGATTTACTTGTCTATACTGTGATTATCTAAATATTTAATTCAACTAAAACAATTTAATAATTTAAAATCTTATGAAGCTTCCCAGGAAATCAAAGTGGGCAAAGCAGTTTTAACAGTTCTTTCCTCTAACTGCAGATAAACTTGCTTTCTTGTTTATATATTAGTTCTCATTTTGTTTTTTAACTACTCCCACTTCCCTATTTTTCTGTCCCTCTTTTGGGACCATTATATTTTCTAATGAGATACCACTATTCTATGATTATATCTGTTTTCTAATATATCAAATATTGATATATGCATACAATGCACAAAATGTTTAGCAATTCTCTCTAGAAATAAATTAAACAAATATTTTGATGACATCTTTCCCCTCTATGGTAAAATGGACGAGATGAAGAAAAGTGATCAGGAAAGAATACAAATAACTAGGCCTAAGATGAGCTAAATTATATTTGAAAAGGATTCTACAGAGCTTGTAGAAAGTCACAAGTATCATTTATTGAATAAAAAATTATGCCAGGCATTAAGACACTATAGGCTACACTATTAATCTAATAAGTGGGTAGAAAAGTCATGATTTAAATCTACCCAATGCCAATGCCCATGCTCAAACTAAACTATTGAACTACTTTGCCATAATAACTATAGAGCCAACTACTGCAGGGGGTTTGAAGAGCCATGAAAAGAAAGGAATTTGTACCTACTTCATAACACCCAAATACTAAAGCAGGCCATCTTTTCAGTTACTCATTCTTTGGTTTCTAGGATAGACTCTGAGCACGATCTACTTCATTAATAAAGTCTAACCTAACACCCAAGTCCTGCTTTTCCCAATGATTTGTTATGATAGAAGAGAGAAAGACAATAATGTGGAGAAGCTGAATGACCCTCCCACACTATACTCTGACTACTTGACAAAGGAATGATGAAGAGATGTACAGAATCCAAAGAACATGAGCACTGCATGTCTAATGGGATGCCACTCTTGTTTCTGCCAAGTGCATTCAACTATGCCTCTTCCAGACAGAATGAGAAAATCCACACTGTTTTGGCAATACACTTGCTTAAATTTTTATTTATTTATTTATTTTATTTTAGGGGGTCCTGGGGATTGAATTCAGGAGCATTCAGGCATTGAATTACATCCACAGCCCTTTTGTATTTTATTTAGAGACAAGATTTCACTGAGTTGCTTAGTGCCTTGCTTTTGCTGAGACTGGCTTTGAACTCGTGATCCTCCTGCCTCAGCCTCCTGAGCTGCTAGGATTACAGGTGTGTGCCACTGTGCCCGGCAAGGCTTAATTTTTTTTTAAATGTTGAAATAATATTTAAATAATACTTTTATTTAAAATTTAAAACATTTTTATATTAAAATTAATTATCATTACTGTAGATAACTGAAAAATGTACAAAAAGGAAGAAAAATGACCCAAAATCTTGCTAACAGTATTTTATTTTAGTATATATCATCTTCTAAATCTACTCTCTCCCTTTAATTTTAAATAATCATTTATCATACAGAAGTCCTATGTTAACATAAAAAAAGTTTAGCCTGCTGTTGTGTTTTTTCTCCCCTTTGGTACCAGGGCCTCAAATTTACTTATGCTCACCACTGAGATATACCCCCATTTCTGCTGCTGCATTTTTAAGGCAATGGTAAAGAAAGGACATGAAATTTTAGGCATCAGAGTACTCTACCCAAAAGCAACCAAGTTAATGGTCCTGTGAGCGTATATTTTCATTAACTGTGATTTCCTAAGAACCTATGTCTACTCTTGTATCCTATAACACTTTCCCATCCTATTAATGTTTAAACACCTCAAAATTATTGACAAAATATTTTAAGTACTATGAAGACTACAGATGAAAAAGTAGATATAAAGCAAACTAAGGAAAAGATTATGAACTTTAATAATTTAATCCCTTTTTTCACTCAAAAATTTCAATCTTTCCAAATTGGTTAGAAAACAAACCTTGAGTAACACAATGTTTAAAATACCTCTCAGATATCAGAAAGACCCAATTGTGAACCCACCTTTGTTTTTCAGCATATTACCAACTTCAAATTTTAACAATGTAAATATGTGAAGAGTGAAGATGTCTGAATCCATGTATAACAGAGTAAACATTAGAATATGGGTATGAAAATCTACTAGCATACAGATAATTTATAAGCCCATGTCTTTATTATAAATGTTTTCAATCTACAAATTCAAAAGTGGCAGTCAAAATTAGGAAAACAAATTCTAGCCCCTGAAGATGAAACTTTTTTTCAGCCTTTCAAAAAGGTGACCTTGTTCAGTTCGATCTCACTTGTTATTTTACAACATTATTATGAGGTTTTTTTCCATTATACAGTATTCATAAATGAAGACATGAAGGGTATGATAAGGTCTAATGAGCTTGTAGTATAACAAAAAGAAGTCTTTACTGCAACGGTAGAGAAAAATGGAATACCAAAATAGGCTATAAAAGATAAGCAAACAAACAGAATTCAGAAAGGTTAGTGCTAAGAGTGAATTTATTCACTATTAACCAATTCTTATAAATTGAGTGTACACACTCCAAAGTAAAAATATTTTTTAAAAATTAAAAACCCAAGAACTCACCTGACTATATGAACAGGAAGAAAAAGGAGCCATTATTTCCCTTCTTATAAAATATATCAAGTGTCTTTAGGGGGTAACCCACAACCAGGGGAAATGAAGTTTTCAAAACAATAGAAACCTTTAACAAACATACCTATATTTGAGGAAAATGAACAGCTTAATTTAAAATATCACAATGTAAAAGGAATTGACCTTTCTATTTTGAGACAAAGTAAAGAAAAAACATGGACTTAGAGCCTGGGCAAATTGACTTGTTTAATAGCCAGTTTGGAAAACTACTCAAAAGTGATACTAAAGCTTAAGTAAATTCTTCATATTTTAGGAAGGTTTCCCAAAACTATATTAACTTGAATTATGTCAAAATGTTAATATTCAGTCAGGAACAGTGGTACTTGTCTGCAGTCCCAGTGGCTGGGGAGGCTGAGGGAAGAGGATCACCAGTTCAAATTTAGCCTAAGCAACTTAACAAGGCCCAAAACAACTTGGCAAGACCTTGTCTCAAAAGAAAACATAAAAAGTATTGGGGATGTGGCTCAGAGGTTAAGTACCCCTGAATTCAATGCCTGGTACCAAAAAAAAAAAGTAAATCTATCTTGATATGCAGAAGACATAACCATGTAGATAGATAAAAAAATCCATAAAAGATCTATTAGAAATAATTTAGCAAACCACAGTAAATAGGTCAATAGAAAGTAATTGATTGTATTTATACATACTAACAATTAAAAATGGAAAATAAATTAAGCTGTCATGATGACATTCAAATATATGAATACTTAGGAGTTAAGTTTAATAAGTTATACATAAAATATACACAATAAAAAGTATAAATTATTGCTGAAATATTAAATGACTATAAAAATTTACATAGAAATGCAAAAAAGGAAAGCCCAAAAAATTGAAGAAAAAGAACAAATTTGGAAAACTTGCACTGATTTCAATCTTTATTATTATGAAAATATGGTAATGAAGACAGTGTATTATCAGCATGAGAAAAAACATACAAATGGGTAAAACAGATTAGAATACAAAAAGAAAAAGACCCACATGTAATTGATCAGTTGCTTTTCTACAAAAGTAACAAGATAATTCAACAGGGAAAAAACAGATTTTTCAAAGAATGGTGCTGGAGCTAGTTAAACACATGAGGAAAACTGAATTATTATCTTCACCAAACATCATACACAAAATAAATGGATCAAAAGCTAAAATGATAAAAAATTTTAAATGCAAATACTAATAGAAAATCTTGGTCACTTGGGGCAGTCAAATATTTCTTATAAAAGACATAGAAAATCCTAACCATAAGGAATGATAAACTTGACCTTGTAAAAATTAAACTTTTATTCCCTGAAAATTCCTATATAAAAAATGAAAAGGAGGAGGCTGGGACTGTAGCTCAGTGGCAAGGCACTTGCCTAGCATGCGTCAGGTACTGGGTTCGATCCTTAGCACCACATAAAAATAAACAAATAAAATAAAGGCATTCTGTCCATCTACAACTACAAAAAAAATTTTTAACAAAAAAGGAAAAGTAAAGCCACCAAATGGAAGAACATTCCACATGACATGTGTGTATTAGACAAAGATGTTATATCTAGAACGTACAAAGAACTTTTACCACTCAATTTTAAGAAAACAAATTTTTAAAAGAATGGCATATTGATGTACACAATATGAATGAAGCTCAAATGTACAGTGCTAACAGTTAAAAGGTAATCAAAAGGCTGCATACAATTCAATCTATATAACATTTATGAAATAAGTAAAATTATAGGAACAGAAAATATTTTGAGTGTGAGGAATTGTGGGTAGGTGAAGGGGTAACTATAAGCTTATAATTGGTAGCATGAGAAAATATTTTAAGGTGATGGAACTCTTCTAAATCTCGATTTTGGTAGTGGTTACAAAGTTGTATGGTTTTATCAAAACTCAGAAAACTGAAGACAGGGAATTTTATTGAAAATAAATTAAAAGGGGACTATAAGAAAACTATAATGAAACAACAGTAGCCACATATCAAAATGGCTAAAATCATAATGAATTATAATAGCAAATGGAGGGGACAATTAAAAACAATTATTACTTTTGTACACTGGAGGAATGTACATAGAAAAAAAACATTGGGCAGTTTCTTGTAAATATAAAAATACACTAAAGACAACCCAGCAATCTCATTTCTTAATATTTACCCAAGAGAAACTAAGTATATGACTACACAAAGATTGGTCCCCAAATTTCACAGCAAAGGAAGTAGAGAAAATCCTTGAAAACACTTTTTCCATTTTGACTCAGTACTATGTACTTTTCCACTACTATTATTTTCCCTCTCTCTCCTCAAGACCTTGGGTCCACAAAACTGTAAGAGCCTTTTGTCCAGGGCTCCCTTGTCAGTGAGATGGCCCTACCCTACAAGCCTGCAATGATACACCTTATCATGGGAGAAAATATAACTGGTTGGGAAGTAAAGACCTCAGCACTTTTCCAGTTTAGCCTCTTGCTTATAAAATCACAGTAAGCGATTAAAAACTTGACAGTTACTTTCATTTTGGCTTATTATTTTCATCAACTATTCAGATACCTAGCAGCTCAGCTAAACTCCTGATAATATGAATATTTAAACAGATCCAAATCATTTTGATGAAAATTTACAACCATTACTTTTCTAAAAACTTCAGCAGAGAGGAAAGGAAAAACACCTCTTCAATATATTAAGTATAACTATAGAAAACCTACAGATGACATACATGAAATATTGAATATCTTCCTCAAAAGACAGAGAGCAAAAAATGATTTCATACTTTACTACTTCTATCATATTTGTACTGGAAGTCCTAGCTAGTGCAATAAGGTACGCAGTACAAGAAGACACAGGAATTGAAAATAAAGAAGTCTAACTCTTTATTTTCATGATATGATTGTGTACACAGAAAATCCAAAGTCACTGATGTAAATATTAGAACTAATGAATAAATGTAGCAATGTTGTTCTATATCTTGATTAGAGACTACAGTTATATGTATGCAATTGACAAAAATCACAGAACTTTGCATAAAATGGGTGAATTTAATTCATTATTAAAATAATGAATTTAACATTATGTAAATCATACCATAAAATAATTATTAATATCTTAGGATTAAAAGATCAATATAAAAATGAATGACTTGTCTACATCTTAGCAATAAGCAACTGAAAATAATGTTTTTAAAAATGATAGCATTTAAAATGGAAATAATCATATGCACAGGAAGAAATTTATAAATTATATGCATGACCTCTATGATGAGAGTAATTAAAGAATATCTAAATTAATAGTGAGGTATGCAGTATTCATGTTCAAAAAAATCGATAATTTTACAATTTCATTTGATCCTAAATTGATCTATAAAATGTTGCAAACCCTACCAAAATCTCAAAAATTTTTTCAGTAGGAATTAACAAAATGAATCTAAAATTTTTATGGAAGAAAAAGACTATACAATAGCTAAGAGAATCTTAAAGAAGAATAAATTTAAAGGACTTATACTGAAAGATTTTAAAACTCATCATAATGCCAATGTAATAAGATAGTGTGGTACTGGCATAAAAATATACAAACAGATCAACATAACACAGTAGAGTTCTGACTTTGACCTAAACACAAACATTCAAATGATTTTCAATAAAGCCAAGCAAGGTCATTCAATGAAAAAATGAATTATTCTTTTTAGTACACAGTACTAGAACAACTGGTTACTTCTATAAGTAAGAAAATGTAAATCTGAAATTATATTTTAGAAGGAAAATTCAATTTTTACAACCTTAGGGATTATGATTTTTTATACAGGACACAAAAGGTACTGAAAGAAAAGGGGCATGAAGGAGTTTCCTAGGGTAATGGAAAGATTATATATGTTGACCTGGTTGTTGGTTACCTAGGTGTATATACCTTAAAAAATGATTGAGCTATTCAACTAAGATCAGTGCATATCACTTTATGTAAATTATACCTAAATAAAATACAGTTAAATGCAAAAAAAATGTTCATAGCAGCTTTATTTAGTAAAGATAAACTTGGAATAATCCAAATTCCCATCAATATAATGTGATATATTAAACTAATATACAGAAAGTTGATCAGTTGTTACTTGGGGATAAGATATAGGAATAAGAAGGAAGGGATTAAAAAAGAGTCATAAAAGGGGCTGGGGTTGTGGCTCAGTGGTAGAGCACTCGCCTAGCACCTGCGAGACGCTGGGTTCAATCCTCAGCATCACATAAAAATAAATAAAGTAAAGGTATGTGTCCAACCACAACTAAAAAAATATTTTTTAAAAAAAGATGCATAAAAACCTTTTGAGATTATTTATATGTTCCATTTTCTTGAATGTAGTGTTGGTCTCACAGGTGTATATATGTCACAACAAAAAGCGTACAATATAAATACATGTACTGTATTGTATGCCAATTATACCTCAAAGTTCTTTAAAATTACAAAGGCAGATTTGAACTCAGCAAGAATTTGCCTTCTAACAATCAGAAAATAGATTCTTAAAATTGAAAAAGACTCCATGAGTATTTTTAACAAAGTAGTACCTACCCTCTATTTGAACAGTTCAGCAATGGAATACTCCTATTACTAAATAGCATATTAGAAAATTCTTGTTGTCAAGAGTTCCTACAATTTAATCCATTTATTCCAGGTCTTGACTCTTAGTGCTCTCCCAATAAAACTACTTTTTCCCCAAATTCAACATTTATTCAACACCTAACAACTGAGAGCCAATTATATACAAGGAAAGTCTGTACACTGTGGCTAATGTAAAAATATGTGAAACAAGAGCTCTGGTTTCACAGATATTCTACTTTAGTACCAAAAAAATAACTGTTAGCTCATTGCCTTACTGCCTTTATCAGTATCATCTCTGCTATGTATTATATTTTTTGTGTGTATACAATGGGGATTGTATACTCTACAACTGAGATAGAGTCCCAGTCCTATTTATTTGTTTATTTATTTACTTACTTATTTATATTTTGTAATGCTGGTGATTGGGCCCAGGATCTGCCAGCCAAGTGATCAACTACTGATCCACCTCCCTGGCCCCCTATTTAATATTTTTTTGAGAAAGGATTTCACTAAATTGCTAAGGCCAGCCACAAACTTATGATCCTCCTACCTCAGCTTTCCAAGTAGCTGGTATTACAGGTATGTGACACTATGCCTGGCTCTGCTATGGTTGGTAAAGCAAGATGATTCTTTCAATGCCAAGCACCAGAACAAAAAACTGACTTTGCAATTTGACTAAAGAAGAGAAAAAAAATGAGTATAATCTGGTACTTCCATTTTCTGTTTGGTATTTTATGCATAAATGAATAAAATCACAAAATCATATTGCCAGCTCAACAATCCCTAGACCAATGTGGTATACTGAAGAAGGGATGAGAGTAAGATTCTGAGATGACAGCTTCCATCCCTGCCTCTGCATATAACTAACTACATCTTTCATCAGTCACTATACTTTCCTGTAAAATGATGGAGTTCATCTCTGTAGAGCAGTGGTTTACAAACTGAAGACCCCCAAAACACTTCTTTATATCAGTAATATCTATCAATATGTGCCATATAAAAATGAAAACTGGGGCCTTGGAGTGTAGCACTATGGTAGAGCTCTTGCCTAACATGTGTAAGCCCCTAGATTAAAAAAATCCTAATATTTAAAACATTTATTTATTTTAAAGTGACAATAATACATGCCAATATATATTTATGAAAAATATATCTTCCAAAATGAAAATAATTGTCAATATAAAAAATCACATACAGTAACATATTATCAATCTTATTAGAAAATTCTAAGATTTGGAAAGCTGTCACTTAACAGTGGCAGATGATTTTTCCAAAATTCTAATTCTTACTTTTGAAAACCTCAAACTTTTCATTAATAACAAATATCAAGAGTAGTTTTCCTTAAAACAATAGGATCACTTTCCTCAGTTTTGAGAAACTGCCTGTCACATATTGAAGTCTAAATAACCCTAGTCTGTCTTAGTTGTTCATTTCAGGGAAAAATGTGTTCCATGTAATAATCAGTTAGTTCAGCCTACAACTCAGTTGCTCAAGTGCTTTTGCTAGAAACAATCACCTTACTTCAGATTATTCAATTGCTTCATGTATACATTACATTTTGTCATACACAATGTTAAAAAGATGTGCACTCAAGGGTCAAGATTTAATAAAACTCAATGCTACACTGAAGACACTGTTAGGTAAAATTGGATTTTCCCTGCCAAGAGTATGAAGAATATAGGACTGAGGTTGTGGCTCAGTGGTAGAGTGCTCAACTTGCATGTGGAAGGCACTGGGTTTGATCCTCAGCACCACATAAAAATAAAATAATGGTATTGTGTCCATCTACAACATATATATATATATATATATATATATATATTTATGAAGAACATAATTACTAGGACAATTTGATACACTTTACCAGTAGTTCTACCCACCATCTACAAATGTGAAAACAGTAGAAAAAGGTAAAACGGTCTCCATATTTTCTATGGTTTAAGTGTTTGTCCCCACCTCAAATTTACATGTTGAAAACCTAATTTCGAAGGTAATGATCTTAGGAGATGACTAGGTCATGGGGCAGATTCTTCATGAATGGAATTAGTGCCCTGTTCAGGACACAGCAAGAAGGTACCTTCTATGAACCAGAAAGCAGGTCAAGTCATCACCGTACACTAAATCTGCCTTAATCTTCAGTTTCCCAGCCTCCAGAACTATGAGAAATAAATTACTCTTGTTTATAATTCCCCAGACCCAATGTCCCTCCAACTCTAGAATGACTACAGTTATATAGTCAAGATCTTTCATTTGCGTGACTCTACAAAACATTAATTTCCCTATCTAAATAATTATTTGATATTTTAACAAATACCAATCTCTTACAAATATATTATTTTATTATGGAACAGGAATTGTGGCTTCCTTCCTGAAAAAAAAATCCTTAATTTTTATTCAGATTTTCCCATCCTCTAACTTTTCTAGGTAGCAATGTGCTTTGGTGGGAAGTGGTTGTGTAAGTTACTGGTCTAAATCTACCTTCATGGTCCTACTCCATTTGCCAAATGTACTGGTGTAATCACACACATATAACACAAACCAATGGTATATAGAATGGAGAGGTGAGATTTTTTATAAACATTACATGCCTGATACAAAGGGATATACATGAAGAATTCATATGTTTTTACTAGACATTATGGTGTCTGCATGTGAACCATAGCAGTCATCTTGTGAGTACCAGGGGTACTAATCTAGTTAGCAAATTAATAGGTATAATATGCATAGCAGAAAAATAGAAAAATCCTACATCTTTAATGGTGTCATTATTTGACTGAATTAATCCTGGAAACAATCTACCTCCAAACTTACTATTATGGGAGTTAATTTTTTCTTTATTGTTTAAGATAACTGAATTCATGTTTTCTACCACTTGCAATGGAAAGTACTCTACCATATATAAAGAGGCATGATTATGCCTTTGTTCCACATACAAAAACATTTCACTGTATCAATTGATACATTGTGAGATTATGGACAGAAAAGGACCTCCTCTCCTTTATCAGGGTATGTAAGAGCTTATAAATACAGACTACAATATTTTTTTCTGTAGTGTCCCACTCTTAAGAGTACTTTTCCCTTCAAACTTTCAGATCTTCTTCAGTACTCTATGTTATACAAACTACATGAAATTCTGGAAGCAAACCAGCCAGTTCCTAAATAAAGAGGGCTATATGATTGAATTACATCATGATATAAATGTCTTAATAGAATTTCTTAGAATCCTATTTTATTACTCACTGTCAAAAACATAATTAACCAGATTAGCATTCACTTATGAATGGTGATTTAGTCTCTCTATAAGTTAATAAATTAATCCAATGTTTAGATTCAGATTAAAAAAGAACAAGTTAAAAATTAAGTTTAGCAAAAGCTTATTTCATTCATAGAATTTTATTTTTGTTGTCTATAATTAGCAAATAACATGGGATTCAAGGTTCTCAGTTCAAAAGAATAGCAAGTGCCATCACAGACTACCCTTTTGGTTAAAGGCCAGCAGAAGCCCCTAAAGGAATAAGGACAGTTGGACCTGGAAAGATTATGAAGGTATTTACTCAGGCACTGATGCATAAAATGAGAATCTGGTTGGTTAAAATGATAGGAGCCTATGCATCAGATATAACACTAAAGATGCCTCTCTAAACAACCTCAAGAATTACTGCTATTAAAAATAAATCTTTATAATAAAGCCTTGGCCATGTGTCTGGGTAGTTCATTTATAATGTTAATCAGCAAGAATATATTTTCAAAAGTGACTTCTGTTCCATGGTTGCTATTGTCAGAAGAGGATGAGATGATGGAATGATTACATTTTAAAAGAAAATCATTAGAGGATAAGACCAAATCAGACAACCAACTGGCAATCAATTGAGCGGCAATTCCATAGTCACTGTAGAACATAGGAAAAAAATTATTAAAACTGTCACACAGGCTCTCTTATACAATAGTGATAGAGTATAACTGGTAAAAACCATTCTGGAAATTAATTTGGCAAGAGCAGATCTCTTATCATTCAGAAGCTTAAAGTTCAGCTATTCAAATGCCACCTGGAAAAGCCAGAATGCATAACAGTTTGTGATTTTACAGAGGAGTACATTTGAATTGCACAAGCAACAAGGCTGGCAAGTAGGCAATAAAGCCATTTAAGTACTGAGGAATTGCAGGGAGAAGGTAAAGTGGGAAGAATGCCAAAAAGCATGGGGAACCTCTTGTTCCACAGGTACTTATAAGTTTGATTTTCTAAAAAGAGAAGATGCAGGCTGGGTTATTATCACTCCAAAGTGGGGAGAACAGATTAACAATGAACGAAGTTTCTAGAATACCACTAAGGATGAAATGAGGGACAAAACTAAGTCAAGGCACAGCCATTTAAGTGTAACCCTGATAGACTTACAGTGCAAGGTCTGGTGAAGGAGATGAGGATGTTAGGCAGAAGGGGATTACATTCTAGATGTATTCACAAAACTCTCCTGGAAGAGAGAGAATGTCAATGGACTGAGAGTATGCCATACCTTTGCTAAGCTAGGAAGAATTAAGAGGGAGAGGCATTCAAGATGGGCAGGCTCCACCTTTTGTCCAGAGGGAAAAAGTAAGGGAATGCATACTTCAAAAAATTAAAATTTAGGCCCTTAAGGATAAATGGCTTAGGTAGTAACAGTAAAGAATTATTAATGGATGGGGACAATCAAGTCAACAGTTAGATGGAGTTATAGAAAGAACAGTGGGAATTATTCAACATTCCCACATACCTTTATTTTTCTAACTCTACCATATATGAATTAGGGACTGAGGAAAAAAATCACATCAGCAGGTTCCAGAGCTACACTGCACTGTTTCAAATCCTGGCCCAATCACTTATTAACTATATGACCTTAGCAAATTATTTAATCTCCATGAGCCTCAAATTCCTTGTATGTAAAAGTGGAAATAGTGGGCAAAGATTTTACGGACAAAACCCACAAAGCACAGAAAATAAAAGCAAAAGGAATAGGATTACTTAAGCCAAAAAGGTCCTGCACATCAAAGGGAACAAACAACTGTATAAAGAGGCAACCTACAGAATGGGAGAAGGCATTATTTATGCAAATAATACATTTGGCAAGGGGTTAATGTCCAGAATATTTAATGAATTCCAAAAACTCAAGAGCATAAAAACAAACAACCCAATACAACTGGGCATGCATCTACATAGACATTTCTCAAAAGAAGACATACAAATGGCCAACAAGTACATAAAAAATATGCAATAATTAATTAGCATCAGGAAAACACAAATCAAATCCACAATGAGATATTACCCAGTAAGAATGGTTATTTCTAGAAAGATTACAGATAATAATTGCTGGAAGAAAATGGAAAAAGGGGAAAGCTTGAACACCACTGATGGAAGTGTAAATTAGTATGGCTATTATGGAAAAATGTATGATTGTTGCTTGAAAAACTAAAAATAAAACTAATACATGATCCAGTGATCACATTCCTCAGTATACATGCCAAGGAAATGAAATGAGCAGGTAAAATAGGCATCTAAACTCCTATTTTCTTACAGTGTTATTCACAATAGTCAAGAAATAGGGGGAAAAAACTAAGTGTCTATCAACTGATAAATGGATAAAGCAAATGCAGTACATATAAATGACAGAATACTATCCATCCATAAAAAGGATGAGATCCTGTCATTTGTGACAACAATGATGGAGCTTATTAGATTAAGTAAAATAAGCCAAGGACAGAAAGGCAAGTACTACATGTCCTGGCTCATAGGTGGAACTATAAAAATTGATCTCTTAGAAGTTTAGAGTATAATGGTGGTTACCAGAACCTGGGGAGAGGTTGATCAATGGGTACTAAGTTACAGTTAGATAAGAGTGAGAAGTTCTGGTATGCTATTGCAGTCTAGGGTTAATATATATAACAATCATGTATTTTACATTTCAAAAAGCTAGAAGTGCCCTGAGGCTTGGGAATTCAAGCCAGCCTCAGCAATGGCAAGGCACTAAACAACTCAGTGAGACTTTGTCTTTAAATAAAATACAAAATAAGGCTGCGGATGTGGCTCAGTGGTTGAGTGCCTCTGAGTTCAATACCTGGTACCTCCCCCACCCTCCCCCCCAAAAGTTAGAAGAGGTCATTTTGAAAGTTTGCACCATAAAGAAATGATAAATCTTTGAGGGCACAAATACATGTTTAACCTGTATTCAAATACATGTTTAACCTTAACAGGGTAACACAGTGCACACGTTATTCTGTTAAGATGTAGAATTTTTATGTATCAGTTAAAAAATAAATTTTAGAGAGAAAAGGGGAGGGGAGGTAAAAGTGGGAGTTCATAACCCACTTGAATCAAACCGTGTAATATGATGTATTAAGAACTATGTAATGTTTTGAACGACCAATAATAAAATAAAAAAATAAATTTTATTTAAATTAAAAAGTACTCAAAAAAGTGAAAATAGTACTATCTAATAGGTGTAACAGCAACCACTATAAAAGGCAATCATAATTTATCTGTTGATACAGGCTTGTGTGTGTGTGTGTGTGTGTGTGTGTGCACGTGCGCATGGTATCAGGGATTTAACCCAGGGCTTTATGCATGCTAGTCTATCACTCTACCACTGAGTTATATTCCCAGCTCTTTTTAGTTTTATTTTTAAGACAGGGTCTCTCTAAGCTGCCCAGGCTTGCCTTAAACTTGTAATCCTCCTGCTTCAGCCTCCAAAGTAACTGGGATTATAGATGTGTGGCAATGTGCCAGGCTGATAATAGACTTTCTAAATGTCAGAGTCTATTGTTTGTATCAAAGACAAAATATAGCCTTTAACCCAGTAATTCCCCAAGAAGGAGGCAGTGGTGATAAGTAAAAAGTTAAAAATATAGAATAAAAAATGTCCACAGCAGGCTGAGGTTGTGGATCAGTGCTAGAGCACTCACTCAGTATGTGTGAGGCACTGAGTTCAATCCTCAGCACCTCATAAAAATAAAATAAAGGTATTGTGTCCACCTACAACTAAATATATATGTGTGTATACATATATATGTATGTATTTATAATATATATACATATATATGTCTTTTATACACACACACATATATAAAATAAATGTCCACAGTGGCACTTACTAAAATAGCTAAAAATCTTGAATTTTTAAAATATATCCTACTAAAGTGAATAAGCAAATACTGTATTGGGTGTATAAGGACAATAATTGTTTAAAAATAATGGTTTAGGGGCTGGGGTAATGGCTTTTCGGTAGAGTGCTTGCCTCGCACGTGCAAGGTCCTAGGTTCAATCCTCAGCACCACATATAAATAAATAGTTATTGTGTTCAACTACAACTACAAAAATAAATATTAAAAAATAATAGTTTAAAATCAAGAATTTGGGGGCTGGGGTTGTGGCTCAGTGGTAGAGCACTCCTCTAGCATGTGAGAGGTCCTGGGTTCAATCCTCAGCACCACATAGAAGTAAATAAACAAAATAAATGTATTGTGTACAAATAAAAAATAAATATTAAAAAACAAAAATTTTAATAATGAGGAAATGCTTCATAAGTAAAAACATTGAAATAAAAAATTGTATGTAGAATGATTCTAAATTATTTTAAATTTTAATCAATTTAATTTAAAATAAATACATAGAAAGGAAAATCATCACAACAATAAACGAAGCTCTTTCTGGGCTACAGAAGCTATAAACAGGTTTTTATTTTCTTCTTTGCACATTACGGAATTTTCCAATATCCCAATACTGATTTATTACCTATCTTCACACAAAATCAACATGTAAGTTGGTTAAATGAATGAACAAATATATATTTATTCCCTCCAAAGAGTATATAAATGAATAGAAAAAAACAGATAAAATCCCATGAAATAAAAGTATGTAAAATCTAATACTAAACTAAGAGAGGCTAAATATTTCATACGTTCAAAGAAGGGTACATCAGCAATTGATATGATAGTAAGGGAAAGTTTCACAGGACTTTTTATCTATTCTTACTAGCATGTACACTTCATGAAGTCAGAGACCCTGTCTTACTTACCTTATGCATAGTGTGTAACACAAAATAATTTTGTAAAAAATATAATTCCATGAGGGTAGAAATAGAAAAATGTAAATAAATTCTTGAGTACTGGGGCTGGGGTTGTGGCTCAGTGTTAGAGCACTTGCGTAACATGTATGAGGCACTGGGTTTGATCCTCAGCATCACATAAAAATAAATAAATGTATTGTGTCCATCTACAACTAAAAATTTTTCAAAATCTTGAGTACTTAGGATTTGTTAAACAAATATGTGTTGAATAAATGTAAACATTATGCTGGAATTGAGCAAAGTCTTTGATCCACAGGATTCAAATCAAGATGGAGAACAAATATGTATGAATTACTCAAAAGATTGTAGGAAAACTTAACTAGGCTAGAATGGAGGGAGTATATTGTAAAATGTAATGAAAAAAAAAAGGTCTGATGAAGGGAGAAATCACAATAGGCCTTGAAAATCAGATAGAAAAATTGAAGAAGGAAATGGCAAGTCAAGGGACTGAGAATGAAGTTCAGTGATAGAGGATGTGCTTACCTAGTGCAAAGCTCTGAGTTCCATCCCCAACAAACCCCCCAACCAAGAAGAGAAAGGACAAGTTAATAAATAGTTTAAAAAACAACAATGAAACATTATTTTGAGTGTTTTACATAACTTTTCTCACTTTATCCTCAAAATGATCTGTGAGATAAGTTCTGCTGTCTCCCTTTTGCCAATGAGGAAATAAAGGCCCAGAAGTTACTATTGTACTAAAAGTCAAACATCTACTAGGTAGATTCTAGGTCTGTCCATAGGCCAAGTTAAAACCTCTGAGTAAGATCTTTACAAATTCCACTAAATATGTCTGAAAGATACAAAAAAATTGTGAGATCCCACTACATCAAAGATATATTTATTTAGTGCTCTTGGACTGGAATCAGACACACCATTATGAGAGAGAGAGAGAGAGAGAAATACATATACATACACACACACACACACACACACACACACAAGCATGCACACACGCGCGTACACAATAGAAATTGATATAAAAGTAGATGTGTGTTTATGTATATATACATATATTTTATAGTTTTGTCTGCTGAGGACGAGAAGCAATGACATCACAGTGGCAATGAGCATGACAAGCACTCAGATCTTGGTTTCTAAATACCATTCTTTAATAAAAAGTATCAGAGCTCCCTGGAGAAATGGCTTATTCCAGGATTAGAGCAAGGAAAGTAGAAATGAGCCTAGAACATTTTGTAGTGCTGGAAAGTAAGGGAATGCTCAACAAATGATAGAAACATGTTGAACAGACTTAGAAGCCAATGTGAAGGGATGCCTGTTGGCCAAATCTGTAGTAATTTTGGCAACAAATTAAAAAACTGTACTAGGAGCATAATTCATTATAACCCATACAATACAACATTTATTAAGTCTATAGTTCTATAAGTATATAAATGACTATGTAAATATACAAATACATAAATTAAAACAATAATATTGGAGCTGGGTTATAGGGGTGGAGCACTCCTATAACCTCAGCCACTGGGGAGGCCAAGGCAGGATAATAGCAAGTTCAGAACCCACTTGGGCAACTAAAGGAGACCCTGTCTCAAAATAACTTTTAAAAAATGGGCTGAGTATTCCTCTGATTGGGTATTAATATCCAGAAGATATTAAAAATCAAAAATTACACTAAAAGCAACCAAATAACCCATTCAATAGATGAGCAAAAGAACTAAACAGCAACTTCTTAAAAGAAACACAAATGGCCAATAAATATATAAAAAAAATGTTCAACAGCTCTAGCATTCAGGAAAATGAAAATCAAAACTACAGTAATATTTCATCTTTCTCCAGTCAGATTGACAATGACCAATAATAAAAAAAAACAATAAATACTGATGAGAATGTGGGGGAGAAGGGTATACTTGTACACTGTTGGTGGGACTGCAGACTAGTACATCCACTTTGAAAAGCAGTATGGAGATTCCTCAAAAAAACTAGGGATGAAACTGCCATATGACCCAGGTATCCCACTCCTTGGTATTTTCCCAAAATAACTAAAATCAGCATACTATACAAAACATTTACCTCAATATTTATAGCAGCACAATTCACAATAGCTAAATTATGGAATCAACCCAGATGCCTGTCAATTGATGAATGGATTAATGTGTACATATACATAATGGAGTTCTACTCAGCCATTAAGAAGAATATAATTATGGCATTTGTTGATAAATGGATGGAAATGAAGAACATCATGCTAAATGAAATAAGCCAAACTCAGAAACTCACATGTGGAAGCTAGAATAAAATAAAAGAAAGGGGGAGGAAAGGATGGGATATTATAAAGATACAGGGAAGATCAGTAACATAGAATGAGGAGATCTAGAGAGAGTGGAGGGATGGGTAATGGGAGGCAATGCAGAATTAATTCTTAAATAATGTTATGTGCATGTATAATATAAATATACCAAAGGGAATTTCACCTTTATGTATAAGTAAAAAGAACCAATCAAATATAAACAGAGGCACTAAAGGAAGTTTACTACAATAGAGGAGGGAGAAGGAGGAAGGGAGGAAAAGGGGGAGGGAAAAGGGGGATCATAAACTGAAACTGAGGTCCATGCATGCATAATTTTCTCAGGATGAACCCAACTACTATGTATGTATAACAATATAGCTCTCATTAAAAAAGAAAAGGCTGGCAATGTAGCTCAGAGATAATATTTCTGGGTTCAATCCCTAATACTGAAAAGAAGATACCAATAATAGTGGGAAAGGAAACATTCCATTATAGAATTCAATTAATTAATATAATTTTTTTTTAAATTAAAATCACCATTTGTCACTGTAATAAATATTCAGGTCAAAAAATTACTAGATGCTAAAACTGTGGGCAAAAGTATGATGAGAAATAATTTTTTTTTACAGACATCATTCAGTCAAATAAAAAAATAGGAAAAAATGTACACACTCTTTCACAGTCACAGGACATACACATATATAAACAGATGCATAAGACTAAAGACACATAGGTAGGTAAATGAATATAATTGGACATGATGGGGTAAGCAAACTGGTAACAACAATAAAACTGAATTAAATATTTTAAACAGAAATGTGCCACCAACCACATATACACTGTTTTTTCACAGTAGACATTCCTGAAAAGTTCAGCATATTTAAAATTACTGTGGAAACTGACTAATTAAAGAATCATAAGATAATTTTTTCTTTAAAGTCAATTATCTACCATAAGTTATAGTTGTTTTATAAATCTATTTTTTAATATTGTGATTATGTAAAATCAGACAACCTGTAATAGCAATTGCTTTTAAATTGCATTTAACTTACCTCACTCTTCATAAATATGAATTTAGAGATCAAACTCTGATCTTGTTAAGTCCAAAGCTCCATCTACCATCATGCTATGCTACTTCTTCTAACATCAGCAGGAAGAGATGCAATCTCTGCCATCATTTCTATTGTACCTTCTGTGTCACCCCCCCCCCAAAAAAGTAGCAGAAGTCCAAATACTCTGAATACTAACTAAATCTCTATTGACTACATACAAAGGAAGCAGTATAAGAGTTGTTAATGGAAAAGAATCTGAGTCAAATTGTCCAAATTAAAATTTTCCAGCTCTACAACTTACTATCTGTGATTTTTGGCAAATTATTTATCCTCTATGATTTGTATTTTCCTCATCTGCAATAATGGTATTTACCTAATAAGTCTGTTATGAAGACAAGTGTTCATCATGCATGAAGCCCAGGATTTGATCCCCAGCACCGCCCACCACACATATACATGATTAATTATGACAATGTCTATTACCTAACTAGCAAAGTGCCTAGGATATAATAAACACTCAAAAATGTAAACTATAATGATAATAAAGACAATGATGACAAACTGTTTCTATGATTTTAGAGGAAAAATTATTTCATGGCCACAAACCACAATCCTGCCCTTGATGAATACTTGCCACTGGTTACAAGGCACATAATATATTTAAATTAGAGAAATCTACCCACTTTACTGCACAAAAACCAACTTAATAACATTTGGATAGTAAAAGTAGTGTAATTTTACATTGTACATATATCCATATCTATAAATTTAAGTATATACCCTACTGAGTCAGTCTATACAAGTATGATTATCTTATAAAAATATGCTATTTTCTACACTAATTAAAACAACAACAACAACAACAATAATAATAAGAGAGGGGAGATTAGTAAAGTAAAACAAGATCAGGGGAAGGAAGGAGGGGAGAGAAAGAGAAGATATTAGGCAATGAAATGAGTCTGATTATGTTCTATGCATATATGGATATAGCATGATGAATCCCACTATTACATAAAATTATAATGCATCAATAAAAAAGGCAAAAACTGATATTCCCATTTCAATCTAAACCTCCCTTTTTCTCTTGTTGCTCTCCTTTCAATTACTTTATGCCACCTAATGAACACTGTTTGAGAAAATCTACATGTTGTGATATCCAATCTTGGTATGACATTAAGATAAAGAAATCACTTAACTATGAAACAATAAAGCAATGTAAGTAGCAATATTCTTCCTGATATAAGGACCTAAATACTAGACTACTTCAGTCAACAACTAGCCCACTACCATCCAGTTTCTCTCTGAAGAAGGTCACCAATATCGTTAGCACTACTATGGAGAGCAGATACCATTCATATTTTTGACATAATTAAAACTTTCATCCAACTAGGATATCAATGTGTGAAGCACGAAAATCAAATCTCTAGCTTAACAAAGGTATAATATTCTAATAATAAGAAAATGGAATGCAAAATGACTTTTAAAAATCACAGAGGAGGAAAAAGGAAAAGAACTGTAATTTCTTCATGAACACTACTTTAAGATCCAAGAAAACAAGCTTGCCCCCATGTTTTGTCAATCATAAAAAGAAACATCATTTTTAATATAAATTGATGTGTAGGGTTGCTATACATACCTGTGTAATTGGTATCTGGTGCACATAAAATTAATAGCAATGCCGACATAAAAAAGAGACAAATATTTAATGAAATATCCACAAAATCTTTGCCCCCAGGGACAAATGCCATAAGCAGTAGATACTAAGATGTTTTCAAAATGAACTATTTTTAATAGCACAACTGTAGTTTCAACAACAGTCTACAGCTCTCTTGACTGGCTACACCTTACCCCATTAATGATGTTCTGCATCAAAAAAGCAATTTCAAATTATTTATTTACTTTGATGGAGGAAAATTATATCATGCATAATTTAAAATATTTGATATGTATGATTTTTCAGCAGATTTGCCATCATAATTGTATTGTGCTCACAGTAATATGAAAGTAAGTTTTCATACCTTGAGTACACACTTTCTGAAGAACAGAAAGAGGGCAATGTGGTCTGAGGCATGCTGAGTGCTGTAGGGAAGCTAGACAGCTAACTTAAAAGGACTTAGATAAGCTATAACATGGCAACTGCAGAATTGATAGTCACTCAACCATGTGAAGGCCTAAGCCATGATCTCATATTAAAGTGTTTTTAAAACCACCCATTATGATCACTCAAATAAAACATTTAAATAATTTGTCACACACTTATTCTTTAGAGGTTAAGTGAAATTAGGGATGATAGATACAGGCAGGAGAACATTTTCTGTGACAAACTCATTCATTCATTTGCATCTACCTCTCATCACCAGAAGGATAGTGGGTGGGACTACCCAGATACCCTTCTGGAGAGAATTTAAGTATTAATTCTAAATTCCTAAAACCCAGTGGATCTTTTTGCTCTGTCATTTCACATATACATCCTCTCCCACTCTCCTTTTAACTCAGAAAAGCTCATTCTGTTTGGAAAAAAAACACAAGAATTATTTCTTTTAAATAGGTGATGAGCAAATTCTCAATTTGTTCAGCTGTCTTTGTGAATTAAAAAAAAGGAAACAAACAAAAACCATCACTTAAAAAAAAAAAAAAAAGACACTCAGAAGACCTGAAGCCTGAGGCCATCTGTCTTTACCTCACTTTGCTTGGTAGGATACCTTAGCATTTGTATAGCAAGGATGTCAATGGGGGAAAGCAGGTCATTGGCTTTTACTGACCAGTGGTTCATGTTGCTTAAGGAAAGAGGAAAGGGGACGAACTTCTATGGAGTCGCCTACTACTTTGATGGAAGCTGGATTTTAGAATGCCCGAAATATTAAACTATAGGCAAAGTTTAAAAAAAGAGTGCGTGGGCTGGGTACAAGTAGTGAAAAGGTTAGCCGGCGGGCTGGGAAACACCCTAAGGCAGAGGAGGGGAGGAAAAGTTTTAAATACCCACCAGAGGCTAGTGATCCATTAATAATCGTCTCCCACCCTGCCTCTGCTCTTGCCCCAGAAGAGCTATCTGCTGGGAAGCAAGTAACCCTATTTTTAAACACTTAAAACTCTCCCTTGGACTTCAGAAGGCTTGAGTTACCAGCGTCGTAAATAAGATGTTTCTTCCTAAACAAGTGAAAGCAAATTGGAATTCCCTAGACAAGGCGAAGGAGAAAAGAAGGTAAAGGGACAAAAAGTGATTTAAGCCTGAGAATGCGGTGATGGGGCGGGGGAGGACTTACCGCAGCCTCTGCGGGCTGCCCCCAAAGACTCAGGGCCAGTAAGGACAAGCCGGCAGCCAGGGTGACTCCACGCAGTTTCATTCTTCTCCGGCTCCCGCAGTTTCTTCAGCACCCGCACAAAATCCCCGGCTGGCTCGGGCCAACTGACATAATCTTGAGGGTTTATTGGGAGAGAGCTAGAGCAGGAGAGGGACAGCGAGGGTGTCCCAGTTGTGTAGGTCGGCTTGGGTGAAGAGAAAGAAGCTTTTCTAGTAGAGAGAGGGGAAAGAAACAGAAAAAAAAAAAAAAAGAAAGAAAGAAAAAGAAGAGGAGCTATTCTTCCCTCCCCCCTCCCCTCCCCAAAGCCGGTCTCTCGGGAGCACTTTTCCCTTCTGTCCAGACTTGCAAACTTTTTCCTCACTCAAGTCCCACAGATCTACTTTCCGCCCTCTAGTCCCCCTCCCGCACCGCCCCCTCCCCGCCAGCACCAGGGAATTTAAGTATCACTCCGCCACAGCTTTAGACTCCACCAGCAACCTGCGAGGGAGTGACGCTCAGTTATTTGGGGGAGGGAAACTTCTAGACCAGTAGACTGAACACCGCGAGTTCAACTGGGAAGCTTTCCTATTCGTTCATTTGCACCTTCTGTTGGCACTGCTCTTCCCTTCCCAGTTCCACTCATTGGTATGAGCATCAAAGCCAATTACAAATAGACCTGAGCTGGGACTATTTTTTTAGCGGATGGATCTCAGAGAGACTGTGCTTTTTATTGTTAATCATTAGAAACGAATTTTGGTCGCAGCCTTCTGGGCTGCTGGGTGTCTTTGCCATTCAAGTGCTCGCAGAACAAAGTTTCTGTATACAAGTAGAAAGTATAAAAATATTGGAAATATAGAGTTATAGATGAAGAAAATGAACATGTAAGTGTGTGTGAATAGTTGATATGTGTGATATGTACACAAAATTTGGGAACATTGTATGTGTTAGGAATTATTATATGGTTGAATGTTGTCCTAATACAGTCACATTGTTTTATTTAACTACATTGAATTACATAATTAATATTTACCTCCTAACAAAAGGTATTGCTCTTGTGTTTCAGAAGGATATATGGCAAGGGATTAAATCATTTTAGTGCATTTTCCTAATGGGAAATATGTATACAGAGTTGATGGCAGTTGAATTGATATCTCCCAAATAAAGTAGACTTGAACATTACTTTGGAAATCCTGATAGATTATTTTTTAAGTGCCAAAAAGCCCAGAAAATACATTTGTGGACTCCTTGGATCTTTCAGGAAGAATTTGCTGAAGAATTCTTCAGAATATTATAGTTATCTTATTCCCTAGATTTAACCACTTTATAGAACAGAGTATTTTGGATCTGTTTCACGCGGGCCCATTCCTTCTAAGGTTCTGCTGAGTTTAGAGTAAGTAGATTTACAGCTCCAGAGATTCCTCCTTCTCTTCCCAAGTGCTTAGTGTGAAATTAATTAGACTGAGTATTGCATGCATTTTGGCCTGTGTGCACTTTTGGGCCTGTGGATATAGGAGTAATATGCCTAATTCTATTCATATGTAAATTATCAGTAGTTTATGGAAGATATAATGCCTAGTTGTTTAAGTCTTAGTATATTGGTTTCTAGAGGCCTGTGCATAAAGCTGTGAAGACAACTGGAACTGTTGTATGTAGAGATGCCTGAATGTGAGAGACAACCGGCTGCCCAAGGTAGGGGGGATGATTGACAGCACACGGCCACGCCCCGTTCCCCTCCATTCCTTCCTCTCCTGGCGCATGGAACTATCTCCTGAGTGCGGCAAGTTGTAGCGGGCACCGCCGAGCGTTTTTCCCTTTGGGGCACTTCTTATCGGGAAGCTAACTGCTTTTTTCTAAACTGAGCCACTTAGCCCTCTTATTCTGTCCTGAGTAAGAAAGCAGCTGCCGAGCATCAACGGAGTCCCGATGAGCCAGCGCCGCGGAGCCACTTAGTCTCCCGGGACCCAGCGTCTGAGGAGCCGCAAGCATGCACCCTGGGTGAGCAGTTGCTGCCCCGAGCTTCCCTCCTCTTTCCTACTTCGGTCTACTTTGCCAGCCCGGTCTATACTTGTACTTCTGTCACTGTAGAGAAAGTGGAATCAGGCATCAAAAAGGGGTTGGGGGGCTACCGGCGGCCGCAAGACCCTTAGAGCCCAGAGATCCAGTATTACTCACAATCCTTCTCCTTTCAGGTTGTGGCTGCTTCTGGTTTCCTTTTGCCTGGTAGAAGAACTGGCAGAAGCGGTGAGTCTTCTCCTGACCCCTTTCCCCTCCTCCTCTATGGACCCCTTCCTTTCCCCCACCTCTTGTGTTTGTGTTAGGGGGTTACAGAGAGTTGTACCGCGAAACTGACTTCACATCGCTCTCCTTTCTAATGGGAGTTAACAGGGTTCTTGAAGAGGAACAGCAAGCACTGTGTTAGGCTAATGCCCTTGGGACCCAGGCATCTTCCTGTCCTAAAACTTTGTAACGGGTTGGGAAAATAAAAGTAGAAGACATAAGAGGCACACATTTCTGAGCCTCTTCCGGACAACTTAAGATGACTGACATCTGATGCCTTCCTCTGCATCGATCTCCAAAGCAGAAGAAATTTTCCCTGGTCTACAAGAACATGAACACAAGTTTTCAGAGTGGGAGGAGAGCACCAAGGAGTGGGACTTGAAAATTGCTGCAAATATTATAGAAATTAAACTTAGTATTTTCTTCTTAGTCTTTTGACCGTACCAGAAACTAATACCACTATATGATGTTCAGTTTCTACTTGCTATTTTCTTTTCCTGGTTTTCTGTATCATCAGAAAATGAAACGTTAAAGTAGTTAAGTCAGAAAAACTGTATTAAAGTTACCATTTCTTAGACTGTTTTAATATCATTCACAAATCCTATGGAGACTACAGGCAAAGTAATTTCTGCAGACATCATTTCAAGAAAAGTTTAGTGGAGGGCTGGAGTTATAGCTCAGTGGCAGAGCACTTGCCTAGCATGGGCTCCATCCTTAGCACCAGATAAAAATGAACAAATCAAATAAAGGCATTTTGTCCATATACAACTACAAAAATTAACTTTAAAAAGTTGAGTGGATCCCCAAAATCAGGAAAAAAAAAACCCAATGGAATTACAAGGATAATTTCACAAAGGTAAAGTGACCTAAAGAGTCTGAGATGTTGAAGTTTTCCAGTGGACTAACTATGCCAGCAGAAATAAAGTTAACTGTTGAATTCAAATATGAAGTTGTTCTACTATTGAGTATTATTTTACTGTGGTGTTAAAACAACCCTCTTAATAATAGTAGTAATTTACTATATAGATAACAGATAAAAATATATTCAAAATATTTATCTCACTGGTTTTGATCATTTTAGTAGATTGGCTCTGTTTTTAATATTTTAAATATGATTTCTAGAACCATACTTAATTCAAACTAATAAAATCACCTAACATGCTTATGAGAAAATGGAGGACTTCATCCCAGCATATAATGTCTTTAAAAAAATGTCAAAATAAGGTGAAATGTTGTCTCTTATGAAGAGAGGATAATGTCAGAAAACTTAAAATCTAAAACCTTCTGACCCCTTAACTCAGGACATTGGCTTTTATGTGAGTATATTCTACTCTTTGTAAGCAGACATATTGATCTAGGACTCTGTGCACTTTTCCATCTGATTCCTCCATTATACAAGTTTAGTTATGTGTTACCTTGAGGCTCAATAATACATTTATTGAAAATGCCAGATTTTGATTAGTCCACAATTTGTCCAGGAATCTTGCCACTTGTAAAAATGTCATACTTGGGCAGAATACCCTCCAGAAAAACATTTATTTTTAGACTCTGGCT